>NC_072386.2:51537752-52162752 GCF_028885625.2 Pongo pygmaeus | reverse complement strand
GAGAATGGCTACTATTAACACTTCTACTTTTTTTTTTTTTTTTTTTTGACATGGACTTTTGCTCTTGTTGCCCAGGCTGGAGTGCAATGGCACGATCTTGGCCCACAGCAACCTCTGCCCCCTCCAGGTTCAAGTGATTCTCCTGCTTCAGACTCCTGAGTAGCTGGGATTACAGGCATGCACCATCACGCCCAGCTAATTTTGTATTTTTAGTAGAGGTGGGGTTTCTCCGTGTTGGTCAGGGTGGTCTCAAACTCCCAACCTCAGGTGATCCGCCCGCCTCAGCCTCCCAAAGTGCTAGGATTACAGGCGTGAACCACCACACCCAGCCAACACCTTTACTTTTTATGGCCTTGATATAATGGGCTAAAACATATATAATGGCAATGCTTAAAAGACTTAGATGAATTTTAAGTCTGGAAAAAAAAAGTACTTTTTACGAAAGGAGCAAAAATAGCATTCAGGAGAGTTTGAGGAATTGAGAAAGACCAAACAAACAAAAATCACCTATGATCTCATCATCCAAGCACAAACAGTTTCATGTTTGCTGTTTGTTTCTGCTCTTTGTCCATTTATGTATTTAAGTTTGGCTATGGTTACAACATGTAATTTTCTATACTTTAAAAAATTTGGGGTTGGGCACAGTGGCTCACACCTGTAATCCCAGCACTTTGGGAGGCTGAGGCGGGCAGATCACCTGAGGTGGGGAGTTCAAGACCAGCTTGACCAACATGGAGAAACCCCGTCTCTACTAGAAATACAAAATTAGCTGGGCATGGTGGCGCATGCCTATAATCCCAGCTACTCGGGAGGCTGAAGCAGGATAATCGCTTGAACCCAGGAGGCGGAGGTTGCAGTGAGCTGAGACAGCACCATTGCACTCCAGCCTGGGCGACAAGAGCGAAACTCCATCTCAAAAAAAAAAAAATTGTCATCTACCATAAGCTCACACTTATGTTGCTGACAAGTGTTCCTAATTATCATTTTTAATGGCTGCATAATATTCTACTGAGTGGCTGTGATGAAATTTAATTAACTGTTCCCCTATTAATGGAAGATAACCATTGCTTCTGGGTTTTTTTGCCACTTCAGTTACAAGCTTTTGTGCTGGATATCCTCCATTTGACCCTCCAGTTCCACTCTCCAGCCTTCTCCTCCCTGCTTTGGGTCCTATGAAGCTGACTTGTATGGACTGTATCCGTGGGCTCCATTGCTCTCTGGCTTTTGATTGGGTTCAGCCAATGAGGACCCTGGCAGGAGATCA
This sequence comes from Pongo pygmaeus, assembly GCF_028885625.2. Lineage (NCBI taxonomy): Eukaryota > Metazoa > Chordata > Mammalia > Primates > Hominidae > Pongo > Pongo pygmaeus. The sequence goes on along the minus strand of NC_072386.2, from coordinate 52,161,488 downwards.
GAGGATGGGAGAAGAGTAATGCTGGGGTATTTATTCCCCAGGCTCTCCCTCTCCAGGGTCACTGCTGGCTGGATAATTCTCTCAACTAAAGGTCACAGCTCTTGCTGAATGACCCTTTCCACATGGCTCCATCTGCCTGAGGGTTCCAGTAACTGCTCTCTCCAATCCCCTTTTCATGTCTGGGTGCCTACGTGTCCCCTCACCCCCTGCAACACACGCACACATGTGCGAACACACACACACACACACACCTGTTCCTGCTAGCCCTTGGGTACTGCACTATTCCTTAGAGTTCCCTATACCCGGCCCACACCTCTACAAAGAGCCTCTTTAATTAGTCCTCAAATTATACAGTTCAATGTCCTAACTGATATATCATGCTATTTCAAATAATGCATGTCTTTTTACATCTAATTTCATTAGGATGGATACCTGAAAAGGGAATTATGCAGTCAAAGAATGTGAACACTTCAGGCTCTTGAGTCATACTGTCAATTTATTCTTGAGAAGGATCTGTTGGCATTGCTACCAGTGCATCCTTCCAGCACTGGATATTTTTAAATATAATTTTGCTAAGTCAATAGGTTAAAAAATGGTACTTTATGGTAATTTAAGTTTTCATATCTTGGATTACCCTCAAGTTTGCTTATAAAACCTGGTTATTGCTGTGCACGTTGTTATTTTGGAGTTTGTTTAAATGTTTCTCCCTTCCCCACTCATTCTCTAGTTGTATAATCTTTCCTTAATAATTCAATTTTTTAAAAGATCAACTTTTTAAAGCCTCAATGTCTTCATCTATTTACAGATATCCTAACAATAACACCTCTCTCACAGAATTATTGTGAGAATTAAATGAAAATAAGCATGTAGCATATAAGAAACATCCAAGAAACATGAATGCTTTCCTCCTTAATAATTATGCATGGAGTTTAATTAACAAATTATGTCTATTTTTTAAAAAAATTGTGTCAGTTTTCTTTCAAGTTTATATTGAAACTTACTTCATAAAATAATATTATAGATGAGCAGAACAATTCAGTATTATCCAGATTTGTTTTTATATATTATGTGACTTTAGAAAATTTGTAACCCTTTTAAGCCAAAATCTTTAAAAACTGTATTTATTTATTTTATTTTATTTTATTTTATTTTATTTTGAGACAGGGTCTCACTCTGTCTCCCAGGCTGGAGTGCAGTGGTACAATCATGGCTCACTGTAGCCTTGACCTCCCAGGCTTAAGTGATCCTCCCATCTCAGCTTCCCGAGTAGCTGGGACTATAGGCACATATCACCATGCATGTGTTATCTCAGGTCTGGTTTCTATTATACAGATCAAGTAATGCTTTGGTAGGCTACATATCTATTATCTATTTAATTTTTTTTTTTTTTTTTTGTGACGGAGTTTCACTCTTGTTGCCCAGGCTGGAGTGCAATGGCACAATCTCAGCTCACTGCAACCTCCGCCTCCTGGGTTCAAGCGATTCTCCTGCCTCAGCCTCCTGAGTAGCTAGGATTACAGGCATGTGCCACCATACAAAAATAATTTTGTATTTTTAGTAGAGGCGGGGTTTCTCCATGTTGGTCAGGCTGGTCTTGAACTCCCGACCTTGGGTGATCCACCCGCCTCAGCCTCCCAAAGTGCTGGGATTTCAAGCATGAGCCACCACGCCTGGCCCACATCTATTTAATTCTTAGAGCCAACCACCACCAAAGATTATTCCTGCCGGTAAAAAAAGCTGATTGCTACTCTGGGATCTCATCATCTACATTGAGATCAGGCAGCTTTTCCCATCTCATCCTTGGCCTATAGAAAGCAGCTGCCTGAACATGTTCAAGGGTGCTGGGGCTTCTCCCATTAAAGCATTTTTCAATGCTTTAGAGAAGAAACTATTCCTTAGGCTCTTTCAGGACCAGGTGTGGTGAGGGAAGAGGCACAGTTACATACAATAAATTACTCCCTTATTTCTATCTCCTTAGAGATTCTAATGGCTTAGGCCATTAGAATCCTTCCTATACATTATTCCAGAGAAATTCTGGCAACTCAACACCATTAAATGTAACCTACCAGTGAGTCCAAATTTCAGCCAATCAACTAAGCAAATAGTGCCGTTCACAGCTGCTCTAGCTAATACATTTGTTTCAGCTAGCTTTTATTGTAAAACAAACTATCCAAAACTTAGTGACTTAAAACAACTGTTTATGTTTTTATGATTTTATAGGATAACAATTTGGGCTGGGCTCAGTGGAGACAACTCATTTGTGCTCCATGTGGTGTCAGTGGGATCATTCATGCATTTGCAGTCAGTTGGCAGTTTGGCTGCCAGATGGCTGGTCTCAGATGGCTTCATTCATATCTTCCTATTGGTGCTGGCTGTTGGTAAAACCATGTATCTTCAGTAGGTTAGTCCAGGCTTCTTCAACATAGAGGCTAATCCAAAAACAGCAAAAAAGAAAGAAAACCCCAATGTGCAAGTGCTTTCCAAGTCTCTGTTTGTATCACATTTGCTAATAATGTTCCATTATCCAAAGCAAGCACATAACCATGCCAAAAATCAATGTGTAAAGGAATTACATGAAGGAATGATACCACTACTGTAATCGTCTACAACATTAAGTCCAAAACTATCTGGAAAGTGTAGTATATCAGGACTACCTTAATTTGGCCCCAGTTCAATGTTATCTTCTGTGCTCCCGGGTCTAATACCTTTAGAATTCATCCCCATACATATTAGCCTGGTTTCCTCTAATGTTAAGTTAATAAAATCTTATGATTCTTTTGAAGTATAAGACTTTTCCTTCTAAGCTAGACTCTGCTCTTCCCACCTCCGTATATTCCGGGAACTGACTCTAAATAAAAGCCATGAGAGTTGGGAGCACTGGGGCTGAGAAAGAATAGGGATCTCCCTTGGTGCCTCATATGGGCTTATTACAGGCTTTCAAACAAGGAAAGGCTAATATCATCAGACAAGAAATGAGAGGCTTCTTCCACTATCAAGGGAAACTCAGGGATGCTTGGGGGTTTCAACATTCTCAGTTTCATCCAAATCCACCAAAATGTCCCCATTCCTAGTCTCAGAGTCCTACTCCTTTCAAATTACTGAGAAACCTTTCATATATGAAACTTAGCCAGTCTGTGAATGATTGATTTGGGTTGAATTTTTCAGTCATGTCTTTCATGTCTAGTGATTCCTGTAATTAGAAGGAATAAGAGGTACTTTCAGGGCAGTCTTAGAAGCCCTCTGGTGCTCTGAATGATTTGAGGTGAAAGCCCTAAACTTGTTAGTTTCTTCCTGTAAGCACCCTGGTGCAATCAGAAGCAGCCATCCCACATTACATTCCTTATAATCATCTTTACTACCATAATGGTTAAATGCAACAGCTACTTGGCCTCCAGAAACTTGCCTTTCATTGGTATTCAACCCTAGCAAGAATAGATGATAATTTAATCAATCGTGATGCCATTGCATGACATAGATTACTAGTGGCAAAGAGTTCAGCTCTCAATTCAAACCAATCCAACACCAACAACAAATCAAATCAATCCCAGAATGTCAGAATTTGAGAATCTGTTTCCTAGGACCACACCTAGTATCAAGTACTAGTATCAGCCAGAGTCCAGTCATAAAAATAGAGTGTATTTAATATCAGGAACTTGTAATAAAGATATAAGAAGACTGAAAGAGCAAAAAAGTGGATGCCAAATATTAGAACTACAGAGAGCAGCTACCTTTCTGCTACCTATTGCTACAGGCATGACACATTCAGGAACTAGAAACAGGAAATAATTCCCCCTCCCACCTTCCAGTCCCCAAGGCCTTCCCATTTACTGAACTTAACAGGAAGCTAGTTGGCAAGGGAGGCTGGCAAATGAAGTTCGTCAAAATTCCAGCCCTGGCACATCAGAGCAGAGGAGAGGAGGATGGACTTAGAGTTGAGAACAGGAGGTAAATAACCAACTCCTCAATCAAAATTTATCTGGATGAAGTGGAGATGTATCCATTAAGAGATGAAAAATAAAGAGACTATAAATTCCAATTAGACTGCAGCACAAGGAATTGTCTTAAACTTTGTGGCATCTGACCCTGTAACAAGGGCCCAATGTATATTTGTTGATTAGTTTTATGAGAAAAATAAAAATTGGGCATCTGCTTTGACCATGAGCATAGGACAAAATAAACTTATTTATTTATTTATTTATTTATTTTCAAGACGGAGTCTCGCTCTGTCGCCCAGGCTGGAGTGCAGTGGCAAGATCTCGGCTCACTGCAAGCTCTGCCTCCCAGGTTCATGCCGTTCTCCCGCCTCAGCCTCCCAAGTAGCTAGGACTACAGGTGTGTGCCGCCATGCCCGGCTAATTTTTTGTATTTCTAGTAGAGATGGGGTTTCACTGTGTTAGCCAGGATGGTCTCAATCTCCTGACCTCGTGATCTGCCCGCCTCAGCCTCCCAAAGTGCTGGGATTACAGGCGTGAGCCACCATGCCCGGCCTTTAAGTACATTTTGTACAAGTTGTATCAAAATTCATTGGCTGCAAATAAGAGAAAACCTGATGCAAACTGGCTTAAATTTTTAAAAGATAATGTGTTGGCTTATGTAACTGAGCAGCCAAATGTGCAACTGGGTATAGGGGGTCTAACAAATGTCTTCAGGATTCAAATTCTCTCTATCATTTCTTCACTCTGTTTCCTTTTTGTTGATGCCATTCTCAGACAAGATATCTCCTCATAATTACAAGATGGATGCCAATGATTACTAAACCTTTCAGATTCAAATATTTTACAAGAAAAAAAAAGCCAGAGTATTTTTCTCAGCATTCTCAGCAAAATCCTGAGATTTACACTAGAAAACTTATGTGATGTGCCCTTTCCAGAACCAGTCACTGAAAGAAAGAGTATGTAAGTGATATCTTAGGTCTGGAGCTCCACCCAGACCACATGAACTGAAAGTGGAGAGTGAATCAAAGTGACATCTTTTGTGCTAAGATGTTGCAATTGCTCAAATGCATCTGTGGACTCCTCCTAGAATGTATAGCAGAAGGTGTTAGGTGTCTATTGTAAGAAAAATATCACTATCATATAACACCCCAGGGGAAATATTTCTAAATTTCAGGCAAAATATATTTTCAGTGTGTTGTCTTTCCTGATAATGTATTTCCTGCCTGTCATGGGATATGTCTGTGTTAAAGTGCTGGGCAGGGTTTGGACTACATGTTCCTCCTTGTGCTGGGTTTGAAACATTAGATTGCCAATGTCTCATTGCTGGTATCCAAAATGAGGTTTAATTAAGTTTGCCATTATAGCTAATCTCCATACCATGCACCAGACATTGCTCTAATAGCTTCACATGTATGATCTCATTTAAACTTCATAACTCAGTGTATTGTCTATTTTACACATGTATTAGTCCATTCTTGCATTGCTATAAAGAACTACCTAAGACTGGGAAATTTATAAAGAAAAGAGGTTTTATTGACTCACAGTTCCACAGGCTATACTGGAAGCAAGGCTGGGGAAGCCTCAGGAAACTTACAATCATGGCAGAAGGTGCAGGGGAAGCAGGCAGGTCTTACATGGCCTGAGAAAGGAAAAGGCAGAGCAGGGGGAGGTGCTACACACTTTTAAACAATCAGATCTCATGAGAACTCACTCATTATCACGAGAACAGAAAAGGGAAATTCCACTCCCATGATCCAATCACCTCCCACCAGGCCCCTCCTCCAACACTGGGGATCACAATTCGACATGAGATTTGGGCGGGGACTCAAATCCAAACCGTATCAACATGTAAGCAAACTAAGGCCCAGTGAAGTTACATAAATTGCTCACATCACACAGCTAGTAAGTGGCAAAGCTAGATCTTAAGATTTTGCAAGCCAGACATGACATCAGGCCAAATATCCTAGACCTGTACCAGTCAAGCCTTCATTATATAGTATTTTATAATTATATATGTGTTTGGTTTTCTCCAACAGCCTTTGAGGTATTAGGAGCAGGACCTGGTATTTTATTCATTTTTATAGTCCCAGAACCCAGTACAAGGATTCGCACATAGAAGATACTTAACAATTATCATGGAATTGAATTGAAAGCAGTGTGCATGGAGTCGAGGCAAGAGAGGCCAATATGGAAAAATATTTAGTGAATCTCCAGCATGTCCAATGGAGAAGGGTCTCTGTCCATCCAGCCCACATGTTCCTACCACCTGTCAGATCTATTCCTCCTATGTGAATGCATCAGTCATGTAGCTTGTTGACACTAGCCATTAAAATCATTCCACCATCATCATCCTTTACCCCATCTATGGTCTATGCTTACTGAGAAACCTGAGTATAATTTGACTTATTATATAGGGTTTTCTATAGGAATAGACTTTTTAAAGCAACTTCTGATATGCACGTCAATGGCATTTCTTATAATAGAAAAGTCCCTTAGGAGTTTGGGTAGTATGATCCAGTTTTTTAGTCTAATTCTGAGTTTACTCATAGAATCAATTTTCTAGACCTTTGAGATAAGACCTGGTGATGTCAACAAGAATACCATTTGACCCAGCAGAAATACCATTTGACTCAGCAACCCCATTACTGGGTATATACCCAAAGGAATATAAATCCTTCTATTATAAAGATACATGCACACATATGTTCATTGCAGCACTATTCACAATGGTAAAGACATAAAATCAACCTAAATGCCCATCAATGATACACTGGATAAAGAAAATGTAGTGTGTATACATCATGGAATACTATGCAGCCATAAAAAGGAACAAGATCATTTCCTTTGCAGAGACATGGATGGAGTTGAAAGCCATTCTCCTCAGCAAACTAACACAGGAACAGAAAACCAAACACTGCATGTTCTCACTTACAAGTGGGAACTGAATGATGGGAACACATGAGCACATGGGGGGAACAAAACACACTGGGGCCTGTCAGAAGTGGGGTTAGGAGGAGGGAGACCATCAGGAAAAATAGCTAATGGATGCTGGGCATTAGGTAATGGGATGACCTGTGCAGCAAACCACCATGGCACACGTTTACCTATGTAACAAACCTGCACATCCTACACATGTACCCCTGAACTTAAAATAAAAGTTAAAAAAAAATTTAGAATGGGAAAAAAGGACAGAAGGAAGTATGCTAAAATATGAATAAGATTTTGTTAAAGTTTTGGGGTTGTATGTAATTTCCTTCTTTTCTCTGTTTTACAAGATTTTTTGTAATGTAGTACAGTAACTTTCATAAAATGTTATTTTAAGTAGTTTTCCTCTGTGACATGGAAATGAGAGCTCTGTAGAGCTTACTGAAGAAACATCATGGTGTTCAGAAACAGCAATGGTACTCCTGGCAATATGTGTTATTACGAATATGAATATCTGTCAATTGTTTACAAAATTTTGGGGGATCCCTCTAAGGAGTTTTTTCTTAAAGTTGAGGAAAAAAAAACCCTAAAAGCTCATTTTCTTTCCTTTCTTCCTCTCCTTTGTTTTCTCAACTATAAAATTAGAATGGCAATAACAGTGGCTATCTTTGTCAATGTCATGAGATTATGGATAATTTTTTTTCTTTATATTCTTCTTGTATTTGAAAAGCTTAATAAACATTTTAAATTCAAAAAATAAATCTTTCAGCAATTCTTTAAAAATATTTTGAAATTTTAGAATTTCAGCATCTGCTTATTATAAATCAAAAGGTCACATAAATGGCAGATAGAATGTTTCTGGGGCAAAATTTTTAGATGCGCAACTTGTGTTTTTTCCCTATGTCAAGTGCAAACTTTCACCTGTGTTTTTATGAGAATCTAAAGAGAAACTACAAGAAAAGTGTACTAAGTTAAAGTCTGAAAAGGCACTGAGTTTGCCAGCATCCTGCCTGCCTAATCAAACATCATGCAGCCTCAGCACAGAACGCATGACTGAGCTGCGTCAGAACATGTGAGGGTCATGTGATTGGAGGAGCTGCCAGCATCTTTCCACTAGTGCTCTGGGGAGTTGTCTTCAAGAACTAACATCCTGAAGGCAGAAAACTCAAGGGTGGGGAATGAAAGGGGTCTTTCCAAAATATAAAAACTTTTCTGAGTGTTCTCAAAATGAAGACAAAGAAAGAACAGCTTCTGTGTGTGAGTGTGTTATAGTGGAATGTGACATTTAAAAGCTGTTAGGGAAAATGCCAGTCTGGCAGGCTACAGCTGTATCCCCTGAGAAGCAAAATGGAAAGTTTAAGTCCAGGTTGACCAGAGCCTCTACTTTCTTACATTCATCAACGAGACAGGGTGATTCACTGGACTACCCTGACAGAGTACCCTCCCTTTCAGGGCTGTGTGGCATAAAGGCAGCTCATCTAGTCCCCAGGGTGTTTCAGACTCTGTCTTGGGACTCTGAAACCCCCAGTCAGCACTGTGTACTTGTGAGAAATACAAAGTACATATTAGATATGCTCTACCTTGAGTTTGAGGAATGTATAGTGAGCTGGAGAAATACACCACAAAAAACAAAGCTACATGCAATCAAGTGACTGATAAGTGGGACCAGACCATAAGACCCAAAGGAATTCAGGGTGGGTGGGAGCTCCCCATCGACAAGAGTAGTCCAAGAGAACAGGGAGGGAAAGAAAAATGCAATTTGGGAGGCCGAGGCTGGCGGATCACTTGAGGTCAGGAGTTTGAGACCAGCCTGGCCAACATGGTGAAACCCCGTCTCTACTAAAAATAAAAAATTAGCCGGGCGTGGTGATGAGTGCCCACCAGTTACTTGGGAGGCTGACGCAGGAGAACTGCTTGAGCCCGGGAGGCAGAACTTCCAGTGAGCTGAGATCACGCCACTGCACTCCAGCCTGGGCGACAGAGCAAGACTCCATCTCAAAAAAAATTTTTTTAAGTTTACAAAGCATTTTCAAACGTCTTGTTATACTTGTTGAGCCTCACTACCACCTGGTAAAGGGAGTAGAACAAATATTCACATTTTATGGATGAGGAAACTTGGGCTTATAGAAGTTAAGTAACTGTCTAATTTATCCCATTTCTTTTTCAGTAAAGTTACCAGTTTGGGCTGGTCATGGTGGCTTACACTTGTAATCCTAGCACTTTGGGAGGCTGAGGCAGGCAGATGGCTTGAGCTCAGGAGTTCAAGAACAGCCTGGGCAACATGGAAAAACCTATCTCTACAAAAAATACAAAAATTACCCAGGTGTGATGGTGCACGCCTGTAGTCCCAGCTACTGGGGAGGCTGAGGTGGGAGGATCAACTGAGCCCAGGAGGTCAAGGCTGCAGTAAGTTGTGAATACACCACCGCACTCTAGCCTAGGAAACAGAATGAGACCCTGTTTCAAAAAAAAAAAAAAAGTTACCAGTTTGGTAGCTTAGGGAGTTACAAGTTTGGTAGCTCATGGAGTTGCCATAGACATAGAATATATTGATTTTTAATCACAGCACACAAGATGTACATTTATATCCTTGTGAATAAGTGAATATGGTTGAGAGAAGAGGTTAGGTTGACAAAGCAACTACTAAAAAATTGTCTTTCTTTTTCCCTCTGTCTTATGGGTAACTTGGATGAAAACATAGAAGATGAGCTTATAATATATGATGATTAATAAAGTAGGGAGAGAGAGTCAGCTGGATAGAAGAGTTTCTATTTTAAAATCTCAGGTTGCCACAGTGGCTCACACCTGTAATCCCAGCATTTTGGGAGGCCGAGGAGGGCAGATCACTTGAGGTCATGAGTTCAATTCCAGCCTGGGCAACATAGCAAAACTCCATCTCTACAAAAAATACAAAAATTAGCCAGGTGTGGTAGTGTGTGCCTGTGATCCCTGCTAATTGGGAGGCTGAGGTAGGAGGATCACTTGAGCCCAGGAGGTTGAGGCTGCAGCGAGCCAAGATTGTACCACTGCACTCCAGCCTGGACAACAGGGTGAGGCCCTGCCTCAAAAAATAAAAATAAAAAATAAAAAAATTAAGTCCCAGGTTGAATCACTAGGTCAAAACCAAAGAGGTAGAATGTAAGGTCCTGCTTTTGATCCACACACCTAAGATGGAAGAGCAGTTTATTAGCAGTTAATATGAAAAAGTTCTGGGGATTTAATAGAAAAGAATTTAAACATTGTCATACTCATAAACTACAAATGTGCCATAAGTACAAATGCAGGTTGAATTGAAATCCAACTGCTTAAAGACTAAGGAGCTTGGGCGTGGTGGTTCATGCCTATAATCCCAGCCCATTAAGAGGCCAAGGCAGGCGGATCACTTGAGCCCAGGTGTTTGAGACCAGCCTGGGCAACATGGCGAAACCGCGTCTCTATAAAAAATACAAAAATTAGCTGGGCGTGATGGCGCACACTTGTAGTCCCAATACTAGGGAGGCTTAGGTAGGAGGATCACCTGAGCCCAAGGAGATCAAAGCTGCAATGGGCCATGATCTCACCACTGCACTCCAGCCTAGGCAACAAAGTGAGACCCTGTCTCAAAACAAAACAAAAACACTAAGGAGAACTTCAGCAGTATTGACAGGACACTGCTCAGAACTGGGAACAAATAGTCCTATGGAACCTACTATGTCTAGGCCAGCCTACCTCTAGAATATTTTGTTCTATTCTGGGCCCAACTTGTTAATTGGGACATGAATAAATGAGAGTAGATCTGGAGGGAAGCACCCAAGATAGCAATCGGGCTTGAAGCCACCCCTAGACTAGGAATACTGGAAGAAGCTGGGTGCATTTCTCCTGGAGAAGAATTATCAAGGGAAGACATGAGAGCCAAGATCAATAGGTGCAAGTTACATTGAAGCAGAATTTGGCCCAGAAATGGAAAGAATTCACTAACAACTAGAGCTGTTCATCAAAGGTTAACCTCCTGGTTCCTGGATATATCTACATAGCCTGGAGCTACCATTTTCAGGATAGTCTGGAAAGTATTCTTCCCTTAGGTGATGAATTACAAATCTTCTTACTCTAAGATCCCATAATTCTTCAAATCAGACACTTAACTCCTATGAGCCTCAGTTTCCTGAGAAGATTAAAATGAAATGGCTTGTAAATCCCCTTCCAGCTCTACCTTTCTATGAAGTACTTGGTACTAAAGGGTACCCTTGTTTATATTTCACAGAGATACCAGAAACAGGAATCTTTTATCTTCAACTTGACTCTCAAGATGTTATCCTCAAGTGAACTTTTTTCTACCAGCTGAAATATGTCCTTAAAATCTTTGAGTCAATGAATCATGAAATGAGCCAGGTTTTCAAATCTCATTTGTAGGGTTCCTTAAGAACTATGTCCACTTGCCACATTCTTTTCTGAATATTATTCTTTTTTTCTTCAACCCTGTTTTTTAACCCAAACATCCTGTTTTCAAATATCCTGTTTTCAACCCTCTTTGTATCTAAGGATGGAACGAGGCTGATGACACAAACAAGAAACTTGTAAAACATAGCAAGTATCTGCCTTTTATCTGGTGAATAATGTCAGGACTAGAGAAGGGCTGATGTGAAATTCTGGGCTGGGCTTTAAGGCTTTAAGGCTTTAAGGCATAGTTTTGTCTCAAAGAATTGCCTCCAGACAGGACAAGTCACTGTAAGCAAAGTGTGTGGCTGCATCTGGACATGATAGGAGGCGAGCTGGGAAGTCCCTGCCCTTTCCCTGCACATGCACTTCCCCCATTTCTCCATCTTTCTACCTCAACGCTTCACCTTCAGAGATTATTTCTTTTAGGCCTCAAAGCATTTTTAGACTTTAAGTTCTTTTGTTGCTGTTTATTAGCTCAACCAGGGCCATGTACCAGAACTTGGGGGAAAGGGCCATTTCTATGGAAATGGAGATAGGGTCCAGGCCTATCCTGAGAAAGTGCAATCATGAGGAGACCATCCTGTTCTTTTTCATGTGTTTTATCATTCATTTGGTACTAAGCACTGTACTAGGCACCAAGATAGAGAGATAGTAAAACATCAGCCTTGTCCTCAAAGGGTTTGCAGATCACAGAAGCCCTCTCTCTCTCTCTCATCTTTTACATAGGTGATATCCTATATAACAAGAAGAGATGTCACAGGATGACTAAAACAGGCAAAGCAGCTGGAATATGTGTGTGGCTGGGGCAGCCCATGGCAGGGCCTTAACCCTAGTAATGACGCTGACAGCTTTAGTCACTGAGGGGAGTGGCCAGTACCTGCTGGTTTGGTCAATGGGGGACAACAATCAAGGGAGGGAAAAGTGATCTTATTAGGACTGGAGGGAAGTCAACAGAACATCTCAGCCAAGTGCCATACATTTTTTCTATAGAGTTCTATATTTTCTGGAACTCATATACAGAATTAAGTAAGAGTCACCCTGGGCTATATTGGTAAGGGCAAAGAGCTGGAATTTCTTACAACTTTCTTTTGAAGCCTCAAGCAGCTGAAGGCAGATGGAAGAAGTAACATGTGGTGGTGGTTCTCAGACTTTTTACCACCCCTAAAACACTGAAGATAATTCCTCACTCTCCGGTCAGTAACAACCACTGACTTCTGCAAAGATTCACAGCCATTTGGGGTACATATAAGAATATCATGGAGAAGCAGGAAATGGGGAGCAATTTCATAAAGCTTCCTACTTCAGTCTAATATAACCCTTTCCCACCTGCCCAGAGATGTATAGGTAGCTTGCCTGAGTTGAATCCAGCTCTGCCATTAACCAGCTGCATGACTACAGACAAGTCATTTTCTTTGAACATTAGTTTCCTCATATATAAAATAATGAACCTTACCTGGCAGTGTTATTGAGAGGAACTACAGAACCTATCACAGTTAGTATATAGCAATATAGCCTGACCTTTTTTTTTTTTTTTTTTTTTTTTTTTTGAGACAGAGTCTCACTGTGTTGCCCAGGCTGGAATGTAGTGGCACGATCTCGGCTCACTGCAACCTCTACCTCCCAGGCTGAAGCGATTTTCTTGCCTCAGCCTCCCAAGTAGCTGGGATAAAGACACCCACCACCACGCCCAGCTAATTTTTGTATTTTTAGTAGAGATGGGGTTTCATAATGTTGGCCAGGCTGGTCTCAAACTCCTGACCTCAAGTGATCCACCTGCCTCACCTCCCAAAGTGCTGGGATTATAGGCATGAGCCACTGCGCCTAGCCCATAAGGCTAGATCTTAATGAGCAATTAGCTACTAGTATAATAATTTGTTTTAAAAGCTATATTATAGGATAACAGAGTCTACTCAGTCAGCCTTTATGCAAAAGTGAAAATCTTGGGATTCTCAGAAATATGCTCTCAACAGTAAATGCCCTATGTAATGAGGTGCACCAGCTTAGGCTGGGGCCACTGGGCCCATAAAATCTTAATTGTTAAAATTAAGAAGTTGGGTGCAAGGACAGAGAAAAGCTACTATTCCCAAGTTGCCAAATTTAAAAAATTACCTATCTGGAAGGTAAATTTTTTTTTACCCCTTAACAGATCTTTAAGTGTATAATAGAAGGGAGATTCAAAATTTACATTTGAAACTGATTGTTTGAGGGGAAAAAATCTAAATAAAAATTTTAACAATCACATAAATATAAAGCCAAGATCTTAATCTGGAATGGGAAGGTTAAGACCATTCATTAATTCAACAAATATTTACTGAGCAGCCCTGAGACTGTTTTCCTTGGGGTCTGGGAAGGGGAGCCATGGTCAATGGACTCTTGTTATCTGTAGGAATATTGATCTCTACCACAAGGTAGAGGGACAGGGAATAAAGGGGAGAGACTCCTCCTATGAGATAAGGGTAGGGGATGTTCTAGAGGGCCCAGTTTGATATTTTTCTTTTCTGCCTTGTTATTTCTTCTCATGATTTTCTTTCAGTAAAATCTCTTTCCCATATTTCTTTCAGTAAAATTTTGTTAAATGATAGTCTTGTTCTCTGTTTTGGGGAATTACAAGACGGACTCTTAATGGGGCTCTATTAGTAGATGGTAAGAATTCCTGGGAATTTCCAGAAATTCTTTGGGAAAAGTCAGAGACTAACCTTCTCACAGTTACATAAGGGGATGAAGCTCAAGGTTATTTGGGCATTAATTAGAAGTGTGGCCCGTTGAAGGCTGGTGAAATCTGGACACCTCTGCTATACATGGTCCTTGTGGATGGTTTGAATGATCTTCCCAAATTGGCTGGGCACATTCCCATGATATCAGGCTGATGGGCATTAAATTATGCAAATTAGTTCACATGCTGGGGTACAATGCCCTGAACCAGCTGACTTTAATGGACTGCAGATTGCCAATCCAAGGCTATGTTCTTTCATTCCTTTCCTTGCCTTACTTACTTATCATTCATCCTTCCCCTAAGTTCTCTTGGGCCTATTGCCCAAATAAAAGTGAAGAAATTAACACATATGGAAGTGTGCTATGCTAAGTACCATGTGGGGTATTTTGCATAAATTATTTTACTTAACCCCTTACAACACCTTGGCAAGATAGGCAGGATTATCCTCATTTTATTGATGAGAAATGAAAGCTGAGAGTCCTATCTCCCAAGTAACACAGCCAGGTATTATAACAGTCCTGGGGTCCAAATACAGGCTTATATAACTCCAAAGTTCTTTACATTATACCACCAAGAAAAATATATTTTAGGATTCACCTAATTAAAACATAATTAAGAAGAAAAATGTATTGGGAGAGATGCTTCCTGTTTTTAAGCAAACACACATGATTGCCTATCAGTGAACATTGACCTCAAGCTGTAACTCAAACTGGAGCTGCAGGGGCTCAGATTCAAACACTTCCTCTCCACTTACAAAACTGCCACAAAGGAAAATGAAATGGTAAAAGGCAGTTTCTGCCAAATCTTGGCAAAACCAGCTAAACTTTCTTGGTCAGTGGGAGTAGAAGGGGTGATATCTCTCTGTCCTGAGGAATCAAAAAGTTGCCTACCAGGTTAATACAAATCTGACATTTCAAACACAAGTTGTTTTACGTATCTGGGCTCAACAGTTTAAGTTTACAAAGTATCCCCACTCATCCAAAATCATGTGTCCATATAAAGGCACATCTGTGGTCTACAGTTGGATAATTCACAGCCCTCTTATCTAGCACTGGTCATTAGAAAATAGGGCGGCTGTGTTACACAACCATGCAGATGGTGCCCCCTAGTGTTGCACAATGACAAAGCCCTGAAAGCAACCACCTGAAAGCACAATCTAGACTGGTGCTTTTCAAACGGACTGTGGTAAAGAATTGTTGTTACTCCTGACACTCAGAGCCTCCTTCCCTACCAGTTTGGGTCATGCCCAGCTATAAAGCAGGATGGCTGTATCAGTGAAATGTGAAATTGGGCAAGAGCAATCCATACAATAGCAACTCAGGGACCGTTTTATATACCCCAAAAATGCTTAAGAATATCTGCTGCTCCAACTATTTGCAACAACAATATTCTTGTTTCATTAATGGGAATGTTAATGGTAATGTTGTTTCATTAATAGACTATTTTTCAGAATGGTTTTAAATTTACAAAAAATGAGCAGAAAGTGTGGAAATTTCCTATGCGTCTCCTCACCCCACTCTATGATTTTCCCCTGTTACAAACATTTTGCATTATTGTAGTATGTTTGTTACAATTGATGAGATAATATCCATACTTTTTGAACCTAAGTTGTAATGTAAGAATGAGTGGAAACCACAGATGCAAATATTTTGTGCTCTAGGAAACCTATTAGGAAATTACTAAATTCTGGAACAATGTAAAGTATGGCACACATTCTAAAGAGCAAGTGTCTATAATGATATATACATCTTACACTTTTTGTTTAATATGAATTTAATTAAACAGAAAATTGTAACTGGCAAAAAAAAAAAAAAAAAAAAAAAGAATTGTTGTTACTTTGTTTTTTTCAGTCTCCAATCCCTCACAGACCAATACTTTTATAAGCTATAATAAAAATAATTTAGTGGAAAAATTAAATAAGTAAAGATATTACAAATAGAAGACTTAACCTTTTTAATCATTAGATTCAATAGACTTAAAATTATTCTATAAAATTGCTCTAAAGTTTCTACACTCAGTTCCTTTGCAGACCAGGAACAACAGTTTGTGGATGGGCACGAATGCACAGATCACGCTTTGACAAACACTATACTGCTTCACTTTTTTTCTTTTTTTTTTTTTTGAGACAAAGTCTCACTCTGTCGCCCAGGCTGGAGTGCAGTGGCGCGATCTTGGCTCATTGCAACCTCCGCCTCCCGGGTTCTCATTGCATTCTCCTGCCTCAGCCTCCCAAGTAGCTGGAATTACAGGTTTGCACCACCACTCCCAGCTAATTTTGTATATTTAGTAGAGATGGGGTTTCACTATGTTAGCCAGGCTGATCTCAAACTCCTAACTTCAGGTGATCCTCCCGCCTCGGCCTCCCAAAATGCTGGGATTACAAGCATGAGCCACCACACCTGGCCCATTGCTTCACTTTCAGTTACAAAGACTTACCATGGGTTCCTTCTAAGGTACATTGAACCACTTGACCCTCAATGTGGTGTCCACCTATCAATTAACTACAAATTCTTTCTTTCCTCTTTTTTTTTTTTTTTTTAACTCAAGCAACCCGCAGGCTGGCTTAAAGTGGTCTTTAATTACTAAAGACTTTCCCTTATTTAAAGAAATAGGGGAAACTTGGAGGTCTAGATTAGATTTCTTTCCAATGGTTGCTATGTAACTTTGGGTAAGACATTTGAAAGATTAAAGTTGCTTCTAACGGCACTACAGTAGAACCTCAATATTTGCATGTTTCTTCCTTAAATTTCCCCTTTCCCTGACACTGTACATACACTTTCTAAAATTTATTTTTTACTTTTTACTTTTCAATTTTTTAAGGAAATAGAGATAGGGTTTCACCATGTTGCCCAGGCTGGTCTCAAACTCCTGGGCTCAAGCGATCCACCCGCCCCAGCCTCCCAAAGTGCCTGGCCCCTGTATGTACACTGTTAAAAGAATCAGATACCAGCAGGAAAGAGGTAAAAAGAGAATATGTAAGCAGAGATACCAATTTGTGGTAAGCATTCAAATTGGTTCTTATGTAGTCCTATTGTGGAATTTGATTTAAAAGCCAAAACAGACACCACTATATCTCCCCTTTATATCTTTCCTTTATCATCCTTGTTTTGTGGTAATATGCTTCTCTATCATCCATTGATGATAGAATTACAACATTATGGGTTGTCTATGCTGATTTATCAGAAATAGATTGGGGTAATGGTGTTATTTCTCTTCTGTTCTCCCTCCCACAAAGTTTCCCTCTGTGCACCTCAAACTTACTCTTTAACCTAATCTTCTTTTGAGGGAAATTACTCAATGGTTTTTAGGGAATCAACTGAGCTCTGACCTTAGGGATCCACCAAAATCAGCCAGCCCTTCACTCAGTCAAGTTCAATAATTATTTTCCACAGGTGCTAAAACCCCAGTTGAACCTGGACATTTTCCCCCTTAATATCCCCTTTAGAGAGAAAGAATCAGAGAATCCCACATGTAGAGGAGTGAGCAGATAACAGAAACCCTAAAGCCTTCCAGATTTAACTGTTCCTGCTGTTCCAATGAGCCACCTGAGGCCACAGCGGGAGAAGATTTAACACAGGAAAGATAGTGGCTTTTACAGGCTTTGGAGAAGGGCCAGGGTCTCATGGGAGATCAGAAAGTGTGTAGAAAGCCCTGTAGTTACTAGGAAAATGCAGATATCAGTGCCTGACAGACAGTAGGTGCTCAATATATACATTATATAACTGAATGGTACAGTGAAGACAGGCAAAAGAAAAAAAGCAGAAAAGATGAAAGTGAAGCTAGGACAGGTAGAGATGGGATTACCTTTCCTCCTAGCATCTTTTTTTAGGTTATTTCTTTTTATTTTCCAGCTGCCCCAGGGTGATTTTCAGTCATTACCTCCAGGCTGAAGGCTTCTTGATCATTCCTTTTTCCAACCTGAGCGTTGCTAGCCTAGGAATGCTACAACTCCCAGGTGGAGATTCAGGTTAAGCGAGACTGAGTCGTAAGAAAAAAGATGGAGAGAAAAGGAAAGGGAAGCAGAGGAGTCCGCATTCTGCATTCTCTTCCTTCCGTTTTAATTTGCCAGTTGTTATGGGCAAGTTAAATTCTTCTCATGTCTCTGTTTTTCATAATTGGGAATTATAGTTAATATAACTCAGGCACAACTGAGAGTAGATCTATGAAAGTATAAAGGGAAATATAGTGTTCAGCAATATCTAAGGAATATGCTTCAAAGCAAACCTTTGCTTATCATGTGTCACCTAAACCAGCACTACTCAAACTTTGATGTGCAACATGATACACCTAGAGATCTCATTAACATGCAGGCACTGATTCAGTAGGTCTTGGATGGGGCCCGAGATTCTGCAATTCTAACAAGTTGCCTGGTGATATGGTTTGGATGTTTGTCCCCTCCAAATCTCGCTGAGATGTAATCTCCTGTGTTTGAGGTGGGGCCTGGGTGGGAGATGTTTGGATCATAGGAGTAGAACCCTCATCAATGTCTTAGTGCCATCCTCTCGGTGGTGAGTTCTTGCTCTGAGTTCACCCATAAAAATCCCTAAACTATGTATGAGGCTTGGAGAACTTCTGGGTTGGTGAACACATTCACATGCCAGGAGGGCGATGCACCCCAACTCTAAGGGGAGTGGGGGCCCTTCCGGACCTTACTCTGTGTGCTTGTTCATCGGGTTGTTCATCTGTATCCTTTACAATAAACCAGTAAACGTAAGTTAAAGCATCTGAGTTCTATGAGCCATTATAGCAAATTATTGAATGTAAGGAAGGGGTCTTGGGAATGCCCAATTTGTAGCCAAGTTTGACAGAAGCGTGAGTAACCTGGGACTCACCATTTGTGACTGACATCTGAAGTGGGAGAAGTCTTGTGGAACAGAGCCCTTAACCTGTGGGGTCAGATGCTGATCCCAGGTAGACAGTGTCAGAAGTGAGTGAATTGAATTGAAGGATTTCCAGCTGGTGTCTGGAGAGTTGGAGAACTGGTTGTTGGTGTAGAAAAACAAAATACATTTGGTATCAACAGTATTGTGGGTAGAGTGATACAGTTTTTGTTTTAGGCTGAATTTGGAAACCCAAATGGATAGGCAATCTTGATACAATCTTTTAAATGGGGCTGATTTGATTGCTTTTCTTTTTTTCTTTTTTTGAGACAAGGTCTCACTGTATTGCCCAGGCTGGCCTCGAACTCCTGGACTCAAGCAATCCTTCTGCCTCAGCCTCCCAAAGTGCTGGGACTATAGGCGTGAGCCACAGTGCCCAGCCCTGATCTGCTTTTCAAGAATTCCTCAGTTGTTTCCATGTAACTGTCTCTCTGACAAGACTGTAAGCTTCCAGGAGTTGGGATCAAGACTTAGCCACTTGCACCTCTCTGGGACTGTGGGATGCTGTGTGAAATGTAGTAGGTACTGGATTTGCAGGGAGTTTTCAGCTGTCAAGGGCCTTGGTAAAACAAGGAAGTGCAAGGGGTCAATAATTCTTGGCTAAAATATCCAGAATTTCACTCTGGGACCGTAAAAGAGATTCCTCTGAGAAACTTGCTAATATCTTGCAAAACCTCAATCCAGGTTTTGTCTTCTTAAATCACCTTGTTCTCATTTAGGTCAGTTTCTGAAGATGCAACTGTGGTTTTGCAGTAAGGGGAACTGAGAATCTCGAATACTGCATGTTATCACGTGACTTCAGGATGAAATGTCATTCAAAACAAAACATAAATTAAATATATTCACACAGAGAGAAAAAGCAAAGCCTAAATTAAATACATTCACACATAGAGAAAACAGAGTATGGTAAGATATCCAAATTTCCAAATTTCCATTTTTCTCTTTGAAAAATTTAACCCCAGATCTCCATAGCCTCAGGTCCAGTATAGCAAACAGCTGGGAAGCTGTTTGACAGCACTTTGGGCCTAGTATCTCGGATCTTTTCATCTAAGAGATTGTCTACTTATCTAGGACCAGACTTGTTCAGAGTGATGTGGAATCATTTTCGAAAAGAATAGAGATAAGGTCTTTCTGACACATCATGAAATTTAACACTGATGACCACCCAAGGACCTATGCTAGACTCAAGATTTGGGGCCAGGAATGGTGACTCATGCTTCTAATCCCAGAACTTTGGGAGGCCGAGGCAGGAGGATCACTTGAGCCCAAGGGTTCAAGACTACCCTGGACAACACAAACCCTCATCTCTAAAAAGATAAAAATTAGCCGGCATGGTGGTCACACCTGTAGTCCCTGCTACTCAGGAGGCTGAGGCGGGAAGATTGCTTGAGCCTGGGTGGTTGAGGCTGCAGTGAGCCATGATCACACTACTATACTCCAGCCTGGGGAACAGAGTGAAACCCTGTGTGGGGGGGACAAAAAAACAGAATTGGGTAATTGCAAAATTTCTTCTTTTTAAGGCAATGAAAAAATACTGACTTCATGTATTTATTCCCCGGGTTATTTCTGGAAGGCAGTCAAGCTAGTTAATTTATTTTCCTTTTTAAAGAAAGTAAGCCAAAATAAACAAACCAAAAGAAAAAGAAAAAGAATATAAGCCAAATAGCAAACATTAATTTTTTTCAGATTTCAATTGTTTAAAATGCATGTTCATTTTTGAAAAATTTAGAAAGCATAAGAGAGTTCAAAAAAGAAGGATCCCTCCAAATGTCACCAACTAGGCACAATCTTACAAATAATCTTGCTATACTTTTTCAAATCATAGAGGAAATCAGCACATGAAAAACTGTGTTCATATATTCACCAGGTGAACCAAATGCAAGCTATACTCTTATACTCTGTGGACCAGTGGAACAAGACAAGTAAAAAAATCCAGAAATCTTACATGTCAAAATAAAAATTAAGGATATATGTAAAAATTGATAATTACTTTAAATGAATGAGAGTTCATACTTCATAATCTCACATGACTAGATTTTGAAAAATAGGTTGAAAAGTTTTGATGTACTTGTTTGATGTTTCTACATCTTGGAGGAAAGCTGAAAGCATTTGATACTGGTGGACACACACCTACACCAATCCACCTGGGGAAGTTAGAGAAACCCCAGAATATGATTTATCAAGTAATTCAGTATCACTTTTTTGAAAAAGATTGGCTGGAAAATTTATTACTTACAATACCAGTTATAAGACATTTCTTCTGGCTGTCCACAACATCTTCCTTCTTACATAGCTCCTCTTTCTTAACCTCTTCACTGGTTCTCAGAAGAAATCTGCAGTGATCTAATTAACTCTGATAACCACATAATGGGCAGATGAATTTATTACCATATGGTATGGAACTGCTTTAAAGCTGAGTTCTGAAGTTTGATTTAAATATCAAAGTTTGAGTCAATGTGTGTGCCTTGGCATGTAAAAATAACAGCAACAACAACAAACACCTTTTATAAAGTTCTTACCATGTGTCAGGCACTATTCTATGTGCTTTATAAATACTAACTTATTTAATCTTATAACATAATCCTCCTATGAGCTAGATACCATTATTGCCCCCAGTTTACATATAAGGCACAGAGAGTAATTTGCCCAGTCACAGAGCTTGTAAGTAGCAAAGCCAGGCTAAGAGCCCAGCAGTCTGCCTCCAGAGTCCATACCTCTAATACACTTGACTGTCTCATCCAGCAATCTATTTCTCCTGTTGAAAAATTACATTGATTCCTCCTACTCACCCTCCTCCCTCAAAATACCTACTTCTGTAATTAAATGTCACATTCAATAAAGCATATTCTCTAACAACCCCCTTAGGTCCATGGAGAAGCTGGCTATTTGCCAATGAAGCCTTGTTCACTCCCCATCTGGAAGGGCCTGGTGGCAAGTAAGATTCATGTTACTAAAGGGAGGAAGGAGAGTTTTCCTGTTCATTTAGCATAAAGAGTCTCTTAAGTCAAAAAATTTCCTTCCCCCTCTTTCCAATGTCACCAGTCACAGGTGAGAAAGTCATCTCGGTATCAATTTCACATGATCTGCCTCAAACAAAGACAGCTCATGTGCTCTTGATATAGGATTTCTTGCTTCAACTTTACTGCTAACTGCATGTTTCATCTACAGGGAGAGTTTACAGAAATTAGCATGAATTATACAAACTCTGATACTTGGTGATGCAGATAGATCTGATCAGCTTTCATTTTCTTTGCTGGGAGTGTAATCAACATGATTAAAGCAAAGAAAGAAACTCTCAAGTCATTGTATTAACTATTCTGTTCTCTGGATGAGACAACATAAAACCTTGGGATAGTAGAGCTGGAACAGAAATCCAACATCATCCCCCACATTTCACAAGTAAGGAAACAGAGTCCCAGAGGGGATTTGTGATGTACATGATAACACAACTAATTTGTGACTTTAAAAAAACTCCTTTTTGGTTTATTTTTAAGAAAAAGAATAGAAATTAACTAGCCATATAGAAATAGCTTATAGAATAAGGTTCATGTGGAGCCACCATTTTTTATTGTCTTAGACAGAGGTAACTGCAATTATTACCCCCCACCACACTCACCCAGTGGCAGGCCAACTAGGGCTCTAGGGCTTACACAACCCCATGAAAAGGGAGGAGGGCCTGGTCTTTGGTCCCTCAGGTCACTGGGCTGGTCCTTTGGAATTTGGTAGGCCCTACTGCCCTTGGCAGACCGCAGAGATGCTCCCACAGAGTTCTCTCTTTTGACCACAGGTCCTCCACAAGGAATTCTTGCTACTGCTTTGGGGGCCAGAGCACTCAGGCCAGGCCACCACAGACATCTACCTATGCCTCTCCCACTGCAAGTGTCATAGTCTTTGGAAAACTATGCAAAAGTGTGATAACATCCCAAAGCCTTATAGAACCTACCGCAAACCTGTTCCCCCAATTCCCTATCCAGGACAGTCTCAGTCATTCTCCTTTTCGTTAGGGTCAGGCCACTTCCTTTCCTCTTCCCCTCCAAACTCCAGTTCTTACCATCACAGAGACTTTCTAAAGCAAAGGTTGTGATGCATTTCTGAGACTAGGAAGCCCTCACCACCCAGACATAAAGCCTGAGCTAATAATCTCTTTGTTTCAGGGAGAGACTATAGCAGAAAACAGAGATTCCTGTTATCCTGAACCAATTATTTGTATAACTGTATGTTTAATACCTGCTTCTCTTTGGAGTAAAAATTTCATGAATTGAGGATTAGGATTACGTTAAGGTTGCAGTTGGCTTTAGGATCCCTCTGTCTTATTCACTTTTGCATCCCTGTGCCAGTTCAAGGCCTGATAAATAATAGCCACTCAATACATATTTGCAGAGCAAAGAGAGGAAGAGAGGGAGGGGAGGGAGAGAGAGTGGGAAAAGACTAACCAAAGTTCTGCAATGGCCCACAGAAATATGAGTCTGATTGAAGGCAATCTCAAAGGAGACAGAGAAAAACGGATGGGAATGAAGTTGAAAACTATTAACAATGAATAATTTACAGGGCTTGATAACAAATTTGATGTGGATGATGTGGAAGAGATTAGTCAAGGATAATTCTGAGATGTGTTAATTTTCACCTGAATGTGATGTGGGCTTGTGAGAGGAAAATGGGGTTTGGTTTTGTTGGTAAAGGATGGTGAATGGTGGAGGGGTTATGGACAGTGAATCCAGTTCAGAAATTATTTGTGGGTCTCACTGTTTTAAGTACCTGTGAACAGGAATATCAGAATGAAACTGTGAAGTGGGTAAAGTTATCTTCAGAAACTCCCTTTCATTTAGGCCCCATTTCACATATCAAGGGATATCACATATCCCTAATTATCTGCCCTAATTTCCTATCAAGAAGTGGTCTGATGATCTCACTTACATAAAAGGTAAACTACTGATGAAATAGGAGATAGTTCTCAGGCTGCGTTTTAATGTTAATAATGGGGCACAGCCACAAGCCAAAAGAATGATAAGAGCACTACTAATAAGAGTCAGTGCTTATATGGCCCTTAACATGTGGCAGGCACTTAGTGCCCTTAGCAACACCATGAGGAACTATTTTATATATGAGGAAAGTGACGCACTGAAAGGTTGTGACTTGTCTAATGTCAACAGCTAATAAGTAATGGAGTGGAAAATACAACCTAGCATTGTGGCTATACAATCCATGCTTTTAACCATGATGCTAGGAAATAAATGTGTAAGGGTGAAAAATTTAAGAAGAGTGGAAATGTGCAGTAAATTTTGTGGGGGTCCCTCAGCAAGATTCAGATCACTCCTGTCTCATAATGAAGACTATACAGGTCACTCAAGTCTCACTCTACTAACTGAGTGTTAGTAGTGTTACTAATGACATAGACTCTGCCAATGACTGACTTTAGACAACTTAATCTCTTTCTGTTTCATTTTCCTCATACATAAAATAAGGAGAAATAACCTATATACAAGTTTATTCCTTAAAGCAACATTTGTAAAAGTAAGCGACTGGAAACAACCTAAATGTCTGTTGATAGGAGGCTGGCTAAAAATTGTGCACCTATAAAATGGAATATAATGCGGCCATAAAAAGTAATAAGATTAAATTATTTCAAACAAAAGAACAGCCTGAAAAAATCAAGTTGCAGGCACAGATAAGGGAAGTTGCTCAAGAGATAAGGGGGCTTCCCTAAGACATCCCCTCAGCTGCATAGATAAGAAAGACTATACAGGAGACTTGTTCAGACATACCTGCAATGGAAAATTCTGTCCCCTGACACATGTGCAGTAAGGGAAACAAAGCAACATGGAGTAATTCAAGCTAAGAGCCCACATCCACACTAGGAGGATGGGGTGGAATTACCAGAAATGCACACCTTATGCAAATGATATGCCCAGCCCCCTATCAGTTTCTTATAAAAGCCTCTGTATCCAGACTGTGAATTGGCAACCTATCTTTCCAGGATCCCTCTCTGTAGCAGAGAGCTATTCTCATTCTTTCACCTATTAAATTTCTGCTCTAAACCTGAAAAAAAAAGGTAATAAGAAAGACCCCTACATACTGCTATAGAATGATCTCTAGGATATACTATTATGTGGGATAAAAAACAACTACAGTGCAGAACAGGACATATAATATACTACAATTTGCGTAAGAAAGGATAAAAGGAATAGATAGATTCCTTTATGCTCATATTGCATAAATACAGGAAAGTTCTAAAATTGTTTGCTTCAGGAGGAGAACTGAATTGGCGTGGGACAGAGAAGTGAGGAAGGAGAATGTACGTACCACTTAGGATCTCAGCAGGAAATATACGGCATATTCAAAAGGCGTCATCGAGGAGTTGAGTGACAGAATTATTTACAAAGTTGTGGACAGTGCTGAGGCACCCAACAAAGGATGCTGACACTTTCCAATGGGCAACCTACAGAGGGGAATCATTATCATAGCTAAGTCCTAAGGATGAAGAAGGGGAGTAAGTGGTTACTTGAATCCAGAGAGAGAGAGCTATAGGTATAAAAGGGGCTACGGGACAGAAGCCATAGCCCTTTCCCAGATGAAGTCAGCCACTGTTCATCCATACCCCAGCAGGGAAGACGCTGGGGGAATAAAGAGCCTCACCACATTCTCCTTCTGCACTTGGATATCTGGACAGCCTTAGGGATGAGCCTCTTGGGGCTCAAGGCAGAGTGGAGAGTAGATCTGAAGGCATACAGAGAGAATATCCACTGCACAGACTGTACAGCATTTTTACTTTGTAAACTGAGAACTATATAAATATGTAACTTATTTGAAAAGTAGAAAATGGCCGGGCCCAGTTGCTCAAAATGCTAGCTTATAATCCTAGCACTTTGGGAAGCCGAGGCGGGCTGATCATCTGAGGTCAGGAGTGCAAGACAAACATGGTGAAACCCCATCTCTACTAAAGATACAAAATAGCCAGGCGGGGTGGCAGGCGTCTGTAATTCCAGTTACTCGGGAGGCTGAGGCAGAAGAATCGCGTGAACCCGGGAGGCGGAGGTTGCAGTGAGCCGACATGGCGCCATTGCACTCCAGCCCGGGCAACAAAAGCTAAACTCCGAAAAAAAAAAAAAAAAAAGGAAAAGACAAGACAAGAAAAGAGAAGAGAAGAAGAAAAGTTTGCACACACAAAAGAGAAATTAACAAGTAAAACGGAAATGAGGGACCAGAGCATACACTTTCCAAGTCTCCTCCCCTCTTCAAATTCTACCTCTGTTTCTTTGGAGCGGCAGTTTTTCACCTAATCACAGTCCATGGCTCCCCCTAGTGTCAAGGCGACGCTTCACCAAGTTCTGAGAACCATCTCATTCTAGGAGAATTCTGGGGCAGTCAGGCGGCCTCTGCCTCAAATCACTGATGTGAATTACACCCACCTGGTAAATGATCGTATCCCCTGAAAGAAAAAAATACATCATTATTATTATTATTATTATTATTATTATTATTATTATTATTTGAGATGGAGTCTCGCTCTGTCGCCCAGGCTGAAGTGGCACGATCTCAGCTCACTGCAAACTCCACCTCCCTGGTTCAAACGATACTCCTGCCTCAGCCTTCCGCGTAGCTGGGATTACAGGTGCCTGCCATCACGCCCAGCTAATTTTCGTATTTTTAGTAGAGACGGGGTTTCACCATGTTGGGCAGGCTGGTCTCAAACTCCTGACCTCAAGTGATCCACCCACCTTGGCCTCCCAGGGTGCTGGGATTACAGGAGTGAGCCACCATGCCCAGCCAAAATTAATTATTCTAAGACCTAGAATAGTTACCATTTTAAGCTATAGTGGAAATTTATCTAAATTAAATTTTGAACTAAGTAATTATCTTTTTCCCATATTTCAAATTATGAAATAAATTTAGAGGTAAACAGCATGTGATCTACAACTCTAAATCTTCTGCAAGCCCACTTTTGAGCTTTTTACTCCCTAGTCCATTTGTCCTTAATGCAGTGATTCTCAGCCCTGGCTACAAAATAATGTCCCCTGGGGAGAAAGCTCCTACTGGAGACTCTAATATAATCTATCTGGGGAGGGACTTAATATCAATATATATTTTTTAACCTCCCAGTAGTTGTAATGGGCAATCAAGGCTAGAAGCCCCTACTTAAGTGATTCCTTGCTGCCTACTAGGTAGACTTTGATTCCTAGTACATTTCTTGTCACTACTCAGGATGTGCTCACTCTGCTTTAGACAAACTAGGTTACTTGTAAAACAATTTCCCACCCTCTGTGCCCTTACATACCACACCCTCCGCCTTGAACACTCTGCCACCTGCCTCCATCTCAACTGTGATAGTTCTACATATTATTACAGGGCCTGCTTAAAAGCTACCTCCTCTGAGAAATTCCCTGCCCCTCATTCCCAAACAGATGTTTCTACCTCCTTTGAACCCCTGAAGATTTTTAAAATAACTTTTATGATCAATCTTCTTTTCTTAATAGAAAATAAACACAGTCATTGATTATCTTTTTAACTTATCAAATGAACAATAACAACAAAGTATGATATTTCTGTGAGAGAAATGAGCACTCCCTGTATTAACAAGGGAATAAATTGGTGTTATGGCTTTTAAAAACTTAATCTGGCACTAAATATCAAAATACATTCTGTTTGGCCCAGCGTTTTCACTCCTAGGAATTTATCCTATGGATATAATCACAGGTGTGGGCAAAAATACCCATAATGGAATGCTCATTGCAGCATTGTTCATAAAAGCAAAAGATGGGAAACAACTGAAATGTCTCATTAATAGAAGACAAGTTAAATAAATTATGGCACATAATAGAGATGGAATGCTGCATAGTCATTTTAGAAATGAGGTATATCTGTATTTGCGACCATAGAACAATTCTAAGACATAGCATTAAGTAGAAAAAAAAAAGATCCAATACAATGTCATAGAATGCTTCTACTGTGTTTTGTACAAAAGCACAAACATACATTTGTCTATGCTTCCAAAGCACTGGGTATCTTTGGATGGATATACAAGCAACTGTCAACAACAACTGACTCTAGGGAAGCAAACTAGTAGGTTTGAGGTAACAACATTACAAAATAAAAACCATGACCCCATCACCAAATATAAGAATTAGAATATTACCAATACCTTTACATATACCCAGAGTCATAGGTAGCCCATCCAGAGCCTCTGTGCAAATTAGAAAAAAAGCTCCTCTTCTTTGGGTTGGACACAACTCTAAACCAAGGTGCCTTGCTTGCCAAACAGAACACAGGCTATATTAATTACATGACCCACTTCTGCGCTGGTGTGCTTTCAGACTTATGTAAATGGAATTGTACTGTATATATTATCCTACAAATTATCTTTTTTACTTAACATTATGTTTGTAAGATATATCAATATTGTTACATGTAGTACTCCATTTTCACTGCTGTGTAATATTTCATTGCATGTTTACGTGCTAAAAGAATTAACTCTATATCCCACTATTTCAGTTACAGGGTATCTATTGAAGGGTGAATGTGACTAAACTAAAAGAGAAATGAAGATCACATAAAGATGGATAAAGGAACTCTGGACCTTATTTTGGGTCAGGGAAAGCCAGTGTGCTTTCATTTGATGAGAAATAATTGCATTATATTAGGCAAGAGTGAGCTGGTAAAGGAGTGAGCACAACACTAAATGTCTGGTGTCCACGCAGTGAATATTTTACGTTCACTTATTTTCTCTAGGGCATTTTCTGTCCTTTAATAAGCTTTTTCACTTTAATAATGTGGAAAATACAGTAATAGTGACAATCCATGCCTATTTAAGTAATGGGAGCACAAGATGTGAGCTTATTAGAGAACAGCTATGACTGCAATGGTCTCTAAATCTTTTCATTTGGACTTACATGCAATTTCAATGTCTTTGCTAGCACATGAATGTAAATTCATTGCAGTAGAGTTTTTATTCAGATACAGAATATTCGGTGCAATTTTTCTAAGTCATTATAGTCAATTTTCAGATAACAAAAACTCCAATAACTCCTAAAATAGAAGAGAGAAAAATGGAAAAAGAAAACAAACTTACAAACAAAAGCCCAACCCCAATCAACTGAGAAGAGAGCAATAAAGGAAGAGGGGGAAAGCAAAATAAAAGTTGGACAAATAAAAATTAAAAGTGGGGTGGTAGAAAATGTCTAGATATATTAATAATTATAATAAATATAAATCTAAACTTTATAGTGAAAGACAGATTGGGGAACAAACAAACAAAAAACCCTAACTACATGCTTTCAAAACAAAAACCTAAAACTTAAGACACAAAATGGTTGAAAGATGTAACAGGAAAACAGTAACCAAAAAAACTGAGCTGTATATTAAAAATCACACAAAATAGACTTTAAGAAAATAGGTATCATTAGAGAGGGACCACTACTTGATTTTTATAAAGGTTCAAATTGTCAGTGATATAATAACTTCAAAGCTTTACACCTAGAAAAATTGTTTCAAATATATAAAGCAAATATTTACTGAACTACAAAGAGAAATTGCCAATGAGAACTTTCAATATATCTCTCTCAATTACCAACAGACCATCCAAAGCAAAGATATTAAAAATATGGAAGATCTGAACAACACAATTAATAACACAATCAAATAGACAGATAAAAATTCTGCATCTAACAGTTGGAAAATGCACTTATTTTTCTTAAATATCATAGTGCAATTACAAAAATTGTCCATTTATTAGACCATATGGCAAGTCTCACGAAATTATAACACAGTCCTCATTCTCTGTGCGCAAAGTAATTAAGTTAGAGGCAATAACAAAAGATAAATCTGTAAAAGTTCTTATATATTGAAAAATGTGGAAACACACTTGTAGGTAATTCATGTGTCAAAGAAAAAATTATGGAAGAAATGTAAAAATACTAAAAGCTGAATGATAATGAAAATATCACCTACCATGTTCTGTAAAACAGTCAAAGTCATTCTCTAAGGACAATTTATTAATTTGAAAGCTTGTTTTAGACAAGAAGAAAGGTTAAAAATTAATGAGCTTTGTGTTTAACTCAAGAAATTAGGAGGAAAAATAGAAAAACAATCAAAGTAGGAGGAAGTAGATAACAGAGATGAAAACAGAGGTTCAGAAAAAAGTAAACAAAGCTACAAAAAAAGAATCCACAAAATTAAAAGTTTTATAAACAGAACAATCTCTGCTGAGATTGAGCAAGGAAAAAAAAAGAAGGCACAAATAAGCAATATTAGAATAAAAAGGGACCTAATCACAGACAAGGCAAAGATTTTTTTAGATGAGCTACTCTGAATCAATTTAGGCCACATATTCAAAAACTTAGGTGAAATGGGCAAATTCCTAGAAAACTATAATTTACCAAAACTTACTCAAAAACAGAGAACCTGAATTGTTTTATATCTACCAAAGAAATGCAATCAATATTTTAAAATCTTCCCACAAAGAAAATATTTAGTTCAGATATGTTTACAAATTAGTTACACCAAGGTTTCAAGAACGAGATCATTCCAATCTTTAAAAATGTCCTATAAAACAGAAAAAGAGGGACTATGACACAATTCACTCAATGATATTAATGTGACCTTGATAGCAAAACCAAATAAGGACAGGACAATAAAGAAACCTTTTGGACCAATCTCACTCATAAACATAGCTACAAATTCAAATTAAATACTAATGAAACAAGCTCAGGAGTTTATTTCAAATAGATAATAAATCATAAACAAGTTGAGTTTAACCAGAAATGCTAGCGCAGTTAAACGTTAGGAAATAAAAAATATGGCTAGGCGCGGTGGCTCACACCTGTAGCCCCAGTGACTTGAGAGGCCAAGGTGGGTGAATTACTTGAGCCCAAGAGTTAGAGACCAACCGGGGCAACATGGTAAAACCCTGTCTCTACCAAAAAAAATACAAAAATTAGCCAGGCGTGGTAGCACATGCCTGTAGTCCCAGCTACTTGGGAGGCTGAGGTGAGGGAATCGCTTGAGCCTGGAAGGTGAAGGTTACAGTGAACCAAGATGGCAGTGCCCTCCAGACTGGGCAACAGAGCAAGACCCTGTCTCAAAATAATAATAATAATAATAATAAAGAAAAGAAAATATAAAAATATAATTCACTGGCCAGGCACAGTGGCTCATGCCTGAAATCCCAGCACTTTGGGAGGCCAAGGCAGGTAAATCAACTGAGGTCAGGAGTTTGAGACCAGCCTGACCAACATGGTGAAACCCTTTCTCTGCTAAAAATACAAAAATTAGCCAGATGTGGTGGCACACGCCTGTAATCCCAGCTACTCGGGAGGCTGAGGCAGGAGAATCGCTTGAATCCAGGAGGCAGAGTTTGCAGCGAGCTGAGATCGCACCATTGCACTCTAGCCTAGGCAGCAAGAGCGAAACACCAACTCAAAAAAAAAAAAAAAATATATATATATATATATATAAAATTTACCGCATTAACAGATTACAGGGGAAAAATATGATAATCTCAAAAGATGCAGCAGATAATGAGAAGCAGACTTATTAAAATCAGGAACAAGACTTAGAAGTCCTATTTACTTCTACTAAACATTATAGTGGATTTTCTAAGTGCATTAAGACAAGAAAAAGAAGCAATGAAGTACAAAGATTGGGAACAGCAATAAAAGGTAGGAGTATTGGAATATACTTCATTCATAAAGATATAATTCTCTAAACAGAAAGTCCCACAAAATCTACAGGCAAATTCTTGGTAATAATAACAGAGCTGGCCGGGTGCAGTGGCTCACACCTGTAATCCCCGCACTTTGGGAGGTCGAGGAGGGCAGATCACCTGAAGTCAGGAGTTCGAGACCAACCTGATCAACATGGAGAAACCCCATCTCTACTAAAAATACAAAATTAGCCAGGCGTGGCAGCACTCGCCTGTAATTCCAGCTACTCAGGAGGCTGAGACAGAAGAATCGCTTGAACCCGGGAGGCAGGGGTTGCGGTGAGCCAAGATCATGCCATTGCACTTCCAGCCTGAGCAACAAGAGCAAAACTCTGTCTCAAAAATAAATAATAATTTAACAATAACAGAGCTAACCAACATGGCTGAATAGAAGACCAATACACACAACCAAATATATTTCTAAGCATTGGCAACAAACAGAAAATTTAAAAAATAAAAAAGCAGTTTACCATATGATATGGTTTGGCTGCGTCCCCACCCAAATCTCATCTTGAACTGTAACTCCCATCATTTCCACATGTCTTGGGAGGGACTCAGTGGGAGGTAATTGAATCACGGGGGTGGGTCTTTTCTGTGTTGTTCTTATGAGAGTAAATATCACGAGATCTGATGGTTTTATAAAGGGGAATTCCTCTACACAAGCTTTCCTTACCTGCTGCCATGTAAGATATGACTTTGCTCCTCCTTTGCCTTCTGCCATGATTGTGAGGCCTCCCCAGCCACGTGGAACTGTGAGTCCATTAAACGTCTTGTTCTTTATCAATTACCCAGTCTCTGGTATGTCTTTATTAGCAGCATGAGAAAAGACTAATACACCATAACAACAAAAAAGTATAAATTACATCTAATGAAGTTATAGGAGACCTATATGGAATAAATTCTAAAACTCTATTTGATAAACATCAAAGAAGATCTACTATAGAAATAAATAAAAGAAGACATTCAAAACGAAAACGAAGACTTTCTATTGTGAAGTTACCAGTTTTTCCCAATTTGACCTACAGATTCAGTGTAATTTGATGCCAAATCACACTGTTTTTTCCCAAGAAACTAAGAAGCTGATTCTAAAATTCATATGGATGAACAAAGGTCAAAAATATAACAAAGACTCTTTTGGAGAAGAATAAGGTAGGAGGTATGCTTTATCCTATTTGAGGACTTTGATTACAAAGTTAATTAAGAGAGTGGTATTAATGCTGCAATACACAAATGGGTTAATGGAATAGTAGAGATTTGGGAAACAGAGCCACACATATTTGGACATCATATATAACAGAGGTGGTAATGTATATAATCAAGAAAGGGAGAATTAGTCAATAAATGGTGCTGGGAGAATATGGGGAAAAATGAAATTGGATTCCTACCCAACATAATACGTAAGTCAATTCTAGGTGCATCCAAGACTTGGATGTGAAAGCTGATATTTTAAACATCTATAGGATAATGTCTTTAGTTTCCTGGGGTAGAGAAAACACATAAAAAAAAAAAAAAAAAAAAAAGAGCCTTGTCTGAAACTGAAAACACAAAACAACCCAAAAAACTTATCTAAAACTGAAGAGATTAACAAATTTGACTTTCTGTTTTTCAAAATACTCCAAACAAGAATATGTAGACAAGCGACAAGCCAGTAGTAGATATTTGCTATATATAACTAGTGGTACGCCCATACATGTTTTAAAAACCTAGCTTTGCAGAGAGGAAAAAAAGCCATGATTTGTTGGGTTTGATTATTTTCAAGGTGGAAAAGTTTATTTCAAGCCACCAACATGATGTTGCTAAACATGAAGTTAGGAAGAGATACACAAAATCTCTCTGACGAGACTATACAAGCCAACTCCAACACACCACTGCATATAACACTAAAGGATTTGTTTCCAGAATGCATGAAGAACTCTTTCTATTTATCAATAATTAAATGACAAGCAATGCCACAAAAAAGGGAGGCATGAATAGTCATTTTGCAAAAGAGGAAATATGAATGAAGAAAAAATACATGAAAAGATTCTCTACTTCACAGTGATCATATAAATGTAAATTAAGATTATAATGAGTAAACATATTACACTCTTCTGATGAACTAAAGTTAAGTATTACGGCTGGGTGCCGTGGTGGATGTCTGTAGTCCCAGTTACCTAGAAGGCTGAAGTAGGAGAATCACTTGAGCCCAGGAGTTTGACTCTAACCTGAGCAACATAGTGAGACCCTGTCTCTAAAAAACATTTAAAAAGAAATATTACTATATTAATTTTTCCCAAAGACAGATCAACGGGAACTCTTAAACAATGCTGGTGTGAACATAAATTGGCACAACCACCCTGAAATACAATTTGGCATTATCTTACAAAGTTAAGTACTGTACATTCTACAATCCAGCAATATGTAAGCTCAGGTATATATTGTAAAGGAATTCTTGCACAAGTGCACCAGAAAATATGAACATGAATATGCACAGTAGCACTTTTTGTTAAAAACATAACAACCCAAATGTAATCAGTCAAGATTTGTTCATAGAAGTAGAACTACAAAGATAAATTGACAAAACGGATTTATTTTTACTGTAGAGACTTGACTGTATGCAATTGCGGGAGCTGGTTATACTCTCTAGGGGAGGCTGTTGTTTCTGTGTCTAGTGCTGGAGCTGAAGTTCAAAGGACCAGTGGTTAGGAGGTAAGAGAGCAGGAAGCGAGGACAAACTGGAATCCATGAGGATGGACTGGAATCTGCATTGGTCTCTCACCACCTCCAAACCTCTGGTGCCATTTACCATGGAGTTAAACACACCTCTGACCCAAGAGTTAGAGAAGCTGAAGCACAAGATCCACAGGAGCTGGAGGAGCTATGGGCCCTGCACCTACCTCCTGAGTGTTAGGAAATACAGCTAATTTCTTCACTTTCACCTTCCACGTTGGGCAGAAAATGTCTCTCCAGGTTCACCTAGTCTATTTTCATATGAGAAGTTTAAGAGGCCCAGAGAAGTGAAGTGACTTGTTACCTAGAAGCCTGTTTAAAAAAAAAAAAAAAAAAAAAAAAAAAGGTCTTATGCATCTGAAACTCTTTGTAAGAGAGTGTACGTCAGTATTTTTGATCTAGGTACAGGCTCTCCGAGGGATATTCTTGACTCATGTTCTTTTGCCAATTGCCTCTGATTATACCACATAAGAGGGCTTAGGTAGCTTTGCAATAATAGTTCTACTAATTATTCTCCAAAGGAAATTCCTCATTCCACTCCAAATAGATGTGATCTTAAGACTGATTTCCCCCAGAATCACTACAATATAATCTTACCTAAATTTGAGCACAGCATCTAAATATTCATTTTATTTAAATATGAATTGCTGCGTTCGAGCTAAGGCCGAGTTCTCCATACGAGATCCAAATTTGGTACCAATTTGGTAACCATAATCCATGGTTACTCTGTGACCACTAATCTGGGGGAAAAAGAAAACACTCTTTGGCAGAAGAGGATAAGTACATTCCTAATTTTCATTTCCAGATTCTTAGCCACTCATCCGGGATGAATGTTAAAACCATTATCAAAACATAGCCTTAGAAATAAAATTCTGTTAGGGAGATAATAATAACTCTTTGTCAATGAATTTATTTTGAGCAATAATAATACAACAAAGTTCCAGTACTGTGAAAAAGTTTGGCTAATCTCAAGAACATTATAGCATATGCAACTTGAAGTAATTTCTTTATCTAAAAATATTGGGCCAAAAGAAACTAATTAGAGTTTAATGTAATTTTATGTTAAGTGTCTTGCTGTGGTTTTTAGATTTTTAATACTTTATTTTAAATCATCTCAGTGATTTAAAATAGAGTACCACTTTTAAATGATAAAAAAATTTTAATCATTTATCATTTTAAATGATAAAAATAAATTTTGAGGAGTGGGAAACTTTTTGTGAAGAAAACAGAAAAGAAATTTTTATCATTTTTAGTTTCACAAAATAACAAATTGGAAGGTAATAATGTAAATTTGTAAGCTTTTCTCTGCAAAAACTATGTCATAATAATCTTTAGATGGTGTGTTTCATTACTGACTTTAAAATAAAATTTAATATAAAAATATGATTCATAGCTAACTTTTTCTGAAATGTGTTTCTTTTTTTACAAAGTGAGATGTATCAGTACTTCTTTCGTTTCTATGCAATAATATTGTCACTCTCCCTTTTCTATTAACTGATTTGGACTCTATTTCTAAGATAGTGTATAACAAAATGCCCCCACAACCCATAATTTTATGGATATTGTACCTATTGGGTTATATTCCGATATGGTTATCATGTAGAAACCTCAAAAGAGAGAGGCTAACTTCCTCCTGTAAAGGAGTGATCATTAACACCACCAATCAATTGAACAAAGCCACTTCCACACACAGTCAATAAGCTGCTTTGACTTTTTCTTGTTCTTACTCTTCTGGGTCTAGACTTGGGGAGTTAAAGTGTTAAGGTCTATGTACTTTGGCCATGGGTAACTGCCACAAATTGGGTTTTCAGTGAAGCAGAGTCTGGACAGAGATTGGGGTGAAGGAATTTTATTAGGGAGTGTTCTCGGGATCAAACCAGTCCACTGCCTGCTCTTAGACCAATAGTAAAGAGGGGAATAGCTCCCTCCCCCACAGGCCAAGGCAAGATAAAATTAGCAGGATATAAGATCTAGCTATTCTTCCCCATGTGGAGATTCTCCTTCCAGTGAACACTTTGGAGAACCGTTTATTTTTATTAAGAAAGGCAACATTTTTTTGATATGTACAAAGCACTTTACTATATTTTTATTTTTTAATTTTTGATTTCCATAGGTTTTCGGGGAACAGGTGTGTTTGGTTACATGAGTAAGTTCTTTAGTGGTAATTTGTGAGACTTTGGTGCATCCATCTCCTGAGCAGTACACACTGAACCCAATTTGTAGTCTTTTATCTCTCACCCCCTTCCCACTCTTCCTCTGAGTCCCCAAAGTCCATTGTGTCATTCTTACACCTTTGCATCCCCATAGCTTATCTCCCACTTATGAGTGAGAACATATGATGTTTGGTTTTCCAAGGGAAGGCAATATTTTTATTAGGGGTCTATAAATATTAGCGGCTAAGTGTTTTTTAAAATTTGGTATTTAAACTGTAGTCTTCATGATCAGTGATTTAGAAAAATACCATATTGTACTGAAATAAATTTGCTATATATTTATTTCAGATACTATATTAAAAATTGAAAAATTAGTGTTTTCTGCTGTTTGGAAAATACAGTAAATTTTCTTCTCTAAGTTTTCTTTTGCTAGAGTTTTTATGTGGTGTCACGGGCCTCTCCATGCCCTTTGCATTCTCTTCCAAAAATCTGTTCTTGCTGTCAGTTAAGTGGAAATGGTTAGCAACAAAGCAAAATCAAAGTGGACCCACCCAGCTGTTATATCCTGCATGGCTGAGCTTTAATGAAAGTTCGAGTTTTTCCAAAAGTCTGGTCTCTACTGACTGGGAATGAAAAACATTTGGAAAAAAATGCCTTGAGCATGTGAACCACATAATTTCATTTGAACTAAGGAATTCCAAAAATACTTTGCTTATTGAAAGGGCAGTTATATTGCTGTGTTAGAACTTGATATTGAGAAGGATAAGTACCAGTTCTTTTCTCCCTTTTTCTCATAAACATTAAAAAAAATTAAAGACTGTCTGAGTGACTGGGTAGGAAAATAGTGTAAAGAGGCTAAGTTGGACCACCAGGTGGGCTTGCTCTAGAACCTATTCCTTCCTTAGGAGATCCATCTACTCTTCTGGGCTCCGTAGAGCCCCATGCAGCTTGAAGCAACCCACTCTGCACTGATGATAATTCAGGGCTTCATCTGGCCATGTTTTGATGACTACTTGAACTGAGGCCCAGTCCTTTAGTCAGTTCTGCTCACTGACACCAGTGTAAATGCTATGCCAGTAGCAAAACTGGAATTGCTGGGTCCCTGCTGGGCAATCTGGCCGGAGAAGAAAGTAGGTCCTGTTCAGTTTTATGTCTCCATGAGGGGATCAGGTGTTAATATTATTAACCAGCATTTTTGGGAATATGTACTATGTGCTACTCACAATACGGGATACTTTTACATGGATTACATTATTCAATCCCCATAACAATCCTCTATGGAATTTTGAAGCTTAGAAAGGTTAAGAAATCAGGTTTTGAAACCAATCAGTCTGACTCCAGAGCCTTTGATCTTCTTTCCTATTTTGTAATCCCTGGCTTTTAATCATGGGTCTTAGTGCACTAGATTGGGATCACAGATAGCAGTGTAGCAGATACAGTTGGTGCCCTGCCCATGTCTCCTGAGCCTTACCAAGTGCCAGCAGCTGGACCATCTTGCTTAATGGCCTTCTCTGGTGGCTGGAGCTCCATGTGTGAGCATAGGTTTGAGGAGATGTAATGACTTAAGTGCAGCCTTTAACTAATGTTTGATAGGAGTTGGAGTATAAATACTTCAGCTCCTTTGCTACTCTGGTAGCAAAGGAATAACTTTGCTACTAGAATAACTCAGAGGCATGAATTTTACACTGGTACCCAAAATTCTCCAGAGGGATTAAGTCCATTATCCACAGTACTAACCCACTTGAAAACATGCCCTTTTTATTGATTGCCTTCCCTCTTTGTCTCACTTGCCTTGCCCATATTTCCTGAGATCACTACCCAAGTAAGTTACTTGTGTACATACTAATGCCTTAGGATCTGGCTTCTCAGGGAATCAAAACTAAGACAAAGAGCAAAGAAAAGGTGGACCTATGAAGAAGGAGGACCCAGTTGGAGCGGATGGGGCAATGCTGGAAGGAAAGCATGGGGTTGCAGTCTCTAGGAAGAAGCTTCTGATGATGGTTTCCTGTTCTTGAAGCTGACAATGTCATTGTGAGACAGGAGACAATGGGGGACATTTGGGGGATTATTGAATATTGACACACTGGATGGTTCTTTGATTGCTTGATTGGACGGAATTTCTTTCAGAAGTTCTCTCTTGCTCTGTTCTTTTCAAATGTATTCTATATTTGCCCAAGTTTAATAAGAAGTAAGAGATTCCAGAAAATGCAATCATTAATAACTGGAATAATGAAACAAAGAAAATGCTAACGCATTAAAAATAGAACATTGAGTAAATGGTCATAAGTAAATGAAAGACAAATGTATATATATAATTTTGGAGGATGTATAATTTACTCATATGGCCTGAATGTAGTAATACTATGTATCATATTTCATGCAAACGTAAACTGAATGAGGCTCTTTTTTTTTTTAGACAAAGTCTCCCTCTGTCACTTAGGCTGGAGTACAGTGGGGCGATCTCGGCTCACTGCAACCTCTGTCTCCCAGGTTCAAGCAATTCCCCTGCCTCAGCCTCCCGAGTAGCTGGGAGTACAGGCACGCACCACCATGCCTGGCTAATTTTTGTATTTTTAGTAGAGATGGGGTTTCACCATATTGGCCAGGCTGGTCTCAAACTCCTGACCTCGTGATCCGCCCACCTCAACCTCCCAAAATGCTGGGATTACAGGCACGAGCCACCACGCCCGGTCAATGAGGTTCTTTTATACCACTTTTACTACACTTAAAGGATCATTTCTCAACTTGTGACTCTATCATCTTTACTGATTAACTGGACATCCAGTGGTGCCCAAATTTTCAGGGAATAACATGGGCATGGGCAAAATCTTGCCTTGTTAAGGTTAATGGTATTGTAAATTGTTAACTATTGCATTTAGGTCAGGCATGGTGGCTCACCCCTGTAATCCCAGCACTTTGGGTGGCCGAGGCAGGCAGATCACTTGAGGCCAGGAGCTTGAGACCAGCCTGGTCAATATGGTGAAACCCATCTCTACTAAAAATACAAAAATTAGCCAGGCATGGTAGCAGGCGCCTGTAATCCCAGCTACTCCAGAGGCTGAGGCACAAGAATCGTTTGAACCCAGGAGGCGGAGGTTGCAGATTGTGCCACTGCACTCCAGCCTGGGCGACAGAGTGAGACTGGAAAAAAAAAATCAATTGCATTTACACATTTTAATATCTGTCATTAATTTTATATATTCAACTTCATGTCTGCCTTAATCAAGTTTTGCCTGAGACATCATACTTAAATTTACATGGTTGTTATAATAATCTGAAACAAATTGGTTTTTGAAGCATTCGCTTGGGGTATTGTTATTAACGCATTCATGAAGAGCAAACTTAGAAATGCCCATTATTTTTTATAAAATCTGTAGATTCAGAGAGGAAAATAAAGTTGTAAGTAGACATTTCTTCTTCTGAATACTCCAACCACAAGAAGGAACTGTATGAGCAATAACAGAATATTTTGAGATAATCTTTAGAGTATCTAAGCACTCAATCCCCATTGGGAGTCTTGAAGACGCCCAGTACGCTCACCACATTCCAGTCAAACAGCCCTTTCACCAGAGATTTGAGTTACAGAGCTGGATAACCCCTCACTGCTTTTTTTTTTTTTTATCTTTAGATGGGGAGTCTCGCTCTGTGACCTAGGCTGGATTACAGTGGTGCGATCTCGGCTTACTGTAACCTCTGCCTCCTGGGTTCAAGCAATTATCCTGGCTCAGCCTCCCAAATAGCTGGGATTACAGGCGTGCACTACCACGCCCGGTTAATTTTTGTATTTTTAGTAGAGACGGGGTTTCACCATGTTGGCCAGGCTGGTCTTAACTCATGACCTCAAGTGATCCGCCCACGTCGGCCTCCCAAAATGCTGGGATTACAGGCATGAGCCACCACACCCGGCCACCCCTCACTGCTTTTTAACAAATACTAACAAGTAAACTGTTTATCTGCTTGATCATAGAAGAACATGGACTCAATGATGAAGTATATATAGGCAATGGCCAACTTTGTTTTCTAATCCACACATACAGCTGATTTAAACCCATGTTTTCACTTACTGGTCAAGATAAAAATATGGAGGGAGTCTTGCTATTCATGCAAACATTTTTGTCTTTACCATATAGGAATCCTCAGAAAACCTCTGAGAACCATACGTTTGCTTGGAGTTAGAGAGGTGTCCAGTTAGGGGAGATGTTGGGACACTTTGCTTCCTTCCAAGTCCTACAGAAGAAGATTCCCCTCTAATGGAAAGCAGCACGTAGTGGCAGCATAAGGTAAGAAGACAATCAACTCCTAGGAAACTGTGGAGGACAATAAGAGCCTGTAGCGCATTACAATGGGCATCCTGAGAAAGTGACTAGGGTACAGGGAGATTCTGCCTTTGGTGTATTATATATTAAATGATGTGGATGGATTAATGTTGTTAAAATATGGAGACTTCTTCCCCCGCCCTTACTCTTCATCCCCAGTCCCTCCCCTCCTCACCCCCTTCAAAAAAGAAAGAAAAAAGAAAAAGAAAGAAAGAAAGAAAGAAAATGGTGTTAAAATACGATCCTGTTGTTAAATGTTAACTCTTTGATTCATTTATAGCCTTCAACATCATACCTGGGTGATGTGATTCCTTCTTCCCTCTCTTACTTTTACATCCATGGATGTATGCCACAGAAAGATCTACAGCACTGCTTATTTTCAAGAATTCACATGACCCTTTAGATAAATTATTTTTTTCATTTTTGCCTAAGATACACAAGATATTATTCTCCAAGTAAATGTGAAAATACTGATTTCCTTCATTTCTTTAGCAAAGTAATTTTATGCATGAAGGATTGAGTAAAAACAAATACCTTAGGAGTTAAAAAAATTGTAGTTAATAAGACAGCCTGACATAAATTATTATATACATTTAGTTGGTAAGAAAATAAGTTTGTGGAAAGAGATAGTATAGTGAAGTTGATAAACTTGGGGATTCTGGGTTCGTTTTGACTCCATCACTTCCCAGCTCTGTGAGCCTTGAGCTTCTCTAAGCCCCAATTTCCTCATCTGTAAAATGGGGATAATATCTATCTCATGTGATTGTTGAGAGAATAAAAATTAAATAATGTAAAATGCTTAGAGCAGTATCTAGTACATAAGGAAAGAATAAATGCTAGTTACTGTTATTATTTACATAACAGTACCAATCATTAGACACAAAGTTCTTTGTGACTAATCCACAATATACCACTAAAGGCACAGATTAATGCCAGTGCCTGGTTTCTAGCACTTAAAAAAAAACAACCTGGTATGACAGACATTAACATTTCCACCTACACGTAAAAAAACGGTTAAAGGTAACTTAGGGCTAGCAGGGCAATATGAAGGTGATCAGCAGGGGCCAGGTGGTCAGGTTTAAGTTGCTCATAATTGCTATTGAATGACCCAAGGTCACTTCCACTATTTGGTCTTATCTGGTTTTCACAGCACAATTTTTACATCCTTAGACAGCTCTCTCATTAGGAAATCAAGAAAATTCAGATCTGCTGGAGAAGGGATCATGGCCCTATCTCCCAGGAATCCAATGCACTTTCTGACTTGTTTACAAATTAACAGGTTGAGTACAGAGATTCCAGACCATATTCAAAGTACACAGGGGACACTTTTATTTTCCTCCTAATGAAATGTCAACCTTATTAATATGCATGAGACTCATCGTGGTTATTTGTTAAAAATGCTAATTCTTGGGCCATACCATCAAGGACTCCTGATTCAGAAAGCCTGGGACTTGGCCAAGGAATCTGTATTTTAAATATCTCTCCAGACAATTCTGATCCAGATGACTGGACCACACTTTGGGAAAACTGATCTCCTTGGTAACAAATTAACAATTTTAAAAATAGTACTTACTATTTTTTGATAATAAAAGAAAAATTAGAAAGTGCTAAGAACAGAAAAAAATTCATAATTATATTTTCAGGAGAAGATGACTGCAAATATAGCTGTCCTAATTTTTTTTAAATAAAGGACAATAGAGACAATAATGTATTTTGGGGGACATTCGGTAGCCATTTTTCCATATCTCTTTTCAAGTTCTTACATTCAAGTGTATTGGTTGTTCAGTTTCACAGGTATATTCCTTTTATACCAACTCTTAATGTTTTTTATAAATGATTTCTATGTTTGAAATATATATAAATTTACTCTATGAAATCCACTTATATTCTTGTTGGGTCAGGAGATTGGACTGGATGTGTTTAAGGCCCATTCTGACTAAGATGTCATACTTGTAAGATTCTTATAACTCTTTTAACTATAAGGAATAACCACATTCAAACTTGACAGATAATTTAAAATTATATCCCCCAAAAGTTAAAGATTTCCTCTTGGGCTTTGACCTTTTATGCAGATCTCCTGATGTGACAGTATATCAAAGGTAGTAACATTTCTCCAAAAGTAATATACAAATGGCCAATAAGTATATGAAAAAATGCTCAACATCACTAATCATCAGAGAAATGCAAACCAAAACCACACCCATTAGGACAGCTATCATTCAAAAACAAAGCCTGAATATAACAAGTGTTAGCAAGGATATGGAAAAATTGGAACCCATGTGCACTGTTGATGGGATTGTAAAATGGTGCAACCACTATGGAAAAGAGTATGGAGGTCCCTAAAAAATTTGAAAAATAGAAGTACCATATGATTCAGCAATCCCACTTCTGGGTATATATCCTAAAGAATTGAAAGTAGGGTCTCTAAAAGATATTTGCACACCCATGTGCGTAACATCACTATATACAACAGCCAAGAGGTGGAAGCAACTCAAATGTCCATGGACGGATGAATGGATTAACAAAATGTGGTATATACACGCAACGAAATGTTATTCAGTCTTAAAAAGGAAAAATATCCTGTCACATGCTACAACACTGATAGAACTTCAGGGCATATGCTACGTGAAACAGACCAAGCACAAAAAGACAAATACTGTATGATTCTACTTATATGTGATATCTGAAGTAGTCAAATTCATAGAAACAGAAAGCAGAATGATGGTTATTAGGGTCTGGGGAGAAGGAGGAAAGGGAAGTTGATGTTTCATGGGTATACAGTTTCAGTTCTGCTAGATGAAAAAGTCTGTCACGATTGGGTAATGAATTTGACTCTAAGTTCACTGATACATACAGGAGATAATGGACTGACACAATGAATATGAAATTTTGGCTAAATTATTGAGGCATATTTGTCTGAATTGAGAGTAGGGTGGGAATCTCAGAATTATAGGGTTAAAAATGCCTTGTTCCAACTCCTCTTGCCATTTTAGTAAAGAATACACACTGAAAATGCAGGTATGACTTTTTTTTTTGTACTAGAGAACTGATAGGGACACGGTCAAACACAGTTGTTACTGTTGGCTAATTTATGTAGAATCAATTGTTTCCCATCAGTTTTCATTTCTAAAAAGACTAAAGTGAAGAGCAAAAATAATGACCCTTCCCATTTTGCTTGGTTAGCAATAGTA
The DNA here is from genome assembly GCF_028885625.2 of Pongo pygmaeus. Taxonomy (NCBI): domain Eukaryota; kingdom Metazoa; phylum Chordata; class Mammalia; order Primates; family Hominidae; genus Pongo; species Pongo pygmaeus. The sequence goes on along the minus strand of NC_072386.2, from coordinate 52,117,556 downwards.
GGCTGTTTGGCTTTATTTTCCAGTTTGTGCTAATGCACCAGCCCAGAAAGTCTCACTCAGATCCATTAAGGCTTATTAACAATAAGCCATCCTGCCTTTAAGGTTAATTAAATGATTTGAACTAATATTTAACACTGTGAACTGTGAGGAGAATTGTGGACAAAGTAGACTAGTTAGTCACATATGACCAGTTACTGATATGTTCTTTTCAATTTAAATGTTTACACTTTTTATTAATATTCTTTAAAATGTCAACCACATACTAACACAGTGAATTCCCAAGTACAGTCACACATTGCCTAATGACAAGGATATGTTCTGAGAAATGCATTGTTAGACAATTTTGTCACTGTGTGAACAAAGAGTCTATACCAAACTAGATGTTGTAGTCTGCTACATACCTAGACAATATAACATATTGCTACTAGGCTACATACCTGTACAGCATGTTACTGTACTGAATACTATAGGCAATTATAACACAATAAGTATTTGCATATCTAAACACAGAAAAGTTACAGTAAAAATACGGTATAAAAGATTTAAAAAAAATGATACACCCATACAAGGCACTTACTATGAATGGAGCTTGCAGGACTGGAAGTTGCTCTGGGTGTCACTGAATGAGTGGTGAGTGAATATGAAGGCCCAGAACATTCCTGTACACCACTGTAGACTTTATAAACACTGTACACTTAGGCTACAATAAATTTACTTACAAATTTTTCTTTCTTCAATAATAAATTAACCTTAGCTTGCTGTAATTTTTTACTTTATAAACTTTAGTTTTTTAAACTTTTAAACTCTTGTAATAACACTTAGCTTAAAACACAAATATGTTGTGTAGCTGTACAAAAAATATTTTCTTTCTTTATATTCTTATTCCATAAGCTCTTATCCATTTTTATTTTATTATTTATTTGAGTTGGAGTCTCGCTCTGTTGCCCAGGCTGGAGCGCAATGGCGCCATCTCGGCTTACCACAACCTCCGCCTCGCAGGTTCAAGCAATTCTCCTGCCTCAGCCTCCCAAGTAGCTGGGATTACAGGTGCCCACCACCACGCCTGGCTAATTTTTGTATTTTTAGTAGAGACAGGGTTTCACCATGTTGGCCACGCTGGTCTCAAAACTCCTGACCTCGTGATCCACCTGCCTCAGCCTCCCAAAGTGCTGGGATTACAGGCGTAAGCCACCGCACCTGGCCCATTTTTATTTTATTTTTATTTTTTTTGAGACAGTCTCGCTCTGTCGCCTAGGCTGGAGTGTAGTGGTGGGATCCAGCTCATTACAACCTCTACCTCCCAGGTTAAGAGATTCTTGTGCCTCAGCCTCCTGAGTAGCTGGGATTACAGGTACACACCACCACACCCGGCTAACTTTGGTATTTTTTAAATTTTTTGTAGAGATAGGGTTTCGCTATGTTTGCCAGGCTGGTCTCGAACTCCTGGCCTCAAGTGATCCGCCCACCTTGGCCTCCCAAAGTGCTCGGATTACAGCCATGAGCTACCACGCCTGGCCTATTGTTAAAAAATTTAATTTTTAAAAACTTTTAAAACATTTTTATTAAAAACTAACACACAACTACGTAAGCCTAGGATTACACAGGGTCAGGTCATCAATATTAATGTCTTACACCTCCACATCTTGTTCCACTGTAAGTTTTTTTTTTTTTTTTTTTTTTTGACAGGGTCTCGCTCTGTCACACACACTGGAGTGCAGTGGCGTGATTAAAGCTCACTGCAACCTGGAACTCCTGGGATCAAGTGATACTCCTGCCTCAATCTTCCAAGTAGCTAGGACTACAGACATGTGTCACCATGCCTGACTAGTTTTTTAAAAAATTGATTCATAGAGACAGGGTCTTGCTACCTTGCCTAGGCTGGTCTTGAACTCCTGCCTCAAGGGATCCTCCCACCTTGGCCTCCGAAAGGGCAGGGATTACAGGTATGAGCCACCACATGGGCCTCCCACTGAAAGTTGTTGAGGGGCAATAACACACATAGAGGTGTCATATCCTGTAACAATGCCTTCTTTTGGAATACCTCCCTGAAGGACCTGCCTAAAGTTGTTTTACAGTTAAGTTTATTTTTTAAGTAGAAAGCGTGCCCTTTAAAATAAAGAAAAATAGCATAGTAAATACATAAACTAGTGACATAGTCATTTGTTATTAAGTATCATATACTATATATAATTGTATGTGTTATACTCTTATATAACTGGCAGTGCAATAGGTTTACACAGGCATCAGCACAAACACATGAGTAATACATTGTGTTATGGCAGTATGACAGTATCATGTCACCAGGTGATAGGAATTTTTCAGCTGCATTATAACCTTATGGACCACCATTCTAAATGCAGGCTGTCACTGACTGAAACATCATTATATGGTACAGGACTGTACTCATCACTCAGCTTCAAAGAAAAACAACTCATGGTCAATTTTGTTTCATATACATTTCACTCACCCCAGATTATTTTGAAGCAAAACCCAGACATCATATCAATTCAGCTGAGATATTACTTACTTTCAGAAGGGACAAATGATAATCAAGAGGCTAGCCCAGTCCAGGCACGGTGGCTCACGCCTGTAATCCTAGCACTTTGGGAGGCCTAGGTGGGTTGATCACCTGAGGTCAGGAATTCAAGACCCGCCTGGCCAACATGGTGAAACCCCCATCTCTACTAAAAATACAAAAATTAGCTGGGCGTGGTAGCATATGCCTGTAATCCCAGCTACACAGGAGGCTGAGGCAGGAGAATCGCTGGAACCCAGGAGGCGGAGGCTGCAGTGAGCCGAGATCTTACCACTGAAGTCCAAGCAGGGCAATGGAACGAGACTCCATCTCAGAAAAAAAAGCCACCCAAGAAGCAAATACATCAGTTTATATGATAAAAGTGTAATCAGGTTGAATGTTAAAAATATATTGAAGTCATAAATGAAAGTAGTACCATTTTCAATGGATATTATCATAGGTTCTTACAGAGGTCTCCAAATACTGACAGTGGTATGCTCAGACCCAAAATCCTGCCACAGCTCCATCATCAGAAGCCTGTGAATATGTGCAAAAGTACACAGTGCCTACTTTTAGTCTGGTGACTCAGGGTACCTTTCCTCCTAATCTTCTTCTCACTAGGCTTGGGACTGAGCCAGAAGCTACACATTACATTACTCCCTTTGACTTGCCAGTTCTGCAAGGTCCTACTTAAAGCAGAACAAACAAACAGGACATTACTAATCATAAGCAATTTAACTTTTTAAAATAACTTTATTCTTATCACAAAAGTAACATGAATTCATTACAGACAATTTGGCAAATCCAAAATCCCAAAGAACATAAAAAGTACCTATAATTGCATTTTCCTCATTTTTTATTAGGCACATATGTAATTTTTTTCATAAACATGAGATTATATTTTACATACTGTATTTAATCTGTTTTCATTACTTCCTAATATATACCGAATATACTTCCAAGTGATTAAATATTCTTCCTCAACATCAGCTTTTATTTTTGCAAAATACTCAGGTGTAAGGAAGGACAGTAATTAATGTCTTTTTGGAGACATTTAGATTATTCCCACTTAGATACACGTTTAGATTTAAAGCAAAATTCTGTACATATCAGTGTTTATTTCCTTAGAAAATAATCATAGGAAAGAAATCCAGGCATACTTCAGAGATATTGTAGGCTGCGTTCCAGGCCAACCCAATAAAGTGAATATTGCAATAAGATGAGTCACACAAATTTTTTGGTTTGCCAGTGGTTATAAAAGTTATGTTTAGACTGTTCTGTCATCTATTAAGTGTGTAATAGCATTTTGTCTAAAAAATGTGTATACCTTAATTTAGAAAACACTTTATTGCAGCCGAGCATGGTGGCTCATGCCTATAATCCCAGTACTTTGGGAGGCCGAGGCGGGCAGATCACCTGAGGTCAGGAGTTCAAGACCAGCCTGGCCAACATGGTGAAACTCCATTTCTACTAAAAATACAAAAATTAGCCAGGCATGGTGGCACACGCCTGTAATCCCAGCTACTCGGTAGGCTGAGGCAGGAGAATCGCTTGAACCTGGGAGGCGGAGGTTGTAGTCAGCCAAGATTGTACCACTGTACTCCAGCCTGGGTGACAGAGCGAGACTCCATCTCAAAATATATATAGTACTGCTAACAAAATGCTAATAATCTTCAGAGCTTCCAGCAAACAGTAATCTCTTTGCTGCTGGAGGGTCTTGTCCCATGTTGATGGCTGCTGACTGATCAGGGTGGTGGTTGCTGAAGGCTGTAGTGACTGTTGCAAGTTTTTTTTTTTTTTTTTTTTGAGATGGAGTCTTCCTCTGTCACCAGGCTGGAGTACAGTGGCGCGATCTCGGCTCACTGCAACCTCTGCCTCACAGGTTCAAGCAGTTCTCCTGCTTCAGCCTCCCGAGTAGCTGGGACTACAGGCAGGTGGCACCATGCCCAGTTAATTATTGTATTTTTAGTAGAGACAGGGTTTCACCATGTTGGCTAGGATGGTCTCGATCTCTTGACCTCGTGATTTGCCTGCCTTGGCCTCCCAAAGTGCTAGGATTACAGGCGTGAGCCACCATACCTGGCCCCTTTCCAGAAGGTTTTAGATTTACCTTGCTCAGATCCATCAGAGGAATCACTGTGTATAGCAGATCCACTATGTACAGCTGCATTTCATAGCAGCTCTAGCCTTATGAAATGTATTTCTTAAATAATAAGACTTAAGAGTCAAAATTATTCTTTGGTCCACAGCTACAGAATGGATATTGCATCAGCAGGCAAGGAAACAGCATTAATCTCCTTGTATGTCTCCATGAGAATTCTAGGATGGCTAGATGCACTGTCCATGAACAGTGAAAGTTTGAACTATGTATAGCAGATTCACTATGTATAGCTGCATTTCATAGCAGCTCTAGCCTTATGAAATATATTTCTTAAATAATAAGACTTAAAAGTCAAAATTACTCCTTGGTCCATTGGCTACAGAATGGATATTGCATTAGCAGGCAAGGAAACAGCATTAATCTCCTTGTATGTCTCCATCAATACTCTAAGATGGCTAGATGTGCTGTCCATGAACAGTGAAAGTTTGAAAGGACTGTTTCATTCCAAGTAGTAGTTCTCAACAAGAGCTTAAAATATTCAATAAATCATACTGGAAACAGATGTGCTGTCATCCATGCTTTGCTATTCCATTTATAGAGCACAGGCAGAGTAGACTTGACATAATTCTTAAGGGCCTTAGGATTCTAAGAATGGTAAATGAGCACTGGCTTCCACCAAAAAAGCACCAGCATTATTAGCCGCTAACAAGAGAGTCAGCCTGTCCTTTGAAGCTTTGAAGCCAAGCACTGACTTTTCCTATGAAAGTCCTAGATGGCATCTTATTCCAACAGATGGCTGTTTTGTCTACACTGAAGATCTGTTGTTTAATGTAGCCACCTTTATCAAAGATCTTAGCTAGATCTTCTGGATAACCTGCTGTAGCTTCTACGTCAGCACTTGGTACTTCACCTTGCACTTTTATGTTATGGACACAGCTTCTTTTGGTAAACCTCATGAACCAACCTCTGCTAGCTTCAAATGTTTCTTCTGCAGTTTCCTTGCCTCCCTTAGGCTTCACAGAATTGAAGAGAGCTAGGGCATTGCTCTGGCCTAGGCTTTGGATTAAGGCAATGCTTTTTAAAAACTGGTTTTTGCTTCATTTTAGAGACTGGGTCTCACTCTATCACCCAGGCTAGAGTGCAGTGGCGCAGATAGCTCATTGTAATCTGGAACTCCCGGGCTCAAGTGATCCCCCTGTCTCAGCCTCCCAAGTAGCTAGGACTATAGGTGCACACCATCATACCTGGCTAATTAAAACTTTTTTTTAAAGAAATGGGGTCTTGCTATATTGCCCAGGCTGGTCTCGAAGTCTTAGCTCAAGTAATCCTCCTGTCTCAGCCTCTCACAGTGCTGGGATTAAGGCATGAGGCACTGTGTCTGGTTTAAGGGAATGTTGTAGCTTGCTTGCTCTTCTATCCAGACCATTAAAACTTTCTCCAGGTCAGCAACAAGGCTGTTTTATCATTCCTATGTTCTCCAGAGTGGTACTTCTACTTTCCTTTAAGAACTTTTTTTCCTTTGCATTCATAACTTGGCTAACTGGTACAAGAGGCCCAGCTTTTGGCTTTCAATATGCCTTCCTCACTTAGTTTAATCATTTCTAGCTTTTTACTTAAAGTGAGAGACAGGGGATTCTTCCTTTCACTTGAACACTTAGAGGCTACTGTTAGGTTACTAACAGGCCTAATTTCAATATTGTTGCATCTCGGGATAGGGAGGCCCAAAGAACGGGAGAGAGACAGAGGCACTGCCAGTTGATGGAACAATCAGAACACACATAACATTTATCGCTTAAGTTCTCCATCTTACATGGATGTGGTACATGACACCCCAAAACAATTACAATAGTTATAACAAAGACCACTGACCACAAATCATAACAGATACACTAATAATGAAAAAGTTTCAAATATTGAAAGAATTACCAAAATGTGATAAGAGCCATGAAGTGAGCATATGCTATTAGAAAAAATGGTGCCAATAGACTTGCTCATCACAGGGTTACCACAAACCTTGTATTAAAAAAAAAATTGCACCAAATTATACTTCCATCAAGTGTATAAATATATCCCCGTTTCTTATGTGTACTCTTACCAACATTATTTCTTGTAATTTAAAAAGTTTATAAGTTTCATAGATGAAAACATGCACCTAGTAACTTTTTTTTTTTTTTGAGACAGGATTTCATTCCTGTTACTCAGGTGGGAGTGCAATAGCACGATCTTGGCTCACTGTTACCTCTGCCTCCCAGGCTCAAGCAATTCTCCTGCCTTAGCTGCCTAAGGGGCTGGGACCACAGGTGTATGCCACAGTGCCGGCTGATTTTTTGTAGAGACAGGGTTTCACCATGTTGCCCAGGCTGGTCTCAAACTCCTGGGCTCAAGTGATCCACCCACCTCGGCCTCCAAAAGTGCTGGGACTACAGGCGTGATTACCCTGCCCAGCCCTCTATTAACTTTTATCATAAGCTTAAACTTAGAAAAGAGTCCAAAAATTTTGACAAGAGTGGTGGCAGAAACTAGTAGAAAAAGGAGGAGAAGGAAGACCTAAGGCATGAGAACTGTTAGTATATTTTACAAAATAAAGTTAAAATATGATATTTGAAACTTGAAGCCAGGCACGGCGGTTCACACCTGTTATCCTAGCACTTTGGGAGGCCGAAGCTGGTGGATCATTTGAGGCTAGGAGTTGGAGACTAGCCTGGCACATGATGAAACCCCATCTCTACTAAAAATACAAAAACAAGACAGGCGTGGTGGTGCATGCCTGTAGTCCCAGCTACTCAGGAGGCTGAGGCACAAGAATCACTTGAACCCGGGAGGCGGAGGTTGCAGTGAGCCAAGATTGCACCATTGCACTCCAGCCTGGGTGACAAAGCAATGCTCTGTCTCAAAAAAAAAGAAAAAGAAAAAGAAATAAAGTTGGAAAATCCAGCCAATAACATTTTTGTCACAATGGGGGAACTCTCAAGTATGGGGTTTTGGAGAGTCAGATATTTCCTTTTCTCCCCGCCAGGGAGAAAGACCTAGAGGTTTTCCCCCTCACCCTCTCACTGTCCAGAGCAATTACCACAATTTAGTTCAGCCTAAAGAGCATATGCTGTTGGAAAAGCGGCAACAATAGACTTACTTGATGCAGGGTTGCCATAAGCCTTAATTTTTTTTTTTTGAGATAAAGTCTCACTCTGTCACCCAGGCTGGAGTGCAGTGGAGCGATCTCGGCTCACCGCAGCCTCTGCCTCCCAGGTTCAAGCAATTCTCCTGCCTTATCCTCCAGAGTAGCTGGGATGACAGGTGCATACCACCACGCCCGGCTAATTTTTGTATTTTTTTTTTTAGTAGAAAGACAGGGTTTCACCATATTGGCCAGGCTGGTCTCGAACTCCCGACCTCATGATCCGCCTGCCTTGGCTTCCCAAAGTTTTGGGATTACAAGCGTGAGCCACCGCGCCCAGCCAAACCTTAAATTTTTAAAAAAAATCACACTGGAGGCTGGGCGTGGTGGCTCACGCCTGTAATCCCAGCACTTTGGGAGGCCGAGGTGAGCAGATCACCTGAGGTCAGGAGTTCCAGATCAGCCTGACCAACATGGAGAAACCTCGTCTCTACTAAAAATACAAAATTAGCCAGGCATGGTGGTGCATGCCTGTAATCCCAACTACTCCAGAGGCTGAGGCAGGAGAATTGCTTCAATCCAGGAGGTGGAGGCTGCAGTGAGCTGAGATGGCACCATTGCACACCAGCCTGGGCAACAAGGGTGAAACTCCATCTTAAAAACAAAAAAAAAAAAAAAAAAAAGAAAAAGAAAAAAAAAAATCACACTGGATCTGTAGAAAGAACATCAGTTCTTTTCAGGCCATGTGAATTCAGGCACATCTACCACACTTGTCCTGTTTCCTCACTTAAGAAAGTGAGAATAACAACATCACACCAATGTCACCCACCTTTAATGTTTACTATGAATTAAATCAAGACAAGCATTTGGAATTATTTTGTGAATCTTAAGTGCTACACAGGAGTGTGGCAGAGGAATTAGCGTCCAAAGTCAGCAAGTAAGGTTAAAATTGAGTGCAATAAAAATTGCTTAGAAGTTCCTTAAATTGCCCATGAGCACACTATGACAAACTTGAGAGACACATGAGAACAAAGACTCTCTGAGAGACAGCTGTGACAAACATTCAGTAACACTGCCAGCAAAATTGCTGTACTAGAACATTTTCATTTCCTCTTTCTGCCAAGTGCATAACTGAATCTAAGATGAAAGTATGATGCAACTTTGTTATTCTACAATTTTAAATTGGCAAGTTAAGAAACCTCTCTGGGCCTCTTTGTCTAATGGTGTAGCTCAGCTGGATCAGGGTTTCCTCCACGGTTTGTCTGACAAATATTGCCAGCTTACTATGCTTACTATGTTCCAGGCTGCTGTGTTGGACTGGGGGAGAGTAGACGCCAAGGAGACAATCTGATCACAACAGGCTGGTGAGTGGTGAGGCAGTTTCAACCTTCATTTGAGGAATCCAGGATTCTATAATCACCTTCTAGGGAATGCAGTGAATGTTTAGAAAAATTACAGAAAGTTACATATTTGGTTATGAATACCAGCTACAATGCTATATCTAATATGAATTAAGTTCCTTTGTTTCCTTTTTTCTGTTTATGTTGCCTTTTTTTTTTTTTGAGACAGTCTCACTCTGTTGCCCAGGCTGGAGTGCAGTTGGAGGGATCTTGGCTCACTGCAACTTCCGCCTCCCAGGTTCAAACGATTCTCCTGCCTTAGCCTCCCAAGGAACTGGGATTACAGGCACCTGCCACCACGCCCAGCTAATTTTTGTATTTTCATTAAGACGGGGGTTTCACGATGTTGGCCAGGCTGGTCTCGAACTACTTACCTCAAGTGATCTGCCCGCCTGGGCCTCCCAAAACGCTGGGATTACAGGCGTGAGCCGCAGCACCCCGCCTACGTTGCTACTTTTTAATGTGGGTTCATTTTTTAAACCTGGCTTTTTAATTGAAAAAGTAATACAAACATATGGAAAAATTCAACCTGTACTAAAAAAGGTAGACAATGAGAAGCAAATCTTTCTTCTATTTCAGACTCCTCCTTCACCCATTCCACACCATATCCCCTCAACCCTCCTTCTATTCAGACGTTACCACTGGGTCAATCCGTTGAAAGTTACAGTTAAGGTGATACCTGGGGTCCAAAAGCTAAATATGGACCTACGCTATTACCAGTCCCTTCCAGTTCTAAAACTAAGTCCAAGCCTTTTGCAGCACGAAAGAGATAGCCTCCTCTCATCTAAAGTTATGGCTGGTACGGCTCAGACGAATGGAAACGGATTTCAAAGACATAGATTTAGAACTCCTGAAAGGCAGGAGACAGAACTCAATACTTTCATGGTGAGTGGTTTATTTACTGATTAAATAAACGATCCCTTAGGGATGTAAGCTGCATACCGGCAGGAGCTTCATCACCAGCTGTCACTGCAGACCCGGCATTAAACGAGCTCACACGGTAAAAGCCCCTACCGCCCACCACAGCCACAGCAGCCCAAAGTGGGAAACCGCGCAGGGCGTCACGTGACTCCAGCTACCCCCACCCCCCCAACCCCCACCCCGGCATCCAGCCCGCCCCCACCGAGACCCCGCCAATCCGGAAGCGAGGTCCAATTTGGCCAGGCCAGGGCGTGTTCCACCCGCCCAGTAGCCTTGCTGCTGCGTTATCCCTAGACTCGCCCCACTTGCCTCGGAGTCTCAGGCGGTTGCCCAGGTCCTCCCGGTAAAACCCTCGAGATTGCTAGGGAGAGGAGCAAGGGAGGGGCCAGCGCGCAGAACTGCCGATGCAACCCGGCGGCCGCGGGCGGGGCTTAGGCGGAGCTTCAGGAAACAGCTAGAGAGACTGCAGGAGTCTCCAGAGCGCGCGCGCCGGCCCTCCCCGGCCCGACCCACGCGGCGCGGCGTGGTGACGCCCGCGCGGCCTGAGGAAGGGGCGGGGCCGGGGCGGGCCTCTGCGCTCCTCCCGCCCTCTCTCTGTCCCTACTCTCCCTCCCCTTCCCTCCCCCACACTCGGCCCCGTCAGCTTGGGGGTACCTTCGTCGCGCAGCCTCGCGTCGGCCCGGCCCGGCCAGGCCAGCGGGCAGATGCCCCGAGCTGCCGCCGCCGACTTGGCCGGTGGCGGTGTGGGAGGTGGGCGACCAGCCCGGGGCCGCTGAGTGTGACGGACGCAACTGGGGGCGCCGGGGGCCCGGGGCCGGCGTCGGTGGCTCCGCACGGACCATGTATTTTCTGAGCGGCTGGCCCAAGAGGCTGCTGTGCCCTCTGGGGAGCCCGGCCGAGGCGCCTTTCCACGTTCAGTCCGACCCGCAGAGGGCTTTCTTCGCCGTGCTGGCCGCGGCCCGCCTCAGCATCTGGTACAGCCGAGTAAGTAGAGCCGCCCGCCGCCTTTCGCCGCTGCCTCCCCGGCCTCCCGGCGCCGTCCCACCCCCAACTTCCACCCAGAGCCTGGGACCCCTGCCCCTTCGTGCCAGACCCACCTGCCTTTGCAGTCCGCGTCCTCGTTCCACCGAATTGGCCGCACGTACCCGCCGGCTGCAGGCACGTCCTCCAGCCGGCGGTCCGGGGTGGATGTAGTCGCTGCTGCCGAAAATCCCTGAGCCTCCCCGCGTTGGACCGACGGCCGCGCGGTGCAGACTCCGCACGCTCCCCGGCCGAGCCCAGACTTGTTCTTCCCTCCCTTCCCCCATTCCCCGAGGGACAAATTTGTTTAAACTTTCCACAATTAGAAATCCGGCCGCTGTGGTGCCCCAACCCTCCCTTACTTTAAAGGTCGTCGTTTTGGAGTTAGAGAAAGCCTCTTGAGCTTTACCCAACGCTAAACTTTACAGGCCTGTAATAACTTATTTCTAGAAACTACATCCTGAATTCTTTATTCCTCACTAAAGGTCTGGTTATTTAACTCACCTGTTTAACCCTAACATCCCTTCCCCACTTTCGAGTTGGTCTTTTTCTTTGCTGCTGCTCTTGGACTCTTTGGAGTAGGAGGTTAAAGGAGCGGAAGTAGAACTCAAATCTGGCCGCTCAACTCCCAGTTGTAACACCTGGAAATAATAAGACTTGGGAGGAGCATGGAACTGAATTCTGTTTTTGCTTTAAGTCTTGGTTATCATTTTCTTTCTTGTGTTGAATTACTGAGTAGATATGAGAATGAAATAAGTGGTGGATGGGATACTCCCTACTCTCTGCAAACACTGCTATAACTTTGTCTGTGAGAACGACAGAGTTCAGAGTATAAAAATGCTTTCCCCCCCCCCCAAAGAAGGCAGTACCAATCGATGTCAGAGTGAAGTTTTTCTCCTTTCCAGGTTAATTTGACCATGTGGGGATAGGTTGTGACCTTGTCCTTATTAGGTCTTCGTGAAATACTGGTTTTAGTTTGTTAAAATCCCCAAATCTTTGTGTGTTACTGTTACATTGCCTGTAATGCCCTTGACAGTCCTCACCCACATCCCTGGTAATACTGGTGATGGGATTTAGTGACGAGTAATTCTGGTGTCTCCTTTGACTGTCATAGTTGGGCTGTAAATCAGACTATTTGCCGTCAAGTTTTGGCTGATCTAATTTTCAAATGCAAATCAGAACAAAACAAACTTATAAAATCGTAATACCAACAATATGACTATTTTGTCTAGTGCCTGATTGTATTTTGAATATATATGTATGTATGTGTGTATATATATATAAACATATGTGTAAATATATATAAAGTATCATGTTCCTAAATGAGATATTCGTTTACAATGTATATGCCAGTTGAATAATTTTTAATTTGTTTAGGTGCATATAACTCAACTTTAAAGCACATGCAGAAAAAAAATAGAACTTGAATTTAAATTGTCTTTTGAATTTAGTACATAATTCCTTTTGAATGTAACGAATTTAGACTTTACGTCTAAAATTTAACTTTTCTTACCTTTAAAAAGGCAGACCTAGCTTAATTTTAAATAAAAGTAAACAATATGACGTATGAATTGACCAGAAGCCTGTAAACCACTTTATTCCCCCATAAGAGAAGCATAAACATTTGCTTTAATTTAGGGACATTGTGAATATTCTTAAGAATGTCTATTGTTTGGTTTTGGAGTTACATACGACATCTAGAAATCCAAGGCAGTTCTGGAATTTAAACTATTCATACTCTTCTTTCAAATTCCCACCTCACATGCAGCTTCCTTTTTCCACAGAAGTCCAGGGACCCCTACTATTAAGTTCTGTTGTGCAAAAGTTAGGCTGTAGGGAACCCATGGGTTTAGAGGTCTGGAGTGAAATGAAATGTAGGATACCTTAGAGGAGACTGTATAGTACTGTAGTATGAATGGTTAACCTTGGTCTCTGGGCACCAGCTTTGTTGTCACTGAAAAAAATCAGGTATTCACGAGGTCAAGAGATCGAGACCATCCTGGCCAACATGGTGAAATCCCGTCTCTACTAAAAATACAAAAAATTAGCTGGGCGTGGTGGTGCACGCCTGTAGTCCCAGCTACTTGGGAGGCTGAGGCAGGAGAATCGCTTGAACCCAAGAGGCAGAGGTTGCAGTGAGCCGAGATCCCACCACTGCACTCCAGCCTGGCGACAGAGCAAGACTCTGTCTCAAAAAAAAAAAAAAAAAAAATCAAATATTGAACCAAGTGATTATAAGGTGTATGATTACATGCCTAGGTGAGTGGGATACATATGCTAGACTCCAGCTTCCAATCTTCTCTTCCTGGGATATGCCCTTTCTTACTCTGTATGAAAGTTTTCATTTTGATTTTCTAATTTCTAAACTTCCTGAAAGTATGTAAGTTAATTAGGTTAACAACCTTCATTTAAAAGTGAAAATGCCTTAGGTAAATTAAAGGGCTATCAGTTATACTTCCATAATTTAGAGTGAATTGGTTTAAAAAGTTCTCATGGAGCTGCTAAAAGCTTTGATTTTTGAGAGGCTGTAGATGCAAATAGTTTTATAATAATAATGTGAAGATCTACAGGATTTTACAGAGTTGAAGTCTTACAGCTGCTTGAGGGCATTTGAAGGCAGGGAGACATGCTCATAGAGATGATAAAACAAGATTTGCTTACCTGAAATTTTGTTAGGGCTCACTTAGTAAATCAGGCTCTCTTAGGAGTGATATATTTTATTTTAAAAAGAGACAACTAGCCTTGTGGAAGGGACAGTCGTTTAGTAGTCTAAGCTGGTTGTTTCAGTGTTCAAAAGAATTGTGGAAATTGTATGTGTACAATGATAATTCATAAGACTATGAATCTCTATTAAAATCTCTAACTGTACATTATATGGGTCTTTAGTGAACTTTTATGTACTACTTATACCTACTGTCCTCTATTCTAAGTAGGTATTTGGAATTCCACTGTTTAGACTCATATCTCTTCAGAATTATTTCCTACCCCAAATTTGAGAAATACAGTATAGTGTTGTTTATGAACAAAAGAGCCTCTAGATAGTCACTTAGCTTTTTTATATTGGAGCCCCAATATTATATTTAGGAGCCCCCCAAAAGGTGTTAAAAAAGGCTCAGTATATGTAGGCTAGATTGGGGTGGTAGAGGTAGAACTTGACTGGGGGCAGTTGGTACATTTCTGCTAAGGTTATTGTAAAAGGACTAGTTTCAGCTTTGAGGATGAAACTGTTATATAAGGTAGGTTATGATTTATGATTGACATAGGTGTAGTGTGAGATGAATTACATTTTGTACTGTACTGAGGGCCCAGAATTATTCCTTTAATATACTAACTGTGAATATGAAAGTCTATATATGTGAACATCAGAATGATATCTTTGAATTTAGCCATTCTAAATTAGATGTATAGTCATTCTCATTTTTCAGGTCACTGACTTTAAACATTTAAATTACCTTCAGAAGTATTTTTGAACACCAACTGTAAAAGACAGATGTGTATAAAAGGGATGAAGAGACATGTTATATGTTAGTGTGTTAGTGTGTTAGATGTTAGTGTGTTAATATAAATCTTGTGAGTTATCACTGTTTTAGGTAGCTAATAAAAAGCTGAAATGGGCAAATAATTACTAGGCTTATAAAATAAATTATATGTCATTTAGTAATCCTGAGCAAAAACTTAGTTCCCATTGGTATGTGCTAATCATGGAAAAAAACAATGATATGTCAAAAGAACCAAGCTTTGGATCAGGTATATGATTAACTGTGTTAACCTCGGGAAGACCATTTTATTTGTATTTTCCCAGCATTCCCATTTCTCACCCTTTTAACTCTATTACTCACTTTCTCCAGAGAGCCTTCTTTATAAATTCACTGCTCTGAAGTCTTCTAGGGTTCACTGTTGATGAAAGAATGGAGTTCAAACTCCTTAGTTTGATATCACAGACACTCCCTTCTTGGAATGCTCTCTTGCCTTATTTCTGCCTGTCAGAGGATTATCCATCCTTTAACTGCTGTTGAAATCCTTTCTTTATGAGTCATTCTTTACCAACCATAACCATAAGTGTTCATTTTTCTGATGAACTACTGCTTCCCCGCTACTGCCAGCTTTGTTGAGGTATAATTGACAAATAAAAATTGTATATATTTAAGGTGTGCTGTGCGATACTTGGATCTACCCTGTGAGTTGATAACCACAATCAGTCTAATTAACAGATGCACCATCTCACACAGCTACCTCTTTTTTTGTATGTGGGATGAGAACGCTTAAGACCTACTCTCTTAGCAAATTTCAAGTATACAATATATGTTAATTATGGAAATAAATGTCATTATTAACGATAGTTACCATGTCATATATTAGGTCCCTAGAACGTATTCATCTTATACCTGCAAATTTGTACCTTTGACTGAAATACTCCCATTTCACCCACCTCCCAGACCCTGGTAATCATCATTCTACTCTCTGTTCCTATGAATTTGACGTCTTTATATTCCATATATGAGATCATGCAGTTGTTTTTTGTCTTGCTTACTTAGTATAGTGTCCTTAAGTTTCGTCCATGTTGTTGCAGATGGCAGGATTTCCTTGTTTTTTAAAGGCTGAATAATATTTCATGTGTGTATGTGTGTATGTTACATTTTAAAGGCTGAAATAATATTTCATGTGTGTATGTGTGTGTGTTACATTTTCTTTATCCATTCATCTGTTGACAGACACTTAGGTTGTTTCCGTATCTTGGCTGCTTTGAATAATGCTGCAATATGAGAGTGCAGATATCTCTTTGAGATACTGATTTCAATTCCTTTGGATATATACCTATAAGTGGGATTGTTGGATCATGTGGTAGTCCTGTTTTTACTTTGAGGAACTTCTGTTTTCCATAATGACTGTACCATTTTGCAGTCCCATCAATAGTGTACAGGGAGGGGATCCCTTTTCTCCACATCTTTGCTGACCTTGTTATGATTTAACTTCTTGATAATAAATATCCTGACAGGTGTGAGATATCTTATGGTTTTGATTTGCATCTCCCTGATGATTAGTGTATTGAGCACCTATTGGCCATTGGTTGTTTTTTGGGAAAACATCTGTTCAGATCTCTTGTCCATTTTTACATTAGGTTATTTGTTTTGTTTTTTTCTTGCTACTGAGTTATATGATTTCCTTACATATCTTGGATATTAGCCCCCTTTTAGATGTATGGTTTGCAAATATTTTCTCCTATTCCGTAGGTTGCTTTTTTATCTTGTTGTTTTCTTTACTGTACCATAACTTAATTTCATGTAATCCTACTTGTTTATTTTTGCTTTTGTCACCTGTGCTTTCCATGTCATCCAAAATACCATCGTGAAAACAGATGTCAGGGTGTTTTTCCCCTGTTTTCTTCTAGGATTTGCATGGTTTCAGGTTTTACATTTAAGTCTTTGATCCTTCTTATTTTAATTTTCGTGGATACATAGTAGATCTGTGTGTTTATGGGGTATATGGGATATTTTGATACAGGACTGTAGTCACCCTGTTGTGCTGTCAAATACTAGATTTTATTCATCATCATTACCATTATTATTTTGAGACAGGTTCTCACTCTGTCACTCTGGAGTACAGTGTCATGATCATGGCTTACTGCAGCCTCGACCTCTTGGGCTCAAGCAGTTCTCCCACCTTAGCATCCTGAGTAGCTGGGACTACAGATGCATGCCACCATGCCTAGTTAATTTTTTGTAGAGATGGGGTCTTGCTGTATTGCCCAGGCCGGTCTCAGACTCCTGGACACAAGTGATCTGCCCATCTCAGCCTCCTAAAGTGCTAGGATTACAAGCATGGGCCACCACACACAGTTCTTATTCATTCTATTTTTTGTACCCGTTAACCATCCTTCCTTCCCCCTCCGTCTTCAGTCCTTCTTGAGTTGATAGTGTAAGATAAGGGTCCAGTTTCCTTCCTTCGCATGTGGGTATCCAGTTTTCCTAACACTATTTATGGTGTTGAAAAGTCAGTGTTGCAAGATGTGTTTTCCCCATTCTTAGCACTTTGTGAAAGATTAATTGACTATATATGCATGTGTGGTTTTATTTCTGGACTCCATTCTGTTGCAGTGGTCTATGTATCTCTTTTTATGTCAGTACCATACTATTTTGATTACTATAGCTTTGTAATATACTTTGAAATCAGGTTGATATGGTTTGGCTCTGTTTCCCCACCCAAATTTCATCTCTAATTGTAATCCTCATAATCCCCATGTATGGAGGGCAGGACCCAGTAGGGGGTCATTAGATCATAGCAGCAGTTTTCCTCATGCTGTTCTTGTGATAGTAAGATCTCACGAGATCTGATGGTTTTATAAGTGTTTGACTGTTCCTTCTGCACACTCTGTCTCTCTCTTGCCTGCCACCATGTAACAAGTGCCTGCTTTCCCTTCCTGCCATGATTGTAAGTTTCCTGAGGCCTCACTAGCCATTACGGAACTGAATCTATTCAACCTCTTTCTTTATAAATTACCAAATCTCAGGGAAGTTTGTTATAACAGTGTGAAAATGGACCAACACACAGGTAATGTGACACTTCCAGCTTTGTTTTTCTTTCTCAAGATGGCCTTGGCTATTCATGGGCTATTGTGGTTCTGTATAAATTTTAGGATTGTTTTTCTATTTATGTGAAAATATCATTGGAATTCTGATAGACATTGCATTGAATCCATAGATTGGTTTGGATAGTAGGGACATTTTAACAATATTAATTTTTCCAATCCATGAACATAAGATATCCAGCCATTTATTTGTGCCTTCTTCAGTTTCTTTCATCAGCATTTTATGGTGTTTAGTGTCAGTTAAATGTATTCTAAGTATTTAGTTTTTTGGATGCCACTGTAAATGGTATTGTTTTCTTTTTCTTTTTCTGTTTTTTTTTTAGACAAAGTCTCACTCTTGTCACCGAGGCTGGAGTGCAATGGCGCGATCTCAACTCACTGCAGCCTCTGACTCCTGGGTTCAAGCAATTCTCCTGCCCCAGCCTCCTGAGTAGCTGGGATTACAGGTGCCTGCCACCATACCTGGCTAATTTTTGTATTTTTAGTAGAGACAGGGTTTCACCATGTTGGCCAGGCTGGTCTCGATTCCTGACCTCAGATGATCTGCCTGCCTCAGCCTCCCAAAGTGCTGGGATTATAGGCGTGAGCCACCACGCCCAGCCATGTTTTCTTAATTTATTTTTTAGATACTCATTGTTCTTGTGTAGAAACACAACTTATTTTTGTATATTGATTTTATATCTTGCAACTTTACTAAATTCATTTCTTAGTTCTAAATTTTTTTGGTGGTTTTTAGGTTTTTCTAAATATAAGATTATGTTATCTTCAGAGACAATTTTGCTTTTTCCTTTGAACTACTGCTTTATATCGTAAGTTTTGCACTTATGCCTTATTTCTCCAGCTAGATTATAAGTTTCTGGAGCACAGAAACTATCTTAATTTGTATCATCTATAGTGCCTTGTACAAGGAAGATGTTTAATAAACATTTTTAATATTAATGAATTTAAGGTATTTGTCATACGTGTGGCACAGCAATTTTTTTTTAAGTTTTAGTGTTTTGATTTTTGTGAGAACACAGTAGGTATATATTTATGATTTTTTTTGTTTGTTTGTTTGTTTTTGAGACAGGGTTTCACTTCATTTGCCCAGGTTGGAGTACAGTGGCACAATCTGAGCTCACTGCAATCTCTGCCTACTGGGCTCAAGCAGCTGTCCTGCTTCAGCCTCCCAAGTAGCTGGGACTACAGGTGTGCCCCACTGTACTTGGCTAATTTTTTTTTTCTTTAATTTTTTATAGAGATGGGATTTCACCATGTTGCCCAGGCTGGTCTTGAACTCCTGAGCTCAGCTGATCCATCCACCTCGGGGTCCCAAAGTGCTGGGATTACAGGCATGAGCCACTGTACCCAGCCATGAGATATTTTGATACTAGCATGCAATTTGTAACAATCAATTCATGAAAAATGGGGTGTTCATCCCCTCAAGCATTTAACCTTCATGTTCCAAACAATCCGTGTGTACTCATAGTTATTTTAAAATATACAATTAAATTATTTTGACTGTAGTCACCCTGTTGTGCTATCAAATACTAGGTCATACTCATTCTCTCTTTTTTGTACCCATTAGCCGTTCCCACCTCCCTTCCTATCCCCCCAGTTACCTTTCTCAGCCTCTGGTAACCATCTTTCCACTCTCTATCACCATGAGTTCATTTCTTTTGATTTTTAGATCCCACAAATAAGTGAGAACATGCGATGTTTGTCTCTCTGTGCCTTGCTTATTGCACTTAACATAATGACCTCTAGTTCCACCCATGTTGTTGTAAATGACTGGATCTCATTTTTTTTGTAACTGAATAGTACTCCATTATGTACAAGTACCATGTTTTCTTTATCCATCCATCTGTTGATGGACACTTCCAGTACTGTGTTGAATAATAATAGTGAAGGTGGGCATCTTTGTCGTGTTCCTGATCTTAGAGGAAAGGCTTTCGGTTTTTACATACTCAGTATGATACTAGTTATGGGTCTGTTATATATGGCTTTTATTATGTTGAGGTATGTTCCTTCTATACCCAGTTTTTTTAGGGTTTTTATGAAGGGATGTTGAATTTTTATGAAATGCTTTTTCAGCATCAGTTGAAATGATCATATAGTTTTTGTCCTTCATTCTGTTGATATGATGTATCACATTGATTGATTTGCATATGTTGAACCATCCTTGCGTCCCTGGAATAAATACCACTTGTTCATGATGAATGATCTTTTTAATATATTGTTGAATCTCGTTAGCTTGTATTTTGTTGAGGGTTTTCACATCAATGTTCATCAGAAATATTGACCTGTAGTTTTCTTTATTGATGTGTCTTTGTCTGGGTTTGGTATGAGGGTAATCCTAGCCTCATAGAATGAGTTTAGAAGTACTCCCTCCTCCTGTATTTTTCAGAACAGTTTCAGTAGTATTGGTGTTCTTCTTTAAATGTTTGTTGGAATTGAGCAGTGAAACCACTAGGTCTTGGGCTTTTCTTTACTGGGAGACTTTTTATTACAGGTTCAATCTCGTTGTTGGTCTGTTCAGGTTTTGAATTTCTTCATGATTCAATCTTTGTAGGTTGTATATGCTAGGGATTTATCCATTTCCTTTAGATTTTCCAGTTTATTGGCATATAGTTGCTCATAGTAGTTTGTGATGATCCTTTGAATTTTTGTGGTATCAATTGTAGTGTCTCCTTTCTTATCTCTGATTTTATTTATTTGGGTTTTCTCTTTTAAGGTTTGTCAATTTTGTTTATCTTTTCTAAAAAGCAACTTTTTGTTTCTTTGGTCTTTTGGATTATTTTCTTCATTTCAAGTTAATTTATTTCTGCTCCATCTTTATTATTTCTATTACTAATTTTGGGTTGTTTGCTCTTGCTTTTCTAGTTGTTTAAGAGGCATCATTAGGTTATTTATTTGAAGTTTTTCTTCTTGTTTTCTGAGACAGGGTCTCTCTTTATTCTCCAGGCTAGAGTGCAGTGGTGCAATCTCGTCTCACTGTACTCTCAACCTCGCAAGTTCATGTGATCCTCCCACCTCAGCCTCCCAAATAGTTGGGACTACAGTTGCATGCCACTGTGCCCAGCTAATTTTTGTAGAGATGGGATTTCACCGTGTTTCCCAGGCTTTTCTCGAATTCCTGAGCTCAAGCAATCTGCCCACCTCAGCTCCCAAAGTGCTAGGATTCAGGCATGATCCGCTATACCCGGCCATTTTTCTTCTTTTATGGTGTAGTACTTATAGCTATACATTTCTCTGTTAGTACTTCTTTTGCTGTATCCCATAACTTTTGATATGTTTTGTTTCCATTATCATTTGTTTCAATAAATTTTCAGTTTGCTTCTTCATTTCTGCACTGACCCATTGGTCATTCAGGAACATATTGTTTAATTTCCAAGTGTTTATATGATTTCCAGAATTGTTCTTACTGATTTCTAGTTTAACTCTATTATGAGGGAAGATGCTTGATATTATTTCAGTTTTTTTTTAATGTTTTAAGATTTGTGACCTATCATATGAGCAATCCTTAAGTGATCCATGTACTGAGGGAAAGAATGTGTGTTCTGCACCCTTTGGATGAAATGTTCTATAAATATCTGTTAGGTCCATTTATTCTATAGTGCAGATTAAGTCCAATGTTTCTTTGTTGAGTTTCTGTCTGAGAGTTGGGTTCAGAGCTGAAAGTGAGGTGTTGAAGTCTCCAGCTATCATATTGAGGTCTAGCTCTCTCTTTAGCCCTAATAATATTTGCTTTATATATCTGGGTGTGTTGGGTGTATATATACGTGTGATTGTTATATTCTGTTGCTGGACTGACTCTTTTCTCAGTATATAATGACATTCTTTGTCTCACAGTTTTTGTCTTGAAATCTATTTTGTCAGTATTTATATATTAATTACTCCTTCTCTTTTGGTTTCCATTGGCATGTAATATCTTTTTCATCCGCTTACTTTCAGTCTATGCATACCTTTGTATGTGAAGTGTGTTTCTTGTGGGCAACAGATCAGTGGATCTTGTTTTTTCATCCATTCACCACTCTCTGTCTTTTGATTGGAGAGTTTGGTCCATTTATATTCAATGCTATTATTGATAAGTAGGGACTTCTGCCATTTTGATATATATTTTCTGGTTGTTTTGTGGTCTTCTTTCTTTACTTGCTGTGTTCCTTTTAGTGAAAGTGGTTTTCTCTGGTGCTATGATTTAATTTCTTGCTTTTTATGTTTTGTGTATCTGTTGTGTGTTTTTTGATTTGAGTTTACTGTGAGACTTGCAAATACTATCTTATAACCCATTATTTTAAACTCATGACTACTTAACACTGATTGTATAAGCAGATGAACACACAAAAAGTGTTTAAAGTGTCATTAAAAGTGTAATTAAAACTCTACACTTTAACTTCATCCCTCTGCTTTTTAACTTTTTTGTTTGTTGTTTCTCTTTATGTCTTACTGTACTATGTCTTGAAAAGTTGTAGTTATTTTTTATTGGTTCATTTCATCAGTCTTTCTATTTAAGAGTAGTTTACACACTACAATAACACTCTTATAAAATAAGAGTCATCATTAGGTTATTTATTTGAAGTTACAAAATAAGAGTGGAATTGTGGTGTGTAGAAGGAGTATACTATTCTGTGTTTTTCTGTGTGCTTACTATTACCAGCGAGTTGTACCTTCCGATGGTTTCTTCTTGGTCATTAAATACTCTTTTCTTTCAGATTGAACAACTCCCTTTAGCGTTTCTTGAGGGCAGATCCAGTGTTAATGAACTCTCTCAGCATTTTTTGTCTGTGAAGGTCTTTGTTTCTCCTTCATGCTTGAGGGATATTTTCACTGGATATACTGTTCTAAGGTAAATGCTTTTGTTTATTTGTTTGTTTTGTCAGCACTTTCAACATATTGTGCCACTCTCTCCTGGCCTTTAACATTTTTACTGAAAAGTCTGCTGTCAGACATATTGGAGCTCTATTGTATGTTATTTGTTTCTTTTCTCTTGCCGTTTTTAGGATCTTTCTTTATCCTTGATAAAGAAACTATACTTTGAGAGTTTGTTTATAGATGCCGTAAGGTAGTCTTCTTTTTTATTTTTGGACAGAGTGTTGCTCTGTCGCCCAGGCTGGAGTGCAGTGGTGCCATCTCAGCTCACTGCAAGCTCTGCCTCCTGGGTTCACGCCATTCTCCTGCCTCAGCCTCCTGAGTAGCTGGGTCTCTAGGCGCCCACCACCACACCCAGCTACTTTTTTGTATTTTTAGTAGAGATGGGGTTTCACTGTGTTAGCCAGGATGGTCTCGATCTCCTGACCTCATGATCTGCCCGCCTCGGCCTCCCAAAGTGCTGGGATTACAGGCATGAGCCACCGTGCCCGGCTGCCATAAGGTGGTCTTCTTTAGGTTAAATCTGCTTGGTGTTCTGTAACCTTCTCATACTTGAATGCAGATATCTTTCTCTAGGTTTGGGAAGTTCTCTCTTATCCCTTTGAATGAACTTTCTACTCTGGTCTCTTTCTCTACTTCCTCTTTAAGGCCAATACCTCTTAGATTTGCCCTTTTGATGCTGTTTTTTAGGCATGCTTCACTGTTTTTTATTCTTTTTTCTTTTGTGGTCTCCTCTGACTATATTTTCAAGTAGCCTGTCTTCAAGCCCACTAATTCTTTCTTCTGCTTGATCAATTCTGCTTTTAAGGGACTCTGATGCATTCTTCAGTTTGTTGGTTGCATTTTTCAACTTTAGAATTGCTGCTTGATTTTTAAAAATTTAAATTTCTTTGTTTAAAATGTGATAGAATTCTGAGGTCCTTCTCCGTGTTATCTTCAATTTCTTTGACTTACATCAACATAGCTATTTTGAATTCCTGCCTGAAAGGTCACATATCTATCTCTCTTTTTCCAGGATTGGTCCCTACCTTACTTAGTTCGTTTGGTGGGGTCATGTTTTCCTGGATGATCTTGCTTTGTTGCTTGTAGATGTTCATTGGTGTCTAGGCATCAAAGAGGTAGGTATTTATTGTAGTCTTTGCAGTCTGGGCTTGTTTGTATCCGTCCTTTTTGAGAAGTCTTTAAAGTTATTCTAAGGGACTTGGGCCCCAAGCCCAATAATGCTGTGGTTTTTGCAGACTCAGAGGTACTGCCTTGGTGGTCTTGGATAAAATCTGGAAGAATTATTGGGATTACCAGGTAGAGACTCTTGTTCTTTTCTGTTACTTTCTTCTAAACAAATGGAGTCTCTCTCTGTGCTGAGTCTCCTGGAACTAGGGATGTGTTGATGCGTTGATGCAAGCACCCCTGTTGCCACCACCACTGAAACTAAGCTGGGTTAGACCTGAAGCCAGCAGAGCACTGGGTCTCATCCGAGGCCTGCTGTCACCACCACCTGGCTACCACCTATGTTCACGCAAGGCCCTAAGGCTCTACCATCAGCAGGTGGTGAAGCCAGCCAGATTTGTGTCCTTCCCTTCAGAGCGTCTCATTCCCCAAACCCCAGGCCAGTCCAGAAATGCTGTCTGGAAGCCAGGGATTAGAGTCAAAATTCTTAGCAATTTGTCTGATAATTCTGTTCTGTTGTGGCTAAGCTGGCACTCAAAACTGTAACACAAAATTCTTCCCACTTTTTCCCCTGTCCACAGGCAGAGGAGAATCTGTGTCTGTGGCCACCACTACCACAGGGCCATAGTGGGCTCTGTCTGGCCACTGCCGGGCAGTCATCTTCAGGTGTTTACGAATCATTAACATAATCCATATTATAGTTAAATATTTATTTGGAGTTTACTGTGGACTAGGTATTTTACATCATAGTAAGCAAAGTTTCCCAAATTTAAGTTCGTTTTATTTCTCATTCATGACTTTTGCCCTGTTCTCATACTACCTATTCATTGTAACTTTTAAACTTGAAAGTCTCTTTCAAAATAAATGAATTTATACTTTTACCATAAGTGGAAATATAGTACCATTTATATGACTAGAAGGTATTATGAAGGAATACAATAAAAACAATTTTGTAAGGCTGGGCACAGTGGCTCACACCTTTAACCTCAGCACTTTTTGGGGCCTAGGTGGGAGGATCACTTGAGCCCAGGAGTTCAAGACCAGTCTGGACAGTATAGGGAGACCCCCATCTCTATAAAAAAATAAAAATAAAAAAATCAGCTGGCCATGGTGGTGCATGCCTGTGGTCTCAGCTAATCTGGTGGCTGAGGTGGGAGGATTGTTTGAGCCTGGGATGTCTTGATTCATAAACACATGAAGATGACTAAAATCTCTTTTTAAATTTGTTTGTACTGCTTTTTCTTCTATGGCTTTCTTTTTTTCATAGATCATGTCAATATAAACACATACTGGGAACCAGGAGTTAGAGTGATTCTATATGAATGACTGTATACTATTTAAATTTTGATGAACTACAGAGTAGTTTGAGCCTAGGAGGTTGAGGCTGCAGTGAGCCATGATTGCACTATGGCAACCCAGCCTGGATGACAGGGTGAAACCCTTTGTCAAAAAAAAAGTTATGAAAAATATGGTTTCCTGCCAAACTCGTAATTACTCCTTTGTTAAAAAGGGCAGTTAGCCCTTTTTATGCAAGGTGCTTACAAATAAACTAGCACCTCATTCAGATATTCTCCTTACATAAATAAAAAAGATTGAAGAGGAGTTGAAAAAAGATTTTTTTCCTATGTGATTATTTACTTCAGTATTTGTATGTCATCTAAAATGGTGACATAGGACCTGCATTAAAGTGTTCCACCTGTATTAGTTTGTTAGGCAATTTATTTAATCAGAAAAAATAAAATAAATTTACAATTTAAAAATATTTTGGAATTTACACCTGCGACAAAATGAGACAGTTTCTTCATTCAAATTTCTTACTCATGAGCAGGCATCAGTTGGTTGGAATCAGAGAGGTTTCTTACCTTTAAGTTACAGTTGCTTTCCTTTGAGTTGCTGTCACAAATCTACTGACCCCCAAGTGGTTTACCTTATTTCAACCATAAATCATACATAAATTTACCTATGAAAATTTGGATATTATTGTAGATAATACTGTAGAATTTGCTATGGTTTAAATTTTTAAGAGCTTTGAGGTGCATAAAAATACATGTAAGTGTACATTGATTTTTAGTAAATTTATAGTGTTGTGCATCCATAATCACAATCTAGTTTTAGAACATTTATATCAGCCTTAAAAAGTACTATGCCGATTTGTCATCAACGTCTTCTCCCATTCCAGCCTCAGAAAACCTTGGCCTACTTTTTGTCCATTTGGATTTAGCTTTCCTGGAATTTTCATATCAATGGAATCATATGGTATATGGTCATTTGTGTTTGGTTTTTATTTAGCATAATGTTTTTGAGGTGTATCCAGGTCATAATATTTCTTTTTTCAAAATGTGTGTAAACTAAGGGATACAAGTGCAGTTTTTTTACATGGACATATTGCACAGTGGTAAAGTCTGGGCTTTTAGTGTAATCATCAGCTAAAGAATGTGCATTGTACACATAAGTAACTTCTTCTCCTTTATCCCCTTCTCATCCTTCTGAGTCTGATATCTATTATTCCACACTCTATGTCCGTGTGGTAGTATTCCTTCTTGTTGCCGAATATTTTTCCATTATTTGGATATGCCGCATTTCTATCTCCATTCACCGGTTGACAGGTATTTGAGTCATTGTGAATAATACTCTCATTTTGAATCATTGTGAGTGATACTGCTGTAAACATTTGTATACATGTCTTTGTGTGGATAAATGTTACTCTTCTAGAGAGATACCTAGGAGTGCAACTACTAAGTCATATGGCAAGTTTAACTTTTTGGTAAAGTGCAAAACTTTGTTCCAAAGTGACTGTAGCATTTTATAACCCCACCAATAATGTATGGAAGTTTCTGTTTCTCCACACCCGTTCTAGAGGGTTTGTAGTGGTGTCTTATTTGTGGCTTTAATTTGGTGTTTTTCTAATGACTAAAAAATGTTTGGCATGGTTTCATGTGCTTATTAGCTATTTATATATCTTATTCCATTTATATATCTTATTAGCCATTTCGCTATACCTATGTAGTTAATTATCTATTCAAATCCTTTGTCCATTTTAAAAAAAAACAGTGATCTGATCTTGGGTCATTGCAGCCTTGAACTCTTGGGCTCAAGTGATCCTTCCACCCCAGCCTCCCTAGTAGCTGGGACTACAGATGCACAACAGCATGCCTCACTTATTTAAAAATTTTGTAGAGATAGGGTCTCCATAAGTTGCCCAGGCTGGTCTTAAACTCCCATCATCAGGCTATCCTCCCAAAGTGTTGGGATTACAAGTATGAGCCCCGATGCCCAGACCATTTTTGTTTCAGTGGAATATTTCTCTTATTATTGAGTTGTAAGAGTTCTTTATATGTCTTGATACAAATTATTTAGCAGATATATACTTCCCAAAGTTCTGCAGCATTAAGTACATTCACACTGTCATGTAACCATTACCACCATCAGTATCCAGAACTTTCATTTTCATTTTCCCAAACTGAAACTTTGTACCCTGTAAACGGTAATTCCTGGTTTTCTCGTCCCATCAGTCCCTGGAAACTACTATTGTATTTTCTGTCTTTATGAATTTGATTAGTGTAGGTACCTCAGACAAGTGGAACCACACACTATTTGTCTTTTTGTGATTGACTTATTGCACTCAGCATGTCTTAAGTTTTATCCATGCTGTAGCATGTACCAAAATTTCCTTCCTTCTTAAGGCTGAATGATACTCTATTGTATATGTACATACTGCATTTCGTTTTATTCATTCACCTGTTGATGGACACATGGACTGCTTTTACCTCTTGGATATTGTGAATAATGCCGCTGTGAACATGGGTAGACAAATATCCAGATCCCTGCTTTACTTTTTTTGGGTATATACCCAGAAGTGGACCTGCTGTTTCATTTGGTTATTCTATAGGTTTGTTTTTTTTTTTTTTTTTTTTTTTTTTTTTTTTATAGAAATTTTGCTTTTTTTTTTTAATGTTAAGAAATGGCCATATACTGTGTTTCCACAGTGCTACATCATTTTACATTCTTACCAGCAATACAGTGGTTCCGATTTCTTCACATCCTTGCTAGTACTTGTTTTCTGTTGTTTTGATGATTGCCATTCCATTGGGTCCAACGTGGTATGTCATGGTTTTGGTTTGCATTTCCCTAATGATTATTAATGTCGAGCATCTTTTATGTACTTGTAAGTCATGTCTATGCCTTCTTTGAAAGCGTCTGTTGAAGTTCTTTGCCCATTGTTTTTCTTGGGTTATTTTTTGTTGAGTTGTAATGCTTCATGTATTCTGGGTATAATCCTTTATCAGATATGTGGTTTCTAATACAGTTATGCTCCACGTAATAGCATTTTGAGATGTTTCTGTCAACAGACTGTATTATATGATGGTGGCCCTATAAAAATCTAATGGAGCTGAAAAATTCTTCTTGCCTAGTGACAATAGAAATTTTATATAGTGTAATGCATTACTTTTTCTATATTTAGATGTATTTAGATATAGAAATATTTACCATTGTGGCACAATTGCTTATGTATTCAGTACAGTAATATGCTATACAGGCTTGTATCCTAGGAGCAATAGGGTATACCATATAGCCAAGGTGTGTAGTAGGCCACAACCTCTAGGTTTGTGTTAAGTACACACTGTGATGTTCACATGATGACAAAATTGCCTAGTGATGCATTTCTTGGAACTTATCCCATCTTGTTAAAGTGACACGTGACTGTATTTTCTTCTGTTTCAAGCGTTACATTTTTACTCTCTTGGTAGTAGCCATTGATGCACAGCATTTTCAATTTTGATGAAGTCTGTCTTACCTATTTTTTTTTTTGTTGCCTGTGCTTTCAGTATCATATCCAAGAAATTGTTTTCAAATCCAAAGTCATGAAGTTTTTGGCTTGTGCTTTCTTCTAAGGGTTTTATAGGGTGAGGTCTTCTGTTTAGAGTTTTGATCATTTTGAGACAATTTTTGTATATGGTATAAGATAAGGGTCCAGCTTTATTGTTTTACATGTGGATATCCAGTTTTCCCAATGCTGTTTGTTGAAAAGACTTTCTTTCCTTTTCCCCTTTGAATGGTCTAGGTAGCCTTGTGGAAAATAATTTGACTATTTATGCAAGAGTATATTTCTGGACTCTGTGTTTTATTTTGTTGGTCTATATGTGTATCCTTGTGCCAGTACGACAGTGTTTTGATTGCTGTAGCTTTCTAGTAAGTTTTGATGTCAGGAAATGTGAGACGTCCAACTTTGTTATTTTCAAGTTTGTTTTGTCTATTCGAGGTCTCTTGGGAATCCATATGAATTTTAGGATGGATTTTTCTGTTTCTGCTAAAAATGCTGTTAGGATTTTGAAAGGACTTACATTGACTATGTAGATTGCTTTGGGTAGTATTGACATCTTAACAATATTAAATTTTCTAATCCATAAACAGAGGATATCTTTTCATTTATTTGTGTCTAATTTCTTTCAGTGATATTTTGCAGTTTTCGCTGTAGAGGTCTTTTGCCTGCTTGGTTAGGTTTAGTCTTAAGTACTTTATTCTTTTTGATGTTACAGTTTGCTGATTTTTCTGTGTTGATTTTGTATTCTGCAGTTTTCCTGAATTCATTCATTCTAACAGGTTTTTTGTTGTTGTTGTGGAATCTTTAGAGTCTTTACATATAAGATCATGTCATCTTCAAACATATAATTTTACTTATTCATTTCCAAGTTAGATTTCTTTTATTTCATTTCCTTGCTGATTGCTCTGGCTAGGGCTTTAGGTATTACATTGACTGGAAGTGGTAAGAATGGGCATCTTTGTCTTAATTCTGACCTTAGAGGAAAAGCTTTCCATCTTTTCACCATTGAGTTTGATGCTGGTTACAAGTTGTTGTTTTGTTTTTTGTTTTGTGTGTGTGTGAGTGTGTGTGTGTGTGTGTGTGTGTGTGTGTGGTGGTGGTGGTGGTGGTGGTTTTTTCTTGCTCTGTTGCCCAGGCCGGAGTGCAATGGTGTGATCTTGGCTTACTGCAACTGCCACCTCCCGAGTTCAAGCAATTCTTCTGCCTCAGCCTCCCAAGTAGCTGGGATTACAGGCGCCCGCCACCATGCCCGACTAATTTTTTGTGTTTTTAGTAGACACAGGGTTTTGCCATGTTGTTCAGAGTGGTCTCGAGCTCCTGACCTCAGGTGATCCACCTGTCTCGGCCTCCTGCAGTGCTGGGATTATAGCTGTGAGCCATCACGCCTAGCCAGGTATAGGTTTTTTATATATGGCCTTTTTATTATCTTGAGATAGTTTGCTTCTATTCATAGTTTTTTGAGTATTTTTACCATGAAAGGATATTGAGTTTTGTCAGATGTTTTTTCTGACTCAATTGAAATGATTATCTGTTGGTCGACACTTAGGTTGATTCCATATCTTTGCTAATGTTAACAGTGTGGCTATGAACTTCGGGGTGCAAATATCCCTTTGATGTATTTATTTTGTTTCTTTTGGATAAATACCTAACAGTGGGATTGCTGGATCATATGGTAGTTCTATTTTTACTTTTTGAGAAATCTTCATACTGTTTTTGGTAATGGCTGTACTAGTTTATATTTCCACCACAGGAGTTCCCTTTTCTCTGCGTTCTCATCAACATCTGTTGTGTTGTCTTTTTAATAATTGCTATTCTAACTGGGTTAAGATGATATCTTGTGGTTTTGATTTTCATTTTCCTGATGATTAGTGATGTTGAGCCTCTTTTGATGTACCTGTTGGCCATCCATATGTCTTTTGAAAAAATGTTTATGTCTTTTGCCCACTTTTTAATGGGAATGTTTTGTTTTAACTGTTGAGTTGTTTGAGTTCCTTGTATATTCTGGTTTTTAGTTTCTTGTCAGATGAATAGTTTGCAACTATTGTCTACCATTCAAAAGGAAGGTTATTTCTTTACTCTGTTGGATTGTTTCCTTTGCTATGCAGAAATTTTTTAGTTTAATATAGTCCCATTTGTTATTTTTGTTTTTTTTTAGTATCTGGAATGTTTCCCCTATGTTTTCTTCTAGTAGTTTTATACTTTTGGTTCTTTCGTTCAGGTCTTAAATCCGTTTTGAGTTGATTTTTGTATATGGGGAGAGGCAGTCATCTAGTTTCATCCTTTTGCAAATGGATGTTGAGTTTTTCCAGCACCATTTGTTGAAGAAGGTGTTCATTCCCTAATGTATGTTCTTCGTGACTTTGTTGAAAATCCATTGGCTGTAATTTCTAAGTTGTCTATTTTGTTGAGAATATTGGTCTATGTGTCTGTTTTTATATCAATACCATATTGTTTGTCTCATATAATATAGCCTTGATATGTTTTGAAGTCAAGTAGTGAGATGCCTCCAGCTTTATTCTTTTTGATCAGGATTGCTTTGGCTTTTCAGGCTCTCTTGGTTCCATGAGAATATTAGAATTGTTTTTTCTATTTCTTTGAAAAATGAAGTTGATATTTTGATAGGTATTGCATTGAATCTGTAGATCACTTTGACTAGCTTGATCATTGTAATGTAATTCCTTAGATCCATGAGTATAGACTGTCCATTTGTTTCCTCTTCAGTTTTTTCATCACTGTTTTGTGGTTTTCCTTATAGAGGTCTTCTACCTTCTTGGTTAAATTTATTCTAGTTTATTTTTTGTAGCTGCTATAAATAGGATTGCCGTCTTGATTTCTTTTTCAGCTAGTTCATTATTGATGTATAGAAATGGTACTCATTTTTGTATGTTGATTTTGTATCCTTCAGCTTTACTGAGTTTGTTTATAAGATCTAAGAGGTTTTTTTGTTTTGTTTTTTGTTTTTTGTTTTTTTTAAGACAGAGTGTTACTCTGTTGCCCAGGCTGGAGTGCAGTGGCGTCATCTCGGCTCACTGCAACCTCTGCCTCCTGGGTTCAAGCGGTTCTCCTGCCTCAGCCTTCCAAGTAGCTGGGACTACAGCCACCTGGCACCATGCCCAGCTAATTTTTGTATTTTTAGCAGAGACAGGGTTTCACCACGTTGGCCAGGCTGGTCTCAAACTCCTGACCTCGTGATACATCTGCTTAGCCTCCCAAAGTGCTGGGATTACAGGCGTGAGCCACCATGCCCGGCAGATCTATGAGTTTTTTGGTGGAGTTGTTAGCTTTTACTAAACATAAGATCATGTCATCTGCAAAGAGGGACAATTTGACTGAATTTTTCCATCTAGGATGCCTTTTATTTCCTTTTCTTACCTGATTGCTCTGGCTAGGACTTCCAATACTGTATTGAATAGGACTGGTGAAAGTGGCATCCTTGTCTTTTTCAGTTCTTAGTGGAAAGGCTTTCAGCTTTTTCACATTCAGTGTGATGTTAGCTGTGGATTTGTCATATATGGCCTGTATCCCATTGAGGTATGTTCCTTCTATACCTGATTTGTTGAATTTTTATCATGAAATGATGTTGAATTTTATTAAATGCTTTTTCTGTATTTATTGATTATATGTTTTTGTCCTTGACTCTGTTGATGTGATGTGTCTCATTTATTGATTTGTATATGTTGAACTATGTATTAGTGCATTTTTACACTGCTGTAAAGAATATTTGAGACTGGTTAATTTATAAAGGAAAGACATTTAATTCACAGTTCTGCATGGGTGGGGAGGCCTCAGGAAACTTAAAATTATGGTGGAAGGCAATAATTTAAAAAGGGGAAGCAAGGACCTTCTTCACATGGCAGCGGCAGAGAGAGGGAGCAGGGGAAACTGCCACTTATAAAACCATCAGATCGCATGAGAACTCACTATCATGAGAATAATGTGGGGGGGAACCATCCCTATGATCCAAATACCTCCCTCCCTCAACACGTGGGGATTATAGATTCTTCCCTCTACCTGTGTGGATTACAATTTGAGACAAGATTTAGGTGGGGGACACAGAGCCAAACCATATCAAACCATCCTTGCATCCCTGGGATAAATCTTATAGTATATTATCTTTTTGATGTGTGGTTGGATTTGCTTTTCTAGTATTTTGTTGAGGATTTTTGCATTTACCTGCATCAGGGATATTGTCCTGTGGCTTTCTTTTTATGTTGCATTCTTGTCTGGCTTTGGTATAAGAATAGTGCAGGTGTTGTAGAATGAGGTGGGGAAAATTCCCTCCTCTTCAATTTTATGGAAAAGTGTGAGGAGAATTTGTGTTGTAAGTTTGGTAGAATTTGGCAGTAAAGTCGTCTGGTCCTGGGCTTCTCTTTTTTGGGAGACTTTTTATTACTGATTCAATCTCATTACTTGTTTTTGGTCTGTTTGGGTTTTCTGTCTTCATGATTTAATCTTGGTAGGTTGTTGTATATTCAGGAATTTGCCCTTTTTCTCTAGTTTTCTAGTTTTTTAGTGAATAGTTTATAATAATCTCTGATCTTTTGTATTTCTGTGGTATCAGTTGCAATGTCTTTTTCATTTCCGATTTTGTTTTTTGGATCTTCTCTTTTTTTTTTCTTGTTTAGCAGTTTATCAATTTTTAAAATCTTTTCAAGACACCAACTTTTCATTTTGTTGATCTTTTGTATTAGTATCCTTCATTTTGTTCTGCTGTGTATAAATGTACATGTATGTATATGCATACTTTTTTTTATACAGCAGAAATATATATATATTTTAATAGTAAAGGAGGACACATCCCGGGGCTGCACTGCTGCTCCGGCCTGACCCTCTGATCTTTATTATTTCCTCCTTTCTGCTAATTTTGGATTTGGTTTGTTCTTTCTTTTCTAGTTCCTTGAGGTCCATTGTTAGGTTGTTTATTTGAAATCTTCCCACTTTTTTGATGCAGATGTTTATTGCTATAAACATCTCTCTTAACCCTGCTTTTGCTGTGTCTCATAGGTTTTGGCATGTTGTGTTTCCATTTTCATTTGTTTCAATAATTTTTAAAAATTTCCTTCTTAATTTATTCATTGGCCCAATGGACATTCAGGAGTATTCTATGTAATTCCCATTTATTTAGACAGTTTTCTAAGTTCCTCTTGGTATTAATTTCTAGTTTGAGGATTCTACTGTGGTCTAAGAAGACACTTGATATAGTTTTGAGTTTAATTTTTTTTTTCTTTTTTAAGATAGGGTCTATCTCTGTTGCCAGGCTGGAGTGAAATGGCACAATCATAGCTCCTTGCAGCCTTTACCTCCCTGGCTCAAATGATCCTCCCACTTCAGCCTCCCAGAGTTTTAAAATTTTTTCAGACTTGTTTTGTGGCTGAGCATATGGTCTGCACTGGAGAATGTTTCATGTGCTGACAAGAATGTGTTTCCGTAGCTGTTAGATAAAATTTTTCTGTAAATGTCTGTTAGGTTCATTTCATCTAAAATGCAGTTTAAATCCAGTGTTTGTTAATTTTCTGTCTCGATGGTCTAATGCTGATAGTGGGGTGTTGACGTTCCCAACTATTATTTTATTTTATTATTATTAGAGACAGGTCTCACTCTGTCACCCAGGCTAGAATGCAGTGCTGTGATATCGGCTCACTGCAACCTCTACCTCCTGGGTTGAAGCGATTCTCTTGCCTCAGCCACCTAAGTAGCTGGGATTACAGGTGTGTGCCACCACACCCAGCTAAGTTTTGTATTTTTAATAGAGACACAGTTTCACCATGTTGGCCAGGCTGATCTTGAACTCCTGGCCTCAGGTGATCTGCCTACCTCAGCCTCTCAAAATGCTGGGATTACAGGCATAAGCCACCATGCCTTGCCCCAACTTTTATTGTATTGGAGTCTACTTCTCCTTTTAGGTCTAATAATATCTTTATATATTTGGGTACTCTGATGTTGGTGCATATATATTTAGAATTGTTATATCCTCCTGCTGAATCGATCTCTTTATCATTTCATAATGATTTTCTTTGTCTCTTTTTACTGCTTTTGACTTAAAAGTCTGTTTTATCTGATGTAGGTATTGCCACTTCTCACTTTTTGTTCTGTTTGCATGAAATTCCTTTTTCCATCTCTACTTTCAGTCTGTGTCTTTCAAGGTAAGTTTTTGTAGGTAGCATGTAGTTGGGTCATGTTTTTAAATCCATTCATCCAATCTGTATCTTTTAAGTGGAAAAGGTGATTATTGATATTATTGTATATATATGTATATATATTTTTTTTAATATAGATAGATATGTGAGGTCATACTCCTGTCCTTTTCTTAATTGTTTTCTGGTTGTTTTGTATATTCTTTGCTGTTTTCTTTCTCTTACTAGCATTGCAGGTTGGTGGTTTTCTGTAGTGGTAACATTTGAATCCCTTTTCTTCTCATTTATGTGTTTGCTGTACCAGAGAGTTTTATACTTTTGTGTTTTCACGATGGTAGACATAGTCCTTTTGCTTCCAAGTGTAGGAC
Organism: Pongo pygmaeus; assembly: GCF_028885625.2. Lineage (NCBI taxonomy): Eukaryota > Metazoa > Chordata > Mammalia > Primates > Hominidae > Pongo > Pongo pygmaeus. Next base: position 52,082,559 of record NC_072386.2, on the reverse strand, counting down.
ATCCTTAAGCATTTTTTGTAGGGCCGATGTAATTGTGGTGAATTATCTCAGTTTTTGCTCATCTGGGAAAGACTCTCCTTCCTTTGTGAAGAATAACTTTGCTGGGTGTAGTGTTCTTGACAGGCAAGTTTCTTTTGTTTTGGTTTGGTTTGGTTTTTTTTCTCAGCTCCTCGAATATATCATCTCATTCTCTCCTGTCCTGTGAGGTTTTTGCTGAGAAATTCACTGTTAGTCGATGGAGGTTATCTTTAAGGGACTACGTTCTTTTCTTTTGCGGTTTTTAGAATTCTCTCCTTTGAGCAGTTTGATTATAATGTGCCGTGAAGACCTTTGGAGTTGTATCTCTTTGAGGATATGTGAGCTTCCTGTTTCTGTATGGTTAAATCTCTTGCTACATGTGGGAAATTTTCAGCTATTATTTTGTTAAATAGTTCTTTTTCTGCTCCTTTGATCTTCTTTTTGCCTTCTGTAACACCAAAAATTCAAATAGATCACTTTATGGTGTACCCATATGTCATGTAGGCTTTGTTCATTCTTATTTATTCTTGTTTTGTTTTCTGAGTTATTTCAAAAATCTGAAATTCATTCTTCTGCTTGATATCATCCATTGCTGAAGCACTCGAATGTATTTTCTATTCCACTTAGTGAATTCTTTGGTTCGAGGATTTCTGTTTGGTTCCTTTTTTATGATATCTCTTTGGTGAATTTTTCATTCATATCTTGAATTGTTTTTCTTTGTATTTTTGTGTTCTCTATCTCACTGAGTGTCTTTAGTATTATTTTGAATCCTGTTTCTGGCATTTCATAAATTTCTTTTTTATTAGTATCTGTTGGTGGAGAATTATTGTGTTCCTTTGGAGATGTCATAATTTCTTTTTTTTTTTTTCACATTACTTGTATACTTACAAGTTGATGTCTGTACCTCTGGTGTAACAGTTGCTTCTTCCAGTTTTTTAGATTGGCTTTCAGAGAGGTAGACTTTTTCCTGAAGATCTATCCATGGTGTTGGTTGGTTAGAGCTGATTCTAAGTGTGTGCAGTAGTGTATTTTTCATATGACCTTTTTAGCCATATATAGCATTAGTGGTGTCTGTGATTTCCTCAGTGGCTTAGGGTGCAGTTGTTAGCGGAGGCTGAGGTGAAGTTCTCCTGGGCAGTGGGATGCTAGGTAGGCCAGTCCTTGGGCACCAGTGGTGGCAGCAGCAGGCTGTGTGCCTGTCCTTCGGCCCCAGGGTACACAGGCATGGTGTTAGCAGGTTTAATTGGGTTGATTCTTAGGCCTCCATATGGCTTGCTTAGGTGCTGGTGGTTGCAGTGGATGACCAGGTGAGTGGGTAGGTCCTTGGATCCCTGGGCAGTGTGTGTGGTATGGGCTATGGCAGTAGTTGTGATGGTAGCATCAGGCTGTGTGGGCTGACTCTCAGGCTTCTCTGTAGGAGTGCGTATGTGTGAGTGGCAGACAGGGTGGGGCAATCTCTATGCTCCAATCTCTATGCTTGGGCCCTTGGGGGTGTGTGGTGCCAGGCCAGGTGGGCCTGTCTTCAGGCCCCCTGGTAGAGTGCTCACGTAGCAACAGTGGATAGAGAGAGCCTTTCCTCAGGGCATGTGCATGTCTACTGTGGCCCTGCTACTGGAGGGGATAGGGTTGATGTCGGTGTCAGTAGCCTCACACCAGAGGCTTGGGTGGGGCAGGTATGGTGTGCTTTGCTCCAAGCAGTGTCAGGAACATTGATACTGGCATGCTGGGAGATTCTGTCCTCAGGACATGTTCAAGTGTGCTGCAGTCTTGCTGTTTGTGGAGATGGGGTTACTGTCAGTGGCAGCAACCCCAGGCTGGCAGGGTTTAGGCTCTCAGAAGTGTACTCTTTGGCTCTTTTTGTCCTTGTGATAGCCTCCCCAGTATACCCTCCCCAGTGCATTGCACTTGCCCATTCTCCACGGTGTAGGATTCTATATATGCTTTAATACCAGGGACTCTGCCACTCTGCTGGGTCCAAGTGGCATTGCATCACTGTAGGCCCCCAGGTGGATGCAGGGAATGTTAGTAGGGCTTTACTAATGTGGAAATGCAGGGACTCTTGTGCTCAAGGGTAGGATGCAGCCTGATAAGAGCTGGACTGAAAATGACACCATGCTGTAGCTGTTTAGGTCTCATGCAGGTGTTATAGGACCCAGTGTGAGCTCTCTCTCTGGAGCAGTGTCATCACGTGGTCTCTAAGAAGTTCTCTATGCTAGTCTCTGGACCCCCTCTCTGTAAGCTAGGGTTGCAGGAGTCCGTGGTGGGAATGTGGGCTGCTAGGTATCTCTCATTTACCTTTCCCCCACACTGGAGATCTGCTCCGTGCTCCAGGTTGATAAAGGCCAAGCAAACAACCTTGCTTCCCTCTCCTTCCTTGCTTTAGGTGTTTCCTGTCACTTCTCTGCTAAATTCCAGTGTTGTGTCTTAGATGTTCTGTTGAAAGTGTGACTACTCCCTGTTTGGGTTTTTTTTTTTGTGAAGGAGGCAAGGGCTGATGTCTCTAGTCAGCCATCTTGAAGCCCCTCCTCTATTTTTGCTGTTGTTGCCTGTGCTTTTCAGGTCTTATCCAAAAAATTCCTTGCTCAGACCAATATAATGAATCATTTCCTTTATGTTTTCTTCCAGTAGTTTCATAGTTTTGGGTCTTACCTTTAAGTCTTTAATCTTTTTTTTTTTTTTATTGAGACAGTCTCACCCTGTCCTTCATTCTTGAGTGCAGTGGTGTGATCTCAGCTCACTTCAACCTCCACCTCCAGGGTTCAAGTGATTCTCCTGCCTCAGCCTCCTAAGTAGCTGAGATTACAAGTGCGTGCCACCATGCCCAGCTAAGTTTTGTATTATTTTTTTTATTAAAGATGGGGTTTTGCCATGTTGGCCAGGTTGGTCTTGAACTCCTGATCTCAAGTGATCTGCCCACCTCAGCCTCCCAAAGTGCTGGGATTACAGGCATGAGCCACCGCACCCAGCCTCTTTAATCTATTTTGAAATGAGTTTTGTGTATAGTAAGATAAGGGTCTAATTTCATTCTTTTGCGTGTGGCTATCCAGGTTTCCCAGCACCATTTATTAGATTAGCCTTTCTCCAATGTGTGCTCTTGGCACCTGTTTTTTGAAAATCAGTTGGCTGTAAAAGCATGGATTTATTTCTGGGCTATTTTGTTCCATTGTTTTATTTGCTTTTATTGCCAGTACCATGGTGTTTTGGTTAATATAGCTTTGTAGTATATTTTGAAGTCAGGTAGTGTAATTCCACTAACTCTGTTATTTTGCTCAAGATTGCTTTGGCTATTTGAGGTCCTCTGTGGTTCAGTATGAATTTTAGGCTTGTGTTTTCCACTGCCGAGAGGCATATCATTGGTATTTTGGTAGGGATTACATTGGATCTGTAGATCACTTTGGGTCATATGGACAATTTAACAGTATTAATTTTTCCAATCTATAAACATGGGATATCTTTCCATGTATTTGTGTTTTCTTCATTTCATTACTGTTTTATAGTTTTCATTGTAGGGATCTTTTACTTCTTTAATTAAATTTTTTGTTCTTTGGTTTTTTTTTTATAGCTATTAATAAGTGGGATTGTTTTGTTGATTTCTTTTTTCAGCTAATTCACTGTTAGTGTATAGAGACATTACTGGTTTTTGTATATTGATGTTGTATTCTACAACTTTACTGAATTATTTTGTTCTACCACTTTTTTGGTGGCGTCTTTAGGGTTTCTGTATGTAAGATTGTGTTACCTGCAAACAGGGCTAATTTGACTTCTCCTTTCCAATTAATTTGGATACTTTTTATTCTTTTTTTTTTTCTTGCCTAATTGCTCTGGCTAGGATTTCCAGTACTGCATTGAATAAAAGTGGTGAAAGATAGTATCCTTGTCTTATTCCAGATTAGAGGAAAAGATTTCAACTTTTCCTTATTCAGTAGTGTTAGCTATGGGTTTGTCATATATGGCTTTTATTGTGTTGAGTTACATTCTTTCTATTCTTAATTTGTTAAGAGTTGTTGTCAAGAATAGATGTTGCGTTTTGTCAAATGCTTTTTCTGCCTCTACTGAAAAGATCATGGGGTTTTTGCCTTTTATTCTTTTAATGTGATATATCACATTTATTGATTTGTCTGTGTTGAACCATCCTTGCATTCCTGGGATCAGTCCTACTTGATCATGGTGAATTGTTGAATTTGGTTTGCTAGTATTTTGTTGAGGACTTTTGCATCTGTGTTCATCAGGTATTTATTTTTGTGAATGTTGACGTCTAGTTGTATTCAAACAATTCGTTGCAAAGACTGTCTTTTCTCTGTTGTACTTCCTTTCCTCCTCTCTTAAAGATCAGTTGGCATATATTTGTGTGTGTCTATTTCTGGGCTCTCTATTCTGTTCCATTGATTGATTTGTTTATTATTTTGTTAATACCACATTTTCTTCACTACTTTAGCTTTATAGTAAGTCTTAAAGTCAGGTAGTGCCAGTCTTCCAACATTGTCTTCTCCAGTATTAAGTTGCTAGTCTTGGTCTTTTGCCTCTCTATATCAACTTTAGAGTGAGTCTGTTGATATCCAGAAAATAAATTGCTGGGAATTTGATTGAGATTGTATTAAATCTGTATATCAAGTTGGGAAGAACTGACATATTGACAGTATTGAGTCTTTGTATTCATTAACATGGTATATGTCTCCATTTATTTTTTTCTTTCATTCTTTCTTTTTTTTTTTTTTTTTTTTTTTTGGAGACAGTTTCACTCTGTCACCCAGGCTGGAGTGCAATGGTGCAGTCTTGGCTCACTGCAGCCTCCATCTCCTGTGTTCAAGTGATTCTCCTGCCTCAGCCTCCCACGTAGCTGTGACTACAGATGCACACCACTACGCCCGGCTAATTTTTGTATTTTTAGTAGAGATGGGGTTTCACTATGTTGGCCAGGTTGGTCTCAAACTTTTGACCTGGTGATCTGCCTACCTCAGCCTCTCAAAGTGCTGGGATTACAGGCGTGCGCAACCGCACCCAGCCTGTCTCCATTTATTTAGCTCTTCTTTGGTATCTTTCATTAGTGTTTTGTAACTTTTTTCTATAGATAAACGTATTCTGTTACATAGTTTTTAAAAAATGCTTTTTACATTTTTTATGTTTTTGAGACAGCATCTTACTCTGTCACTTAGGCTGGAGTGCAGTGACGTGATCTCAGCTCACTGCAACCTCTGCCTCCCAGGCTCAAGCAATCTCCCACTTCAGCCTCCTGAGTAGCTGGGACTACAGGTGTGTGCCACCATGCCCAGCTAATTTTTGTATTGTTTTGTTTGTAGAGACAAGGTTTCACCATGTTGCCCAGGCTGCACCATGTTGCCCAGGCTGCAAGTGTGTGTTTTTTGTTTTTGTTTGTTTGGTTTCTTTTTTTTGGAGATAGAGTCTCACTCTTGCTACCCAGGCTGGAGTGCAATGGTGTGGTCTTGACTCACTGCAACCTCTGCCTCCCGGGGTCAAGCGATTCTCCTGCCACATTCTCCCAAGTAGCTGGGATTATAGGTGCCTGCCACCATGTCCAGCTAATTTTTGTAATTTTTTAGTAGAGACGGGGTTTCACCATGTTGGCGGGCTGGTCTCGAACTCCTGACCTCAGGCGATTTGTCTGTCTTGGCCTCCCAAAGTGTTGGGATTACAGGCATGAGCCACTGTGCCCGGCCTTGTTTTTGTTTTTGAGATGGAGTTTCTGTTGCCTAGGGTGGAGCGCAGTAGCGCAGTCTCAGCTTACTGCAACCTGTACCTCCCAGGTTCAAGCAGTTCTTCTGCCTCAGCCTCCTGAGTAGCTGGGACTAATTTTTGTATTTTTAGTAGAGATGTAACCACACCTGACTAATTTTTGTATTTTTAGTAGAGATGGGTTTCACCATGTTGGCCAGGCTGGTCTTGAACTTCTGACTTTAAGTGATCTGCCCGCCTTGGCCTTTCAAAGTGTAGGGATTACAGGCATGAGCTACTGCGCCTGGCCTGCAAATGTGTTTGTAATGACAAATTCCACTTTTTTATTGCTGGTATATAGAAAATTTATTGACTTTTGTATATTAATCTTGGATCCTGTAACCTTGCTATATAGTTACTTTCTCTAGGAGGATTTTTGGGTCAATTCTGTCAAATTTTCTACATAGATGATCACGTTATCTCTGAGTAAAGACAGTTTTATTTATTCCTTCCCAATCTCTTTACCTTTTATTCCTTTTTGTGGTCTTATTGAATTAGCTGGGACTTCCACTATTCTGTTGAAAAGCTGCTGTGAGTGGAGACATCCTTCCCTTGTTCCTGATCTTAGCAGGAAAGCTTTGAGCTGTAGGTTTCTCATAGATGTTCTTTATCACGTTGAAAAAATTTCTTTCTATTCCTGAGAGTTTTTTTTTAAATCATGAATGAGTGTTGTTCTGTAGTTTGCTCAGTGTTTTTTGTTTATTTGTTTCATTTTATGGAGATGGAGTCTCCCTCTTTTGCCCAGGCTGGAGTGCAGTCTCGCAGTCTCAGCTCACTGCAGCCTCCACCTCCCAGGTTCAAGTGATTCTCCTGCCTCAGCCTCCCGAATAGCTGGGATTATAGGTGCCTGCCACCACACCCGGCTAATTTTTGTATTTTTAGTAGAGACGGGGTTTCGCCATATTGGCCAGGCTGGTCACAAACTCCTGACCTCAGGTGATCCCCCAGCCTCAGCCTCCCAAAGTGCTGGGATTACAGGCATGAGCCATGGTGCCCGGCCTTGCTCACCGTTTTTATCTTGTTGTTAGATTTGTTAAGTGCTTTTTTTGCATTTATTGAAATAATAGTGATTTTTTTGTAGCCTGTTGATGTGATGGATTATATTAATTGAGTTTTGAATGCTGAACCAGGCTTGCATACCTGGGGTATATCGTATTTGGTTATGATGTTTAATTTTTTTTAATACCTTGTTGGATTTGATTTGCTAATATTTTGTTGAGAGGTTTTATATCTATGTTGATCTGTAGTGGTTTCTTTTTTTTTTTTTTTTGAGACAGAGTGTTGCTTTGTCACCCAGGCTGGAGTGCAGTGTTGTTGTGATCTCGGCTCACTGCAAGCTCCGCCTCCCAGGTTCACGCCATTCTCCTGCCTCAGCCTCCCAAGTAGCTGGGACTACAGGTGCCTGCCACCACGCCCAGCTAATTTTTTTGTATTTTTAGTAGAAACAGGGTTTCGTTGTGTTAGCCAGGATGGTCTCCATCTCCTGACCTCGTGATCTGCCCACCGTGGCCTCCCAAAGTGCTGGGATTACAGGCGTGAGCCACTGCGCCTGGCCTGTAGTTTTCTTTTCATGTAATATCCTTTTCTGATTTTGGTATTAAGGGAGTGCTGGACTCAAAATTAGGAAGTACTCCTGCTTCTGTCTTGTGGAAGGCTTTGTAAAGAATTGGTGTAATTTCTCCCTTAAATGTTTGGTAGACTTCACCTATGAACACATTTAGTCCTGGTTCTTTCTGTTTTGGATGATTATTAATTATTAATTCAGTTTCCTTAATAATACAGGCGTAGGTTTAGGTCTTTGTTTTGGTTGATATGCTTGGAATGTTGAAAGCCGATAGTTTAATATCAATGTTGTCTTTTATTTTACTCTAAAAATACTTTGAATACTCTATATGTTATCTTAAATTTTATTTCTGTATTTTTATGATATTGATAAAAATACAACTTTTTTTTTTTTTTTAATCACACAGCCTAGTGTGTTAATTGTAACCTACAAGGAGCCTGCAAAATCATCTACTCAGTTTGGATCCTACAAGCAAGCTGAATGGAGGCCAGATAGTACCATGATAGCTGTATCAGTAAGTAGATTTTACTGCTAAATAGTGTTTTCTTATGAAATCATTACATCGCATTTAAATTTGATTCTCTTAGATGACTTTCAGTCTTTTACACTCATAAGTATTTATTCTGATAGGAATTGCTTTACTGATTATTCTGTGTGGATTACTCCTACTATAGCTTCTCTTTTGACTCTGCTACTTCCTTAACAAAGCACCTATATCCCTAAACATAGCACCTGTATCCTTTTCTGTTTGTTGTTCTCACTTTACTGTTTTGCCCTTGAAGTCTAACTGCTTTACTAATTATTCTGTGTGTGTTACTCCTACTATAGCTTCTGTTTTGACTCTGCTGCTTCCTTCCATCCCTAAACATAGCACCTATATCCTTTTCTGTTTGTTGTTCTCACTTTACTGTTTTGTCCTTGAAGTCTTATCTAGTTTTTTAAAACATATTCACATGGTATTCTTGAATTTATATTTAAAGTCCTCCCTTCCATTCCAAAAGATATTCCAGAAAATAATAAGCTTTATGTGCATATGTCGTACTAAAATTTTCATATCTATTTGGATCTGTTTCTCCTTTTTTTCTTCTGTTCTATTAAACATGCCTAGATATGTTTAATTTTACCTTTTCAGTTCATGTTTTATCACTAAGGCTGTCATTATGACTTAATATGCATTAGCAGTAATATATGTGGTTAATTAACATTATTGAGCACCTCCTATCTGATGAGTACAATTGTAATCAGTTTACATGGATCATCCCATTTAATCTTTAGATAAGTGCTTTGAAGTAGATATTATTATCCTTCATAATGGATGTGTAAATTGAGGATCTGAAAAATTGTCTTATCCAAGGTTACATGGGTAGTGTATATTAGAGAGATAAGGTATAAACTTAGCTACTCAGCTTCCATTTACTGTATCCTTATAACTAACTTATCTCTTTGCATTTGTCCCTTTCTAGTCCATACTATATATAACACGGACTAGGTTAATAATCTGAAATGTTCCATATGATCAAAAATACTGAGTAGTTCTATGCTTCCTATAGCAGGAGTTTGCAGATGACTGACCATGTACCAAATACGCCCTGGTGCCTGTTTGTACACAGACCATGATGTAAGAATAGTTTTTACATATTTAAATAATCAAGTCAAAGAAGAATATTTGCTACAGTTGAAAATTATGTGATACTTAAATTTCAGTGTCCATAACTAAAATTTTACTGGGGCACGAAAATCCTCACTGATTTACGTATTGTCTGTAACTTCTTTCAAGCTACAATAGCAGACTGAGTTGAAGTTCTTAAAGCAAGTGTATGTGGTGCTCTCATTGCTTTGCTCTTCTGTTCAATGCACTGTGTAGTAACACAGTTATAACTTCATAACATTTCAAGTGTACACATATTGCCATTCTGTGACATTCTATATTATTTTTATTCTAGTACATACTCATGTCAAAGGAACCAAAGAAGAGAAAAAGACTTCGTTTTGTTTTTAAAGCACACTGTAGTGTGGTTTATTTTATTATTGAATTAGATGGCAAAATGTTGTATTTATTATTCAATGGCACTATAGCTATGCCAAAAGAATATAAGCTGACATCACTAGACTAAGCACTTACCGGAATGTACTGAAGGTTAAGTTAGAAGAATTAAAAAATTTAGCACAGAACAGCTCACCACAAAATTCCTTCACAAAAATCAAATATGAAAATGAAAGTGCAGTAAAAGTAAGTTTGCTTGGTTTTTGATAAATTGACAGATGTTTTAATACTGCTCAGTTGTAAATTTCAGTGGTCCATGTGAAGTATGAATGGACTAAGAATTACTGTGAATGACCTGCGGAACAATTCCAGATGAAAAAAATTCTCAAAGGAGTTGAGAAAATACTAATTCAGTACAACCCAAAGTAGAATCTAAGAAGTTGTATTAATTGATAGTAGTAAAAATCCACATGGAGCAGCAAAAGACTTAGTTGGACAGATTTACAAAGTTTGTGAAAATATAAGGCTTTTAAAACCTATGGTTAGTGTAAGTTTTTTTCAGAGATGGAAGCAGGAATATCTTGAATTGCCCTGCTCCACAGCTGTTATGGCTTGGGTAGTGATAAAAGTTTATTGGAAACTTTTTTTTTACCGAGACTGACTTTTTTTTTCCTTTACTTGAAGGACCACCCTCTACCACTTAACAGACACTAAATAACTTTGGAAAATAGCTTTTGCTGTATTAGAAAACGTTTTCAAATATGAAGTATGTAAAATCTCATTAAGGACCAGCATTAATAGATGAAAATTTGCACTCAATTTTGATGATAGGGAAAAGTACTTTAAACCCCAATTTACCAAAAATGTTATTTCCACAAAAAGAATCTAATTTTCATTAGTGGATGTGTATTACCAAAAAAAGTTGTACTTTATGTTAAATGTTACAGTACAATATGTTAAAGAACTATTCTTTTCCCATTGAATGGTCTTGGTACTCTTGTTGAAAATCAATTGGCCATTGGTATTTGGGGTTGTTTCTGGATGCTCCATTCTGTTTCATTGTTCTATGTGTCTGTCCTTATTCCAGTACCACAGTTTTTAAATTACTGTGGCTTTGTAGTAACTTTTGAAATCAGGAAGTGGAATCCTCCAATTTTATTGTTGTATTTCAGGATATAAGTCATGTCAACCCATTGTCAACCCATTGTAAGTTGAAAATACCATAAGTCAAAAATTTAACAGCCCCAAACATCCATCATAATGTCGTAAGTTGAACCATCATAAGTTCAGTATCATCTATAGTTTTGACTGTTCTGAGCCAGTCCCTAAGATGCTATATGACTTTTTGAACTGGTTTTCTATTTCCGTAAAAAATACCATTGGGAATTTGGTAGAGACTGCGTTGAATCTGTAGTTCTCTTTGGGAAGCATTAATTAAAAAAAAAAAAGAAAAGAATGTCTACTATTGGCCCTAATCTCTTCTGGCTTTTAGGGTTTTCACTGAGAGGTCTATTGTTAGTCTGATGGGCCTCCCCTTCGTAGGTGACCTGGTCTTTCTGTCTGACTGCCCTTAACATTTTTCTTTCATTTTGACCTTGCAGAATCTGATGATTATGTGTCTTGGGGTTGATCTTCTCAGGGAATATCTTACTGAGGTTCTCTGCATTTCCTGAATTTGAATGTTGGCCTGTCTTCCTAGGTTGGGGAAGTTCTCCTGGATGATATCCTGAAATATGTTTTCCAACTTGGTTCCATTCTCCCCATCTCTTTCAGGTACCCCAATCAGTCTTAGGTTCAGTTTATTTACATAATCCCACATTTCTCGGAGGTTTTGTTCATTTTCATTCTTTTTTCTCTATTCTTTTCCGCCTATCTTATTTCAGCAAGATAGTCTTCAAGCTCTGAGATTCTTTTCTGCACTTGGTCTATTCTGCTATTAATACTTGAGATTGCATTGTGAAGTTCTTGTAGTGTGTTTCTGAGCTCTAACAGATCGGTTATGTTCCTCTCTAAACTGGCTCCTCCTAGTATTGTCAGTGGTGTATTAAAGTCTCCCACTATTATTGCGTGGGAGTCTAAGTCTCTTTCAAGGTCCCTAAGAACTTGCTTTGTGAATCTGGGTGTTCCTATATTGGGAGCGTATATATTTAGGACATTTAGCTCTTCTTGTTGAATTGAACCCTTTATCATTATGTAATGCCCTTTGTCTTTTTTGATCTTGTAGTGTGTTTCTCAGCTCTAACAGGTCAGTTAAATTCCTCTCCAAACTGGCTCCTCATCTCTCACATTGTCAGTGGTGTGTTAAAGTCTCCCACTATTATTGTGTGGAAGTCTAAGTCTCTTTGAAGGTCTCTGAGAACTTGGCACCTCCTGTATTGTTTTGTCATGTTTCTTAGCTTCTTTGCATTGGGTTACAACTTGCTCCTTTAGCTCAGCGAGGTTCGTTGTTACCCACCTTCCAAAGCCTACTTCTGTCATTCAGCTTTCTCAGCCTCAGCCCAGTTGTGAGCCCTTGCTGGAGAGGTGTTGTGGTCATTTGGAGGAGAATAGGCACTCTGGTTTTTTGAGTTCTTAGCGTTTTTGCATTGATTAATTTCTCATCTTTGTGGGCTTATCTACCTTTGATCTTTGAGGTTGCTGACCTTTGAATGGGGTTTTTTGTAGGGTCTTTTTTGTTGATGTTGTTGTTTTCTGTTTGTTTTTCTTTTAACAGGCCACTCTTCCATAAAACTGCTGCCATTTGTGGGGGTCTACTCCAGACCCTTGTTGCCTCGATTTTTCCTGTACCTGGAGGTGTCACCAGGGAGGGCTGCAAAACAGCAAAGATGGCAGCCTCCTTCTTCCTTGGAAGCTCCTTCACAGGGGGGTACTGACCTGTTGCTGGCTCAGATGTGCCTGGAGGAGGTGGCTGGAGACCTCTGTTGGGAGATGTCACCCAGTCAGGAGGAACGGGATCAGGGACCCACTTAAAGAAGCAGTCTGGCTGCAGCAGGTGTGCTGTGTTGGGGATTCCTTCAGCCCCCAATTGGTATGGGCTCTCCAGGACCCACAGCCTGGACTGATTGAGAAGCCTGAACGCCAGTGTGGCAGCCTACCTCACCACTCGGGTACACTCTGTCCTGGGGGGAAATTAGAGCTCTGTCCAGTTGGGGGTGGCTCAAGACCCCAGCTGGGAAGACCCACTACCCCATGAGGAGGAGTGGATTGAAGTCTCACGTAAAGAAGCAGTCTGGCCACAATCTGGCAATGTGGCTGTGCTATACTGCAGGAAACCTTTCTCATCCATACTGTATGGATATATGTGATTTTTGTGTATTGATTTTAATCCTACAACTTTGCTAACTTTATTAGCTCTAATAATTTTTGTGTGCATTATTTATACATCTCTGTGGTCTGATTTGGATGCCTTTATCTCGTTTTCTTGTTTAATTGCTCTTGGCGGAACTTTCAATACTATGTTGAATTAAGTGGTAAAAGTGGGTATCCTTATCTTGTTCTTGTTCTAGTGGGAAGGCTTTCAGTCTGTCACCATTGAGTATAATGTTGGCTTTAGGTTTTTCATATATGGTCTTTATTATGTTGAGGTTATTTACTTCTGTTCTTAGTTTCTGGCATGCTTTTATTGTTAGAGGGTGTTAAATTTTGTCAAATGCTCTCTTTGCGTCAATTGAGAAACGTGGATTTTTTCTTCATCCTGTTAATGTAGTGTATTTCATTGATTGATTTTCCTATATTGAATCATCCTTGCATTCGGTGAATGAATCCCACTTTGTCACGACCTATGAAGTATTTGCTGAGGACTTTTGCATCTATATTCATACAATATATTGATTTATAGTTCTCAAGTCAGTTTTGGTAGATTGTATGTTTTTATAACTTTGTCAGTTTCATCTGGCTTGTCTAATTTGTTGGAATACAACTCTTTATTGTATTCTCATAATCTCTGTTATTTGTGCAAAATTACTGGTAATGTTCTTTCTGATTTTTGTGATTTGAATCATCTCCCTTTTTTCTTAACTTACCTAGAGGTTTATTAGTTTTGTTGATTTTTCAAAGAGTCAACTTTTGGCTGGATGTGATGGCTCATGTCTGTAATCCCAGCACTTTGGGAAGCTGGAGCGGGAGGATTGCTTGAGGCAGGGAGTTACAGGGGAGCCTGGGCGACATAGTGAAATGCCATCGCTACAAAAAATAAATTAAACTTAGCCAGGTGAGTTGGCACATGATTGTAGTCCTAGCTGCTCAGGAGGGTGAGTCAGGAGGATCACCTGTGCCCAGGAGTTCAAGGTTACCATGAGCTTTGATCTTGTCACAGCACTCCAGCCTGGGCAATAGAGCAAGACTCTGTATCAGGAATAAACAATTTTTGTTAAAGTGTATTTTCTTTATTGTTTTTCCATTCTCTTTTTATTTTGCTCTAACTTTTATTATTTCCTTTCTTCTGCTAGCTTCGGGATTACTTTGCTCTTTGTTATTTAGTTATTTTATGTGCACATTTAGGTTATTTATTTGAAATGTCCCTCCACCCCCACCTTTTTTTTTTTTTTTTGAGACAGATTCCTGTTTTGTTGCCCAGGCTGAAATGCAGTGGCATGATCATGGCTCACTGCAGTCTTGATTTCCTGGGCTTAAGTGATCCTATCCCTCAGCCTCCCTAGTAGCTGGGACCATAGGCACGCACCACCACGCCCGGCTGATTTTGTTTAATTTTTATAGAGATATGATCTCACTACATTGGCCAGGCTGGTCTCAAACTCCTAGGCTCAAGCGATCATCCTGCCTTGGCCTCTCAAGTGCTGGGATTACAGGCATGAGCCGCCACACTGGGCCTGAGATGTGCCTTTTTAAGTGTGGGTGTCTACTGTTCCAACCTCTGCCAGTTACCCAGCTCTAAAGTTGCTTCCACATTTTTGGGTATCTTTGTAGCAGCACCCTACTCTCTGCAGTACCAATTTACTGTATTAGTTCATTCTCATGCTGCTATAAAGAACTGCCCAAGACTGGGTAATTTATAAAGGAAAGAGGTTTAATTGACTCACAGTTCTACATGGCTGGGGAGGCCTCAGGAAAATTACAATCATGGCAGCAGGGGAAACAAACATGTCCTTCACATGGTGGCAGGAGAGAAGTGCTGAGCAAAGGGAGAAAAGCCACCTATTAAAATACCATCAGATCTCGTAAGAACTCACTCATTATCACGAGAACACCATGAGGGTACCACCTCTGTGATTCAGTTACCTCCCAGCAGGTCCCTGGGACACATGGGGATTATGGGAACTACAATTCAAGATGAAATTTGGTTGGGGACACAGCCAAACCATATCATTGAGGAACCCTTATATTTGATAAGCTGCTTCTCTGTTAATGTTTTCAAAATTCTGCCTTTTGGTTTCAGCAATTTGATTCTAGTGTGTCTCAGTGTGGGTCTCTGAGTTTATCGTTTTTGGAGTTTTTTGGATTTGTATATTCACGGATTTCATTAAGCCTCCTGATATTTTCAACCATTTCTCTTTCCTCCATACTTCTGTTCCTATATTATGTATGTTGGTGTGATTGATAGTGCCCCACAGGTCCCCCAGACTGTTTATTTTTCTTTATTCTTCTTTTTGCTCCTTAGATTGCATAATTTCAAATGTCTTATTTTCAAGTGCATTTATCTTTTCTTCTGTCTGCTCAAATTTGCTGTTGAATTTCTGTAGTGAATTTTTCATTTTAGTTACTGTACTTTTTATCTAAAAACATTTTTCCCTTTTATTGATATTCTCATTTTGTTTAGACATTGTTTTCCTGATTTTCTTTAGTTTTTTGCCCATGGTCTCCTTTAGCTTATTGAACATATTTAAGAGTGTTGATTTAATGTCTCAGATTAATAATTCAAATGTCTGGGCTTCCTTAGGGATGGTTTCTGCCATATTCTTTATTTTCTATGACTGGGCCATACTTTTCTGTTTCTTTTTATGTGTAGTAATTTTTCACTGAGAACTGGACTGAGTATTATGTTGTGGTGACTTTGGAAATCTAATTCTCCTAGCCCTCAGAGATTGCTGGGGTTTTGCTCCTTGATTACCGAAGAGTTCCTTTTATGATTTTTCGAAACTATTTTTGCATAGTATGTATTTCTTCTGATGGGTGGTCTCTGAAGTTTCTCTTTTGTTTTCTCTGTTGTCAGCCAATCATGTAAGATTTCCTTATCCTACTCCCAAGAGAGGGGAGATTTTGGTGCACCCATCACCCAAGCGGTGTACATTGTGTGCCCAGTTTGTAGTCTTTTATCCCTCACCCGCCTCCCACCCTTTTCCCTGAGTCCCCAAAGTCCATTGTATCATTCTTATGTCTTTGTGTTCCCATAGCTTAGCTCCCAATTATGAGTGAGAACATAGGATGTTTGGTTTTCCATTCCTGAGTTACTTCACTTAGAATAAGTCTTCAATTCCATCTAGGTTGCTGCAAATGCCATTATTTTGCTCCTTTTTGTGACTGAGTAGTATTCGATGGTGTATATATACACCACATTTTCTTTATCCACTTGTTGATTGATGGGCATTTGATTGTCATCTTGCCCATATGACATCAAAATTCAGCAGATGTCTTCAGGGTAAAATTGGTGTTAAAAAATTATCAAATAATACTTGTTGAAACACAGTAAGGAAAACTTTTTTGGGGACTATCGCAGTGTATATAGGGAACACTGCAGTGGGTTCTTGCAGTGGGAAAGAGAGATTGGGCTCAATTCTTCGGCATGGGCAAGTGGGAATTTATAGCCAAGGAGCAGTGTGGGAGTCAATGGATAGAAAATTACTAAGAGGAAACATCAGGGGTAATGGGGATTCTGGCTAAAACAACAGGATTCTTGCTGAAGACAGACCAGGGTGATCAGACATCACTTAGGGGAGATTGGAGGATGAGCCACCTAATCAGATACCAAGTGTGGGGGTCTTGCTAAACTGGATTTTACAAGGAAATGCACAGATGGACCTAAGAGAAGAAGGTTCAGGAGCCTGACTAAAGTTTGACTAAGCACAGAATATTTATCACTGGCTTTGTGTTTGAGGCACATCAGGTCTCCAATTAGTATGCATACCTGTGCATCTCACAAATACAGGAAATGTTACTTTGCCTTTATGAAGTTTGCTTTTGAGCCCTTGAGCCCCTTCTGCAGCTTCTAAGTTCAGCAAATGTCTTGTGGGAAAAATTGGCTGTGGAGTTGAAGCATTTCAAGTCTGATTATTTCTTCAACCCTATGTAACTGCCAAGAGCTTTGCTGATTTTTCTTAGCTCCAGCAGGCGTCTGCCTGAACTAAGTCTGCTGCTTTCTTAGCCTGTGCCCAGAATTGGTGAATGCTTTTAGGGGAAAAAAAATCAGCTTACCTCTGAACAGCCCTCCTACGATGAATTTTAATCAATCTAGGCCTTATTGATTCCATAGCTTGCCTGATGCCTTTAAAAATATAATTTTTTATGTTTTCTGCCTTTTTCTAGCTGTTGGAAGAGTTGGTCTGCCATGACCTACTTACTGTATACTACTGTGCAGTAGAATTCTTAACCATGTAATATAAAATTGCCTTAATACTCCTTTTATGATTTTTTGAGTCATTTCATTTTTATATATAAAATCCTAAGCATTATATAAAGATGGAATGAGCCCAGATATATCCATTAAAACTATTGTAACTGCCCAACAGTTTCGTTTTGCCTGCTGCCTGGATACAGTTGATTTATCAAGACAGAGGAATTGCAATAGAGAAAGTTTAATTCATGAAGAGCTGGCTGAACAGAAGCGCCATAGTTTTATTATTCAAATCAGTCTTCCCTAAAATTTGGAGGCTAGGATTTTTCAAGGATAGTTTGGTGGGGCAGGGAATGGGTGCTGCTGATTGGTTAGGGAGGCAATCAGAGGTGCGGAAAATGGTCTTCATGTCGAGTCCACTTCTGAGTAGGACCACAGGACCAGGACCAGTTGGTGGGTCCATGTGGAGCCCTCGGCCGTCAGAAATGCAGAAACCTGAAAAGATATCCGAAAAGGCCAATCTTAGGTTCTACAATAGTGATGTTACCTGCAGGAGTAATTGGGGAAGTTGCAAATTTTGTGACCTCTGGAATAATGACTGGTAATTGTTTATGTTTACACTTTAGCAGAATTCAGGCTCCTCTCATCCTCCTAATGTCTTGCTAAACAGATTATACAAAAATATCAGTGACCTTTCTACACTATTACCAAATAATTAATGGCTCTCTGTATTATTTATTTTATTATTATTATTTTTATTTTTATTTTTATTTTTTTCTTCTTTGAGACGGCATCTTGCTCTCCACCCAGACTGGAGTGGAGTGGTGTGGCGTAATCTCGGCTCACTGCAACCTCCGCCTCCCAGGTTCAAGCAGTTCTCCCTGCCTTACCCTCCCAAGTAGTTGGGATTACAGGTGCTCGCCACCAGGCCCAACTAATTTTTGTATTCTTAGTAGTGACAGGGTTTTCCATGTTGGTCAGGCTGGTCTCTAACTCCTGACCTCAGGTGACCCGACTGCCTCAGCCTCCCGAAGTGTTGGGATTATGGGCATGAGTCACTGCACCCAGCCTGTATTATTTTATATCATAATGAAAGAAATGAAAATAAAAAAGAACCTGTTTTGCAGGCAGAGGCTACAAATAAAAACTTTGAACAACTAGTAGAAATGGTTTAAGTTAATTTCTAAATTCTGAGAAGATAGAAGGACTAAGCCCCCATTCCTAACTCCTCCTCTCAGGAGTATAAACATGAGCCTAAAGTCAGAATCATCAAGATATCAAGTTCTTTAGGGAAAGAATAGGTGCTGAAGGACCAGGCAAAGGGAAAGGTTTGCTTTGCCACTCCTTAAGGCACTGAGACAGGATCTGAGATTTCACAGTTCTCTAAGTGAGCTTAAAAAAGTGGAATCCTGTGGTTTCTCTTCAGAAAAGGGATGAATGTGTCTGCTCCTGGAAGTGGACATTAGCAGGGCTTCCCATAAAACTCTGTTAACTGCTGCGGGCTTAGAGTAGAGGTTGCACGGGTGAACTCAGTTGCTGCCACACCTCATGGTCTGAGGAAGCTGGCCCTTCTACTCAGAGACAGTGCCTGAGAGGAGACTGCTGAAGCCTCAGCTGAGCGGTATGTGAGCTTGTCTGCCTCTGCAAACTGTGACTTCATTGCCAGATACCCACATCAAAGCCTAACCTCTACAGGTGGCTAATGGAACGCAGCAAAGAAAAAACCACTAAGGGAGCTCATTAACTTTACGATGTAAGACCAAACTAAACACTAAACAAGTAAAATATGTGGCTCTTATTGATGAGCCACAGGGATGAGACAGAAGAATATAGTAAATTAAGAAAAAAATTACTAAGAACTTTCAGAAAATGTAATTAGAACATAGTCAGGACTTTTCAGAGCTAAAAATTTACTAAGAGAAAAATTCAACAGATGAACTGATAACCCCTTGTGAGAGCTGAATCTTTTGTTCCAGAAGATCAAATAGAAACAATTTCATGATGTAAAGCATATAGAAATAAACTTATTTTTGAAAAGATAAGAGACCTGCAGGAGCAAATTCAAGAGGTTTGCGAATGAGTTTATAGAAAGAAAACAAGACAGAACAAGTATTAGTTTAGGAAATAATACAAGAAACTTACCTAGTTTAGAAACATTTAAGGTTGTCAGATTGAAAAGGCTGAGACTTAGATACATTTGATTGCGGGTGGGGCTGTGTGGAAAAAGTTTAATGAAAAAACATACATATCTAGAGATAATGTGCAGAAATAACTGAATTTCAGTCATGAGAAAAATCATTCAGAGAAAAGGGAAAGAGAATCACATTAACAATAGACTTCTCACTACTAATCCTAGAAGCTTAAGGGAACATTAGAACAACATCTCATAGCCACGAAAAAAGAATCTCTAACAATCCTGTACCTAGACAGGATGTCCTTTATCTCGGTTAAGTAACGGTATGTTTGGATAATTTATTCCATTTAATATGGGAATGCCTTGGTATTGGAGCTACAGTGAACAGGACAAGCAAGTGGACAGGTAACTAATTCCTAGGTTAGTGAGAGATAGATGATAAACAAGTTTAGACAAGAAAATGAAACGTGATGACCATACCATCCATGTTAGGTATTTGCAATGCTTAGGGACAATTATTATCTGTATTAATATTCATATTTATACTAATAAAAACTTCCTGTGGAAGACCATCCTATTGAAAAATGGACAAACAAGGCAACTTGCAGAAGGGGAAGTATGAAGAGCCAATAAAAATGAAAAGATAAGCATCACTAGCAAGGAAACAAATGGAAATTAAAATAAGACCATTTTTCACCAATCTAATGCAGGCATAAACAGGAATTCTAAGAACAATTGGAGTGATACTGGAAATTAATGTAATTTTTTGGAGAAATTTGGCAATACGTATTAAAATGAATGTACATATATACACTTTGACTTGGCAATCCTACATAAGGGAAAGTACCCCACAAAATATATATGCACCAAAACATAAGGCTATATATATATATAAAAATGTTTATTGCAGCATTGTCTGTAGTTGCCAAAGGTCCATCAAGAAAAGAATAGCAAAGTAAATAAGAAACTTCCATACTTTGGAATATCACACAAATACTAAAAATAGTAATAAGTGTATCTATGAATGTGGAAGAACAGTCAGAAAACACTAAGTGAAAAAAATCAAATTGCATGGTAATGTGTAAATTAAGATTCCAATTTTGTGTGAAAATGATAAAAGTTCCTGTATATATTTATCAATTTAAAAATTTACTCATTTCTGAGTTAGAATCCAATGCAGACATTTAAAATCAAGTTACAGAAGAATGTTAAGTTTATACAACATTTGTGATAAAATAATGTCATAAAAGCAGATTATAAAACTGTATGATAGCTTTATATAAAGAAAAAATTATATTTTAGATAACGCTCTACTTAAGAAACTAACAGATTTATCAACTGTGCTCGTCATAACCAGTTACATTAGCAGTCATTTACAGTATCATCAGTTTGGATTTAAAAACAGACTTCAGCAGAAGTCTAATATGCTGTAAAATATAAGAGTTTCTGCAAATGTCCCTGGAAAAGACATAAGGACTACATAAAAATTAATAATGATTATCTGTGAATGGTGAAACTATTGGCAGTTTATTTTTGTTACCTTCTGTGTTTCTCAGGTTTTCTTCATTGAACATGGAGAAATTTGTCATTCATAACAAAAAACATTTAACAAAAATTCATTTATGATCCTGTATGAATTTTAAAATTCATGTAAGCTAAAATGTTAATTCATGTTTTAAATAACCCAAGTAAGGATGAATTAAATCACTAGAAGCAGGTCAGCATTTACTCAATATATTTAATATAAGCCAGATTACTATGACTAATATTATATTTATCTTAACATCACCACAAAGTTCTAGAAATAAGACGGTGGTGAAAGGATAATAAAAAAACTCAGGACCCCAGTTCACCACGCCAAAAGGGAAAAAATAAGCTGAAAGCCTAGTCATGCAAGAAACTGCCTTTTCTTTTGTTCCTGAGCTGATAACTACAGATAAAAGGTTAGGTTAGCTACTCCACAAGTAGCTACTTATGTTCACCATATCTTATGTAAAGTGCTTGTTTAATGATGCCAGACGAATACATAATTGACTATTCCCCTACTTGCTTTTTTCTCTTGGAACTTGTGGATTACCATACCCTCCTTCTCTCCCCTCCAGCCCACTTTTCCCCTTTAAAGATTGAAGCCCTCAAAGTCATCTTTGGAGAAAGGCACAGATCACAGACTGTCACTGTGATTCTGTGTTTTTTTTCTTCCGGGCATACCCTTAACCTTGGCAAAATAAACTTCTAAATTGATTGAGACCTGTCTCAGATACTTTTTGGTTTACAACTATGTTCTAAATAAAGTGTTGGTGCCACAAAAGAAATAGCACTCAAATATAAAATTTTCTTTTTAATTCTCAGCAAGGCAATGTACTTCTATAGAGGGGTGCGCCCTTACAGATGGAGCAATGGTGAGCGCACACTTGGACAAGGGAGGGGAAGGGGTTCTTATCCCTGACGCCCGTGGCCCCTGCTGCTGTGTCGTTCCCCTATTGGCTAGGGTTAGACCGCACAGGCTAAACTAATTCCAATTGGCTAATTTAAAGAGAGTGACTGAGCGAGTGGTTTGGCGGGAAAAATGGTTATGGCAGAGCAGGAAATCGGAATGAGTCAGGATGGAGTAGTAATTGGAATGAGTCAGGGTGGAGCAGGTAATCAAAAAAGATTGCTTTATGAGGAAGTTAAGTTTAAAAGTAGAAGGCAAAGAATTGAACTTACTGACATATTGATTCTTTGAAGAGAAATTTAGAACTCCTATCTAACAACTATAAGTAATAAATAAGTGAAATAAAAATTAGATTTTCAGTGGCCAAAAATAATAAATTATTTTGTTACTCTCGTATGTACTTTATTTCTTCAACTTATGGCAAGTATAATTTCTTCTAACTTCTTTGTTGTCTTAATATTTAGCATAATATAAAAGGTAGTCACTTAATAAATTAATGTGAAATTATTTCTGATATAAAAATAAAGCTGTCAGACTGTTCCCTCTTTACTGTCTAGTGGGAATTTTAGGGGGGGGAAATGTGCATACAAAATGGCCTACAAATAAGATGGAGTAGTCATATGTAAAAACTAATGTACCAGTTGCTTAAACTTTCACTAAACTCTTCTTCCTTTGAAAGATGAGGAAGAGTTTTAATTATATACTGAATATAAAAATTATGCTATTCATAATATGCATACAGCACATTTGCAGTCAATGGTAGATTATTGATCTTGAAACCACCTTTGCAAAAATAACAATGAGAAAATTATGACAGTAAAAGAAATCTAATCTAACCCCCATCTTGCCTTTAACCTCCCAACTGCCCTTAGTCATTCCTGGGCCTAAGCCATGCTAACTTTAGGAGAAATTTATAGTTTAAATGATAATGGCCCTTCCCCAAAACTAAACCACCTTTGTAAAGCTAATGAAAGACGAGGTCTTGCTGTGTTGCCCAGGCTGGTCTCAATCTCCTGGACTTAAGTGATATGCCCACCTCAGACTCCCAAAGTGCCAGGATTACAGATGTGAGCCACTGCACCTGGCCTGGATAAGCAAACTGGATAAGCAAACTGGCCTGGATAAGCAAACTTTCTAGGTAACCAAAGTTTTACCTAGGTAACCAAAGATTTTCTAGGTAACCAAAGTTTAATGATTCTTTTCCTCAAATGTATTCTATAGTTTTTTATCCTTGTATGAAATATATTGAATATGAATTAACTATGTACTTGAAGATTAAATTGTATAATTATAGTAGTAAATTTTGGGAGGTGTCTGTGTTCTAGGCACTATTGTAAGTGTTTTATGTGTATTAAAATTAATTTATTATTCAAAACAGTCCTCTCAAGGTAGATACTTTTATATTCCCATCATACAGTTGAGCAAACTAGGGTACAGAGAGGTTAAGTAACCTGCTCAACAATACATGGCTAATAATGAAATGTTAGTAATATTTTAAAAGCTCTATTTCTGCATCATTATTAGAGCCATAGCCATCTCCTTATCAATTTGTATCTTAAAAAGAAATCTCACTGACACTTTTTTAATGGGGTATAAAGAAAAAAATTGCTCTACTGTTTTAAGAATCCTTACCTCTCTCAAAACCAACGACTGATCTGCTTTCTGTCACTGCCAATTACTTTGTGTTTTCTAGTTTTATATAAATTAAGTCATACACTATATACTTATTTTTTCTAGTTTCTCTCAGCATATTTTGAGATTCATCCATTTTGTCGTGAATCAGTAATTCATTATGAGTATTAGTTTACGGATTTCTCACAGTTGGTTTATCCATTTATCTGTTGATGGACAGTTTGACTTGTTTCCAGTTTGGGGCTATAACAAACAAAACTACATGAACATTGATGTACAAGTCTTTGTATGGTTGCATATTTCCTTTTCTGTTGGGTAAATATCCATGAGTGGAACAGCTACATTATAAGGTAGAAGTATATTTGACTTTTAAAGGAAATGCGAAACTTTTCTGAAGTAGTTATACCATTTTACATACCTGCCAGCAGTGTATGAGAGTTTCTATTTTCCTCTTATCTTTGCCAACATGTGGTAGGGTATGCCTTTTTAATTTTAGCCATTCTGGTAGTAGTGTAGTGGTATCTCATTATAGTTTTAACTTGCATTTTTCTAATAACTAATGATGTTAAACATTTTTCTCATTTGTTTATTTGTTAATGTGTGTGTCTTATTTGGTAAAATGTGTGTTCAAATCTTTTCCCATTTTTTTTAGATGGGTTCCTTGATTTCTTATTGTTGAGTAAGTTCATATTTTGCATCTTGATATCTGTTCCAGTACAATTAGTTGAAAAGGTTATCCCTTCTACACAGCATATCTTTTGCACCTTTGTCAAAAATCAGTTGTCTACATATGTGTGGGTTTATTTCTATATACTTCATTCTGTTCCATCATCTATTTGTATATATTTAACATCATTTTGATTACTCTAGATATACAATAATTTTTGAAATCACACAGTATTAGAGCTCCAACTTTGTTCATTTTCAAAGTTGCTTTTGCTATTGTAGGCCTTTGTATTTCCATATTAATTTTATGTTCATCTCAATTTTTTTGTGAACATTAAAACAGGAAAAGAATTAGAGCATAGATATAAGGGTTATTTTTACTTATGGCATTATATGTAAATTAAAACTACATTGTTTTGAAAAAACTTCCATTGAACAAACATTTTTCTCACCATGTTTACTCTTTTTTTAAATTTTATTATTATTATACTTTAAGTTTTAGGGTACATGTGCACAATGTGCAGGTTTGTTACATACGTATACATGTGCCATGTTAGTGTGCTGCACCCATTAACTCATCATTTAGCGTTAGGTATATCTCCTAATGCTATCCCTCCCCCCCTGCCTCCAACCCACAACAGTCCCCAGTGTGTGATGTTCCCCTTCCTGTGTCCATGTGTTCTCGTTGTTCAATTCCCACCTATGAGTGAGAACATGCGGTGTTTGGTTTTTGTCCGTGCAATAGTTTGCTGAGAATGATGGTTTCCAGCTTCATCCATGTCCCTACAAAGGACATGAACTCATCCTTTTTTATGGCTGCGTAGTATTCCATGCTGTATATGTGCCACATTTTCTTAATCCAGTCTATCATTGTTGGACATTTGGGTTGGTTCCAATCTTTGCTGTTGTGAATAGTGCCGCAATAAACATACGTGTGCATGTGTCTTTATAGTAGCAAGATTTATAATCCTTTGGGTATATACCCAGTAATGGGATGGCTGGGTCAAATGGTATTTCTAGTTCTAGATCCTTGAGGAATCACCACACTGTCTTCCACAATGCTTGAACTAGTTTACCGTCTCACCAACAGTGTAAAAGTGTTCCTATTTCTCCACATCCTCTCCAGCACCTGTTGTTTCCTGACCTTTTAATGATTGCCATTCTAACTGGTGTGAGATGGTATCTCATTGTGGTTTTGATTTGCATTTCTCTGATGGCCAGTGATGATGAGCATTTTTTCATGTGTGTTTTGGCCGCATAAATGTCTTCTTTTGAGAAGTGTCTGTTTGTATCTTTTGCCCAGTTTTTGATGGGGTTGTTTGTTTTTTTCTTGTAAATTTGTTTGAGTTCATTGTAGATTCTGGATATTAGCCCTTTGTCAGATGAGTAGGTTGCAAAAATTTTCTCCCATTCTGTAGGTTGCCTTTTCACTCTGATGGTAGTTTCTTTTGCTGTACAGAAGCTCTTTAGTTTAAGTAGATCCCATTTGTCAATTTTGGCTTTTGTTGCCATTGCTTTTGGTGTCTTGGACATGAAGTCCTTGCTCATGCCTATGTCCTGAATGGTATTGCCTAGGTTTTCTTCTAGGGTTTTTATGGTTTTAGGTCTAACATTTAAGTCTTTAATCCATCTTGAATTAATTTTTGTATAAGGTGTAAGGAAGGGATCCAGTTTCAGCTTTCTACATATGGCTAGCCAGTTTTCCGAGCACCATTTATTAAATAGGGAATCCTTTCCCCATTTCTTGTTTTTGTCAGGTTTGTCAAAGATCATATAGTTGTAGATACGCGGCATTATTTCTGAGGGCTCCGTTCTGTTCCATTGATCTATATCTCTGTTTTGGTACCAGTACCGTGGTTTTTTGGTTACTGTAGCCTTATAGTATAGTTTGAAGTCAGGTAGTGTGATGCCTCCAGCTTTGTTCTTTTGGCTTAGGATTGTCTTGGCAATACAGGCTCTTTTTTGGTTCCATATAAACTTGAAAGTAGTTTTTTCCAGTTCTGTGAAGAAAGTCGTTGGTAGCTTGTTGGAGATGGCATTGAATCTATAAATTACCTTGGGCAGTATGACCATTTTCATGATATTGATTCTTCCTACCCATGAGCATGGAAAGTTCTTCCATTTGTTTGTATCCTCTTTTATTTCATTGGGCAGTGGTTTGTAGTTCTCCTTGAAGAGGTCCTTCACATCCCTTGTAAGTTGGATTCCTAAGTGTTTTATTCTCTTTGAAGCAATTGTGAATGGAAGTTCACTCATGATTTGGCTCTGTGTTTGTCTGTTATTGGTGTATAAGAATGCTTGTGATTTTTGCACATTGATTTTGTATCCTGAGACTTTGCTGAAGTGGCTTATCAGCTTGAGATTTTGGGCTGAGACAGTGGGGTTTTCTAGATATACAATCATGTCATCTGCAAACAGGGACAATTTGACTTCCTCTTTTCCTAATTGAATGCCCTTTATTTCCTTCTCCTGCCTGATTGCCCTGGCCAGAACTTCCAACACTATGTTGAATAGGAGTGGTGAGAGAGGGCATCCCTGTCTTGTGCCAGTTTTCAAAGGGAATGCTTCCAGTTTTTGTCCATTCAGTATGATATTGGCTGTGGGTTTGTCATAAATAGCTCTTATTATTTTGAGATACATCCCATCAATACCTAATTTATTGAGAATTTTTAGCATGAAGCATTGTTGAATTTTGTCAAAGGCCTTTTCTGCATCTATTGAGATAATCATGTGGTTTTTGTCTTTGGTTCTGTTTATATGCTGGATTACATTTATTGATTTTCGTATGTTGAACCAGCCTTGCATCCCAGGGATGAAGCCCACTTGATCATGGTAGATAAGCTTTTTGATGTGCTGCTGGACTTGGTTTGCCAGTATTTTATTGAGGATTTTTGCATCAGTGTTCATCAAGGATATTGGTCTAAAATTCTCTTTTTTTGTTGTGTCTCTGCCAGGCTTTGGTATCAGGATGATGCTGGCCTCATAAAATGAGTTAGGGAGGATTCCCTCTTTTTCTATTGATTGGAATAGTTTCAGAAGGAATGGTACCAGCTCCTCCTTGTACCTCTGGTAGAATTCGGCTGTGAACCCATCTGGTCCTGGACTTTTTTTGGTTGGTAAGCTACTAATTATTGCCTCAGTTTGAGAGCCTGTTATTGGTCTATTCAGAGATTCAACTTCTTCCTGGTTTAGTCTTGGGAGGGTGTATGTGTCCAGGAATTTATCCATTTCTTCTAGATTTTCTAGTTTATTTGCATAGAGGTGTTTATAGTATTCTCTGATGGTAGTTTGTATTTCTGTGGGATCGGTGGTGATATCCCCTTTATCATTTTTTATTGCGTCTATTTGATTCTTCTCTCTTTTCTTCTTTATTAGTCTTGCTAGCGGTCTATCAATTTTTTTGATCTTTCCAAAAAACCAGCTCCTGGATTCATTGATTTTGTTTTTTAAGGTTTTTTTGTGACTCTATCTCCTTCAGTTCTGCTCTGATCTTAGTTATTTCTTGCCTTCTGCTAGCTTTTGAATGTGTTTGCTCTTGCCTCTCTAGTTCTTTTAATTGTCATGTTAGGGTGTCAATTTTAGATCTTTCCTGCTTTCTCTTGTGGGCATTTAGTGCTATAAATTTCCCTTTACACACTGCTTTGAATGTGTCCCAGAGATTCTGGTATGTTGTGTCTTTGTTCTCATTGGTTTCAAAGAACATCTTTATTTCTGCCTTCATTTAGCAGGAGCAGGTTGTTCAGTTTCCATGTAGTTGGGTGGTTTTGAGTGAGTTTCTTAATCCTGAGTTCTAGTTTGATTGCACTGTGGTCTGAGAGACAGTTTGTTATAATTTCTGTTCTTTTACATTTGCTGAGGAGAGCTTTACTTCCAACTATGTGGTCAATTTTGGAATAGGTGTGGTGTGGTGCTGAAAAGAATGTATATTCTGTTGATTTGGGGTGGAGAGTTCTGTAGATGTCTATTAGGTCCGCTTGGTGCAGAGCTGAGTTCAATTCCTGGATATTCTTGTTAACTTTCTGTCTCATTGATCTGTCTAATGTTGACAGTGGGGTGTTAAAGTCTCCCATTATTATTGTGTGGGAGTCTAAGTCTCTTTGTAGGTCACTAAGGACTTGCTTTATGAATCTGGGTGCTCCTGTATTGGGTACATATATATTTAGGATAGTTAGCTCTTCTTGTTGAATTGATCCCTTTACCATTATGTAATGGCCTTCTTTGTCTCTTTTGATCTTAGTTGGTTTGAATTCTGTTTTATCAGAGACTAGGATTGCAACCCCTGCCTTTTTTTGTTTTCCATTTGCTTGGTAGATCTTCCTCCATCCCTTTATTTTGAGCCTATGTGTGTCTCTGCCCCTGAGATGGGTTTCCTGAATACAGGACACTGATGGGTCTTGACTCTTTATCCAATTTGCCAGTCTGTGTCTTGTAATTGGAGCATTTAGCCCATTTACATTTAAGGTTTATATTTTTATGTGTGAATTTGATCCTGTCATTATGATGTGAGCTGGTTATTTTGCTTGTTAGTCGATGCAAGTTTCTTCCTAGCCTTGATGGTCTTTACAATTTGGCATGTTTTTGCAGTGGCTGGTACCAGTTGTTCCTTTCCACGTTTAGTGCTTCTTTCAGGAGCTCTTTTAGGGCAGGCCTGGTGGTGACAAAATCTCTCAGCATTTGCTTGTCTGTAAAGGATTTTATTTCTCCTTCACTTATGAAGCTTAGTTTGGCTGGATATGAAATTCTGGGTTGAAAATTCTTTTCTTTAAGAATGTTGAATATTGGCCCCCACTCTCTTCTGGCTTGTAGAGTTTCTGCTGAGAGATCCGCTGTTAGTCTGATGGGCTTCCCTTTGTGGGTAACCCGACCTTTCTCTCTGGCTGCCTTTAACATTTTTTCCTTCATGTCAACTTTGGTGAATCTGACAATTATGTGTCTTGGAGTTGCTCTTCTTGAGGAGTATCTTTGTGGAGTTCTCTGTATTTCCTGAATTTGAATGTTGGCCTGACTTGCTAGATTGGGGAAGTTCTCCTGGATAATATCCTGCAGAGTGTTTTCCAACCTGGTTCCATTCTGTCACTTTCAGGTACACCAATCAGACATAGATTTGGTCTTTTCACATAGTCCCATATTTTTTGGAGGCTTTGTTCGTTTCTTTTTATTCTTTTTTCTCTAAACATCTCTTCTCGCTTCATTTCATTCATTTCGTCTTCCATCGCTGATACCCTTTCTTTCAGTTGATTGCATTGGCTACTGAGGCTTGTGCATTCGTCACATAGTTCTCGTGCCTTGGTTTTCAGCTCCATCAGGTCCTTTAAGGACTTCTCTGCATTGGTTATTCTAGTTAGCCATTTGTCTAATATTTTTTCAAGGTTTTTAACTTCTTTGCCATGGGTTCGCACTTCCTCCTTTAACTTGGAGTAGATTGATTTTCTGAAGCCTTCTTTCAGCTCGTCAAAGTCATTCCCCGTCAAGCTTTGTTCCATTGTTGGTGAGGAACTGTGTTCCTTTGGAGGAGGAGAGGCGCTCTGATTTTTAGTTTCCGGTTTTTCTGCTCTGTTTTTTCCCCCATCTTTTTGGTTTTATCCACCTTTGGTCTTTGATGATGGTGAAATACAGATGAGTTTTTGGTGTGGATGTCCTTTCTGTTTGTTAGTTTTCCCTCTAACAGTCAGGACCCTCAGCTGCAGGTCTGTTGGAGTTTGCTGGAGGTCCACTCCAGACGCTGTTTGCCTGGGTATCAGCAGCGGTGGTTGCAGAACAGTGGATATTGGTGAACCGCAGATACTGCTGCCTGATCGTTCCTCTGGAAGTTTTGTCTCAGAGGAGTACCCAGCCGTGTGAGGTGTCAGTCTGCCCCTACTTGGGGGTGCCTCCCAATTAGGCTACTCGGGGGTCAGGGACCCACTTGAGGCAGTCTGCCCGTTCTCAGATCTCAAGCTGCGTGCTGGGAGAGCCACTACTCTCTTCAAAGCTGTCAGGGACATTTAAGTCTGCAGAGGTTACTGCTGCCTTTTGTTTGTCTGTGCCCTGCCCCCAGAGGTGTAGCCTACAGAGGCAGGTAGGCCTCCTTGAGCTGTGGTGGGCTCCACCCAGTTCAAGCTTCCCAGCTGCTTTGTTTACCTACTCAAGCCTCGGGAATGGCAGGCGCCCCTCCCCCAGCCTCGCTGCCATCTTGCAGTTTGATCTCAGACTGCTGTGCTAGCAATGAGCAAGGCTCCGTGGGCGTAGGACCCTCCGAGCCAGGTGCAGGATATAATCTCCTGGTGTGCCAGTTGTTAACCTGTTCGAAGAGCGCAGTATTAGGGTGGGAGTGACTCGATTTTCCAGGTGCCGTCTTTCACCCCTTTCTTTGACTAGGAAAAGGAATTCCCTGACCCCTTGCACTTCCCAGGTGAGGCGATGCCTCACCCTGCTTCGGCTCACGCATGGTGCGCTGCACCCACTGTCCGGCACACCCCGGTGAGATGAACCTGGTGCCTCAGTTGTAAATGCAGAAATCACCCGTCTTCTGCATGGCTCACGCTGGGAGCTGTAGACTGGAGCTGTTCCTATTCGGCCATCTTGGCTCCACCCCCATCTCATCAATTTATACAGAAATGTCTGCTGGGAGTTTGATTGGGATTACATTGAATCTTTGGATCCATTTGGGGAGAGTTGCTATCTTAGCAATATAAACAAGGTGTATTTCTCCATTTAAGTATTTGTACTTTCAGCAATGTTTTGTAGTTATCAGTGAACAAGTATTTCTTCTCTTTTGCCAGATTTATCCCTAAGTATTTCACAACTTTAATGTTACTGATTTTTTTCATTTTCTAATTGTTCTTATTAGTATGTAAAAATGCAGTTGATTTTTCTATATTCGTCTTGTGTCCAGCAGTCATACTAAACTCTCTTATTATAGTTAATTCCATTGGGATTCCTATGCAGATGACCATATCAAAAACAGTTTTACTTTTTCTCCCCAATTTATATACCTTTTCTTTTTCTTGTCTGAATTTACTGCCTGGAGTCTAGACAGTGTTGAATATGATGAAGGCATTCAGTTTTTCACCATTAAGAATGATGTTCTAAATATTTCATAAATCTCTTTCATCAAGTTACGGAAGTTTCCCATTTCTTCCTAATTTACTGAGAATTTTTAATCAGGAATGGATGTTGAATTTTGTTAATGCTTTTAATGCAATGTATTGAGACTGTCATGGTTTTCCTTTTTTAGTTTGTTAATAAGGTAAATTACATTTATTGAATTTTGTTAAACCAACCCTGCATTCTTGGATAAACCCCATTTGGTTGTGATGTATTTTTTTATAATGTTGAATTTAATTTGCTATAATTTTGTTTAGAATATGTTAATGAGGGATCTTGGCCTGTAGTTATAATGTCTTTGTCTGGTTTTGTTATGAGGGTAATGCTGGCCTCATAAAATGAAATAGGAAGTGGTTCCTTCTCTTTGGTTTTCTGGAAGAGTCTGTATTCAATTGATATTATTTATTTCTTAAAGAGTTGGTAGAATTTACCAGTGATGCTGTCTCAGCCTAGAATTTTCTTTGTGGAAAGGATTTTAATTGGAATTATAATTTCTTTTACAGACATTGGCTTTTCAGGGTACAGATTTCTTTTCAGTGAACTTTGGTGGTTTGTGTTTATCAAGGAATTTGTCCATCTCATCCAAGTTGTTAAAATTATTGCCATATTAATAATGTGACCTCATTATTCTTTTAATACCTCTAGAATTTGTAGTGATATCACCTGTTTGATTTGTGTTAGTGGCTCTTTTTTGCCTGATTGGTGTGACCAGAAATGTGTCAATTTTAGTGATCTTCTAAAACAATAACAAAAGAACCCCAGATTTTTATTCATTGATTTTATTTTTCTGTTTTCTATTTGATTGATTACCACTTTGATCTCTGTTACTTGCATGCTTCCCCACCCTCCACCACTTGCTTTGGATTTCGTTTGCTCTAGTTTAATTTGTTTCTGGTTTAAGGTAGAAGCTTGTCATTGATTTGAGATTTTCCTTTTTTTCTAATATAAGTATTTTAAGGCTGTAAATTTCCTCTTTACAGCATCCCACAAATTTTGGTATGATATATTTTTAAAATTTCCTTTTTTCTCCTTTGACTCATGGGTTATTTAGAAGTAAGCAGTTAAGCTTCAAAATATTTGTAGGCTTTCCAGAATTTTGTTTGTTTGTTTCTAATTTTGTTCTATTGGGACCAGGAAACATATATTATACACATTTTATTTTTATATGCGGTATAAACCCCAGCATACACTGCTATTATTCTTGTTTTAAAGCCTATTATCTTTTAAAGAAATTCAAATGAAGCAAATGAAATTTGAATTTAATTAAATATTTTTTTTCTGACCCCTACCCCTGTCATTTGGGGACTCTGTTTATATGTATATTGGGCTACATGAAGTTGTCCCTCAGTTCACTGATTCTGTTTCTGTTTTATTTTGGGTTTTTTTGTGTGTGTGTTTCATTATGGATAATTTTTATTGCTGTGCTTTTCTGATCAATGTCTAACCTGTCATTCATCCAGCCAATGTCTTTTTCATCTCAGATATTTTAGTATTTCTGTTTCTAGAGTTTTGTTTCAGTTTTCTATATTGCCTAACCTTTGGAACATATGGAATATAGTTCACATATGGAACATTATGAAATATAGCAAAAGGTTTTAATGTCCTTTCGTGCTAATTTTAACATCTGATTGAGTTGTGCACTGTTTTGATTGGTTGATTTTTCATTATGTCTCATGTTTGTCTTATTCTTCGTGGACTCTTCAGCTTCTTCTCAACTCTGGAAGTCTGCCAGACTTTGTCTTAATGCCCCTTCTAAGTGTGCTGACCCAGAAATTCTCACAAGGCAGTAAGCTGGGTGAGAGTAGGAGGGTCACTTCAGTTGTTTCTTATCTCTCAAGGATGACTGGCCTTCATTGCTTGATGCTAGGTTTTGAAAAGTATTTCATAGATTTTGTCTGTTTTTGTTGTTGTTGTTCTTGCTTTTTTATGTGTGAAACCTTTGTTATGATTTGATTTAAAGCCATTTTCCTTTTGCTTCCATACTCTCCATATTGCAAGAACATAAAATTGCACATAAAGAATTAGAAAGATGATCTTATCTGAAGAATTTTCACCCTTTTTTTCGTATCTTACAGTGTTGAAACTCTAGTTTCAAATACATTATAAAATAGTAAAGTTAATGGTCAAAAAGAAAGCAAACCACCTGGTTTTGCTGAAGAAACTAAGTATTTTCTTGGTCATTCCTTTGAAAAACAGGAAGCCAGAATTAGAAAGAAATTTGAAACCTTGGATAATTTCTTGGTTTTCTTTGGTTCTACTTTGAGTACATGCCCACCTCCCTCTAAAATGATAGGAATTCAGTATTACTGTAAAGTAGTTTGGGCAAAACATTGCCACTTCACTCTGTTATGGCTAAAAATGTTTGGCTAGAAACAGCTAAATATAATATTTTATACTTGCAGAAATGTAAAATGGTTGTTTGAACTTCACAAATGTATGTATGTCATGACACAGATGTATGTCATGATCATGTAACAGCACTGTTTTTAATACAATTTCTTTTTTTTTTTTTTTTTTTTTTTTGAGACGAGTCTCGCTCTGTTGCCCAGGCTGGAGTGCAGTGGCGCGATCTTAGCTCACTGCAAGCTCCACCTTCCGGGTTCACGCCATTCTCCTGCCTCAGCCTCCTGAGTAGCTGGGGGACTACAGGCGCCTGCCACCACGCCTGGCTAATTTTTTTGTATTTTTTTAGTAGAGGCAGAGTTTCACCATGTTAGCCAGAATGGTCTCCATCTCCTGACCTCGTGATGCACCCGCCTTGGCCTCCCAAAGTGCTGGGATTACAGGTGTGAGCCACCGCGCCCGGCCTACAATTTGTTTTTAAAAAATATTTTGTTAACTTAGAAAAATGAACTAGCTGATATTCAAATTTTGGAAATTAAAGGTTTGCTCTGTTTTATGTCTGTATCTGGGGCTATATTTTGTAGTAAATCAGAGACCAAAAGATTGTTTTTGAAATATATAAATATGCTGTTCTGAAGTTAATACTGTGTAAACTTTGAGTAGAGTAGGCGTTTTGTCTTAAAGGTGTAATAAAGCCATAAAGTGGCATTGTTGCTTTATAAACTTAGAATAATAATTTGCCATATTAGTGCAGAGTTCAAAAAGTACTATATATTTTGCAAAATAATCACTTACTCATTATTGAATAATGCAGTTGTTTGAGAGTATTCATGTCTAGAATAGTTTATGAACTGCTGATTTCACTGACATATTTTGAAATATTTTGAAATCTATAAAAACCCTTTTTTCCAACATGGGTTATATTAAAAAGTCTCTTTTATTTGCATAATTAGGCTATAATTCTCCAAGGGAGGGTATTGGAGAATAAAATTTTTTTCAAAGTAAGAATTTATAAAATTAAAATTCAGGGTTACAGTTATAGCCTTACTCTTTAATTCATGATAAATAAAATTTCTCTTTCAGACGGCAAATGGATACATCTTGTTTTTTCATATTACATCTACAAGAGGGGACAAGTACCTTTATGAACCAGTGTATCCCAAGTAAGTTTGTTGCCTTTCATTCTTTTAATATGTGATTTGCATACTTTATATTCAGAAAAACATTACAATTTTGAGTTGTCTGTAGTGATTAGAATAAAACTAAGCCAGCATTTCCCAAATAGTGTTTAAAAAATTACCAGGTCTTTGAACTGTCATTTCTTGAATAAAGAATTCTTTAAGTCTGGGAATCTTGATGATAAACTATATCCAGACTATTTTCTTGGGCATTCAGAATGACTGTTAATATATTCCAGGTCTAGCATTTCTCAGTCCTTATTAGGGAAGAGCTAAGAGATCATGAGAGGAAGAGCTGAAATGTTGGTAAGTTACAGGTACTTTTGCACGTGCTTTTGTATATGAATAGAAAAAAAAGAACCTCAGACAGTTACTACCTCTTGGTTTAAATTTGGGAAAAACGTGGACTTTTGCCCTTTACACTGTGTAGTTATGTATATTTTGCATTCTTTTCCTTATAGCAGGCCTTAACTTTTGAAATAAAAGAACATAGAATTGTAAAGCATTCCATCTTTTTTTTACAAAAAAAAAAAATCAAGCCATAAAGCCAGATAAAAATATAAGAGCATTTATCACATTTCTAGATGGTGGAAGATATCCAAAGTTTAATAGGTATATAAGAAATTAGAAAGACAGATTTTATTCTGTGAAAGGTTTAAATTTTTGAATATTAACAGAAAAAAAGAAAAACATTAACGGCAAGTAACTTGGGAAAAATATTTGTGGTAAATAGGGCCAAGTCTTACTACTTTTATATAAAAGAGATATATAAATTGCCAATAAGCACACAGAGATTCCAGTAGATAAATAGGGAAAGTAGTCTCATAAAAGGAAATACTGTAACTAACAAACTCAAGAGAAAGTATTTAGACCCAGCAGTAACCCAAATAAAATAAACATTAAATATAACCATTTTTTCAACCCACACATTTTAATATATTAAAATAGTTTTAAAAAATTATTACTCACTGCTCGCAGAGGTATAATAAAAGTTGTGTTGCACACTTCTAATACACAAAGGTGTGATAATAGGGAGCTGGTTAACAAGTTAACTGTGGTACATCCTTCTCTTATAGTGACATGTAGTCATTATGTCTCAGAAAAATTTATAAACTTAAGAACGTGACCATATTATAATCCCAAGTGAAGAAACAAGTCACACAAAATTATGTATGTAATATGACCATGACTGTATAAAACAAAACAATGCAAGTCATCTAAAGACAATATCTAGAGCAATACAGTACGAATATTTATAGTAATTGTTCCCGAATGGTAGAACTGTAGTGATTCTTCTGCTTTTCAACTCTTAAATTTTCAACTAGTTAGATTTTCTTGATGCTATAGCCACTTGTTTTTGTAACAAGTGTAGTGCTAACTGAGGTATTCAGTTTTGGAAATCTTTAAAGTACAGACTTTTTCGATGATGGGATTCAATTTAATTTGTTTATTTTTCAACAAAAATATTTACTGCAAAAATTTTTGACACATATAGTGCAAAATGATAGGAACATCATGATGTATTTAGAAATTTTAAATTCAGTTTTATGGGTAAAACTGAAAAAAAACTAATTTTTTTGCATTCTAAGTGATAATTTTGTGATTCTTTTGAAGAACTGTTGTAATCAATGACTAAAATTAGATTTACTTGTGCATTTTGAACTATTATGTTTGTTTTATTGCTTAATTTAGACATGTTCCTATAAATAAAAAGCAATAATCAGAAACAACAATTTAACTCCATTAATTTATGTTCCTGTGGGCATAGTAGAGAAATAACTTCTTGAAACAGTGAAAATTCTATTTTCTTTATTTCAGTTCACTAATACCATTACATGTTTATAGTGTTTTGGAATGGTATTTTGAGACCCACTTTTTGTGTTCCAGAAAAGTTTTAAGAAACAGTTTCTTTCTTTTCTGATTCTTAAACTGCAAGAGACACCAGTTAACTAAGTAGTCCTGACAATGCATGAACTTTGCTGTGTTTGACTCTATGTGTTAAGACAGAGAACTAAATAAAAAACATACTGTCTTTCTTAATTTGGGCATTCTTTTACTATATTGAAAGTTTTAGGTTTCAGTGGCTGGCCTCAATAAAATGTGCATTGCTTTAGAGCAGCTGGAATAATAGTTAAAGATACAGGCTTTGGTGTCAGATAGACCTGGAATTAAATGTTTGCTGTGCCACTTTTCAGCTATATGACTTCTTTCAAGTTATTTAATACCACCAAAAACTTTCCTCATCAATAGAGTTAGGGTAACAGTAGTAATCATCTCATAAGATTAAATGAGATCATTCATATTTAATGCTTAGGTAAACACCTAGCTTATGGGATAATTAATAAAGGACAACTGTTATTATCAGTAATTTTTTTCACCAAGTGTTTACTTCATTTCTAAGCTTTTAAGTAATTTTTTAAATATATATATATATATATTTCTACTTGATATTTTACTTCTTTGCCAGAGTCTAACTTCTAGTAACTGCTACCTAAAATCTCTTATATGAAAATAGTTCTGCAGATTAAAGTCAGCCTGTTGTGTATTTGTGTGCTTGACTGTTCTAGTTATGTTACTTAGTCTAGTAAGTTTCTTGGTTTTTCTGCAGAACCCATTTGTACAATGGGAATAAAAAACTTCTTTCATTGTGAAGAGGATTATGTGACTTCATATTCTTAAAACCTGAAAAATAGTGGTTATATAAGGTTTTGAGGAAAGTAAAGTTTGGTTTTGACAGTGGTATTTTCATTGTCATCTGTGCCATTATAAACCCTTGTGTAGTTTGAGACACTGTTCTAAGCGCTTTTTAATGCGTATTTAATCCCTTCAGCAACCCTGTGAGGTAGTTAGGTATAACTGTTAAACAAACTGCTGCACAGAGAGGCAGAGTAACTCACCCATAATCACACGCTAATAAGCTGTACAGCCAGGATTCAGACATAAGTGTTGCAGCTCTAAAGTCTGTGCTATTAATCAGAAATATACTGTCTCAACCCTGTTTATGCTCCATCCAGCTACTACTTTGGGGTTTATCTGGGAGTAGAGAATGGAAAAAGGAGAAATGATCTGGAGTGGTTTCTAATAGTCCTGAAGAATAGAGGCAGTATAATTACTGAGGCCAGTGGTTAATCGTCCTCTTCTCACTTATAGAAATACTATTGTCTCTCGTTTCTCTTCTGTAAATCTTACGAGTTCATCACAGGAGTTTTTCTAGAGTATCTTAATTTCCCTGTATTATGTGACAGCATCTTAACCTCAGACTGCATATCCTTTTCCACTATGCTCCGTCTGAGAACACAGTTCAGATGCCTCATGATCTTTCCTAGTTTCCACCTAGTGTTGTTTCTAGCATCCTTCTATAGATGTTGGGAGTCAGTCTTTAACAATGGTGGCAGTCTTATTAAGTGACTCTATACCTCAAAGATCATTTATTCTTTGATGAATGAATTTTCCATTTTAGAAATCTTAGATTCCATTGTATCTTACAGTATCTCTTCATATTAGTTACACAGACCAGTGGACCAGAGTAGTTGAAGGTTGTCTGGACATTTTATTTTATGGCTTGGAAATTTTAGTGAAATTAATGAAGGAAACTTCCAGGGATAAGTCAGAAATAGTTTGTGTTTAGCTTTAAAATGTGTTCATACGCTTATGTTTAAATAGAAGTTTAGTAGATCTCTAAATTGCACATCATGTTTAATTTCAGCATAATGAAAATAATTTAAACAAATATGTCATCATCATGTATACTTTGTTGAGAGCAGAGATATTTTTTCCCCCTTCTTCCTATCTTTTCACTGCTACTGTTACCCTCTTTTTTGTTAGAGACTAGCATTATTGAGGCTGAGTTTCTTTAAAAAAAAAAAAAAGTTTCTGTACTGAAATTCAGTACATTTAATTATTATATAGTAAAGATACTGATCTTTTTCACTGAAGAAAAAAAATCACTCCAAAATATAATCAAATCTTCTCCTCTTCCCCCTCCACCCTCCCCAATATAATTTCATCCGATGGTGATACTTCTTACCAGCTCACTGCTAATGGATTAGTGCTAGCTGGAAAGGAAGAAGAGCATAGCTACCTGAGGTTAGCAATTTTTAACTTCAACACAACTTGCCCCTTCTAAAATCCAGCTTCTTTGCAGAAGAAACCTACAGTAAGGGACAGAAGCATCTAAATCATATCAAATTTAGAGGTGACAAGAGATCTGAATTAGTTACAGACTCATGAAAGTTTCCCTCCATATATTTCTTTTTGCTAATATGTTCTGAGTGTTCTTTTTCTAGAGAGGAACTTTAGCCACTTTTTCCCCGTATTTCTAATAATAAACCTTGTTCTACATTCAGTTTATAAACTTGACAAAGTATGTTAGTGATCTTGATGTTTTTTGTTCTGCTTGAGCCTCTGAAAACATCCCGTGTCTAGTTTGATTTCAGTGTGTTTATATTCTGTAAATGTACATGGGTGACCTTTTACTATTGAACTTTGCATATTACATGCATCCATTACTTCACATTATAGTTGCATGAGCACTTATTAATAGGATTGGTAACTGTTATATAAGTTCTGGGTAGTGAAAACTCCCTTATTGGCCACACTTCCAAGGATGGCACCTGAATCCAAAGAATAACAGGACTGCCCAATTCAGAGAGCCCTGCACATTGTTTCTGTCAGACTGGAGGCTGTCTCAGTGTGTGATAATATAAATGATAAGCAGTTTTGGTTTTTGGTGGCTTTTTTTTTTTTTTTTGGTTCTGTGGAAAGTCTGGTGAAAGGGTACTACCTCTTTCAAAAAACTCTTCTGAAAATTATTTTCATCCATCTGTCTATCCATTTAAAAAGTATTGAATTTTGTCCGGCTCTAGGCACTGTTGTAGATACTAGAGATCTAACAGTGGAAAAAAACAACACAACAAAAAGCCCTGCTGATAGAGCTTGTTATTTTTCTAGTAGAGGGTGATAAGTAAAATACATTATGAGTTAGGTGATCCACTCTATGGAGAAAAATAAAGCAGGGTAAGGGAATAGAGAGTGGAATATCACTTAAAATAGTGGTCAGTGTCTTCACTGAGAAGATGACATATAAAAGGATCTCAAAGATGATGAGGTAGCAAAACATATATCCAGAGGAAGACAATTCTGGATTGGTGAGATTTAGCAGGTATGAAAATTCATAAGAAGATACCGTGAATAAATTTTAGGTCCTATAATAATTTATAGTTAATAAGAAATGATGAATTTTTTTATTAGCTGTAAAAATGAAAATACAGTCTGATTTTTAGGTAACTGAATCCTGGGAAAGTCAAGAGTGCACCTGCTTTTTTTTTCCTTCCAGTAAATGGCACCACCGTGTATTTGAGTTTATTCACTCTTCCTGCCCACTAACATCAATAGCCAGTCTGTATCTAGTCCAGTATAATGTACCTCGTATGTCATTTCTTTTCCCTCCTCGTAATTCCCAGTGACACTAGTTCAGTTTAGGTCTTGTCACTTTTCTCCTGGATTATTATTATATCTTTTTTTTTTTTTTTTTTTTTTTTGAGGCAGAGTCTTGCTCTGTCGCCTGTGCTGGAGTGCAGTGGCGTGATCTTGGCTCCCTGCAATCTCCACCTTCCGGGTTCAAGCGATTCTCTTGTCTCAATCCTGAGTAGCTGGGACTACAGGCATGCACCACCACGCCTAGCTAATTTTTGTATTTTTAGTAGAGACGGGGTTTCACCATGTTGGCCAGGATGGTCTTGAACTCCTGACCTCAAGTGATCTGCCTGCCTTGGCCTCCCAAAGTGCTGGGATTACAGGCGTGAGCCACTGCACCCGGCCTATTACGTCTTCTTAATCTCAAATTCATGTCTAAACCTCACTTACTTACCCCCTACCAAGCCAAACATGCTATTGCTTTGCTAAACTTTATTGCAGTTACCCTCATCTTTTGTACGTTATATGAGGTAGAAAACCTTTAATTCTTTGTTTCTTCCTCTGGATTGTTTCTTCACTTTACATATTTGTTCAGTCATCAAATTTTATTGATTGATTACAGTTTTTCAGTGCCTCTAGAATTCATTTAACTCTATTTTACTCTCATTGGTCGTTTTAGGGGCCCTCATGTCCTCCTCCTTGTCTGTTAAAAAATCTTATTCACTAACTCATTTCTCTTCCCCAGTCTCTTTCACCTACATAATGAAGTTTATCATTTGGATTGATAACAATTTTTTTTTTTTCCAAAACAAAGTCCAGGCTCTCTGGCCTGGCATTTAGAACCTACTTTCTCCATATCTTGAGCACATCGAACCCACAATTCCTATTTAATGCCTCTATTCCTTTGTTATTTGCTCTATTCAGTATGACTCCCCTGCTATCTTTTTTTATGTAAGAAATTTATCTGACTTGGTTTTCAAGCTCAGGTCAGACATCTGTTGTACTCTATAAACCTTCTGCCCTCAACTCTCCTATATCCTCCCCTCTACCCAATAAATAACTGATCTGGCATGTGCATTCCCATAGTACGTTTTAAAAATTTACACTACTAATTCATGAATACCTTCTTATTTAAAAAAAAAATTCAACAATGAGAGATCTATAAAGATAAAAAGTAAAAAAATGTGAACTTTGCTTTTTTAGATTCTAATCTCATTTCACTCTCCAGTTGTCCTGTATCTCTTGAGTAAATAAAACCTAGGAATAGAATTGCTGGGTCATATCACACGTCTAGTAATTTCAGATTGTATGTTAGATATTGTATTACATTATCCATTGTCTGATTTTTGTCCTTTTCCTTTAAAGAGTATTGAAGGTTGTTTTGGGTGGCAGTTAAGCTGCTTGGAGATCTTACTGATCTTTGGAGGCTTTTTGTATGTTTTTTAGGATGGATTTAACTGTTAAGCTAGCTTAGCCCTTCTGAAGTCCACTGAATGTCCTGGGTCTTTAAGAAGGTCTCTCCATTCTGGCTAGTCAGAACTGAAATGTCTCCCAGTCCTATATGAACTGGGTAGCCAAAAACCCTAGTAGTCATTCTTTGCCTGTATTTGTGGAGTGTCACTATTTATTTGCATAGTATTCAGTAAGACTCAGGGGAAACCCCTGCAGGTTTCAAGAGCTTTTCTCTGTGTGGCTCCCACATCACTGGTGCTCTACTTCACAAATAGCTGCTTCTGCTTCTCTGGACTTTAATCTTTTTCTCCTCAACTTAACAAGGCTGCCATACTATGCTTGGGTTCTCTCACTCTACATGATGGACAAAACCTTAAGAGGTTAGAGAGTGACTTCTGCCAGAAAACCTGTTTGTTTTCCTTCCCTCATGATATCAGTCCTGTGCTGCCTGCTGTCTCATGTCTGAATATGGTTGGTTGATCTATTTTGTCCAGTTCTCTTGTTTCTGGGCACTAGTTTGGTACCAGGTACTCTATTAGTAGAATAATAAAATGACCATCTATGTGTCCATCAGTCAGTTTGAACAATTTTCAGTCTTTTTCCACTGGAGTATATTTAAGCACATCCAAGATATCATTATTTCATTTCATCCAGAAATACTTTTTATTATTGTGAGCATTCCAGTAAACAATGATGAATGCAAATGATGAAATATGAGGTCTGGAGTTTTGGGAAAAGAAATCGTTCTGAGCCTTTCCAGAATTATGGTTGGAGAACTAAAGCCTCTTAGTCCCGGAATTTACATAGGACTGCCAGAACTTTCTAGATCAAGCCTTGCACATTTCAGAATGATCTCAAATGGATTCATCCTCATTTATTGTATGCCTGCTATCTGTAAAACACTTGCTATACACTGCTACTGAAGATGCTAATGAATA
Organism: Pongo pygmaeus; assembly: GCF_028885625.2. Taxonomy (NCBI): domain Eukaryota; kingdom Metazoa; phylum Chordata; class Mammalia; order Primates; family Hominidae; genus Pongo; species Pongo pygmaeus. The sequence continues at coordinate 52,040,478 of NC_072386.2, read as the reverse complement.
ATTGTTTAAAGTCAATGGCAATATAAAATAACAGATTGCCAGGTAAATATCTTGAAAAGTCATAATAGCATTTCAGGGTAAAGTGATTAGTTGTCAAGGGAAGTTTTGTAGATAAGGAGACTTGAGTTCTATACTTGGGAGAAAAGTCAGGACTTAGGTAAGTTATGTTGCAAGGAAAAACACTACAATTAATTGCATTCTTGAAGTTTCTGTTCCCCCACACCCCAAATCTATTAGGTCATTTGCCACATTATTATCTTCTTTAGCTGGCACTTAAAGCATTTGATATCTCCTGCACAGAAGAATTTGCTCAAAGAAATGGCTGTTGAATTTGTGAGTCAGTTTTCTGTATCACCTGATCTAGCCCTCAAAGCATACTTGATATGCTTTGAAAGCAGTCTTCTTTTAAGACTTCTGTGTAGTTTTTATGCTACACTTGTGGGTATTGTGGTTTGATTTTTGGTTTTTACCAATTTGATGGGAAATTACTCCCCCCTCAATGTCCTCGGAAGTTTGACTAGTGGTTGACCCATCCCATAGAAACGTTTAATTTTTTTCATGGCCCTTTAAGGGCCACTCATTAACATGAATGCCTTATCATTCATTGGAATAGAAAACTGGGAGGCTTTACTTTTAGTTACAAAAGTTAATGTATGTAAAATACATGAATAAAACTGGCTTAGCTTCATTTTTCCTACTTTCTTGTGATATTTTTCTTAGACTTGCTTTTGATACCTCAGATAAATATCCAGCAGTTTAGAGATGTGGAAAAAAATATGGCAGTTGGAATCAGAGAGGCCCAGGTTCCAGTTCAGATTCTGCTTTTTCCCAAGACTTTGGAAAAGCCATTTTCTAAAGTTGCTTTCTGTGCTGTGTGTCTATAAAATGAGAAAAATGAGTGATTAGATTCTTAATATATTAAAACTGGTATTGTTGTCTAGGTTGCCTTTTGAATTACGTAAATATAATCTGCCTCCATTGCATATTTAAGACAATTTATATGTGTTTAGAAAAGAAGAATTCTAGTTCATTAACTGTGAGGTTTTAGAGTGAACTAGAATTTGAAGAATGACAAAACTTTAAGAAGTTGCCAAAAAATACAGGTGTACTTGTTCAAAAGCAAGTCTCAGATTGAATCATGTATCAAATGTAAGTAATAACAGACTTGACTCCTCTGGGGAACTTTGGCAGAGTATTCATTTATACAATATTTGAAAATTCCAAGTATTTACAAAGATAGCTTCTTTAATATAGTGAGAAACTCCTTACATCATATCCTTGAATAATGTCATAACGTCGATGAGGGAAAAAAATTGATCCTTGGCCAGGGCCACTGTCAATATGGAATTTTCATATTCTCCCTATGTCTGTGTAGTACTGTAGTTTCCTCCCGCATCCCAGAGATGAACACTTTAGGTGAATCAGCGTCTGCATGGCCCCAGTCTGAGTGAGTGTGGGGTATGTGTGTGAGTGCGCCCTCCAATGGAATGACATCTGGTCCAAGGTGGGCTTCAGCTTTGGCCCCGAGCTGCTGGGATGGGCCCTGGCCACCTGCAATTCTGAACTGGAATTAGTGCGTAAATGTTTTTATTCATCTTTCTTAAATGTATGTATAGCTTACATTTATTTCAATGTCTTTTTTTTTTTTCAAAAAACTGTTTGTATATTGCATATATAAATAAAATATAAAAGCAACATTTTATAAAACTTTCTAGAGAGACAAATTCCACACAAGTGGTAAGGGCAACCTAGTTTCTCTAGATTTGTTCTGTTTCATAAATTGGATTTTAACAAATCCTATGTAAATCAATTTTTGTAAATAAAATGTAATTGTTGGATTTTTCACATCTTAGATTTTTGCAATAATCTGAGATTTACAACACTTTCTGATGTCTGTTCACTCTGATTCTGAAACTAAATTATATTATTGGATTTCATATACAGTATTAAAATTAGTGGTGGTTTACCAAGATTAAACTTTAAAGCATATCTGAAAGTTGTCTATCTGTAAATAAGACAAATTGTCTAACACAATTAGTTTTATATAGCCAGTGATGTGTAAACCTCTTGGCTTTAAGAACCACAACAACTTAGAATGCATTAAGAAAACTGTCACACGATTGATCCGAAACTGCATTAAGAAAAAAATTCCTACTTTTTTTTTTTTTTTTTTTTCCTTTTACTGGTTTCTTGTCTCTCAGGGTCATAGTTCCCATGGGCTGTCCCCACCCCACCCCACCAAGTTTCCTTCATTGACATTTCTGTTCTTTCCTTCACAAATTCTGCCGTGGCTTGTAGGGAGACCACCTAATTAAACTAACCAATACTGAGCTAGGAATGACTGACAGTTCTTAGCTAGTTCTATAAATTTTGTTAGTTTGTTTTTGTTAGCCCCAGTTAATCTCAAATAGATAGAAATTTAGAACATTATTGAGGGGATTATAATGGGATTAATCCCTTTTGCCTATCCCATAATGTATTCAGCTGTTTCATTTCTTTTTGTTCATATGTGACTTTGTGTTTTCAAAGTAAAAAATCTGAATATTTATTTAGAGTTTACTTTGGATTAAAAATATTCAATTTATTAAAGCTTCAAAATAATAACTGTGGCTCAAACTTTTAAGTTCCATCTACAAATCTTAAAAATCTATTTGTAAATCTAGCAAATTTCAACACTTTTAGAGGGGAATCTTACAAATTAAATTCTCCTATGTATATTAATGTATATTTATAAATACGCCTTATAAATATATAATAAATTATATATTTTGTTTCTTCTTAAAATACTTGAATTGTCTAACAAGCTTTGTACCATTTCATGAGCAGGTATTTTTGCCAAAGCATGATATATGCATTGTGTAAACACCTTCATTCTGCACAATTGCACACTAAAAACAAAGCTTGTGGAAAAATCGTTGGAACAGATCACTTAAAACTTCCTATAACTTTGAACTAGAGGAGTCACAAATAATAATCTTAATAAAAGTTAGAAAATAAATTTTTTCTTATCCATGTCGTTTCACAAAGACAACTGCAAGTTATAAATATTTTTTTTCAAATAAGTATAATTTCCTACTGCTTCCCTACTCTTCACATTCTTTTCCCCAGTTAGCTTACCTAGCTTTTAGTTCAGATTCTTCTCAGAATCATACGGTCAAAGTCTGGTGTTTAATTTCCCTTCATGTTTCTTCTCAAAATTTATTAAAACTACCACTGTGACTTAAATTGACTGGGTTCTATTTCATTAGTGCAAGTAAACAATAACTTGTTATCCCCCATCTGTGGTAAAACTATGGTATAGTTGGCTCTTCTGTTTGAGACCTATAGAAAAGTTCTAAATTTTTTTTTTCTTTTCATGAGTGGATGTGTACATAGCACTCCTGATGGAGATATTTATCTTTTTTATGGGCATCTATATTTAATTCTTTGGAGTATATTGATTTAAATGCAAAGTGTAGCTTAGAAATAAATGTTTGGGCTGGGTGAGATGGCTCACGCCAGTAATCTCAGCACTTTGGGAGGCCCAAGGCGGGTGGATCACTTGAGGTCAGGAGTTCAAGACCAGCCTGGCCAACATGGCAGAACCCCGTCTCTACTAAAAATACAAAAATTAGCTGGTGTGGTAATCCCGGCTACTCAGGCGGCTGAAGCAAATTGCTTGAACTGGGAGGTGGACATTGCAGTGTGCCGAGATTGCGCCACTGCACTCCAGCCTGGGTGACAGAGCAAGACTCCATTAAAAAAAAAAAAAGTTCAGTTACATTTTCTCTTGAAAATTCAGGTTTTTGTTTTGTATCCATCTTCCTTACCTTGTATAGTTTAACTTTTGCTCTGTATAAGTCATACCATAACATGGGTATGAATATGGTAGGTAGTGCATGTCAAATTTATTATCTGTTTTTGCAAACAATCTATGCTTTTAGTGAGAAAACCAACATAAGTAAAATATTGAAGCTGGTTAGTTTCTCAAGCACATGACTGGAATCAAAAGCAAAGTAACTGTTAACATTTAATACACTCAAAATGTCAAAAAACATACGTGCATACATTCTACTTATGCAGGGATCCACGTATTAAACATCATCAATTGCCTGGAATAGCTAAGACTCAGGAAATAAGGCCTCCAAGGGGACACTCATCTTTTACTCATTCAAGACATTTGTTGGTTTTGGGCTATATACAAGGCAATAGTGTGAATTAGAGTTGATTTTTTTCCCAGTCTGAAGCTCATAGTTTATTAAGGGGACAAAAGCTAAATTCAGATAATATCAAATACACTGTAAAAGTGATGTGTACTCTAAAGGAGCTACAGATAAATAGCTTTGGGAGGCATTTTAGAAAGGGAGCATACTTTCAGTGTATTATTGAGGAAATCTTTGTAAAGAGAGTAGCATCTGAGCTGAGTCATGAGGTATATTAGTCTATTCTCACACTGCTATAAATAAACACCTAAGACTGGGTAATTTATAAAGAAAAGAGGTTTAATTGGTTCACAGTTCCGCAGGCTATACAGGAAGAATGGCTGGGGAGGCCTCGGGAAACTTACAGTCATGACAGAAGGAGAAGAGGAAGCAGGCACTTCTTACACGGCCAAAGCAGGAAGCCGGGGAGAGGTGCTACAGACTTACACACTTTTTTTTTGTTTTGTTTTTGTTTGTTTGAGACAGAGTCTCACTCTGTTGCCAGGCTGGAGTGCAGTGGCACCATCTCGGCTCACTGCAACCTCCACCTTCCGGGTTCAAGCAATTCTCCTGCCTCAGCCTCCCGAGTAGCTGGGACTACAGGCACACGCCGCCACGCCCGGCTAATTTTGTGTGTGTGTGTATTTTGGTGGAGACAGGCTTTCACCATGTTGCCCAGGCTGGTCTCGAACTCCTGAGCTCAGGCAGTCTGCCCGCCTCGGCCTCCCAAAGTGCTAGGATTACAGGCGTGAGCCACTGCATGCAACTGAGCTACACACTTTTAAACAACCAGATCTCACGATAACTTACTATCACAAGAACAGCACCAAAGGGGAAATTGCCCTCATGATCCAGTCACCTCCCACCAGGCCCCACCTCCAACGTTGGGGATTACAATTTGACATAAGATTTGCGTAGGGACAGAGACCCAAACCATATAATTCCACCCTTGTCCCCTCCCAAATCTCACGTCTTTCTCACATTTGAAATACAATCATGCCTTCACAAGAGTCCCCCAAAGTCTGAACCCATTCCAGCATTAACTCAAAAGTCCGAAGTCTCATCTGAGACAAAACTAGTCTCTTCTGCCTATGAGCCTGTAAAATCAAAATCAAGTTAATAACTTCCAAGATACAATGGGAATATAGACATTCGTTAATACTCCCATTCCAAAAGGGAAGAATCAGCCAAAAGAAAGGGGCTATAAGCCCTGTGCAGATCCGAAACACAGTAGGGCAGTCATTAAATCTTAAAGCTCCAAAATAACCTCCTTTGACTGCATGTCTTCACATAGCATTAAGTATATTTACAATGTTTTGTACAACTATCACAATTACCTAGTTCCAGAACTTTTACATCACTCCAAGCAGAAACCATGGATTCATTAAGCAGTCATTCCCTGTTCTCTACTGCTCTCAGCCCCTAGAACCATACATTTGTTTCTTGTCTGTGTCTCTCTGGATTTGCCTATTCTGGATACACTGTATAAATATAATAATACAGCATGTACCTTTTGTGTCTTATTTAATTTCTGGATACTTTGTACAAATGGAATCACACACTGTGTACCTTTTGTGTTTTCTTAATGTAATGTTTTCAAGGTTAATTCATGTTTTAGCATGTATCAGTACTTCGTTTCTTTTATGGCTGAATAATATTTTGTTATATGGATTTACCACAGGATGTTTATCCATGAATCAGGTGATGGACATTGAGGTTGTTTTCACTTTTTGGCTATTGTGGACAGTCCTGCTATGACTAGGAGTGTTCATAGCAGTTGTTCATGTACAATTTGTATTTGAACACCTGTTTTCAATTGTTTTTGGGTATATACCTGGAAGTAGAATTGCTAGGTTACATGGTAATTCTATGTTTAACTTTTTGAGAAACTCCCAGACTGTTTTCCCACAAGCCATATATGAGGGTTCTGGTTTCTCCATATCCTCGTCTACATTTGTTATTTTCTGTTTTTTTTTATATTAGGGTCATCTCAATGAATGGGAAATAGTATCTCATTATGGTTTTGATTTGTATTTCCCTAATGATTAATGACATTGAACATGCTTTCATTTGCTCTTTGGCCATTTGTGTATCTTCTCTAGATAAATATCTATTCAAGTCTTCTTCCCACTATCCTTTTTTTTTTTTTTTTTTTTTTTTAAAAAGAAAGGTTCTTGCTCTGTCTTCCAGGCAATGGCACAATCATAGCTCACTGCATCCTTGATTTCCTGGGCTCAAGCAATCCTCTCACCTCAGTCTCCAGAGTAGCTGGGACTACAGGCATGCACCATCACACCTGGCTAATTTTTTTATTTTTTGTGAAGATGGGATCTCACTACGTTGCTCAAGCTAGTCTCAAACTCCTGGGCTCAAGCAATCCTCCTGTCTTGGCCCCCCAAAGTGCTGGAATTACAAGCATGAGCCACCATGCCCCGCCTCTCCCTTCTTTTTAATTGGTTTGTTTATCTTTGAGTTATAAGAATTATTTATATATTCTGGATACTACACATCCTTTTAAGATACATGATTTTCATATTTTTTTCTCATTGTCTGGGCTTTTCACTTTCTTGGTAGTATATTTTGCACAAAAAAGTTTAATTTTGATGAAGTCCAATTTATATATATATATTGTTCCTTATAGTTTTCTTATATCTAGAAAACAATTGCCAAATGCAAGGCCATGACAATTTACCCCTATATTCTATTTTTTTAAGAATAGTTTTAGCTCTTATATTTAGAGTTTTGATTCATTTTGAATTATTTTTTACTTATGATGTGAGATAAGGATCCAACTTAATTCTTTCGTAAATGGCTATTCAGTTGTCTTAGTACAGAGAATGTTGTTTCCCCTGTTGAGTGCACTTGGCACCCTTGCCAATAATCAATTGACCATAGGTGTACAGGTTTATTATTAGGCTCTTAATTCCATTCCATTGATCTATATGTCTGCCCTTGTATCATTACCACACTGTGTTGGTTACTGTAGCTTTGCAGTAAGTTTTGTGATCAGGAAATGTGAATTCTCCAACTTTGTTCTTCTTTTCAAGATTATTTTGGCTCTTCAGGGTTCCTTGCCTTTCTGTATGAATTTGAGGATCAGCTTTCCCATTTCTGTTTTGTTTTTTAAAAAAAGAACATTGGGATTTTGGTAGAAATTGCATTTAATCTATAGCTGTTTGGGAAGTATTATCATAGCAATATTAAATATTCCATTCATGAACATAATATACCTTTCCAATTTCTTAGTTCTCCCTTAATTTATTTACGCATACAACTCTTACTTATCCTTGCGTCAGTTTATTCCCAAGTATTTTATTCTTTTTGATGCTATTGTAAATGGAGTTGTTTTCTGAAATTTTTATTGCTAGCGTAGAGAAATATATACGATTTCTGTGTTGATCATGTACTACAGCTTTGATGAATTTATTAGCTCTAATAACTCTTCTGTGGATTCTTTAGAATTTTCTATATATACTATACTATTATGACATCTTTGAATAAAGAGAGTCCCATTTTTTCCGTTTCTGTTGGATGACTTTTCTTTTTCTTACTTGATTGCTGTCTAGAATGTCCAGTATTATGCTGAACGGAAGTAGTGAGAGCAGCATTCTTGTCTCATGCCTGATCATAGCGGGAAAACTTTCAGTCAGTAAACAGTCATTTACTGTTGAGTAAGATGTTAGCTGTGCGCTTTATCATATATGTCCTTTATCATTTTGAAGAAGTTCCCTTCCTTTCCTAGTTTGTTGAGTGTTTTTATCTTAAAAGATTATTACTATTTTTTCAGATGCTTTTTCTGCATGAATTGAAATCATTCTGGGATTTTTCCCCTTCATTCTGTTAATATGATTACATTGTATTACATTGATTTTCATGTGTTGAACCACCATTGTATTCTTAGGCTAAAGCCCACTTGGTAGTGGTGGATAATCCTTTTAGTGTGCTACTGGATCCAGTTTGCTAATATTTTGTTCAGGATTTTTTTTACATCTATATTCATAAGGTATATTGAGCCATGGTTTCCTTTTCTTGCAGTGTCTTTGTCTGAGTTTGGTATCAGGGTAATGCTGGCCTCATAGAATCAATTAGAAGTCCGGGGATGGTGGCTTACGCCTGTAATCCCAGCATTTTGGGAGGCCAAGGTGGGCAGATCACGAGGTCAGGAGATCTAGACCATCCTGACCAACGTGGTGAAACTGCATCTAAAAATACAAAAATTAGCTGGGCGTGGTGGCACATGCCTGTAATCCCAGGTACTGGAGAGGCTAAGGCAGGAGAATTGCTTGAACCAGGGAGTCGGAGGTTGCGGTGAGCTGAGATCGCACCACTGCACTCCAGCCTGGCGACAGAGCAAGACTCTGTCTCAAAAAAAAAGGAGTGAATTAGAAAGTGTTCCCTCCTCTTACCTATTTTTTTTTTAAATAACATCTTGAGAAGGATGAATGTTCATTCTTATTTAAATATTGTGTAGGCCACTAATTAAGCCATCTGGTTTTGGGCTCTTCTTTATTGGGAGGTTTTTGATTACTGACTCAATTTCGTTACTTATTATAGGTCTATTCATATGTTTTATTTCCTCTTGAGTCAGTTGGGAAATTTGTGTGTTTCTAGGAATTCGTCCATTTAACATAGGTTAACTAACTTGTTAGCATTCAGTTGTTTACAATATTCTCTTATAACTCATACTATTTTTTTGTATGGTCAGTAATAATATTTCCACTTTCATTTCAGACTTATAGAGTCTTCTTTTTCCTTAGGTTTTTCAATTGTATTGATGTTTTCAAACAACCAACTCTTGCTTTAATTGATTTTTCTCTGTTTTTCTATTCTCGATTTCATGTATAGCCACTCTAATTTTTATCACATCCATCCTTCTGCCAGCTCTTTTACTAGTTCCATAAGGTATAAAGTTAGGTTATTGATTTGAAATCTTTTTTTTAAATGTAGGCATTTTAGCTATAAATTTCCCTCTGAGGACTTCATTCACTGTATCCCATAATGTTGCATTTTTGCTTTCATTAGTTTCAGAGTATTTCCTGATTTCCCTTTTGGTTCTTCTTTGAGTCATTGATTGTTTTAGAGTGTATTTTGGATTTCCACATATTTGAATTTTCTAGTTTTTCTTTTACTGATTTTTAGTTATATTCCATTTGGTTAGAGAAGATACTTTATGTGCTTTCAGTCTTTTAAAATGTATTGAGACTTTTTTATAGTTTAATATCCATTCTGTCTTGGAGAATGTTCGTTGTGCATTTGAGAATAATATGTATTCTGCTGTTGGGTGGCATATTCAGTATGTGTCTTAGGTCTAAGTGGTTTATATAGTGTTATTTAAATTCTCTATTTCCTTATTTTCTGTCCAGTTCTATCCATTATTGAAAGTGGGGTATTGAAGTCTCTAACATTATTACATATCTATTTTTCCCTTCAGTTTTGTGTTCTTTCTTCATATATTAATATTTTGTGGCTCTGATGCTATATTTGAATCTATTTATAGGTGTGGTATCTTCTTGCTAGATTGACTGATCATTATAAAAATCCTTCTTTGTTTCTTGTGATAGTTCTTAAAGTCTTTTGGTTTTTTGTTTGTTTGTTTGTTTCTGATTTTACCACAGCCACCCTACTATTTGCATGGAATATATTTTTCCTCCCTTCCACCTTCAACTTGTTTCCTTGGATCTAAAGTAATTCTCTTGTAGACAGCTTATAAATGGACTCATTTGGTTTATTTGAATCCATTCTGACAATGCTTGCCTTTTAATGAATGCATTTAATCCATTTACATTAAAGTACTTACTGATAAAGAAGGATTTCTGCCATTTTGCTATTTGTTTTCTATTATGTCTGTATCTTTTTTGTCCTGGGTTCCTCCACTGCTGCCTTTTTGTTGTTGTTGTTGTTATTTTTATTGTTGTTGTTGGTTTGATTTTTTTGCATTGTACCATTTTGACTCCTTTCTCATTTCCTTTTTTGTACATGTTTTAGTTATTAATGGTTACCTTGGGGATTAAATTAACATCTTGCATGTACAACAGCCTAGTTTGAAGTAATACCAACTTAGCTTCAATAATATCTCAAAACTATGTTCCTGTACATCTCCCTCTCTCCCTTTTTATGTTGTTGTTATCACAAATTACATCTTTATACATTGTGTAACTGTTAACATAGATGTATAATTACTGTTTTATGCACTTGTCTTTTGAGTCATATAGGGAAAAAAAGGCAGATTTCTGAACCAAAAATACTGCTGGCTTTTATATTTACCTATGTAATTACTTTTATCAGTGTTCTTTATTTTCTTACATGGCTTTGAGTTATTGCCTCTTGTTTTTTCAGGCTGAAGAACTTCCTTTAGCATTTCTTGTAGTTCAGGTCTACTTGTGACAAATTCCCTCAACTTTTTGTTTATCTGGAAATTCATTAATTTCTTTTTTGTTTTTGAAGGATAATTTTTCTAGATATTTCAGCACTTGAAATATGTCATCCCACTGTTTTCTGGCCTCCATGATTTCCTATGAAAAGTTGGCTGTCAGTCTTACTTGGGATCTCTTGTATGTGAAGAGTCACATACATCTCTTGCTGCTTTCAAGATTCTCTTCGTTTTTTGACAGTTTGAACATAATGTGTCTCTGTGTGCATCTTTTAAAATTTATCCTACTTGGAGTTTCTTGGAAGAAAGACTCTTGGCTTTCTGAGATTTGGAAAGTTTGTAACCATGATTTCTTCATATATTCTCTTTTCTCTCTCCTTAACTTTGGACTTCCATCATACAGACAGGCATTGGTATTTATGATGTTGTTCCCATAAGTCTTTAAACTGGGTGTATTTTTTTTTCATTCTTTTTTCCTATTTCTTGGATTGCGTAGTTAATGAAATCACTCGTTGAATAGTCACAAACTGTTAATATGTTGAGTTTTACAGGACAAAAATCTAACAATTGTCAGTTACTTGATTTTGTACACTATATTAGTCAGCATAGGTTAAATCACCACAGTAGAGGATTAAAAACAGAACATGTACCAAGTGTTGGCTCTTAAATCTTCTATTCAGAAGTGACACAAATCACTTCCCCTCATATTTTATAGGCCAAAGTAAATCATGTGGCCACACCTAATTTTAAGAAGGCAGGAAACTGCAGTTCTGCTGTCTGTCCAGATATGAAAAACATTAACATTTACAGTGTGTGTTCCCTTCCCTACTCCATCCCCAATCCATTCTTTAGCATTCATTCCATTATTTCTACGTGCAGGCAGAGGTTACTGTGTTAGTCTCTTTAATTTTCAGTTGCTTAGAGCCTTAAATATTAGAGTTTGATTATCAGCTCCCTTACTTTCTTAGCTTTGTGACCAAGAGCAAAGTTCTCAATATTTATAAGTTTCAGTTTTCTCTTTGAAAAAGTGGAGATAATTCCTGTCTCAAAAGATTACAAATGATCGGTTGAGATGATGTGTATAGAACGTTTTGTACACTGTTTCATACATAGTAAATGCTCTATTCCTATTCTCCTGGCATTCAGTGCTCTCATAATCTGGCTTCAACTTATTCTTCTAGCCTCATCTTCTATGACTCTCTTCCAATCATCTGATGCTGTACCTTATCAAATTATAGTTGAATTCTAAGTAATAATATTTTTTATGAGAAAGTCAGAATTTTTTTGTTACTGTAATTTTTTTAAGTTTGCTCTATTTTAGTATGTTTGGAAGACAGGATGGAAACTTTCCTGTGAAATGTATCTCTAATTTTATAATGGAAGTCATGAAGAAATTAGAATTTACTTAAATTTGCTTTAAAGTTCTTGTAATACTTTAGTTGTAATAAATGAGAATATTCATATAAAGAAAAACATGGTTTCCAGTTTTAAGATAGGTAATGTGGTTTCCATTCTTTCTCTTGATAATCGCCAACAGAATAAAAGCTGAAATAAAATTCCCATCTTTAATGGAAACTAGAGGTATCTCCAACCCTTGAGCTAAAAATCCGAAGGGAAAGAGTAAATAACTAAGGAAGGCCATCAAACTTGAGCGCTTAAGAACCTACAGGATACTGATAAAAAGCACCTTGTTTTACCTGCAAACTCAGAAAGGCTCAGAGATTAGAAGGACTGACTAGTACTACAGAATATAGGAGTGAGGCAGGGGCCATCAACATAGAGATTGCTTGAAAACTCTGAATAAGGATTCCTATGTTCCCACCTCACAGGAAATATACGGTCTGGTTTAACAATACGTATTATATTTAACAGAAGAGTGAGACGCTAAAGTTGTCATAGTGCGTCCTTACCCTGCTTGGCTCCAGACTTGTGTCTTTCACGCTTTGATATCCCAGGCAGGTTTGAGGGATCCTTCCTGGAGAAATGGAACCACTGAAGAAAAACTGCTCAACAGGTACTAGTATTTGAAGACCCCAACAAAAAAGCTGGCTGGCCACTACCCTGCTGAAGTCCACCAGTTGACAGCCTGCAGACACATAGTCACCTTTTTATTGTTAACCTCTAAAATAAGAACAAAGGACTAAACGTTGTTAGCCATCTTAGGAAAGTTTCCAGTGTAACTTAGAAACACATACCAGAAAAGAGGAACTTAAAGTAAACAGATACTTGAAGGAATGAAAACACCTCGAGGAAATAATTAACAACCTTAGACAGATTTTGGCTAATCAAACGAGGTAGGATGGTTTAAGAAAACAAGGGGAGTGGATGAGAAAATTCTCAGAATTAAAAGCACAATAGTAGAAATATATTCAGTAAAAGCATTGAAAGAAACAGTTGAGGAACTTTCCCTGGGTATAGAATAAAAGACAAGAATAAGAGAGAAAAGAGAAAATTAGAGTTTAATATGAGGTTTAATATCTAACTGACTAGGAGTTGTAGAAAGAACAGGGAATGGAGAAGCTTATTATTATATTAAGGAAACAAAACATGTAAATTTCCTAGAGTTTAAACTATATATATCAGTAGATTGAACAGGTCTAGCAAGTGCTCAATGCAATGATAAACATTCACATACTTGTAGAAAAATTAATTATTCTGAAATTTCAGAACCCATCAGATATATAAAAAGATGATCCTAGGTACTTCAGAGGAAAAAGAGCTAGTCTGTGAATAGGAATGTCATTGAACTCCACAGCCACACTTGAGAATCTAAAAGGACATGTACCCAATGTACTTATCTCCCAGATTGAAAAGTTGTCAACATCCCCCTCTCCCCATGCATGCATACTTTTTAAATATTAAAGCAACTTCCATATACTATATCATTCAACCCTAAATGCTTCTGTTTTGTCTGTAACAGGTAGACATTTTAAGGAAACCAAACCACAATATTATTACACCCAACAGAATTAATAGTTTATTAATGTCATCAAATACTTAGTCTGTGTTCAGTTTTCCCATTTTAACTCAGAGTTGTTATTTTAGGAGTTGGTCTGTTCAAATCAGGACATACGTCTTTTTTGTTTGTTTTCCTTTTTATTTTTATTTTATATATATATATATTTTTTATTATACTTTAAGTTCTAGGGTACATGTGCACAATGTGCAGGTTTGTTACATATGTATACATGTGCCATGTTGGTGTTCTGCACCCATTAACTCGTCATTTACATTAGGTATATCTCCTAATGCTATCCCTCCCCCCTCCCCCCACGCCACAACAGGACCCGATGTGTGATGTTCCCTTTCCTGTGTCCAAGTGTTCTCATTGTTCAATTCCCACCTATGAATGAGAACATGCGGTGTTTGGTTTTTTGTCCTTGCAATAGTTTGCTGAGAATGATGGTTTCCAGCTTCATCTATGTCCCTACAAAGGACATGAACTCATCCTTTTTTATGGCTGCATAATATTCCATGGTGTATGTGTGCCACATTTTCTTAATCCAGTCTATCATTGTTGAACATTTGGGTTGGTTCCAAGTCTTTGCTATTGTGAGTAGTGCTGCAGTAAACATATGTGTGCATGTATCTTTATAGCAGCATGATTTATATTCCTTTGGGTATATACCTAGTAATGGGATTGCTGGGTCAAATGGTATTGCTAGTTCTAGATCCCTAAGGAATCGCCACACTGTCTTCCACAATGGTTGAACTAGTTTGCAGTCCCACCAACAATGTAAAAGTGTTCCTATTTCTTCACATCCTCTCCAGCACCTGTTGTTTCCTGACGTTTTAATGATTGCCATTCTAACTGGTGTGAGATGGTATCTCATTGTGGTTTTATTTGCATTTCTCTGATGGCCAGTGATGATGAGCATTTTTTCATGTGTCTGTTAAAGAGCTTCTGCACAGCAAAAGAAACTACCATCAGAGTGAACAGGCAACCTACAGAATGGGAGAAAATTTTTGCAATCTACTCATCTGACAAAGGGCTAATATCCAGCATCTACAAAGGACTCAAACAAATTTACAAGAAAAAAACAACCCCATCAAAAAGTGGGCAAAGGATATGAACAGACACTTCTCAAAAGAAGACATATGTCTTTTTAAGTTTCCACTAAAAGAAGTCTACCTCTGTGTTGTTTTCTGTCTTAAACTTTCTAGCCCTATTTGAATTTTAACTTCTGTATATATATTACTTTGGAAAATAATATTTAACTTTAAAACCAGATATATTAATACATGGAAGACATCTCAGTAAATCATCACAGACTGTGTGTTCAGCAGTTTAAATGTGACTCCTATAAACTAATTACTTTCATGTCCTTTTTACAGGCTGTCACATCAGTCAGACATGTTAGTTGAACACGAACCTCTGTGGTTAAACATTAGCTAGTTTAGTCATTTAGACTTAGAAGGAATTAAGTACTCCAGTTCATAGTAGTAGGATAGAATGGTAATAAATCACCACAAAACTTTATAAGAAAAATAGTCTGTAACTAAAAAATAAGCAAAAATAAGAAAGAAAACTAAAAAAATGAGAATCAAAATATATTTCACAAAGCCAGGAACTTTGAAAGCTATTGGACTTGTTTGCCTCTTTGTTCATATTTTAATAGTATTGACAAATTAATTTATAGGACTGTACTTGACTGGAAAGGGAGGGATGACATCAGCAGGCTGATTGTTGCCACAAGTGATAGCTGACGGTGAGAGACAGATAACTGTTAAATTCCAACACAATCACTGAAGAAGATACTGGTCTACTATGCCATGTGAAGATAAAGAATACAAAACAGCCTGTAGTCCTTTGAAGGGTCGTGTGTGACAGTTCAGTTAAGTTGGCATTGACCCAGCACTCTACTGCAGCTATTTAATGCCAGGGATTTAAAATTTTAGGTATTTAGCTATTTATTACTAAGTAACTTGTGAAACATCTCCTAATTGCACCCTTGAATTTCACCTTAATTCTGATACATACCCAAAGAATAGGAATCAAGGATAAGGTGTGGAGTAAGTAAAGATGAAGCTACACAATTTGGATCACTGGGACAGGTACTATATAGAATCATACTTTTTTTTCCATAGTTGCGCACCTTAGAAAGGGCCCTCACTAATTTTAAACAAAATGCCTGTTGGTTCTCTTTAGAGTTAGTTCACTTTTATTTCAAGTGGGTTTTTTTCTCAGATTCTCTGCTCTTCTCCTTCCCACCCTCCTAACACAAATTACATTGGTCAAACATTTATTTCCAATTGATAAGTAGATAATGTCTGCTATAATAGAATTTAAGTCTGTTTTTCATTTGAGAATCTGAAGGATGAATACCTGATTTGTAAGTTTGATTTCATTTACTTTATTTGATTGTATGTGTATTAGCTACAGAATGGAGGCAAATTCAGTATCTTTCTTTAACTCTATGCTGTTTCTTTTAGAGGAAGTCCACAAATGAAGGGGACACCCCATTTTAAGGAAGAACAGTGTGCTCCAGCATTAAATTTAGAGATGAGGAAAATACTGGATTTACAAGCACCCATCATGAGGTACAGTACTTAGGTTAAATTTGACATTGTGTGATGACAGTAGACAATGTAGTTCATAAATCCCATGACCAACAGGAAAGTTAGTTTAATTTCTTTTAATTCAAGATAACTTCTTAGTTCTGGAAATGCTTGATTAACCCTTATAAGACATTGGAAGTTTTAGAGATGGCACATTATGCTTAAGTTATTATAATAAAGCTCATAAATTGAATATACCAACTATAATCTTATTTTGAAATTTATATTTTATAAGGTCTAGAATTGTTTGATTGAGTGACAACAGTCCATATTTCCCAAAACAATACTGATGAAAGCACACAAGTTGAGGAAAAGAGGAAGTGCCTTTGTTTCCAAAGTTGCCTTAAGCTTCTGGGAAGTTTATATACACTTGGAAGAAAGTTACACTTTTTCATCCAAGTATGAATAAAGGTTTTATGACAAAGTGGCCAGAAATACCAGAATACCAAAAATCTATTTTACACCCATTGGTAGAAAAAATCAGGAATCTTACCTACAATTTGGCTTTATTTCTTTAATTGTTGTTCCACTATTGATGTTTTAGTTGTCACTTAGTTTAGCTGCATATCTTTTCCATTGTGTAGAGGTAAGAAAATTTATTTAAACAATACGCAGCTGTAAAAACATTGAGGACATTCTTTACAGAAAAAAAACTTTCCAAATATGTTGTTGGATGAAAAAAGCAAAATGCTTTTGTGGCTAATGTTTGTTTTTAAAAGGGAGATGAGGTATCTCCATCTTGTTTAAAAGAGAGAACATGTATTTTTCTGGAAGAATACATAAGAAACTGGGGATGAGAACTGAGTAGCTATGGGACAGGTTTGGGGGAAAAGCTTTTTATTGTGTACTCTTTTTTAATATTGAACTATGTAAATGTATTGAATTATATGAATGTAATGCTAATTTTTAAAAAATCCCTCTGACTCACAGTTCTAAGAAACGGTTTATTTCACCATTTCTCTTGTTAAAGTACTGTACAGAATGATACTGAAACATTAAATAAAACTATGCAAGTGGCTGGGTATTGTCTTGCCTTGTTTGGTCCATCCCCTTCATATCTTATTCTCATAGAAAAGAACCCACAATTATTATTTGCTTAAATGTAATCAGTGTTACAAAAGATTGAGTTCAAAGTTACTCATCGCCTTGGTCACAAGGTTATTCATCACTTCACATTTTATTTATTTCAGCATGGGAATCGTTTTCAAGAAAGTAACTTGATACATAAGGAATTCTGAGTTTCTGTAGGCACCAAAAAAGGTGGAACTGTACAGGCTTGGCTTTCTACCTCTACCTGTGGGAAACCTTGTATGGTGCATGGAAATAGAAAAGAAAAAGAGCCAAAAAGAAAAAAAAAAAAATTTCTGCCATCTTGTCCAAGTTTAACCTGTCAGGTGCTAGGTTTTAATCTATGAATTTAGGTGGTTGGGAATCTGTAAGGTTTCTCTCAAAACTCCAGTGAAATAATTGCATTTCAGAACAAAGTTATCAGCACCTGAAACATATAACTGCTGGAAATTTGAAATTTCCTATAGATTTTGAATTGAGTGAGAAGACATGAAACTTAGATTTTCATAACTAATTATTTTTCCTCCTGTCACCACAAATAGAAGTCAGATAAGGCTAGGATATTGGTTATTCTGTTGCTTATAGGGGTAAGAGTACTATCTCATCTTATATTTTTGATTGAAGAAAAAATATGATTAATGTTAAGCATCTACCTTTTGTTATTAATTGAGGATAGAGAATGTTTAGAAGGTAAAAACATAATTTTAATAAGAGTTTCCCCTCCCCTCCCTTCCCCTCCCCTCCCATCCCCTTCCCTGCCTCTCTCCCCACTCCTCCGACAGGGTCTCACCTTGTCACCCAGGCTGAAGTGCAGTGGCACAATCACAGCTAATTGCAGCGGCATGATCACAGCTCACTGCAGCCTCATCCTCCTGGGCTCCAGTGATCTCACCTCAGCCTATCAAGTAGCTGGGACTACAGGCACACGTCACTACACCACGCTGATTTTTCGTACTTTATTGTAGAGACAAGGTTTCACCATGTTGTTGAGGCTGGTCTCAAGCTCCTAAGCTCAAGCGATCTCCCCTCCTTGGCCTCTCAGAGTGCTGGGATTATAGGTGTTGAGCCACCACACCCAGCCAAGATCCTAAATTTAAACATACATTTAACACACATGCACACCTGGGATATCACATAGCTCTCATAAAATTAATGAAGTCAATGATTGAAGAGGTTCTCTAAGGATATAACTTACAGTGTATTTACATAAATTTTTAAATGTACTCATTAACAGTTGTGATATTAAAAATATTTCAGAACCAGGCTGGGCACGGTGGCTCATGCCTATAATCCCAGCACTTTGGGAGGCCAAGGCGGGCAGAAGGGCAGATCATGATGTCAGGAGTTTGAGACCAGCCTAGCCAACATAGTGAAACCCTGTCTCTACTAAAAATATAAAAATTAGCTGGGTGTGGTGGCACATGCCTGTATTCCCAGCTACTCAGGAGGCTGAGGCACAAGAATTGCTTGAACCCGGGAGGCAGAGGTTGCAGTGAGCTGAGATTGCACCACTGCACTCCAGCCTGGGCAACAGAGACTGTGTCTCAAAAAAAACAAAAATTTAAGAACCAATACAGCATGAAAAGGCATGGGTTATTAGTTATCGAACAGGGTTCTGACATCGCCCTACTACGCCAATAATGAATCCTTCAATTGGCCAGATTTTTCTGAGGGAGGGGCGTCAGTTGTAGCACTTAGGTGACTTGGGGTAAGGTCTATTTACCAACATTTATGGAATTATTAGTATTTTCACAACTGACACCAGCTTTTTTATTTCTAAATTTTTTTAGAGATGGTAGTCTCACTGTGCTGCTCAGTTGGTCTCGAGCTCCTGGGCTCAAGCGTTCCTCCCACCTGAGCCTCCTAGTAGCTGGGATTACAAGCAAAAGCCACCACGCCTGGCTCAGCCTTTATTTTAACAAGTTTGTCTACTTTCAATTAAATGAGAAGGATATATCTATCTCTTCCTATTGATGATTTATTATGTTTATCACAGTTTTTAAAAAGTCATTATCTGCTAATTCCAATATCAAGATTATCTATAAGTCTATTTATATTGATGGATTTTTCTCTTGACTCTAGGTTACATTTTCCTGTTTATTCACACATCTGGCCAGTCATTTGTTTGTTGCAGCATCACTGATTATCATGTTGTAGAGATTATGAACTCTTAATTTTGTCAGACGATTGTTGAGTTTTGTCTAGCAGGTAGTCAGATTACTGGAGGATAACTCTGTTGTATACAGTGATTTTCTAGGGAGATAGGGTTAGGGGAGAGGGAGAATGTAGTTTGGAATAAACGATGCTGACTCCTTCCAAGGAAAATCACTGGTAAACCAGTGACTACTCTGCTAAATTGCCTCTCTTGACATTGTCAACTTGAAGTAATCAAAAGGATCAGAATCCAGAGTTAATGCAAGCAGAAAGCTGACCAATCAGGGAGAACAGACTTCAGAAAATGGGGTCAGTGTTCCAAAGTTAAAAGTTCAGTTCTTGCAAGCCAGGCACAGTGGCTCACACCTTTAATCCCAGCACACTGGGAGGCTGAGGCGGGTGGATCACCTGAGGTCAGGAGTTCAAAACCAGCCTGGCCAACATGGTGAAACTTTGTCTCTACCACAAATAGAAAAATTAGCTGGGCGCGGTGGCGTGTGCCTGTCATCCCAGCTACTCAGGAGGCTGAGGCAGGAGAATCCCAGGAGGCAGAGGTTTCAGTGAGCTGAGATCGCGCCACTGCACTCCAGCCTGGGCAGCAGAGTAAGAGACTGTCTCAAAAAAAAAAAAAAAAAAAGTTCGGCCAGGCGCAGTGGCTCACGCCTGTAATCCCAGCACTTTGGAGGCCAAGGTGGGTCGATCACCTGAGGTCAGGAGTTCAAGACGAGCCTGGCCAACACAGCGAAACCTTGTCTCTACTAAAAATACAAAAATTAGCTGGGCATGGTGGCGTGCGCCTGTAATCCCAGCTACTCGGGAGGCTGAGGCAGGAGAATCACTTGAACCTGGGAGGTGGAGGTTGCAGTGAGCTGAGATGGTGCCACTGCACTCCCAGCTTGGGCAACAGAGCAAGAGTCCGTCTCAAAAAAAAAAAAAAAAAAAAAAAAAAGTTCAGTTCTTGCTTATATAGGTGGAAAATAAAGTTTAGTAGGATTATAATGTTTTCTATACAAGGCTGGTTTATGAGTTACAATTTAGTTACAGTTTGTTTTCTTTATGGCTTTTCTTTACAGCTAGTTTTCATTTCCAATTTAAAAAGAGTGTATTTAACATTCCATTTTAAGACAATGTGATAGCCATGAAGTCTTTGTGTAAGAAAGATAAGAGAGGAAAGTTAATCTACCATGAAGATCAACAGTGAAGAGGGAAGGGGTCTTCCCTGGAGCCCTTTAGTCATTTACAGCATTTATAAAACAACACAGTAAGGAAGAAAGCTAATCTATAATCAGAGAAAGAAAGATTACAGCTGCCTAGATTATAGCTGCCTATTGTGTGACTCAGGCCCCATAATTACATTTCTTTAAGGCTCAAAAGTAATTCAGATTTCCAACAGCTTAGATTTTGAATTACATATTTTCATAGCATATAGTAGTACATCTAAAACATAAACTTTTTATACTCTACCCACCAAATGATACACATAGATTTTATCACTGAAATATAAATTTGAAATTAATATATAATGCTTTAAAAAGTGAAATGTCTAAAAACTGGGAATTTTAATTGATTACAAATGGCTGTGAAGTTCAAGAAATAGAGCTGGGTAAAGAAACATCTGTTTCTGTTCTTTTTCAGTACTTTTATAGTTGGGGAAAAACAGCAAATTCTACATTAGCTGAAATCTTTGGAGTATGAGTAATTGAAGTCAACTTTCCAAAGAATTAAAGGTTTAGTTTAAGAATTAAAATATGAAAAGACAGTTTTTTCATCATTATGGATTAAAATATTTCTGAAATATGCTCTTAAGTATGAAAACGAATTTAATAGTATTTAATAGGGTATATATAATATACACATAACATTTTTTGTTTTTCCTTATATAGTATTTGATACTTTGAACACTCTTTCTTAAATTCATCTTACTTCCTTGGCTTTCTTGATATCAGTTTCTACTGGTTTCCCTGGTTGTCTTTTTCTTTGTGCCAGTACCTTTGCAGTCTCATTTATGGGTTCCTCTTTCCTCTAACCCTTTCCCTCTTCTTGCCTCCTTTGCACAAATATTTAGTGACAGATTTAACTAACACTGCCCTTGGGGCTGTGCATACAGAGGTGAGCAAAACAGGCTATTTCCCCATTAAAGAAGTAAATGCTGAGTATCTTCACAAATATTGATAAGTGTTGAGATCATGCTATGTAACTATTTTTGATTTCCTGCTTGAGAAGTCCTCTGAAGATGGAGAATATTTTATTCATCCTCGAATATCCAACACAGAGTATAACACCTGTCACAGAGGATAGGCTCACTAAATGTTTGTAGAAGGAATGAACAATGTGAGACTTGCTAATACCTAAGAAATATATTGGCCTGGAACTATACTCCAATACAGTAGCCACTAGTCACACATGAATTTATTTAAATTTACATTAATGAAAAGTAAATAAAATTTCAGTTATTTTATTGCACTAGCCATATTTCAAGTGTATAGTCACCACATACAGCTCATAGCTACTGTTTACAGATAGCACAGATACAGAACATTTCCATCATTATTCAAAGTTTTATTGGACAAGTGCCGGAGCATTGTTACCTCTACACTTCATGGCTCTAGATTGTCATACTGTTACTAGTTGGGTCTATTCATTTTATGGTTTCTCTACCTCTTTTTCTTTCTTTCTGCTATCACTTCTGTTTCCATCTTCTAATTTGCTGTTTCAATATTTGTAGTTTTTAATTAGTTTTATCAGTTATCAAGTTTGTGACTATGGCTGCCCATAGTCTTTCATTTCTTCCAGGATTTCTGATTCTAGATTGAAATATACATAGATAAAGTTGCAGATAAATGGAGATGTTTTATAAATGGTTTCATGATCATTTTTGCATGAGTATTCTCCAAAGCAGTTTTAATATTCATACACATTGCTTTCCCAGTATGCTCTCTTAAAAATTAATTGATTCTACCTACAGTTTGCAGTCTGTGTTGGAAGATCTCCTGGTTGCTACTTCTGATGGACTTCTTCATCTTATTCACTGGGAAGGAATGACAAATGGAAGGAAAGCCATTAATCTTTGCACAGTACCCTTTTCAGTAGACCTGCAGTCATCTAGAGGTAGCTATACTTTCTACATGAGGTTTGAACCAGTTGTTTAACGTTTGATATCTAGTTTGGTATCTTCTATGGATGAACACTTCTTTGGAATTACTTATGCAAGGGGAGAGGTGGGCAGAGTATGAGAGGCGGGGTGAGAGAGGCATTTAGTAGGAAAGGACAGTTTAATTGTTTAGGGTTGTTAGGTCATTATTTTTACCCTTTTAAACTTACAGGTTTTTCTGGCAAAAGGTGAGAGAGTAATTTATTATATTCTTAATCCTATTTCATGTGCTTATTTTTTTCATCAGTAGGTTCATTCCTGGGCTTCACAGACGTACACATCAGAGACATGGAATACTGTGCCACACTTGATGGGTTTGCTGTTGTATTTAATGATGGTAAAGTTGGATTTATTACACCAGTGTCAAGTAGATTTACTGCAGAGGTATGACTTATTTACTTTGAAGGGTTTTTTGTTATTGTGTACTTATTTTATTCTTTGTTATCAAATTCTTCTCTATTTTCATCATTCATGTAAGATTTTAAGGGTTGTTAATTTTTTAATCAAACCAAACATATAAATAGTATAAGTAGACAAAATTCTCTTGGACATGTTAAAGAAAAATAATGATTCCTGTTCTCCTCCCTGCTCTCCTCATGCCTAATTTTCCACTTTTGGAGGCAACTACTTTTTATTCCTTTACTGATTATTTTGAATTTTAATCTCCACTACTCTGAATATTTCCTTTAATTTTTAGTTTTTAGGCTGTGTTTATTGACTTCTTACTGTGGAAAGTGACCATTTACTTCCCTCTTTCCTGCTTCCACCATACTTATATTCTTCTCACGTTCCCATTATAGTTATTGTGATTTTGATTAGGTTACTATTAATTGTTTATATTTTTATCAATATGTAAGCCCCATTAGTATCTAAACCATGTGGTACTGATGCATAAGTTTTTGCTCCTTAGTTTAGCTAAAAGCAGTTTCTTGTCACACAGCCAGGAAAGATTAGGCATGCAGACATACTGAAAAGTGAGGAGAGCAGAATTTATTAAAAGAAAGCTCTCAGCAAAAAAAGACAGGCTCCCACTTCACAGATTGATTACCAAGCCCCAGCACGCGTGCATGCACACGCACACGCACACGCTGAAGAGCCCAGGGTCCTGCTAACAGGCTCCCACTTCACAGATTGATTACCAAGCCCCAGCGCGCACACACACGCACACGCACACGCGCGCTGGAGAGCCCAGGGTCCTACCCACTGAACAAGGCGTGAACTTCCTGTGGCCCAACCCCATTCTCCTAGTGCGCTTGTGGGCATTATTCAGAAAGAATCACTCAGGAAAGGGCAAACGGGCAGTTATCCCTCTGGATCACCAGTTTCATCTGGGACAAGGAGTCCCATCTTTCAGCCTTCAGGCTCTTTTTGAGCTTGAAGGTGGGGTTTCGCTGGGGACCCTTGGCCGACTCCTGTCTCCGTCAGTATCTTATAATTATTTTTCCTTTACTGCAGATTTTTCCTCCTGCTAGGAATTAATGATTGCCTTGTTCTTTATATTTGCTTACTTTTTGTGTACTTATCTCTTACTCAACCCAAACGGTCAGTTGTGTAAATATCCTCCCAGCTTTTTCAAACATATTAGCTGTTCTGTTCATCTTTTTTGTTTTCTTTTTTTTTTTTTTTTTTTTTTTTTTTTTGAGACGGAATTTTGCTCTTGTCGTCCATACTGGAGTGCAATGGCACAATCTCGGCTCAGTACAACCTCCGCCTCTCAGGTTCAAGCGATTCTCCTGCCTCAGCCTCCCGAGTTGCTGGGATTACAGGCATGCACCACCACGCCCAGCTAATTTTGTATTTTTAGTAGAGATGGGGTTTCTCCCTGTTGGTCAGGCCGGTCTTGACCTACCGACTTCAGGTGATCCACCCACCTCACCTCAGCCTCCCAATGTGCTGGGATTACAGGCATCAGCGATGGTGCCCAGCCCATTTCATCTTCTTTTTTTTTTTTCCACAGTACCACAAAACAATTTAATGGAGGAAGAGATTTTTTTTTTTTTTTTTTTAACCCTGAGGAACTGTATCACTTAAGGATGGCTTACAGAAGGAATGAGCTTACAAAAAACATGAGAGAGAGAGAGAGAGTGTGTGTGTGTGTGTGTGTGTATGTGTATACCTATGCAGTGTATGTGTGGGTCTATAGGTATGTATCACATGTCCACATGCATGTTCATAGCCTCCATGCACATGTAAATATTTCTTCATATAAACTTTTCTGACTTTAATACTAGGAAGAACTTACACTGGTTTTCTGAAGCCCACTGTGATATCAGAGATCCATTTCTAAATGTATCTTTTTATTTTTATTTTTTTAAGTTCTAGGGTACGTGTGTACAGCGTGCAGGTTTGTTACATATGTACACATGTGCCATGTTGGTGTTCTGCACCCATTAACTCGTCATTTACATTAGGTATATCTCCTAATGCTATCCCTCCCCCCTCCCCCCATGCCACGACAGGCCCTGGTGTGTGATGTTCCCCACCCTGTGTCCAAGTGTTTTCATTGTTCAATTCCCACCTATGAATGAGAACATACGGTGTTTGGTTTTCTGTCCTTGCGATAGTTTGCTCAGAATGATGGTTTCCAGCTTCACCCATGTGCCTACAAAGGACATGAACTCATCCTTTTTTATGGCTGCATAGTATTCCATGGTGTATATGTACCACATTTTCTTTATCCAGTCTGTCATTGATGGACATTTGGCTTGGTACCAAGTCTTTGCTATTTGAATAGTGCCACAATAAACATACATGTGCATGTGTCTTTATAGCAGCATGATTTATAATCCTTTGGGTATATACCCAGTACTAGGATCGCTGGGTCAAATGGTATTTCTAGTTCTAGATCCTTGAAGAATCGCCACACTGTCTTCCACAATGGTTGAACTAGTTTACAGTTCCACCAACAATGTAAAAGTGTTCCTATTTCTCCACATCCTCTCCAGGACCTATTGTTTCCTAACTTTTTAATGATCACCATTTTAACTGGTGTGAGATAGTATCTCATTGTGGTTTTGATTTGCATTTCTTTGATGGCCAGTGATGATGAGCATTTTTTCATATGTCTGTTGGCTGCATAAATGTCTTCTTTTGAGAAGTGTCTGTTCATAGCCTTTGCCCACTTTTTGATGGGGTGGTTTGATTTTTTTCTTGTAAATTTGTTTAAGTTCTTTGTAGATTCTGGATATTAGCCCTTTGTCAGATGGGTAGATTGTAAAATTTTTCTCCCATTCTGTAGGTTGCCTGTTCACTATGATGATAGTTTCTTTTGCTGTGCAGAAGCTCTTGAGTTTAATGAGATCCCATTTGTCAATTTTGGCTTTTGTTGCCATTGCTTTTGGTGTTTTAGTCATGAAGTCCTTGCCCATGCCTATGGCCTGAATGGTATTGTCTAGGTTTTCTTGTAGGGTTTTTATGGTTTTAGGTCCAACATTTAAGTCTTTAATCCATCTTGAATTAATTTTTGTATAAGGTGTAAGGAAGGGATCCAGTTTCAGCTTTCTACATATGGCTAGCCAGTTTTCCCAGCACCATTTATTAAATAGAGAATCCTTTCCCCATTTCTTGTTTTTCTCAGGTTTGTCAAAGATCAGATGGTTGTAGATGTGTGGTATTATTTCTGAGGGCTCTATTCTGTTCCATTGGTCTATATCTCTGTTTTGGTACCAGTACCATGCTGTTTTGGTTACTGTAGCCTTGTAGTATAGTTTGAAGTCAGGTAGTGTGATGCCTCCAGCTTTGTTCTTTTGGCTTAGGATTGTCTTGGCAATGCAGGCTCTTTTTTGGTTCCATATGAACTTGAAAGTAGTTTTTTCCAGTTCTGTGAAGAAAGTCATTGGTAGCTTGATGGGGATGGCATTGAATCTATAAATTACCTTGGGCAGTATGGCCATTTTCACAATATTGATTCTTCCTATCCATGAGCATGGAATGTTCTTCCATTTGTTTGTGTCCTCTTTTATTTCATTGAGCAGTGGTTTGTAGTTCTCCTTGAAGAGGTCCTTCACATCCCTTGTAAGTTGGATTCCTAGGTATTTTATTCTTTTTGAAGCAATTGTGAATGGGAGTTCACTCATGATTTGGGTCTCTGTTTGTCTGTTATTGGTGTATAGGAATGCTTGTGATTTTTGCACATTGATTTTGTATCCTGAGACTTTGCTGAAGTTGCCTATCAGCTTAAGGAGATTTTGCACTGAGACTGTGGAGTTTTCTAGATATACAATCATGTCATCTGCAAACGGACAATTTGACTTCCTCTTTTCCTAATTGAATACCCTTTATTTCCTTCTCCTGCCTCATTGCCCTGGCCAGAACTTCCAACACTATGTTGAATAGGAGTAGTGAGAGAGGGCATCCCTGTCTTGTGCCAGTTTTCAAAGGGAATGCTTCCAGTTTTTGCCCATTCAGTATGATATTGGCTGTAGGTTTGTCATAAATAGCTCTGATTATTTTGAGATACATCCCATCAATACCTAGTTTATTGAGACTTTTTAGCGTGAAGGGCTGTTGAATTTTGTTGAAGGCCTTTTCTGCATTTATTGAGATAATCATGTGGTTTTTGTCTTTGGTTCTGTTTATATGCTGGATTACATTTACGTTTATTGATTTGCGTATGTTGAACCAGCCTTGCATCCCAGGGATGAAGCCCACTTGATCATGGTAGATAAGCTTTTTGATGTGCTGCTGGATTCAGTTTGCCAGTATTTTATTGGTGGTTTTTGCATCAATGTTCATCAGGGATATTGGTCTAAAATTCTCTTTTTTTGTCTCTGCCAGGCTTTGGTATCAGGATGATGCAGGCCTCATAAGATGAGTTATGGAGGGTTCCCTCTTTTTCTATTGATAGGAATAGTTTCAGAAGGAATGGTACCAGCTCCTCTTTGTACCTCTGGTAGAATTCGGCTGTGAATCTGTCTCGTCCTGGACTTTTTTTGGTTGGTAGGCTATTAATTATTGCCTCAATTTCAGAGCCTGTTATTGGTCTATTCAGGGATTCAACTTCTTCCTGGTTTAGTCTTGGGAGGGTGTATATGTCCAGGAATTTATCCATTTCTTCTAGATTTTCTAGTTTATTTGTGTAGAGGTGTTTATAGTATTCTCTGTTGGTAGTTTGTATTTCTGTGGGATCAGTGGTGATATCCCCTTTATCATTTTTTATTGCGTCTATTTGATTCTTCTCCGTTTTCTTCTTCATTAGTCTTGCTAGCGGTCTATCAATTTTTTTGATCTTTCCAAAAAACCAGCTCCTGGATTCGTTGATTTTTTTTTTTTTAAGGTTTTTTTGTGTCTCTGTCTCCTTCAGTTCTGCTCTGATCTTAGTTATTTCTTACCTTCTGCTAGCTTTTGAATGTGTTTGCTCTTGCTTCTCTAGTTCTTTTAATTGTCATGTTAGGGTGTCAATTTTAGATCTTTCCTGCTTTCTGTTGTGGGCATTTAATACTATAAATTTCCCTCTACACACTGCTTTAAATATGTCCCAGAGATTCTGGCATGTTGTGTCTTTGTTCTCATTGGTTTCAAAGAACATCTTTATTTCTGCCTTCATTTCATTATGTACCCAGTAGTCATTCAGGAGCAGGGGTTGTTCAGTTTCATGTAGTTGAGTGGTTTTGAGTGAATTTCTTAATCCTGAGTCTAGTTTGATTGCCCTGTGGTCTGAGAGACAGTTTGTTATAATTTCTGTTTTTTTACATTTGCTGAGGAGTACTTCCAACTATGTGGTCAATTTTGGAATAAGTGCGATGTGGTGCTGAGAAGAATGTATATTCTGTTGATTTGGGGGGAGAGTTCTGTAGATGTCTATTATGTCCACTTGGTGCAGAGCTGAGTTCAATTCCTGGATATTCTTGTTAACTTTCTGTCTCATTGATCTAATGTTGACAGTGGGGTGTTAAAGTCTCCCATTATCATTGTGTGGGAGTCTAAGTCTCTTTGTACGTCTCTAAGGACTTGCTTTATGAATCTGGGTGCTCCTGTACTGGGTGCATATATATTTAGGATAGTTAGCCCTTCTTGTTGAATTGATCCCTTTACCATTATGTAGTGGCCTTCTTTGTCTCTTTTGATCTTTGTTAGTTTAAAGTCTGTTTTATCAGATACTAGGATTGCAACCCCTGGTTTTTTTTTGTTTTCCATTTGCTTGGTTGATCTTCCTCCATCCCTTCATTTTGAGCCTGTGTGTGTCTCTGCACGTGAGATAGGTCTCCAGAATACAGCACAATGATGGGTCTTGACACTTTATCCAGTTTGCCAGTCTGTGTGTTTTAATTGGAGCATTTAGCCCATTTACATTTAAGGTTAATATTGTTATGTGTGAATTTGATCCTGTCATTATGATGTTAGCTGGTTATTTTTCCCGTTAGTTGATGCAGTTTCTTCCTAGCATTGGTGGTCTTTACAATTTGGCATGTTTTTGCAGTGGCTGGTACCAGTTGTTCCTTTCCATGTTTAGTGCTTCCTTCAGGAGCTCTTGTGAGGCAGGCTTGCTGGTGACAAAATCTCTCAGCATTTGCTTGTCTGTAAAGGATTTTATTTCTCCTTCACTTATGAAGCTTAGTTTGGCTGGATATGAAATTCTGGGTTGAAAAGTCTTTTCTTTAAGAATGTTGAATATTGGCCCCCACTGTCTTCTGGCTTCTAGAGTTTCTGCTGAGAGATCCACTGTTAGTCTGATGGGCTTCCCTTTGTGGGTAACCCGACCTCTCTCTCTGGCTGCCCTTAACATTTTTTCCTTCATTTCAACTTTGGTGAATCTGACAATTATGTGTCTTGGAGTTGCTCTTCTCGAGGAGTATCTTTGTGGCGTTCCCTGTATTTCCTGAATTTGAATGTTGGTCTGCCTTGCTAGATTGGGGAAGTTCTCCTGGATAATATCCTGCAGAGTGTTTTCCAGCTTGGTTCCATTCTCCCTGTCAGCTTCAGGTACACCAATCAGACATAGATTTCGTCTTTTCACACAGTCCCATTTTTCTGGGAGGCTTTGTTCATTTCTTTTTACTCTTTTTTTCTCTAAACTTCTCTTTTCGCTTTATTTCATTCATTTGATCTTCAATCATTCGATCAAATCGGCTACTGAAGCTTGTGCATGCATCACGTAGTTCTCGTGCCATGGTTTTCAGCTCCATCACGTCATTTCAGGTCCTCGCTATGCTGTTTATTCTAGTTAGCCATTTGTCTAATCTTTTTTCAAGGTTTTTTTCCTTGTTTGCAATGGGTTCGAACATCCTTCTTTAGCTTGGAGAAGTTTGTTATTAATGATTTTCTGAAGCCTTCTTCTCTCAACTCATCAAAGTCATTCTCCATTGAGCTTTGTTCCGTTGCTGTCAAGGAGCTGCGTTCCTTTGGAGGAGAAGAGGCGCTCTGATTTTTAGAATTTTCAGCTTTTCTGCTCTGGTTTCTCCCCATCTTTGTGGTTTTATCTACCTTTGGTCTTTGATGATGGTGACATACATATGGGGTTTTGGTGTGGATGTCCTTTCTGTTAGTTTTCCTTCTAACAGTCAGGACCCTCAGCTGCAGGTCTGTTGGAGTTTGCTGGAGGTCCACTCCAGACCCTGTTTGCCTGGATATCACCAGCGGAGGCTGCAGAACAGCAAATATTGCAGAACGGCAAATGTTGCTGCCTGATCCTTCCTCTGGAAGCTTCGTCTTAGAGGGGCACCCGGCTGGATGAGGTGTCAGTTGTCCCCTAATGGGAGGTGTCTCCCAGTTAGGCTACTCATGGGTCGAGGACCCACTTGCGTAGGCAGTCTGTCTGTTCTCAGACCTCAGACTCCATGCTGGGTGAACCACTACTCTCTTCAAAGCTTCAGACAGGGACATTTACGTCTGCAGAACTGTCTGCTGCCTTTTGTTCAGCTATACCCTGCCCCCAGAGGTGGAGTCTACAGAGGCAGGCAGGCCTCCTTGAGATGTGGTGGGCTCCACCCAGTTGGAGCTTCCCTGCCACTTTGTTTACCTATTCAAGCCTTAGCAATGGCAGATGCCCCTCCCCCAGCTTCACTGCCGTCTTGCAGTTCGATCTCAGACGCTGTGCTAGCAGTGAGCAAGGCTCCATGGGCATGGGACCCTCCAAGCCAGGCACAGGAAATAATCTCCTGGTGTGCCGTTTGCTAAGACCGTTGGAAAAGCGCAGTATTAGGGTGGGAGTGTCCCGATTTTCCAGGTACCAACTGTCACGGCTTCCTTTGGCTATGAAAGGGAATTCCCCGACCCCTTGTACTTCCCGGGTGAGGTGATGCCCCGTCCTCCTTGGGCTCACACTCCATGGGCTGCACCCACTGTCTGACAAGCCCCAGTGAGATGAACCTGGTACTTCAGTTGGAAATGCAGAAATCGCCCATCCTCTGCATCACTCACGCTGGGAGCTGTAGACTGGAGCTGTTCCTATTTGGCCATCTTGGAACCTCCCGTTTCGTCTTCTTAAAGAAATTTCTCTGGGAGCCTTCTGGCCTGCTCCAAATTAGACTGCTTGCTTACTATAATCTTTAACACAGCTGTTTTTTGGCCTTCTGTCATAATTATCCTGAGATTCCCTTTACTCTTATTTGTGTCAGATCTTTTAATAGCTAATAGCTAATTAATATATGGATTTGGCTGCTGTGACAGAGACCTAAAATTAAAATGATTTATTGAAAACTGTGAATTTTGGTTGGTTTGGTTTACTATGTCCTTTACCATAGGATGAGCTGACTGAGTTATTTCCTTGGGGGTCCTCCTACCTTTAGAGTCATACCCTTCCCTCTGTCCCTCCCTTCTGCTCGCCTCTCCTTCCCTCTCTGTCTCCAGTGTTCCTTGGAAAAGAGTCCTGCAATCCTTTCTACAGGATATATACTTGGCTACCCCAATATTCTGGGATTTGAGTTACAGAAGAGTTAAGCTAGAGGATCCAAATTCAAGATGTGAACCTTTATTTTCTATCCCTGTTTTCAGTGTGGTCCATAGGCCTCTGGTGGAGGTGGTAGGGGTGGGGTGTTTTGTTTTGTTTTTCTCCAAAGAAAAATACCCAGTTTTCCGTAGGAGTGGAGGTGGGGTATTTATTGGCTGCTCAGCTTTGGGGAAGTGCTCTGGGAGGACCTAGTTGCTGCTTTAAGTAGGTTTTGAACCACTTCTACAACATTTAATTTAGCCTTTCAAAGACACCTGAATTCCCAAGCCTTTCGTGTACCCTACAACTTAAATTTAGATGTTTCTCAGCATTCTTCCCTGTCAGTTAAGGATTCTACTCATTGATATGCTTTCCAGCTTCTAAAATTTTCTAATGCTGCCTCCTGTTATTTTTGTCTTTGCTGCTTTATGTTTTTTTAAACAAAAACTCTTTTCTCTTGTAGAAGCTACGGTTTTAGGAGTCCAAGAAGCTAAATATTTATATTTAGTCAACTCTCTTTAACTGGAAAGGAATTTAAGTTTTTAATGGCCTTTTTTAATTGTTGTCATTCTGTTTGGTATCAACTTTAATATTCCTATCTAATATCTTCCATTATCAACTTTATTCAGATAGTAGGTACTAAATAATATATTTGTGATCACCTGTGTCAGTACATAAATAAGAATAAAAATAAACTTTTGATGAATTAGAAAAAAAAATCTCTTTTTTTTTCCTATAAGGTGCATATATATTTGTAATTATCTTTGGGACTTAAATGTTTAGACTGGAAATAAAAATATTAGAGCTGAAAAAGTGGATTGACTCTTTTCCAAGTACTTTAGAGTTAGTACAAAATATATTCTCAGCATTTATTAGTATGTAATTAAATAATTTTTTCTAATAAGTTAAGGATTTAAAAGCTAATGAAAAGCAGATGGGCATTACTAAATAAGGTATAGATAGAAAATACACATTAGAAGAAAACAGTACATATGTATTAATGGTAATAGGGAAATAACTAAATGACATTTAACAGATGTGTTAAAATGTGATTATGTCAGTCCTCTGTGGAGACTCATTCAGTAGGACTAGATTATTAGGACAGAACCTCCTGAGGACTAAAAGAGCTGGAGAAAAAATATATTTTTTAATATGCTTGAAGGCCTTGGAGCGCAAACAAGACAGGAAAGAGTTGCCAGACTAAGGGAGGCCAGCAATCCAGTGAGCTAAGCCCAATATTTAAGTCTACAATGAACCTGAACAAACTAGGCTATATGCAACAACACAGATAGATCTTACAGACATGGTAAGCAAAAACAGCTAGACACAAAAGAATACATGCTATGATTCCATTTGAGGTAAAAATTAAAGGGCAAATAATATAGGCAGTTCTAAATTAGAGTATATATGGGTGCAGGTTTAAGTGGTAATGATTTAAAAGAAAGAAGGAGGTGATTACCATGTAAATCTGGATATTTTTTGTTGTAGGGGTGTGAAGATACAGTGATTGGGAAAGGCACTATTGGGAGACTTTTGGGTACTCATGATTCTTGGCCTGAGTAGCAATTCCACAAGTGTTTGCTTTGTGATATTAATTGAGATGTACATTTCATTTTCATGTATTCTTTATTATAATTCATGACAGAAAAGGTTAAAAAATTTTAATATTCTTCTTCTATATAACTTGAAGAAAAAGCCAAAATTCTTACGGTGGCCTTCAAAGCCCTAAATACCTGACCTCCTGTTACATCTCTTACCACATATACTACTTTCCTTTCACAACCCATCCACTTCACTCTATCCACACAGGCTTCTTTGCTGGTCTTTGAGCATGCCAGAAATGCTACTACAATAGGGCTTTTACACTTGTTTTATTTCTTTGAGGACTTTCCTCAAAAGACATCCTTATAGGGAAACCTGTTTAATATTACATCCTTCCCCTGTACTCCCTCTTCACTGCCATTGCTTAATTTTTTTTGTATAGTATTTTTTAACCTCCAGTATTCAATATACTTTTTTAACTTGTCTGTCTCTTGACTCAAATGTAAAGCAAGGATACAAGTAGAGATTTTGGTGTGCTAGTATAGCCTCAGCACCTAGAGCAGTGCTTGATGAATGGTAACCACCTAGAAAATACTTATTGTAGGACTGAATTTCAGTCTAAGCAGCAGTTCAGAGAAATAATGCTCACTGCTGTCTTTACCATTTGTGACATAAAATGTCCAGTTTTATTATTAAAATTAAAAGATAAAATTCCTACTAAAGCAAAGATTCTGTGTTTAGATAGTAGATCATATAGGTGATTGTGGAATTAAATGAAATCTGTAGGATTCTAGTTCAAATAGTTGTGATTATATTGTATCTTTAATGTTTACTATTAGGATCATCCAAAAATAAAGTACTGTATTATAGTGTGCCACTTTTTGTGCTAACTGAACTAATGATTATGACCTTTGCCTTGGAATTTATCATCTAAAATGTCTGTGATTTGACAAATAAGAGCAAACAACTGAGCTGAATCTATTCTCTATATATGGAGATAGCATATGGAAATAGCATATACGCTTACTAATAAGGTCATTTATTTATTGAATGCTTGTTGAATGGTAGGCATTGTCCTAAATAGTTTACATGTGTATCTTCATTTAATCTTTGAAACACCCTGAGAGGTAAATATGATAAGAAAACTGAAGCTTAAAAAAGATCAAATAATTATTTTGAGGAGTGAAAGCAGTCCTGAGCTGTCAGCCTTCCAGATACCATGCTGTTAACCATTACATTATAAAGAAGGGAATTGTAGAGAATAGTAAGCAATTTTGCTTCTAAAGAATAAACCAAACAGAATGTACTACTTTTCACTGACTGAGAAGTTAAATACTACTATGTGCTAGGTGATGAGAATAATTACAGTGAGCAAGCTAGATGCTGTTTCCGCTGTCAAAATGTTTACATTCTAACAAGAAAGTCATCTTTGAGTTTGGAGATGAATTTCCATATTTTAGTGTTTTTTAAATAAATTAACTAGCACTGGACTGAGCTGAGTATTTATCAGACCAATTCATGAGAAGTTTGAGGTTTTAAAGGAGACTATTAGGTAGTATTTTAAGGGGGACTATTGTGGTAGTCCTGGTGGGATATTTTCCTCTGCAGATGAAACCAAATAAAGCATTATGAAATTGTATGTTTATTGAAGGAGAATTATATTGACTATGGTAAATTTGGAGAAACACTTTTTAAGCCTTAACTATTTTTCTTTATTATAGCAGCTTCATGGAGTTTGGCCACAAGATGTTGTTGACGGAACGTGTGTAGCAGTAAATAACAAGTATCGACTAATGGCATTTGGCTGTGTGAGGTATAATTGATGTAGGCTTTTGCATTTTTAAGAGTTGTTGCAAAAAATACTGTTTTTTTTTTTTTGTAAACATAAGATGTTCCTAACACACTTATAAACTGTATCATGCTATCATAATTTGTCAGTCAACCTTAATATGAAACGTAAAAGTATTTTATTAGATTGAAACAAACAAAAGTAAAGGGCAGATTTTGGAGGTTGAGCATGTTAATTTGTAAAAGTTAGCTTTTTCTTCAGTGGTAGAAAATTGAGTTACAAGTTAAACAGAATAAATCAGTTAAAGTTTAGGTTCTTTATTGTTTAAAAGAGGATTTGGAAGATTTTTTTTAATAATCTTAATTTTTAAGACATCAGCATTCATGATGCCTTCAAATTAGTGAGTGTGCTTTAGTTAACAACCAAATTTAAAGTGCACATATAAAACCAGTTTCTTGCCTTAGTTTATTAAATAGAGATTTTAGAAATAAAATTGAATACAATTATTTATTCAAGTATCTGTATGCCTATCACATACCAGCCATAGTTCTAAGCACTTGATACGTTAGAAAACAAAAATACTGAACTTGGTTGAGCTTAAATTTTAGCTCATAAATTTTAGCTAAAATAAAAAGATTATATTAGTTGTTATAATGCCTTGCAATGTATATAGTGCTTTTTAGTTTTTTAAACTCTTTCTTAAATATAAAATCCTATGTTGCCCTCAAAATGAGACTTGGTTGTTCTATAGAATACATATCTAGTATAGTCTCCAGCCATATCATCACCACCCAATTTAAGTATCAAAGTGTTTTTTTTTTTTTTTTTGAGATGGAGTCTCGCTCTGTCGCCCAGGCTGGAGTGCAGTGGCGCCATCTCAGCTCACTGCAAGCTCCACCTCCTGGGTTCATGCCATTCTCCTGCCTCAGCCTCCCAAGTAGCTGGGACTGCAGGTGCCCGCCACCATGCCCAGCTAATTTTTTTTGTATTTTTTTAGTAGAGCAAGCATTTCACCGTGTTTGCCAGGATGGTCTTGATCTCCTGACCTTGTGATCCTCCTTGGCCTCCCAAAGTGCTGGGATTACAGGCGTGAGCCACCGTGCCCAGCCAGATTTTTTTATTAGTATAAATAATTCACATATTATAAATCACCTTCATTACACTCTTAATAAACTCTTTGTAAAGTAGGAAATCCTCATCAACTTTTTCTCAACACATTGATCCTCATTGAGCAGTTAAATGTAGAAATACAAGTAAGTTTAACTTAGCACAAGAGAGAAGGAAAAGCTTTTTTTTAATGTTTGTGGATTGGATTCAGTCATATTTTGTTTAGAATTTTAAAATATATGTTCATGAATACATTTCACCTATAATTTTCCTCCTTACTCTTCTGAGTAAGGTTATGGCTGTCTCATAAAGCAAGTTAAGGAGGGATTCCCTTGTCTTCTCTATTCATCTTTGAATGTTTGGTAGAATTTGCCAATGAGAAGCCATCTAGACCTAGAATTTTCTTATTGGGGATTTTTTTGGACTACTGATTCAATTCAGTTTTTAAAAAAATATACATATATTATGTATATATTTTAGATATATATTTATAGATTATAAGTATATATAATTTTATATATTATATATATTTTAAATATATATATATTTATTTTATTTTATTTTATTTTTTGAGACAGTCTCGCTCTGTCGCCCTGGCTAGAGTGCAAGGGCGTGATCTTGGCTCACCACAACCTCTGCCTCCTGAGTTCAAGTGATTCTCCTGCCTTAGCATCCTGAGTAGCTCGGATTGCAGGCATGCACCACCACGCCCGGCTGATTTTTGTATTTTTAGTAGAACGGGGTTTCACTGTGTTGGTCAGGCTGGTCTCAAACTCCTGACCTCGTGATCCATCCACCTCAGCCTCCCAAAGTGCTGTGATTATAGGTGTGAGCCACCCGGCCCGGCCCAGTTTTAAAAATAGATTTAAGAAGATTTAGATTTTGTATCTCTTCCTACGTCATTTTGGCAAGTTGCATTTTTTTCCAGGAATTGGTTTCTTTCTTATTCACCTTCAAACTTACTGGCATAAAGTTTATAATACCCTTTTTATTTCACATTGTGAAACAAAAATATACATAAAAAGTAGTACATAATCCAGATATTCATAGTTTAACGTTGTAGTACAGACACCCATCTCTTCACAACTGGATCAGTAAATAGAACATTACTGGTCTCCAGTCACAAACTGCCTCTGCTACTTCCTAGTCACAACTCTTATTCCCTCCTTGACTCACTTAGTAACCGGTCAACATTGTGAGATTCATCCATGTCATTTACCAGTAGTTGTAATCATTTTTTAAATTGGTTTATAAATAACGTTCCATTGTCTGAATATAGCATAATTTATCCACTTTGCTGTTGACATACATTTGCCTTATTTCTTGGTTTCTAAGAAAGGAGACATTCTCTTGTATAAATGGAATATCTTTATCACATGAGATAATTAATGATAAATCCCTAATAGGATCTAATACCCAATTTATATGCAAATTAACCCAGTTGCCACCAGCTAAATTTCTTCTATACCTCCTTTGTTCCAGCCAGAATCAGTCAAGATTCATTAATTATATTTGGTTATTATTTCTCTTTAGTTACCTTTTAACTACAATAATCCTTATACCACTTTTCTTATTTTCATGACATTGACTTTTTTTGAGTCCAGGTCGATTCTTTATAGAATATCCTGCATCCTAGATTTGCCTTATTGTTTCCTCATGATGGCATTTAACTAGTTTATCTGACACCTGTCATGACTAACCTGGAAGCTAGTTCTTGTTGAGCAATACAGTCAAGTGACTAGAAAGCCCACACATCAGGCATGGAAAAGCATTTAGAGAAAATACACAGAGACAGAAGCAGTGGCAAGTGTGCAGTTCCATTTACTGCATTTGGGGCTAGCACAAGGCTGGGTGTTAGAATCCAGGAAGAAGTACTCCTCCCTAGGCTATGGGCTTATAAGCTACATGATTGGGAAGTACTAGCCCTCCCCAGGATAATGTAGGTAGACTCTTGACTTATAACTTTTCAGTCACCTGAGTTTTCATCAGCTAGGAGACTACAAGCTCTCTTCTAGCATGCCCATGGGTTAGGGTTAAAGTTTTGTGATTCTAGCTGTGTGACATAACAAACCAGTGTCTGCTAGTCCAGATCTGCCAACACTTATCAAGACTAATTGCCTTGAACACTAGGTGATAGCTGGTGTCCTTAGAGTCATGTAAGAAGCCAGCTTCCTTTTAGGATGCCAGTTTGCAGCAGATCAGTATTTTAACAACGTTCCTGTTAACCTAAATATTTAAAGGTATTACTAGATTCTGGTTACACATTTTGTCATGGGTGATGATATATACTTCCTATGGTATCATTTAGTAATAATGTCAAGTTGTTTCAGTATTAGTGACGCTAAATTTGATCACTTATGGTGACAATAGCCATATCTCTCTTATAGAGATTTGCTTTGGAGTTAGTAAGTCCTGTCTTTTTAATGAAAATATATTTTTCTGTTACATTGGGCTGGTGAGAAATGGAAGGAAAAGTAGTTTAAAGAATACAGGCACTATAGAATACCTAAAAGATTGTCAGACTTTTATAAGTAGTAACTTAGAACCTACTTCTTATATTTAAAACATGGACTCCTCACTAACATTTTAGAGCTCAGCAACCCAGGGTTAGCAGTTGACAGTTGTCAGATGCAAAGCAAAAACAAACACCTGCTACCCACTTAGTGCTGTCTCTCAGCAAAAGATGATCTATTTGGGCAGATAGTCTGGAAAGAAATCTTTTTCAGATATTTGGCTTCTGGGTATGATTGAATGACAGATCAGATTTTCCCTCCCACCTGATACAGCCAAGGAAACGGACAAAAATACGAAAGAGCTGTTTTGAATTCAAAACACGAACATAAGGTAACAAGGGACAGTGATTTCTGAAGATGAGAAACAAAATTATCTCTCTGTAACTGCCCTTAGTTTTTATTATTTTGAGTGTTTGTAGGCTGCAGCACAGGATTGGGGAGATACATCCTGAGCTGAGATAAGCACATGGAAATCAGAGAATCTGGGAAAACCAAGGCAGCTAGAGTTCATAATATAGACACCAAAGAGGTGGCAGAAAGAGAGAACTTCAGAGAGCTGTAGAGGGTCTCTCTTGAATATTAAAATGAGACATGGAAGATATTAGAAAAAGACTGAAATTAAACTTCTAGAGGTGAAAACTATGATGTCTGAGATGAAAAACATATTGTATGGAACTAACAACAGATTAGACATTGCAGAAGAGAAGATTAATGGACTTGAAAAACAAATTATCCAAAATGGAACACAGAAAGAAAAAAAAGAAAACAAAAACAGAGTATCAGTAAGCTGTGGGACAACTTTAAGGAGCCTACTATTGCAGGTCTTTTAGTTAGTCCCAGTTCTAATACTTGAAAAGAGGTAGGACCTGGATGGGAATGGATCAAAGCTGCTGTGAAGAAACCGTCTGATTCTCCTACCACCAAAAAAAAAACAATCTGGCAGTCATAAACCAGTGTCATCCTATTATGTGCAAAAGCATTCTTAGATTAAAAAGTACCTTTAAGAACAACATTTGTTTCTTTTTCTCACTGCAAGTGTTGCATAAGTAATGTAAAGCAGGAGCCTCATTTTCAAATGCTGAATGTGGATTAAATTTTTGAATTGAGAATATACCATGAGCAGAAATGAGACTTTTCTGTTATCATTGTAGTTCAATTTTGAAATGTAGCTTAGAAGTATTACAGAGATTTTACTTTTGGCTTTAGGCCCTTCATAAATTTGACCCTTGTAAAGATGTTTTAAATTAAGTAATTATATATACCATATACACAAAAAAGCATATATATTTTAAAAATACAATGTTTATAAATTACCATCCAACGTAAGAAATAATACATCACCAGTGCTGATGAAGCCTCCTGTTTACCCCTCTTCTTTGATACTCCCCTTTCTCCATCAGAGTATCACTAATATGAAATTTGTATACATTAACTCTTTGTTGTATTTTTACCACAAATATATTTACTATTAATACTGTATATCTACTATATATATCAAATATGTATGTTTATATTTGCTATGCTTTTACACACACACGTGTGTGTATACATATATTTTATATCTTAAACGTATATACTGTTGACCGTTGAACAGCCCAGGGGTTAGAGGTACCAACCCCCCAACACAGTTGAAAAATTTACGTGTAACTTTTGAGTCGCCCAAGACTTTTAACTACTAATAGCATACTATTGACTGGAAACCTTACTGACAATATAGTCAATTAACACATACTTTTTATGTTAATATATATTAATATTATATATTGTATTCTTACAATAAAGTAAGCTAGAGAAAAATTAAGAAAATTATAAGGAAGAAATTAAGTACTTACTATTGATTAAGTGGAAGTGGATCATCTTAAAGGTCTTCATTGTCACTGTGTTCATGTTGAGTAGGCTTGAGGAAGAGGAAAAGGAGGTATGTCAGGAGTGGCAGAGGCAGAAGAAAATACACGTATAAGTGGGCCCATGCAGTTCAGATCCATGTTGTTCAAGGGTTAACTGTATTCGCTATCCATGTGGCTAAAGTTCATTCATTTTCAGTGCTGTATGGTATAATATTGCTACACCATATGTACTATAGCCAAATAAAAGTTCATTTTTTTCCTCATGTTGCTAGATAGGTCATTTCCTTTTTTAAAAATTATCACAATAGTACAATGGACATTGTACATATCTCTAGTAAACATTAGACAATAATTTCTGGGATCTATCTGGAAGTGAAATTGCTAGATTAGAATATGCCTTTTTTCAAATTTATCAGATGACTGCAACTTATTGACAAAGTGGTTTTGTTCTAGTTTACACTCCCACCAGCAAAACAGAAGAGTTCTATAATGCTTTTTCTATTTGTATTTGTCTTTTTTCACTAAAAGTTTTTTGTTGTTGTTTTCACAGTGGTTCTGTGCAGGTCTATACAATAGATAACAGCACTGGAGCCATGCTGTTATCTCATAAATTAGAGCTAACAGCAAAACAGTATCCTGGTGAGTCTTTTTTTTTTTTTTAAACATTTTTAATGTACTGGTATTGCCATGTGTAGCAGATGCTGATTTTAAGTTAAACAGTACATGTCATGCAATAGGTCAAATATTGGGGCTCTGGGTATGTAAACTGGCTCAAGTCTGGAAATTGATTGAGGGGCCGTGATTCTGTTTTAATAATTCAAATTAGTATTTTGTCCATTCGACCTTGAAGTTTTCTGCTTGTATAAATTAAGTGGGAATGCAGTAGGCTTCCTATGAATTTCATTTCCAGGAACACCATAATTAAGTAGCCAATGCCCGAGTTCTACACAAGTCAGACTATTCTGATTGCCGCTTTGCTTCTGCTGTCCATTACAGTAGCTATGCCCACCTTGCCTTTGATAGTTGATTGCTGCCACTTGGCCCCTGCTGCCTCTGGATCCAGTTATTCCCATTTTGTATTTAAATTTTGTAGTTGAGTGACTGAGGTTCCCACTGTTAGATCTGACATACAGAGAAGTGCAATTATAGGGTTCTTCAAAGATGTAGCTGCTGCCCTTACAAATCTGTTTTGCAAGGCATCAGTCAAGGGTATATCTTCTGGACCCTCCCAGCTGGGATGAGTAGGTCTAAAGTGACTAATCCACTCCACCTTCTGAATCTCCCTAAGCCTTTGGATCCTTTCCTCTACATTAAACCAAGGGAGATCAGGCATTTCCAGCTCACTCACAGTGGGCCATCTTTTAATCCATATTTCAGCTAACCACGCAAATAAACTATTAGAACCTTTTTTAACTCCCTGAGCTACAGCTTTAAATGCAGAGTCCCTACTTAGTGGACCCAAATCAATAAATTCAG
Organism: Pongo pygmaeus; assembly: GCF_028885625.2. NCBI lineage: Eukaryota > Metazoa > Chordata > Mammalia > Primates > Hominidae > Pongo > Pongo pygmaeus. Next base: position 51,998,855 of record NC_072386.2, on the reverse strand, counting down.
CCTGATCCAACTCTGTGTTCCTTCCATCATTATCCCACACCCTTAATATCCATTCCCGTGCCTGTTCTCCAGATTTCTGTTTATGTAAATTAGAAAACTCAAGCAGTTCCCATAGTGCACCTCCTCATGGGTCATACTCTCAACCTCACCTCTAGAGGCCTGCCAGGACTTTATTTATAGGTCTAGAAGCAAACAGAGTTGTTGGGGGTGGCTCCTGAGGAGAATCAACGTTATCTTGCCTGGCAACTGCCTCAGGGGAGGGCATCACTGTTGCCTCAGGCAGCACAGGGTTTATCTCCTCAGACAAAGGTGGAAGGGCTAATGGCAGCATGGGTCCAGGAGGGGATGTTGCCACTATTGGGGATGGGGAAAGCTGTTTCTTCTGGCAAAAAAAAGGTTCACCAGAGTTTACAAACTCATTGAATCTAGCTTCATCAGGGTCCTCCCACACATCCCCTTTCCAAGTTGCAGGGTCCCATTCTTTTCCAATCAATGCCTTCACTTTAACAGTAGACACCTGGTGAGGCTGTGCATGCACCTTTTGTTGTAGATCAGCCACTCAAATGATAAGAGTTTGTCTCTATGTTTCCACAATTTTAGCTCTTTCTGTATAGGAGATAAGACCCTCACTCAGGGCAATCTTAGCAGATTTGAGGCTCAGTATCTGCTTCTGGGAGATAGAATCCTTGAGTTCATCATTTTCTTTTATCACCTTGTTCACTGAACTTAGGAGTAACCAACTAGCTTCATTATGTTCCTTGATTCTCCACATATGGTCAAAGGTGTTATGTATAGAGTCACTAAACTCCTTGCATCTCATAAGCAATGAATCAGGAGTGCCAAATTCATTTATTTTGCATAACTCTATATAAACAGTTCATGTCAAGGACTATCAGTGCATACTATTAGAAATAGAGTCCTTAGCATTTTGGGGTCTAATGATATTAGGCAGCCAACTCTAGAAACCCCAAAACCAATGAAGGAACTCTATCCTTAATATTCTGTTCCTCTAGAATCACTCCTGGTACCAATATCTGTATTAGTAAGGTTCTCTAGGGGACAGAACTAATAGAATAGATACATACATATTTATAAAGGGGAGTTTATTAAGTATTAATAAATGATCACATGATCACAAGGTCCCACAATAGGCCATCTGCAGGCTGAGGAGGAAGGAGAGCCAGTCCGAGTTCCAAAACTGAAGAACTTGGAGTCTGATGTTTGAGGGCAGGAAGCATCCAGCACACGAGATGTAGGCTGGCGGGCTAGGCCCGTCTCTATTTTCACATTTTTCTGCCTGCTTATATTCTAGTCTCACTGGCAGCTGATTAGATTGTGCCCACCCAGATTAAGGGTGGGTCTGCCTTTCCCAGCCCACTGACTCAAATGTTAATCTCCTTTGGCAGCACCCTCACAGACACACCCAGGATTAATACTTTGTATCCTTCAATTCAGTCAAGTTGACACTCAGTGTTAACCATCACAATTAGGATATTTAACTATTCATGTTGACTTAGTGTTACCCACATTTATACCAGTATTTTTGCCCACCATATCTTTTACCAACTCATACCTTCTTCTTGAGACCATTTTCTGGTCTCTTGCCTGGCAAGAGACCATACATCCCTTGGAATTACTTTTAATGAAGTTTTTTGAAGGTAAACTCTACTTTGGGGGAGTCTGAAATGTACTTATTTTGCCCGTGTGATTTAATTATAGTTTAACTTGGTATGCTGATTTGGATTGGCAGTTATTTTCTTTTTATACATTGAAGAATTTGTTCCAGTGTCATTGGATTTCCATTGCAGCTATTGGGAGGTCATCTGTCAAGTTGTCTTCTCTTTTCAAGAGATTGGTCTTTATAGCTACCTTTCAGATCTTGTCTTTGTTTTTGGCTTTCTGCAGTTTCACTGTGATGTGGAAGGTGAAGAATTTTGTTTGTTTTTCAAATCCTGCTTGAGACTCAGGCTTGCTGGATGAAGATTTACATCTTTGAACTATTGCTGGAAAATTCTCAACCAATCTTTCTAAATATTCCTCTCCCCTAATCTATTTTCTGGAACTCAGATATACGTTATACTTTTTTCCATGTTTCTTAACCTAACTTTAAATTTTTTTTAATTTTGTTTCTCTAGACTGCATTCTAGAAATTTTTTCTCCATCTGGGTTTGCTGATCCTCTCCAGTTATGCCTAATATGTTGTTTGATCTGTCCATCAAGTTCTTAATTTCAGTTATTGTATTTTTTATTATTTAAAGGCTTCTTTAGCTCTTTTTCCAATCTGTATGCATCCTGCTCCTTGTTTGAGTCTTCTCCTTTATTTCATTGGCTATAAAAAGCAGTTATTTTATATTCTGTGTCTGTTAATCCCAAAATCTGAAGCCTTTCTGAGTCTGTTTCTGCCATGTCTTGATTCTTTGGGTTCTTGCTCATTTGTGTATGTATTTTAGGGTTTTTGACTGAGAGCCGATTGTTTTTCTTGAAGCGTATTTTTTTGTGTGTGTAGCGCTTTGAGAACTGGATAACATTTGAGTTTTTCCAGAGAGGATTTAAATGTCTTTGCTTCCGCTGGTCACTTGGGAGCACTACATCAGTCTGTAACCCTTTGCATTGTTTTCTCTGTTTGAACCACATTAAATTGCACAAATTACAAATCAGAGTGAGGGTTTGTGGCTTCAGATTATCAAGGGAGTGTTATTTTCCATTCACTTCCACTGATGAAACATGAAAGTGTTCCTTGCTAATTCTTTTCCTACATGGCAGAGGCTTTTTTCTCATTCTCTCTTATACCATGGATATAGTCTATTGTAGTCCCAGCTTTACATGGGTATCTTTTGTTAGATTACCTGTCTTGGGCAAGCTCTGAGCTTTATCTCCTGTTCCTAACATGCTGTGAATCATCAGAGGTAGAAGTCAAGGTCTCCAGGGTTTGGCAGAAAAACTCAGGGAACAAGCACTTTGTCTCAGTATTTTTGATTGTTTTGAGGATTTAAGTATTCTATTCAACATCTTTGTTTTTTTCAGTGTGGAAGTCATTCAGGGTGTCATTTGCTGTACTTCCAGAAATAGAAATTTGCTCCTTACTTTTTTTAATCATTCTTACTGTGTAGCTTTTTTTAAGGCCTGCATATGTTTTTTTCTAAAGACAGCTTTTACTGTAACCTTATCCTTGTTTTACAGAAACTGATTTATACAAAGCCAAAGACTTTTAAGATTACACAGCTATAAGTTAATCAAGCTAATAGTGACTAGAAACAGCTTTCACTTCTTACAAATCACCTGTGCACTGAGTTTGTTCTGCTTAGATCAGGACAAAACTAATGGCCTTACTAATTTTAAGTAGTCCTAAATGAGCAGGATTTATTTTTTGAAGCAGTCATACCTTTCTACTCATTTAGATTTGAAAATATAGATTGTATTAAAAAAAAAAGTATTTCTGAAGCAACTATTTATTTTTAACTCTTCTCACTATTTCCTAACAGACATTTGGAATAAAACAGGAGCTGTTAAATTGATGAGATGGTCTCCTGACAATAGTGTTGTAATAGTGACCTGGGAATATGGAGGCCTTTCTTTATGGAGTGTGTTTGGGGCACAGCTGATTTGTACACTTGGAGGAGATTTTGCGTAAGTCAAAAAAGACAATTTTTAGATAAAATAACTCCATTATTTCTCACAATGCATGCATACAAAAACCTTGTCAGAACTTCCCTTTTTGCCTTGACTCTTACCTTAAAACAATTTGCAAAGTTCATAATCTGTTCAAATATACTGATTCTCTGAACATTCATTTTTTTAAAAATGTACATCTCATTCCATAAAAATGTATTTATTTATTGAACCCCTGTTGTATATATGACAGCATGTTAGACACAGAGCAGAATCAGGCATGGTTCTGCTTTTAGGTAGTTTATAATCTAATGAGGGTGGTAAGGCATGTACATAAATAGTAGAAAGTTACATTATCTCATTGGGTTAATGTAGGTTAGCCCAGTGATTGATAGGAGTAGGTTGGTATCTCTGCCCACTTCATATACTACCCTGAACCTCAGTTCTGATGAAATGAGCACACCTTTAAAAGCTGCATAACTCTGGCAAGAAGTCACTTGGACCTCGGAAAATGTGGCTGAGAGATATATACACCTAGGTGTATTAACCCACAGTTTTGTATTTCATGCATTATTATGTATTTCTATTTTGAAGGAGCAAAATCCGTTTGATTTTTTAAAAAACACTAAATTTTATGTGTATTATATGTAATTGGAAGGCTGTATTATATTTAGTTTCTGTTCTGTTTCAGTTATAGGTCTGATGGCACCAAAAAAGATCCCCTTAAGATCAACTCTATGGTAAGTACTTTCTATAAAAAACTGGCATGGTATTAAAAAAACTTGGATTTTTCTTCCCTTTTTTCACTCATTTTTATTTATTTAATTTTTTGAGACAGGGTCTTGTGCTGTCACCCAGGTTGGAGAGCAGTGGCAGATCATAGCTCACTGCAGCCTCTCTAAGTGATCCTCCTGCCTCAAGCTTCCAAGTAGCTGAGACTCTAGGCACGCCACTATCCACACCCAGTTAATTTTTTTTGATTTTTAGTAGGGACGTGGTCTTGCCATGTTGCCCAGGCTGGCCCCCTTTTTTCACTCATGTTGATCTGATAAAATCACAAAACTATTTTAGTCTCAGCAGACTCTTCATTATACAGTTCTTGCTTGATGAAAGTCTTTTTTTTTTTTTAATTGGAAGGCTGCCTGGTTTTCAATATTTGCGTTTTGTTTAGATGTGGCCAGCAAACCCCTGTCATCTTTATGATGATAATGACTGTTCAGATGAGGCCTTTTTTGTATGTGTCTTCTCATGGCCTGCTTGCTTTTAACATGAGGTGAAATGCTCATTGGGCATTTTTCCTGGAGGACATGCACTTGTGCATTACTTGAGGATATCTGTATCTATATATCTATATATATGTATACAGTGCCTTGAGCATATTTTTAAAACTTTACATAGATGTATGTCAAAGAGAATTATAGTCACTGTTGTAAACAATACAGGTTGAGTATCCCTTAACCAAAGTGCTTGGAACCAGAACTGTTTCAGATTTTGGAACTTTTTGGATTTTGGAATATTTGCAAATACATTATTGGGGATGGGACTCAAGTCTAAACACAGAATTCACTTATGTTTTATATATACCTTATGCACACAGACTGAAGCTAATGTAATGAATTTGTAATAATTTTGTACATAAAACAAAATTTTGACTGCAGCTCATCACATGAAGTCAGGTGTGGAATTTTTTACTGTGGTGTCATATCAGCCCTCAAAAAGTTTCAGCTATTGGAGCAGTTCAGATTTTTGGATTAGGGAGGCTCAACCTGTATTTTTATTTTTTACCTATTTTCAAGGGTTTCTGTAGAAAACAGAGATATAACCCCTGTCTTTACATAAAAAGTTTTTCTTGCTATAGCCCCTCTGCGTACCATCCTTTTTAAATTAGTGACTATGAGGCTTGTCGCTTCCCTTCTCTCTTGCTCCACAGAGGAAGACATTCTTCTGATCTTGAGTTTCTTGTAGAATTAAAACCACCATGGTTGCCTAAAATAGTGGTTCCCAACCTTTCACCACCAAGGACCCCTTCTGATGTCTTTGCCCACCTCCATAGTTTAAAATAAGTTTTCAGCCACACATTTCTATAAATACCAATCAGTGCTTCTGAATGGCATGCAAGAACCAGTGTTGTCCATCTCACTAAGTTGATATTTTAACCACAAACTAAGAATCTAAGCATTTTAGTTAAAACCTAGGCAGCTTTATCATAGGAAAACATAAAAGTTCTATTAAACTTTTGAAATTTTGCAACAATTCATGGGCTACCCCTGCCCCTTTACCATTTTCTTGGCTTGAAGATTGAGAATCACTAATCTTTAAAAATACTATCATGGAGTCTAGTTACAGAATATTAAAACTGAATGGTTCTGGAGGAATTTATTTGAACCTTCTCATTTTACAGAGGAAAAAACTTATATCCTGAGAAACCAGACAGCTTGGCCAAGGTAATATATACAAAAAGCCAAGCTATAATGAAAACTCTAGTCTCACAGCTTCCAATCCAATGTTTTTTGCTCCATACAAAACTGCATCTGTTGTAGGGGCTTCTTTGCCAGGCTTCTACTGGGTAACCTGGGGTGTCTTCTTTAAGGAATTTCTTTGTATTTGAGAGGCAGCTAAATTAAAGCAATAGAGAAGTTACAGAGCACAGTAGGTATTTTTAGGATAAGACCCTGCAATTGGCATTAAGAATGGTAGGTAATGTTTTCACTTTTGTAGATAGAGAGCAGTGATGGTGGTTTCCTCTGGAGTTAGTTAAGAGGTAACTGAAGGTGTGATTCTTGTCTGTGTTATCACGGTTTCTCCAACCTTCACAAATCATTAATAATGCTGTCATTGGCTATTTCAGAATTTGAATAATTGAAGCTAGAAAGGGATACAAAAGCCTTTTATTGCTCTGACTTTTTTTCTCCCTCCTTTTCTCTCTAAGAGCTGGGGTGCAGAAGGCTATCACCTGTGGGTAATCAGCAGATTTGGTTCTCAAAACACTGAAATTGAGTCTGACCTCGGGAGTGTAGTTAAACAGCCCAGCATCCTGTTATTTCAGTTTATTAAGAGTGTACTCACTGTAAACCCTTGTATGGTAAGTATATTTAAAGCTCTGATTTTTTAGTGTCTTTTATGTTAGAAGTTCAGACCCTTCTTTATGACATATGTATGGTGTATACTTCTAAAATTGGCATATTATCTTCTTTTCTGTGATTCTTGTGTTTCTTTTTAATTTATATTAAATTTATACCAAAATTTTATTTCTCAATGGGTTGTGTTTCTTTGGTCTTATTTTTTTAAAAGGGTCATAAGCAATTTGACGGAAAGCAATGTTTATATATTTATTTAAATAATTTGAGTAATTTAGTCTTTATCTGAATAGCATTTCCCAAAGTGTGTTCCTCCAGGCACTACTTATGAGAGATATTAGTAGCAGTTCCACAGGATTTTTTAAAAGTTTTGTTTCCATATAAGTGTCAAATAAAGGTAAAACAAAATTGTAGAGATTGATTGTAGGGCTCCAGAGGCTTAAATATGCTGATGTGCATCATGAAAATCCAGGAGGTGGTATATAAAAAACAGTGTTCCCCATGCTTATTTAACTGTGAATTTTTAAGAAACAGCTTGAAGAAAGTATGTCTGAGGACTTGCTTTTAGAAACACCGCCCCAAACACTGCTTCTTGTATTTCTATCTGAAATAGTGTATACTAATATTATTATATATTGCTAATATACAGTAATGGTATATGTTACATGTTAGAAATGTGTATCTTAATACCTACCATCAATGGCTTTTTAATGGATATTCGGTACAACAAATTTCTAATTAAAATTTACAAACATCCAGAAAAAATGTGAAATTAGCCTGAATCTCAGATCCATTATTCCACTTGAAGATTAAGGATCCCCAGAAAAGAAGACAGCATTTCTCCCTCCCCTTCCCTATCCCAAATAATAATTTAAAAGCACCCTTGAGTTTTATGTCAAGCCAGCATTTGGACTAAAATGGAAAGGTGACAAGGGTAGGGTGCTACTTTGTCTCATTTCAGTAGTTAATGAGTCTACTCACCTTTGAGAACACTGGCTTTCTAGCTGAAATCTCATAGTCACTAAGAGCACTATTCTTTCTAATTATAACAGTGCATGAGATTATTGTGTAGTCTTTGTCCTCTGTGAAGAAAATCAACATCGAGATATATGTACATTTCCTATAATAAAACTAAATCGATGTGTTATTTTCTCCTGCGTAATATTGAGTTGTTTTTATTTGTTTTCCTCCTTTGCCCTTTTATTCCTCTTTCCCTCATTTAGAGTAACCAAGAGCAGGTGTTGCTTCAGGGTGAGGATCGCTTGTACTTGAACTGTGGAGAGGCTTCACAAACCCAGAATCCCAGGAGTTCTTCAACACGCTCTGAACATAAGCCCAGTCGAGAAAAGAGCCCATTTGCAGATGGAGGTTTAGAGTCTCAGGGATTAAGCACTTTACTTGGACATCGGCATTGGCATGTTGTACAGGTAAATCTTTAGTTACTGATTACTAGAGACTTATTCTTTGATAGGATATCACCTGTAACAGATTATTAAATATTTCATCTGTTAACTTCAGGCAACTGAGAATCCTTTTAACCATTTTGTCATGTCCCTCTTCTGCTTTTCTGTGTTCTTGTCCTCTAGTCTTCTCCCTCCTTTCTTTCCACTTGGCGTAGAGTGTATCCCCACCTGCTTCAAGTCCATTAATAATGTCAAGAACTAGAAGTTTATGTTTTGCCCTCTCATTGAGAACTATTTATTTTACTTTCAGCCTCTTTTTTTATATAAATTTAGCTCTACAGATTTGCACAGGCAAAACAAAGTGTAATAATCTCATGGAAAGTGGCAACATCAGCTAGTACTCTGTACAGCTGACCTTACAGTCCTAATGGGGCCATGTTGAGGTTAATCATGTGACTTTGGACCCAAATTGCAGACTTGTGATCAGTAGAGAGCTTTATTGTTAATACTTTCATTAGCTAATTGTATTCCAAATTATTTATTCATTCTGATATCACTTTTAAATTAACAGTGTCTCACAGTAATTCTGATAAACTGACATTTAACATGGAAATTAATTCTGAATTTTGATACCAAGTAAAATTATTTTGGGGAGACCAGTAAGTTGAAGTTTCTTAAACTTGCATACATAATTTCAGTCTTCTGACTGTTTTCTTTCCCTTTTTGATAGCAAAATATTTTAGGTAAATCAAAGCCCACTCTTAGTTTCTTTTAGTCAGTTTCTATTTCCATAATTCTTTGCCTTACTTTGACTCTCTATATGTTTACCCTACTAGCCTACTTCAGCTCCCATGTTATTTTCAGTTGACTTTGAGTGAAGATAATGAGAGACCAAAAAATGGTCATGTGAAAGGTTGAAGGATTATCTCCTACATTGACATGTGGTATACACTAAAAGAAAATGTACTTAACTTACATTAATAAATTCATAGAATCAAACAATGTACATACCATTTTATAATTAGTAACAATTTTTAAATAAAACTGCACTAGCTACTTCCTTGACTAAAATTTTCCACTGCTCCCTTCTCTCCTATAGCCATTTCTCTGCTATTTTCATTTCCCCATACTTTGAACTATTCATTCTACACTGACCTAGCATCAATGCCAGTTCTGCCTAGCCAGGTCTGTGTTACCAGAGAGCCAAGTAGAGCAGAGGATCAAAGAAGGTAGGTCTGGAACTAAAAAATCGATCAGGCAATAACAAAAATTCAATTTCCTTCCAGCTCAAACACTCAGTGATTCTGTGATTCTTAAGCATCTATGAAGTACCCCGTATAAGAGAAACATTTTAACACTGATTTTAGGACTTTGGGTACTAGCAAGATTCCACTGTTATTCTGTTCTTTAGATAGCTAAAGATATTTAGACAGATGAACTTTTAAAACTTGAGTTTACCTAGTTTATCAATTTCCTTAAAAATAACATAAATAATGCCACATTAATTGTTTTGTACAGCCAGAACAATTATAATGGGCTCATAGAATTTTTCAAGCTGGAAGGACCTTAGAGATCATAAAGTCCAACTGGATTTGATACATGAGGAAACTGAGGATCAGAGAAGTTATATGACTTGTCCAGTTCACCCAGCAGAGTAGTGGCAGACTTATCTTTATCATGACTCTACGTTAAAGTAAAAATCTAATGTATTTTAAAACTGAGGTACTGAGTATTAAATCACATAATACACTACTGACCTTGAGCTAAAACTTAGAATTTGCCTATTTGGCAGTTTGTACTTGGAGTTGCCCTATATTTTGCTGGCACTCCAGCTGCGTGATTCAGTGCAGTTATGGTGGTGGTGTATAGGGCAGTATACAGTGTCTATATAATGCTAAACTTTTACGTTCTAGGCTTTTTAGCCATGTATGATGACTCCCTGAAGAAACATAGTTGCCTGGTTTAATTTGCCCTACAATAGTATCCTTTTTTCTAAGATAAGTGACCACATCCTCTGTCAAAGTTGATTTTGTTTGCGTGATTTATTCTTTGTATGCTTCTTGTATAGCTTAGATGAACTCCAACTAATTCTGCTGCTTGTTCTGTTTCTCATTTAGAGTACTAGTTTTTTGTTTGTTTGTTTAAACCTGCTACCTTATACTCCTTAGCTTCCAGATTGGAAGATTCTATGTTACTTATAATTTTTCTTTAACTAACACAAAACAAATACATACTTGTCAGAAGCAGGATTGGTAGCTGGCAGTAAAGGCGGTGCTTTTTTTTTTTTTTTTTTTTTGAGATTGAGTTTTGTTCTTTGTTGCCCAGGCTGGAGTGCAGTGGCGTGATCTCAGCTCACTGCAACCTCCACCTCCAGGGTTCAAGCGATTCTGCTGTCTCAGCCTCCCAAGTAGCTGGGATTACAGGCACCTGCCACCATGCCCGGCTAATTTTTGTATTTTTAGTAGAGACAGGGTTTCACCATGTTGGCCAGGCTGGTCTCAAACTCCTGTCCTCGTGATCCACCTGCCTCAGCCTCCCAAAGTACTGGGATTACAGGCGTGAGCCACCGCACCCAGCCAAAGTAAGCACCAGCCAAGGTGCTTTTTAAAAAGTTTTTTCTTACCTATTAGTTTTAAAACTTTTGAAGTCATTTGTTGACATATGGGGCACAAACTATTGAAATTTTACAAAACACAAACCTAGTTTTAGGCCATGTTCCTTCTAAGACTGCCATTTATTTTAATGCTCAGTATTTTGTATGATATAAACATTTACTTCTGAAAGGTACATAAATCTATTATCCAGTGTTCTGAGGGTGTTGGTTTGATGGTTAGCTTGGCTATTTAGAAAGAATAAGCTTCACAAAATGTGGGAAATAAGCACCTACAGGGTATCAGGCACTATGTTAAGGATTTCAACAGAGTATTTAAAGGCTCTTTCATTCATAAATTATTTGCTGTCTTCCTACAGTATGTATCAAGTGTACCAGGTATTTGGCACAGAACAAATCGGCTAGGAGGATGGCTCCCACAGTCTCACTAGTTAGAGACAAAACTAATCTAGGCAGGAGACAGAGTTTGAGCAGAGTTACTTTAAAATTTAAAAATCATAATAACAAATGAGGGCAGATTCAGTTTCTTTAAGAGAAACTGAAACATTCTAAGATAAGGGTAGAGTTCCTGTACCTTAGCACTCAGTTTTCCAGTGATGTGGCATGACTTTAGTGCCCTGAGTGTGCTTTCATGACCGGTTTTTTTTCTCACTGATCAGCTGCCTCTTCCTTACTTCTGCCATTCCCTTTTATCAAGCATTAGAGGTAGAGCTCAGAGTTCAGATGACACATAGATCAATAAAGTTGACCTACTGGAGAAAATACATAATATCTTTAGACACAAAACTGCATGAAAAATAAAGCTTCATTCTAAACTTAATACCTTAAGTTTTTAAAATAAATCATTTGTAGCATTTCATAGATTTTTATAGAATAAAGAATAAATTGTTTTATAGATGTTGATCATAGTGTGATCATTTGATAAGATTTAACTTTGGTTCCCATTATTAGAAACTCTTTGTGTTAGAATCCACTTTTGCAGTAAGATCCCAGCTCCTCCATTACCCACCCACATGTTTCATAAGTACTCATGAAACACCAAGGTTTGAGGGAGGTGAGGATTCCTTTTAATGCAATGGGTGATTGGCACAGTTATACTCAGGTACATCCTCCTGCTGTGAGTGACTGCTGAAAAAAGTTGAAAATGCTTTCAACTTTTATTTCACCACCCAATCATTACCTTAAGTGTACCATTATTCTGAACTAATTTTACCCATCATAGTGATTTTTTTGGGGGTCTGGGGGGCAGGGAGACAGAGTCTCGCTCTGTTGCCCAGGCTGGAGTGCAATGGCGCAATCTCGGCTCACTGCAATCTCCGCCTCCAGGGTTCAAGTGATTCTCCTGCCTCAGCTTCCCGAGTAGCTGGGATTGCAGGCACCTGCCATCACGCCCGGCTAATTTTTGTATTTTTAGTAGAGACGGGTTTCACCATGCTGGCCGGGCTGGTCTCGAACTCCTGACCTCAGGCAATCTGCCTGCCTCAGCCTTCCAAAGTGCTGGGATTATAGGCGTGAGCCATGGCGCCTGGCCCATAGTGAATTTTATTAATTTATTAAGCTATTGATTTAGTTGGATTTTAAGTTGACTTAAGTCAACTTAATAAGTAAAGTATAACAAATAATTAGTAAGTAAAGCACTTGATAATAAGTATAACGAATAGTTTTATCAAATTTTATCAAGGTTAATACAGATGTTTAGAGCATATTGCTTTTACTTAATTTTTATTCTGTCTTCACATTACATAAACAATCTTACTGGGTTTGATTGCTATTGACTTAGCTTTTTAATTTGGCATTTAGTTTTTAAATATGTGACAACTTTTCTTAGAGTAAAATGAAAAATAAATTTGAACAAATCGAAGCTTTTCTTATTCCAAGAACAGAAGACTCTTTTTTTGTTCGGTTCTGTTAATTCTCACCCCACTCCAGCATGTGCTCATGAAAACTAATCAGCAGGCTAGAGAGATCAGTCTCATTAAAACAAAAATTTACTTTATCTACATTGATATCCCATGTCAATTATTTAAATTGAAAGGTGTTGTTAGGGCGATACAAAGACACCATGTTCAAAGATGTAAGACAGACAACGTGGAAAAATCAACCCCTTTTCTTGCAGATAGAGTTAATATTTGTAATATATTAAAAGTTCTTGTAGATAAGTAAGTCAAATACCCCAATAGAAAAATAATAGCTTACATACACTCTTTCATGTACATATATATATGTTTGTTTAGAGATAGAATAAAAGCTAACCAGTGGTTGTACCTAAGTAACAGAGAATTTCATTTTGTCAATTTTTATATTGTATAATTTTATAAGTTTTTTTTTTTTTTTTTTTTTGAGACAGAGTTTCGCTCTTGTTGCCCAGGCTGGAGTGCAGTGGCGCGATCCTGGCTCACTGCAACCTCTGCCTCCCGGGTTCAAGCGATTGTCCTGCCTCAGTCTCCCATGTAGTTGGGACTACAGGCATGCACCACCATGCACAGTTTCGTATTTTTAGTAGAGACGTGATTTCGCCATATTGGTCAGGCTGGTCACAAACTCCTGACCTCAGGTGATCCACCTGCCTCGGCCTCCCAAAGTGCTGGGATTACAGGTGTGAGCAACCGCACCTGGCCTGAGCATTGCTGTTTTAATTAGAAAAGTGTAAAAGTAATAAAAATATTTCCATTAAAAACCAGAACTTTTTCCGAGGCTGTAATTGTATTAGATTAGGTTGTTTTGGAATGGTTTATATCAGCAAACCCAAACTGTTCATCTGCACATTTCATAGCTGCCCTCACGGGTGCCTTCTCTGAAAATCTCTTGTCAGTCTGTATTTATTGAATTCAATATTTAAAACAAACAGAAACATCATAAGGGGCAAGGGGCAGGGAGAGGAAAGCCTGGTGCCTAGAAACATGAAATAACAAACATAAGATGTAAAACATTGATTCATATACAAATGGTAAATTCCAAGTGCTCTACTACTAACTAGGGGGGCACCTTAAACATTGTTCGGGAAGATGAATCTCATATTGTGATAACTTAATGCTTTAAGTTTAAATATATTTCATAAGTTTTACCAAACTGATGTGTTATTTTCTATAGATTTCCAGCACCTATCTAGAGAGCAATTGGCCTATACGGGTGAGTTGTTATTTTGTTGGTGTTAACTTTTGTTGACTAGCATTTGCTGCAAGAGGCATTCTGGAAAGAGCCCTTCAGTGGGTGTATTGAGAAAAATAAAACTCTTGATCTATTGTAACATTGCTAGTATATTAACATCTATAATTTTGTCAGATATAACTGAATATTTGGACTTTAAAATATTTAATTAGCAAACATTTATTAATAGTCTATTTGCCTGACACAATACTAAGCTCTTTATGCCTAATAAAGTATATAGGTTTGCAAGGAAAAGTTCTTATTTTTTTTTTTAAACAGTTTTCAGCTATTGATAAGCTTGGACAGAATATTGCTGTGGTTGGCAAGTTTGGTTTTGCACATTACTCTTTACTCACCAAAAAATGGAAACTTTTTGGAAACATTACCCAGGTTAGTCTTTTTTGAGATTAAAAACCTATTTTTCAAAGTATAAGAGAACTACAATATGAAATAGCTATAAAGTTTATCACTAAGTAATTTTGGTTACTTATTAAAAATAAGGAAAATCAGATATAAAAAAGTGATATTGAATAATATGTAAGATTTGATTCTGATAAAATACTTGATATTTGATAAAGGATCTTGTGTTGAAATAGTTGGTTTATTTTTAATTCTTTTTAAGATCGGTAACTATAATTCCTTAGCCTGAGGATTTATTCTTACATTCCAGCTTGAGTTTATCTAATGTGATCAGAATAGATTTCCACAGAATTTGAGATCATTCCCTGCCTATTCTGTGTGTGATGTATATGGGATAGTGAGCGTGCGTGTGTGTATGTGTATGTGTGTGTACATATACGCATGCAGTTGGAAGAGAAGGAAATCAGTACTTACTAGGTGCCTATTGTGTGTTAGGCATTTTAAGGCACTTTCATATATGTTATCTTACTCATCTGCACAGCAACCCAGTGAAGGCACTACTGTTACTCATCTTTTGATGTAAACACACACACAAACTAGGATTCAGTTACTCATCTGATAAGTGATTAAGCCAGAATTTACACTAAGCCCTAATGGGTGTTAGAATGATGATGCTGTGTAGCACCCAGTTATTTTTAATGCTATATTTGCCTTCTTAAAGAAATATTTATTTTTATAAATAGGATATGGATCATTATTAATAAAGGCTCCAGAGTTATCACTGGAGAGAGGGAGAGTAAGAGCAGAAATAATTTGATCTTTGGCTGGGCGCAGTGGCTCAAGCCTGTAATCCCAGCACTTTGGGAGGCTGAAGCAGGCGGATCACTGGAGGCTGGGAGTCCAAGACCAGCCTGGCCAACATGGCAAAACCCTGTCCCTACAAAATATACAAAATTAGCTAGGTGTGTTGGTGCATGCTTGTAATCCCAGCTACTTGGGAGGCGGCTGAGACATGAGAATTACTTGAACCCAGGAGGCGGAGGTTGCAGGGAGCTGAGATCGAGTCACTGCACTCCAGCATGGGTGACAGAGTGAGACTGTCTCAAAAAATAATAATAATTTGAGCTTTGTCTGGGTAAGAATTTTTATAAATATATTACTTTGTTATAATTTCTGGTAGCATAAGGTAAATTTTTTAAAAATTTTTTATTTTAAGGAGCAAAATATGATCGTGACAGGTGGCTTAGCCTGGTGGAATGATTTTATGGTCCTTGCGTGTTACAACATAAATGACCGTCAAGAAGAGGTAAGTTTTTTCTCTCAGAAATAACAGACTTTTATATTTTAAAGCTATTAAGCATGATTTAATTTTATATAGAAAACAGTCTAGTGAAAACTGAAGAAAACATTTTATTTTTTAATCAAGAATGTAGCTTCTTTTAGGTAGTGGGATTTTCTTTTCAGGTTATTACTTTAAAAAATTCTTAAGTGACAATTGAGACTTCTAAGATAACCTTTTCTAAGAATTTTAGCTGTCAGACATTCTCTATGGAGTTTGAAAATGAGTTAAAAGCAAAAAATTTCATGATATAAGAATGGCTGTCCTCAGAGATAGATTTATTTAGTTACTGATTTACAGTAACCCCTCCTTAACTATGGGGGATACATTCCAAGACCATCAGTGGATGCCTGAAACTGTTAATAGTACTGAACCCTATATAGCACTATCTTTTTTCCTATACATACATACCTATGATAAAGTTTAATTTGTAAGAGATTAATAATGACTAATAATAAAACAATTATGACAGTATATCGTAATAAAAGTTATATGAATGTGGTCTCTCAGAATATCTTAGTATACTCTACTCACCTATTTTCAGACCATGGTTGACTGTAGATAACTGAAACTGTGGAGAGCAAAGCCATGGATAAGAGAGACTACTGTATCTGGTTTTTTGTTTTGAGAAACAGCTGGTCTCATTATGTATCAGGTCTAAATCTGCAGGTCTAGGCCAGGTGCGGTGGCTCATGCGTATAATCCAAGCACTTTGGGAGGCTGAGGCAGGTGGATCACCTGAGGTCAGGAGTTCAAGACCAGCCTGGCCAACATGGTGAAACCCCATCTCTATTAAAAATGCAAAAATTAGCCAGGTGTGGTGGCACACCCCTGTAATCCCAGCTACTTGGGAAGCTGAGGTGGCAGAATTGCTTGAACCCGGAAGGTGGAGGGTGCAGTGAGCCGAGATCATGCCCACTGCACTCCAGCCTGGGCAACAGAGTGAGACCCTGTCTTTAAATAAATAAATAAATAAATAAATAAAGCAGGTCTAACAGGAATATTTTATAATAGTACATTCAGTTTTGATCACTTCGTTTTTTGCTTACTCATAGAATGAGCCTAGTCTGCAAAAATATGTAAACATAATCCATTTATTGTTAAAGCTTAGATAGTTCTTTTAACTCCTGTTACTAAAAAAAAAAAAGTCAGAAGATAAAAATAGCATGTTTAAAGTATTTGGTCATCCCTAGTAGTTATCTTGTTTTTATAATTTTCTTTATTTTTGTTTTCTTCAGCTTAGAGTATATTTGCGAACATCAAATCTGGACAATGCCTTTGCTCATGTCACCAAAGCACAAGCAGAAACATTACTGCTTAGTGTCTTCCAGGACATGGTAATAGTATTTAGAGCAGACTGTTCAATATGCCTTTACAGTATTGAAAGAAAATCTGATGGGTAAGTATCTGGCATATGAGAAGTCACTTTTTGCTCCTATTTACCACGTTTCTCTTTTGTAGTTTTTGTTTTCTCAAAACAGTTATTCCACTTTTATATTCAATCTTGTTTTTGTTAGAGGTAAAATAAAAAGCAAGGAGTTTTAATTAGTGATATTGATATAATAGCTAAGAAAAAAGAAATATCCTACACTAACTTCTTTAGCTTATCTTCCTGGAGTCATTTGAAAAAAATCTAGTTTGGGATGAGGTAAACCCTTAGATACTAAATTTTTTTCACAACCGTAAAAATAAATGGTTACTGACTCTCCTGGTGCTCTCAATACTTGGTGGGAATTTGAAGGAGTTCTGCAACTTTAAGACTGTAGGAAGCATGTCCTTAGCAAACTGACTTATATTTCCACTGAGCTAGATGGCTGTAGTCTGGGGCAGTAAAAAATCAGCAGTGTTGTTGCTGCTGCACGTTGCCTTATATTTGTATTGGCATCTGGTCTACTTGCAACATATTTAGACCACACCTCTTGAGTTCTATTTACTCTACTGAGTAAATAGAATTTACTTCAGTAAATACAATGTATTTACTGAAACAGCACAGTGATTGAGGAGTAATGCAAGATAAAAATTAAGACATCTCACTAGCCTCAATGATTGAACCATCATTCTTTCTCAACCCACTAGTTTTTTCCCCTTAAATATTTGTATTCTTATAGCTTCTTCCCTAGTTTTCGTCTTCCCTCCTATTTGTTACTCCCTTTCTTTCTCTCTCATCCCCATATATGTTCTGTGGTTCCCCTCAACCTTGCCAACTTCCTGATCGAAGATATATGGAGAGAAAGATGATAGTTAGTAAGACATCTGAGTCTTCCATAAGCATGAAATCTAATACTATTACTAGTGGAAAAGAAAGAAAATCTTATTAGCATTGTTGTTGAGGTATGTGGGTTTCTTTTGGTTTTACAGTCCAAATACTACTGCTGGTATTCAAGTTCTTCAGGAGGTTTCCATGTCACGCTACATTCCTCACCCTTTCCTGGTGGTATCTGTCACTCTGACATCAGTGAGTACAGAGAATGGAATCACCTTGAAAATGCCACAGCAGGTACCATTCCATTATCAAAGGTCTTTGGAGTTTACATCTCTGTTTTTAGTATTTGAGTCCATATTAGGAAGTATTTGTTCAGCAAATAAATACTAAGTGTCTAAAATGTACCTTATATGAGAATGCTGGGTTGCAGTGGCAAATTAAAAAGACATGGTTTCTGCTCAGGCATTAAATAAATAATTACATACATAATGAATTGTTCCTGTTATGTGTACCAAAAAGTAGTATACATTACTGTGAGAGCGTATAACAAAAACCTATTATAGTCTGAACAATCAGAGATTTCTGTATCATTTAAATTAAAACCAGGAGAATAAGTGGAGATTATCTAAGTTAAGAGGGGATGGATTTTCAGGTGGAAGGAACAGTAGTGCAAAGGCCCATATAGACAAGGCAGAACATGACACACTCAGGGAATTGGAAGAATGTTAGAGTGACTGGGACATGGAAAGTGAAAGAGGATATGAGTCTTGTAGATAATATTGATAATTTTAGACTTTAAGTCTAGTGTTTTAAGGTAGGTATTATTAGATCTAAGGTTTATAATGTTTACTGTAAGGAGGAAAATGAACTGGAGTAAGACAAAACTACTGTAGGGAGAGCAACTGGGAGGTCATTGTAATGATCTAGGTCAGTGGTGTTCACAGTCTGAACTTGGGCAGTGAAAAAGGATATGGAAAGAAGTAGAATGAGTATAGAATAGCAAGGGCTTTTTAATTAGTTAATTATGAGGAAAGAGAAAGTATAATCCCATAGTTTCTCGGTAAAGTAACAGGGTAAGAAGTAGGGCAACCAGGACCCACGTTGCATAACTTTCTATTTCAGTGGTTTCTAAACTTCATGTCAACTGGGAACTGACTGTCAGAGGAAAATTCTATGTAGATTTATTTGTCATCCCTGTCTGGGCAGTCTGTCTTTTACTTCCTATCGAGGCACTTCGATCAAACCTCAACACTCCATAAAATAATTAGAAAACAGACTAGACTAGACTATCCAGTTATAGGGAATTTAATATTACTTATATGAATCTAAAATCGATTTTGTTACCTTCTATCCCAGTTCTCTATTCTTTGTAAGAAGACATTGTAAAATTGTAAAAGCTAGTCCCTCTTCCACATGATGACCCCTAAAATATCTGCAGACAGTTGTCATTCCTTGGCTTCTCCTTCTTTCCTCAAACCTCTCTGCCGTCTTATCTGCATGCTAAATACTTCCATATCTCCAACTATTTCATGTGATGTTTGTTCTAGACCCCTTAAGCATCTTAAGCATCTTGGTCTCCCTTCTTTTTTTTTTTCCTTTTTTCTTTTTTTTTGAGATGGAGTCTCACTCTGTCGCCAGGCTAGAGTGCAGTGGTGCAATCTCTGCTCACTACAACCTCTGCCTCCCAGGCTCAAGCGATTCTCCCGCCTCAGCCTCCCAAGTAGCTGGGACTACAGGTGCACGCCACCACACCCAGCTAATTGTTGTATATTTGGTAGAGACAGGGTTTCACCATGTTGGCCAGGATGGTCTCAATCTCTTGACCTCATGATCTGCCCACCTCGGCCTCCCAAAGTGCTGGGATTAAGGGCATGAGCCACCGTGCTCGGCCTTGGTCTCCCTTCTATAGGTAAAATTGGTTTTCTCCTTTAAAATATAGCTCCCATTTCCTCTGCAAACCATATTTAATGGTAACCAGTTAGTCCTAATTGATAAGGGAATATACTGTTTTACAGAAGTTTAGATAAAAGGTGTGAAAAAAAGTGACAATTTAAAAATCATTTTTGCAGTCCTGAGGAACTAATCAATCTTATCACTAAAAATGGGAAAACCAGATATGGTATGCTTCTTAAGGTGATATAACATGAAGTTCACAAGAATTATTGCCAAAAATCTTGAACCCAAATCAAATCAAGTATAGAGAGTCATCTTCCCCACCACAAGGAAGCAGAATACAAGACATTCTGTTGGACAGCTACAAGTCACTAACGTGGGGGAAGAAGGAGTGAATCTTCTAGATTAAATAAGACTTTGAAGCCATAAAAACCAAATGCAGTGGGTAAAAGTCATTTGTGAGGCAAATGTGGTAATCACTACCCTGCAGAACCAAGTCAGTAAGCTCATTTGTATCTTCATTCAAACCAGCTATGAAAAGACACTGTTGAAACAATTAGGGATATTTAAATACTAATGGAAAGAGAAAGTAGGGAATAATTGTAAATTTTATTGGATGTGATGCTAGCATTGTAGCTATGTAAGCAGATGCCCATATATTTTAGGAACGCATATTAAATATGTAGAAGTAAAATGGGTAGCATATCTTAATTGAAAATACTCTGACAAAACTGAAAAAAAAATAAGGGATGGATGGAGCACATAAGGAATATCTTGATAATTGTGAATCTGGATAATGGCAGTGTGAAATTTCATTATACTATTCTCCATACTTTTAATTATGTTTAAAGTTTTCATATTTAAAAAAGGACTCTTATATATCCCAGATAGAGTAGGCAACCAGTGGCATCAGTAGTCCTGGATACCATATTTTGAGAGGGCCTTTTACAAAGAGAAGGTGCTTAATTTGGCTAGAGCAGATTAAGAAGTTAAAATTGACTGATTACCATAGAGGGAAGACAAAGAATGCTAGAGCAAAGTAAGTTTTCATTTAATACTAAAGTTTTCAAAAAAAATAGTAGTAACAGTGAAAACTCTTCAACAGCAAGATAGTCTCTCCATGAGAGTGAGCTCCTTGTTACTGAAACTCTCTTAGAGAATCATCTGCCAGGGGTTTCTTTAGGGTAAGAGATTGAGTTTGGGGTTCCTTCAAATTTAGGATTTTGGGCATACAGGTAGCCCTTGCTTTTTCTGAAAGCTTTATTAAAGTTGCCTGAGAGTGCTGTTGCAGTCATCTTTAACATTATCAGAAAGTGTTGAATACTAAGATCGGATACTGATAATACCCACTCACTGAAGAAAAGAGAAGTGTACTTTTTTAATGAATTAGTATGAAATGTGAAATCTACCATCTTAAAACTTAAGGTAGTCATTATAAACATTACTCATATTGTGGTGAATTACAGTAAATGCCTTTAAGGTCTTTTGAAGTGTTTTAGTGTATGCAATCCCCAGTCATGCTGTTTTGCTGCAGGTGTTTGTGTCTTTTTCTTTTTCCTCTGCCATCTAGCTACATTTTACTGTTATCCAGGTGTCTGACTCTTCTAGTTCCCACACACCTAAATTCCATGTTCGCTTCTCATACCTCCAAATTACTTTCTGGATAGATACCCAATTTTTTTATTTAGTCATTTCTTTATACATAATCCTCTGTAGAATCTGAAAGCAGTAAGCAAGAGTAGTTTGTATAGCCAAGTATTTTGCAACTAGAATATATAGGGTGGCTGCTGTTTTCTTGATGAACCCTAAATGATAATTGGTAGCTTAAATTCAGCCAGCCAGCATGCAGCAAAGCCTGGGACACAATCCCACAAGTTTTGAATAGTCACTCTTTCCTCCCTGAAATTCTTTCCTTCTGTTTATATAGCATGTATAGCATTGTGCTTCCCTGTTTCTCTTTTGTCTTCCAAAAGCTCAAGTGATGGCCCACTGCTCTTTTTTCCCTGGCTACTGTGCCTGAGAAACATCTGTCTGTCTCCTTCAGTTTACCAGCCTCTTTTTTTTTTTTTTTTTTTTTTTAAGACGGAGTCTTGCTCTGTCACCCAGGCTAGAGTGCAGTGGTGTAATCTTGGCTCACTGCAGCCTCCGTCTGCCGGGTTCAAGCGATTCTCCTGCCTCAGCCTCCCAAGTAGCTGGGATTACAGGCGCTTGCCACCATGCCCGGCTTATTTTTGTATTTTTAGTAGAGACGGGGTTTCACCATTTTGGCCAGGTTGGTCTTGAACTCCTGACCTCGTGATCCACCCACCTCAGCCTCCCACCGAATGCTGGGATTACAGGTGTGAGCCACCACGTCCGACCTGGCCCAGCCTCACCTTTAAGCTTCTGATGCTGGTACAGTCATCTCTGATTTAGTCATTGCTCACATTTTTACTTGGAAGTCTTAAGATTTTTTTTTTTATTTTTTCAAATTAAATGAACCAGAAAGAAAAAGGGAAACTCTTTGGTTTTCCCTTGTCTAATTTCTCTTCCTGTCTTCTATCACTGATAATAACTTCAACTTCTCTAGCACCTCAGCTAACCTGGAAATCGTCTTTGGTTCATCTCTTTTTCTACCTTTCATGTCTGGGATAGCAGTAAGTTCTATTTTTTTTAACCAAAATGTTCCTTCCTCTTTACAGATGGAAATGACTTGATATCTGAGATGCCTTTTAAAACAGGGCTGCTCAAAGTTTAATGTGCATAATGGTTTAAGTTGGGTGATAGGGCTCAATAGGAAATCATTATACTAGGCTCTCTGAGGTTTGATTGAAATTTTTCATTATAAAAAGGCAGACTATTTCCTCATTTCTGAAGTCAACACCCATGAAATCTGCCTCTCCTCAGTAACCTATCCTGATTAACTCTGATTTTTTAAATAACTGTCTTATTCAAGAACCATAAGTAGTGGCTTCTTTCCTGCTCTCTTTTACCTGGCTTTCTGAATCCTCCTTGAAGGTCTGTTACCATCCAGCTTT
The DNA here is from genome assembly GCF_028885625.2 of Pongo pygmaeus. Taxonomy (NCBI): domain Eukaryota; kingdom Metazoa; phylum Chordata; class Mammalia; order Primates; family Hominidae; genus Pongo; species Pongo pygmaeus. The sequence continues at coordinate 51,976,196 of NC_072386.2, read as the reverse complement.
GTTCTCATAATGTCCCTAGTCTAGCCAGACTGTTCTCACTTTCCCAATAGTTCCATGTCTTCGTTTTCATTGCACACTTCCATTAGAGTACCAACCCTTACTCTCCCACTCGTGTATGTCTTCCTCATCTGTCAGGTTCACCACATCTTTTAAACTTTCTGTTGTTATAGCAGCTAGATCACTGAAGTGATCTCTCATTTTTATAAACTTCTGAAGTTCTCTTAGCTTTTTCAGGATAATTCAACTCTGCCCTCAATCATATGTCACTGGTGGTGTTCATTAATTGCATTATGTGTCAGGCTTTGTACCATCCTAGCCAGAAAGCTCCTTGTATTCCCACAGAACCTAGCAGAATGGCTATACATAGTACAACCTCAATAAATAATGTAGATTGTTTAACCTATAAACATTATGGATTGGGGGGAGATGCGGAAAGCATACCGATACAAAAGTATGAATTTAGCTGCTTTTTCTTAAATTTCAGGCTCGTGGTGCAGAGAGCATTATGTTAAACCTGGCAGGACAGCTCATCATGATGCAGAGGGACAGGTCAGGCCCACAGATCCGGGAGAAGGACAGTAACCCTAATAACCAAAGGAAACTTGTGAGTAAAGTACAAGTCATTTCTTTTCAAACATTAAGAAGGTATGGGATGAGGATGAAGGAATGAAAGAATTTAAGAGAAGAGTATTTTATGATTTGGAAAGGAGAAATTAAGTCCATAAAATTAGTCTTAAGCCTCTGGGTGTAAGACTGACTGACTGGAGGATAAGGTCCCAAAATGATCATGAAATGTTCCATACTCCATATGTTACTGCTTAGGCATCATTCATTGCGAATTCTAATGGAAAAAATAGCGATAGACTGGTGAAGTTCATGGGGTGTTTTGTTTTCAGATTTAAGTGTATATACTTTAAAAGGCCAGGATACTTTTATTAACTCTAATTCTAATTAGATCCCTTTGCTTTTCCCAAAAAAGTATTATACTATCATTTGAAAGACTTAGTAAACTAGTACCTAGGAACTTAAGAACCTGCAGATTTAATAGGAAAACAACTTGATTATTGTCTCTCCTTCTCCAGCTGCCATTCTGTCCTCCTGTTGTACTAGCCCAGTCTGTTGAAAATGTCTGGACAACGTGTCGAGCAAATAAACAGAAACGTCACCTTCTGGAGGCCCTCTGGCTGAGCTGTGGTGGTTCAGGGATGAAAGTTTGGCTCCCTCTCTTCCCTAGGGATCACCGCAAGCCCCATTCCTTCTTGTCCCAGCGGATCATGCTGCCTTTCCACATCAACATTTACCCGCTAGCTGTTCTGTTTGAAGATGCTTTAGTCCTTGGTGCTGTCAATGACACTTTGCTCTATGATTCTTTGTATACTCGGAACAATGCTAGAGAACAGCTGGAGGTGCTCTTCCCTTTCTGTGTTGTGGAGAGAACCTCTCAGATCTACCTCCACCACATTCTACGTCAACTTCTGGTCAGAAACCTTGGGGAGCAAGCCTTGCTCTTGGCCCAGTCCTGTGCCACATTACCTTACTTCCCTCATGTGCTGGAGCTCATGCTCCATGAAGTACTGGAAGAAGAAGCTACCTCACGGGAGCCCATTCCCGACCCTCTGCTTCCCACTGTAGCAAAATTTATCACTGAGTTCCCCCTCTTCCTGCAGACAGTTGTCCATTGTGCCAGGAAGACCGAATATGCCCTATGGAATTACCTTTTTGCAGCTGTTGGAAACCCTAAGGACTTGTTTGAGGAATGTTTGATGGCTCAGGATTTGGACACAGCTGCCTCTTACCTTATTATCTTACAGGTAACAATTCTCTTCTTATAAAGCGGAAGAATTAATGAGCTTAAACTTAGAAAAATAGAAATGTCCTATTTTGACACCATGATTGTGTTTAAGGAATTCATAGTCAAATTTTCTGTTTATATCTTTAATTTGGAAGAATTCAGACAGATTCCTTTGAATGTCATAAAGTAACATTGCAGAGATATTTTTTCCATTGTCCATAAATAGGCCTAAAACAGATTAATGAGTTCAGAGTAGTATTTTGAAAATTTAATATATTGAAGAAATTTAATATGTATATTAGAATACATGTAATAGGAACATGTAAGAAATATTACATAAGATTATTGAAATATTACATAAGAAACATAGCAAAGAAAGTATTATTTGAGATATTAGTGAGTCTGAGCTTCCCACAACACTAGATTTGTTTCCTTTCAGTGTGGGTTGCTGAGGGGACACTTATTAGAGCATGGTCATAACAGAGCACCTTGAGCTAGTCTTCCCCAAAGCAAGCTGAGAAGGCTTAGGCCTGCCACAGCAAAGATCCTCATAGCACACAGTTTTTCTCAAAATAATGGCTTCTTTGCAACTCCTGAAAATTTATTTCATTAGATATTTGACAAAAGGGCTTGACAGTTGGTTATTTGATAGGCTACACTTAAAGATTCTTTCCAGTTACTGCAAAGTTGTTTTCATTGATAATAAGCAGCTAACCATAAACCTGGTTTGAATCTCTGCCTGAAGCAGATTTCCTGTCAGCTTCTTTGCTTCATGACAATGGACTGAAACCAGAGGAGACACTCACAAGTAGAGGCCAGGTGGCCTTGAAGTATGATTCCATGGCTAACCCTAAAGAAAAAGACATGGGGTTTTAAAAATAGAATCAAAATAAATGCAGCTGTTTTTTGGTTCCGGGTCACTCCTTGCAACTTCACTGTATCTCCCTGACAATGTAATTTTTTCTGCAACAGAATTTCTAAGTTGCTATGGATTGGCAGATAATAACTACAATTACAGTTGTCTATTAGGCACCTTTCCATAAAGACCAAGATAGGCAGGTTAAATTTGTGAAAGAAAAATGGAGGATTCTGAATGTGCAGCAGAACTTTACTACTTGCTATTGCCCAAAGCAGAGATTTTAGTCACATCCTCAGAAAACTCTGCAACAGGAGACAGACCTGACCTTTTTTGGAGTCGGGCGAACCTCCCTTTTTTTTCTTCCTTTTCTGCTGATCTTCAACAATTTACTTAACTCAGTTTCCTCACTTGTAAAATACAAATGATATGCTTATCTGCAGAGTCACTGGGAGAAATAAATGAAATAATGACTTAAAGTATATGTATGGTATCTGGCATGTAGTGGGAGTTTAATAAATTATAGTTTACCTACACCAGAAGAGTACTTGCCTCGCTTTTCCTTGTATAGTACTTTTTAATCTTACTATTAAACTAACCCCTGTGGTGGTGTGGCTACATTCTTTGAGTTTAGAAAACTAGAGATAAAGAATTGCTATTATCTTCCCAAATTGTGTAGTATAAAAAGAATGCTGTCCTGGTTGTTTTTTGTAGAATATGGAAGTCCCTGCAGTAAGTAGGCAACATGCTACCCTTCTATTCAACACAGCACTAGAACAAGGCAAGTGGGACCTTTGTCGACACATGATTCGATTTCTTAAAGCCATTGGCTCTGGAGAATCTGAGACACCTCCATCCACACCCACAGCTCAGGTTAGTTGCAAAAGTTATACATCTTCTCTAGGCCATACACCTACATAGCATCTTTCTTTAATGGTACTGCATATTGTCTGTAATCCTAGGAACCCAGTTCAAGTGGTGGATTTGAGTTCTTCAGGAATCGAAGCATCAGTTTATCCCAGTCAGCTGAAAATGTTCCTCCCAGTAAATTCAGTTTACAGAAAACACTAAGTATGCCATCTGGTCCCTCTGGAAAAAGGTAAAATAATAAAGAGCCATTACTGCTTTTTGGGCATTCATGACACATTGCATTTCAAGACATTTACAAAATTAGGTCTTAATGGAAACAACTATTTAATCCAATTGCAGTTTCTTTTTCCATTCCCAAAAAGCAGAGACCACACAGAAGGCTTCCCTTTTTTCTTCCTCCCAAGTTCACTTCAGTACCCTCTGAATAGTTTCTGCCCCTTTTTCTGGAATAGATCTTGATGTACCTGTTCTGAATATAACAAACTTGTTTAAGACAGAGTCTCACTCTGTCGCCCAGGCTGGAATGCAGTGGCACCATCTCAGCTCACTGAAACCTCCGCCTCACAGGTTCAAGTGATTCTCCTGCATCAGCCACCCGAGTAGCTGGGATTACAGGCATGTGCCACCACACTCGGCTAATTTTCTTATTTTTAGTAGAGACGGGGTTTCAACATGTTGCCCAGGCTAGTCTCGAGCTCCTGGCCTCAAGGATCCACCTGCCTCTGCTTCTCAAAGGGCCGGGATTACAAGCGTGAGCCACCTTACCCGGCCAAATGCTACAAACTTGTTTTTTCCCATAAGTTACTGGAGTCCAGGTGGTATTTGGTTACATTAAGAAGTTATTTAGTGGTGATTTGTCAGATTTTGGTGCACCCATCACCCAAGCAGTATACACTGCACCATATTTGTTGTCTTTTATCCCTTGCCCCCTCCCAGCCTTTCCCCCAAGTCCCCAAAGTCCATTGTATCATTCTTATGCCTTTGCGTCCTCATGGTTTAGCTCCCACATATCAGGGAGAAACATACTACATTTGGTTTTCCATTCCTGAGTTACTTCACTTAGAATAATATTCTCCAATCTCATCAGGTCATTGCAAATGCTGTTAATTCATTCCTTTTTATGGCTGAGTAGTATTCCATCATATATACGTATATACGACAGTTTCTTTATCCACTCGTTGATTGATGGGCATTTGGGTTGGTTCCGTGATTTTGCAATTGTGAACTATGCTGCTATAAACGTGTGTGCAAGTATCTTTTTTGAATAATGACTTCTTTTCCTCTGGGTAGATCCCCAGTAGTGAGATTGCTGGATCAAATGGTAGTTCTACTTTTGGTTCTTGAAGGAATCTCCACCCTGTTTTCCATAGCAGCTGTACTAATTTACATTCCCACCAGCAGTGTAGAAGTGTTCCCTGATGGCCACATCCATGCCAACATCTACTGTTTTTTGATTATGGTCATTCTTGCAGGAGTAAGGTGGCATCGCGTTGTGGTTTTGATTTGAAAATGCAACAAACTTTTAAATTACCTCTGATGATAGAGGACTAAAAGGAAGATAGATAAATCTGTAGGTAATCCAAAAGCCTTCTTAAAGTCAGTAATTTTACCTTTCCTTCTAATTATACCTTTAGATAAAAATTTAGTGCTAATGCATTTGACACTCCTGTGACCTATTGATTAGAGAAGTTATTACACAGTGGGGGAGCCAAATGAATTGTATGCTGGAGACTGAAACTGCTATCACCCATAGATGGGATATTGTCTTCTGAGAGATGACTGTGAATTCACACTAACATTATAAAATCATGAGAATTTCCTCTGGTTTGTGAGGCCTATGTATTCCTTCCTATGTTCTTATGTTGTTGTCTCATTTTTTTCCTTACCTAATCCTTTGTTTTATATTGTTCATATTATCTTTTTTTTCCCCCCCAGGATAACATGAACATATGTTTATATTCTTACTACCGTGCTTGGGCACATAGTGAGAGCTTATTGAACGTTTGTTATTGTCATGTTTTACTGGGTTTTTTTGTTTTTTGTTTTTTGAGATGGAGTTACGCTCTTGTTGCCCAGGCTGGAGTGCAATGGCTTGATCTCAGCTCATCGCAACCTCCGCCTCCCAGGTTCAAGCGATTCTTCTGCCTCAGCCTCCCAAGTAACTGGGATTACAGGCATGCACCACCACGCCTGGCTCATTTTGTATTTTTAGTAGAGACAGGGTTTTTCCGTATTGGTCAGGCTAGTCTCAAACTCCCGACCTCAGGTGATCCTCCTGCCTCTGCCTCCCAAAGTGCTGGGATTACAGGCATGAGCCACCACGCCCGGCCTGTTTTACTGTTTTTTAACAAGTGCTTACTACATGCCAGGCCTTATTCTAAGCATTTACATACATAGGTCCTATTTTAAACAACTCTATGAGGGTTATCCACATTGTATAGATGAAGAAACAGAGGCCTAGGAAAATAAACTTAGTTATGTTCACACAACAAATGAGTGGCAGAGCCAAGATCCGAATCCAGGCAGTACTGCACCAGAGACTAGGCTCTTTACCTCACCACTAAACTGCCTATCACTTAAAGCACCACATTATCCAGTTAGCAAACCAGTTCCCCCACATTAGCTCATGTGAGTCAGGAACAAGAGACTATACTTAGTCAAGTTGTAATTTTTAAAAATTGGTTTCAGGACTGGCAAGGTGGCTCCCACCTATAATTCCAGCACTTTGGGAGGCCAAGGTGGGAGGATTGCTTGAGGCCAGGAGTTCAAGATGAGCCTGGGCAACACAGCAAGATGCCATCCCTGCAAAAATAAAAATACATTGGCTAGACATGGTGGCAAGTACCTGTAGTCCCAGCTACTTGGGAGGCTGAGGTGCAGAAGATAGCTTGAGCCCAGGAGTTTGAGGTTGCAGTGAGCTATGATCACACCACTGCACTCCAGACTGGGTGACATTGTGAAACCTTGTCATTTAAGAAAAAAAAAGTTGGTTTTCTTTTCATATGTCTGCATGACTCACACTGAGAAATTTAATTTCACTTTGCCTCTCTATCCTTAGTTTCTTTGATGTGCTCTCCTTCCCTCTTTTCACTGGGCTTTTCAAATACAGCATACAGGTTTGCTGCCTTTATTTCCGTCAGCCACCCATCACCTGCCTCCTGGTCTGACTTCTTCCATCCCCCTTTTCCTGTTCCCTGTATTCATTCTACAAATGTGTCTTAGCCTACTGTGTTCCGAGGGTTGTGGTGTAACACGGAGGAGAAGCGTTGATACTTTATCTTCATTGTCAATCAGAATTAGATCTTGGATCTCTTATCTCCTTGTCAGCTTTATCAGTACCTCTGCGTAATAAGTATGTGAAATCCTCCAGTAAAGATTATTCTGTAGCTTTCTTGTGTTTCCACTTACAGATGGAGCAAAGACAGTGACTGTGCTGAGAACATGTATATTGACATGATGCTCTGGAGACATGCTCGGCGCCTCTTAGAAGATGTGAGGTTAAAGGACCTTGGCTGCTTTGCAGCCCAGCTGGGCTTTGAACTAATTAGTTGGCTATGCAAGGAACGTACCCGAGCTGCCCGGGTAGACAACTTTGTAATAGCTCTGAAGAGACTCCACAAAGATTTCCTGTGGCCACTTCCAATCATCCCAGCCTCTTCTATCAGTTCTCCTTTCAAAAATGGAAAATACCGAACTGGTAATGTAGACTTCATGTCACTTGTACAAGGAGAATTGTATTTTACTCCATGTATTTACACATTTTGCTATTAGTTGATAGTCAAGGAATTATTTTCATTCCAAACTTAGGAATGGATAAAAGCCAACTTTTTGTACATGAGTTGGAATGCCCACTGTTTGACCAAAGATGTAAATAAAGTAGAACCTATGTCTCTAAGTCTTGTGACCTTGAAGTCTAATTCAAAAATCTAATCATTCTTGGATTATAAAGAAGTTGAGAACTGCCTGAATATAAAAGCTGCCATGCTTATGTTATTGTGGGAAGGAGTTCTGGAATGAGATAGACATGGACCTCAGAGTAAGCTGACAGAACTCATTCCAGGGGAACAGTAAGGCCACCTTCTAAACTAGGAGAGGACAAACTGAAAGTGTACATTTTGGTGAAATAAAAATTTAAAGTTTTTAAATTCAGGTCTTTTTATGAAGACTGTTCTAATTATTACTATTTATGAATATTGAAACCAAAACTTTTAACTTTGGCATTTGGAAACTTCATGTTATCTTAAGAGCCAAAGCAAATCACTTAGAAGATCAACATAATAAAGTTTTGCCTAGCTCCAGTAAGAGATAAGATGATATAACTGTTAGGTGGTATTGTATGGTCAGTCCATTGTTACACAATCCCATGTCTCTAGTTTTGGGGTGGCTGATACAGTATAGGACAGTAATTGCCTTTGAACTGTTCTTACTGGGTAGGCAGGTGGGGGAAGCTAAAAGAGCTGAATTGAAAATGTCAGTGTGTGCATCTTCAATTTCTTCCTCCATTTTTTGTTTTCGGACCCACTCTGCAGTGGGAGAGCAGCTGTTAAAGTCTCAATCAGCTGACCCATTTTTAAACCTTGAGATGGATGCTGGCATCTCCAACATCCAGCGAAGTCAGAGCTGGCTCAGCAACATTGGCCCCACCCATCATGAGATAGACACAGCTTCATCCCATGGACCACAAATGCAAGATGCCTTCTTGTCACCTTTATCTAATAAAGGTAAATGTCATTTTAAATCCTAGCTCTTCTTCAGTTCCTTTGAAGAAAGTTTATGTGCTATAGCACTTCAGAGATAGACCTTCACCCTTTTTCTATAGTGATGGAGGATTAACCGTTTGTATCCACTGGAGAGGTAGAAAGTTTGTAGAACAAGTTTGTAGAACAAGGCCAAACTGGCCTTGACTGTACTTTGCCATATCTATTTTATGTGAACATAAAATAAATGTTTTATGTGTACTTTGCCATATTTATTTTATGTGAACAAAATAAATATCCTAGGAATAAAGTTCCTACATAATATCCTTGATTTTGCCTCTTGGCCTTAAAAGCTTGTAATATTTACTATCTGGCCCTTTTACAAAAAAATGTACACCAACCTCTGCTCTATAGTAATGGGTAAATCACAAACTGAAGAGGTTTTGAAGCAATTTGTGTTGGCATAGGGTTATACAGTATAGAAGCTTAAACAACAATTTGTCTGAGTTTGCAGTTTTTTTAGTGGCCAGGCATTTGTCTAATGTTTGATTATCAGTCTGTCATCACTATTACCTGAGCTTCTGCTATGTGAGGAGGCTTACAGATCTCATTAGTTTTGTTTTAAATTGTGGTAGAATACACAATTTAACAGCTTGACCATTTTTAAGCAGTTTGTAGTGTTAATTACGCCCACATTGTTCTGCAATCAACCTCCAGAATGCTCTTCATCTTCAAAACGAAAACTCTGTATGTGTTATTTAATAACAAGAACTCCCCATCCCTTCTTCCCCCAGCCACTGGCAACCACCATTTTATTTTTTCTCTCTGAATTTGACTATTCTAGGTACTTTATATAAGGAAATCATATAGTGTTTGTCTTTTTCTGACCAGCTTATTTCACTTAGCATAAATGTCCTCATGTTCATCTTTTTGGAGCATGTTTTATTCCTTTGTATGCAGGTACCACGTTTTGTGTATTCTTCTGATGATGGACACTTGGGTTGCTTTTACTTTTGGCTATTGTGAATTATGCTGCTATGAACGTGGGTATATAATATTTCTGTGAGACTCTGTTTTCAGTTATTTTGGGTATATATATGCAGAAATGGGATTGCTGGGTCATAATTCTACTTGCATTTTTTTTGAGGAATCGCCGTAATGTTTCCCATAGCAATTGCACCATTTTAAGTTATCAGCAGTGGATAAGGGTTCTATTTTCTCCACATCTCACCAACACTCACTTTCAGTTTTTTGATAGTAGTCATCCTGATGGGTGTGAGATGGTGCCATTACTTTAGAAAACTTTTTTAAAGAGATAATTTCAAATATATTAAAAAGTATGGTTAATAATATAGTGGGTTCCCCTCCCTCCCCCATGTGGCCATCACTCAGCTTACATCACTAATGGCCACATGTTTGGTGTACCTCCCCACTCTTGTATTAACTGAAGAAAATCCATGACATATTATCTATAAATACTTCAGTATTTTTCCTACAAGGACTCTTTAAGAATTATGACCAAAATACCATTATCATCCCTATAAAAATTTGATAATTCCTTGGTACCATCAAATATCCATTAAGTATTCAGATTTCTAATTGTTTCATAGGCATCATAATTTTGTATAGGTTAAGATTTAAATAAGGTTCACATATTGTGATTGTGTTCTTAATTCTCTTTTTAAGTGGATGTTCCCCCACCCTCTCCTTTTCCCTTCCTTGCAGTTTATTCATGGAAGAAATTTGGTTTTGTGGATTTTCTCACAATAATAATTTTGCTTATTACATCTTCATGGTTTAGTTTAACAGTTTCCTCTACTTCCTGTAGTAGCTGAATGTAAAGACTTGGTCAAACTCTAGCTAGATTTTATTGAGGGAGGTGGGGAAGACTGCTTCATAGGTGGTGTTAGTATATTTTTCCATCTAAAGGTACATAATGTCGGTTATCTAATTCTTTCTTTAAATGTCTTCTATGTTCACATGGTAATTTTAGCCATGGATTTCATGTTTTAGTTTCAAGATCCTGAGAAATCAACATCTGAGGAACAGCTAATATTTAAAATTAAAGGAAAATATATTTTCTCCAAGAAGTTGGTTGTAACTTTTGGCAATTCTTCATCAGGTGATGAATGCAGTATTGGTTCAGCCACAGACTTGACTGAAAGTAGCTCCATGGTGGATGGAGACTGGACAGTGGTGGATGAAAATTTCTCTACACTCAGTTTAACTCAGTCAGAGCTGGAGCACATTTCCATGGAGTTGGCCAGTAAAGGGCCTCATAAATCCCAGGTCCAGCTTCGGTGAGTTTCTTGGCTATTTGAAATCACAGAATGCCTATTCAGAGTATTTGGGCAAATAGGTATAGGGCTACTCTCCTAATAATCATTGCACTTCTGTACATCTTATAGATCTTCCTTAGCATAAATCATTTTGTTTCTGCTTATATTTAGGTATTTGCTACACATTTTCATGGAGGCAGGGTGCCTAGACTGGTGCATCGTTATAGGCCTGATTCTTAGAGAATCCTCAGTAATCAATCAGATTTTGGTTATTACACAGTCTTCAGAGGTAGATGGAGAGATGTTACAGAACATAAAGACAGGGCTCCATGCAGTGGACCGATGGGCCTCTACAGACTGGTAAGTGCTGCTTTCCTTAGGCTTGGTGTCCTTCCATGTCTTTTGGTGAATCCTGTCCTTTCACATTAAGGCTTAGTTATGGTTCATGTATTATATTTTATTTATTATATATTATTTATTATATGTTCATTTTTAAGCTACTTTCTTTAGTAATCATTCTATACCCAGCTATTTAAATGGATAATTCCATCGAGTAAAGTTACCCTGTTGGTCAGTGTATAATTTATAGTGTGAATGTATATCACTGACTTAAGATTTGATGCAGTGCAAATGAGCTTAGAATTAGACTGGAACTTCAGATTTGCAGCCCTGTGGAATTGAAAGCAATAGTCTACAAATATCTACTTGAAAAGATTCAAAGTTAAGGTCCATGTGAATTTAACATTCCATGGCAGTTACAAGCAAATCCAAATTAGAGTTGTGGTTGCAGTTAAGAGCCTTGGACTCTAGCCTTGTCTTTATTACCAGTTAATGTGTGTATTTGGAGCTAGTTACTTCCCTTACTTGGATCTGGTTTTCCTTAATTGCCAAATGCATTTAGGTTAAATGTCTGAAGGTCCTTTTTCAAGTCTAAGCTCTTGTTGGCCTTTCAATTGTAAAATACAATTTTTAGTTGTAATACTGGTTCTAAAACATCACCCTTTGCCCCTAATGCTTAGAAACTTAAGCCTCAGGCATATGCAATGTGCAGCCCCCTCTGCTGGGCAGGACACCCAAGAAGCCTTTCCTCCCTACCTTCTTTGCCTCCTCTCCCCCCTCCTAATCTATCATTGTCCTTACCATATCAATGTTCAGTAGAAGTTCACCCATAACATTCTACCAAACCTTTTGAATTATGGCAGATGAGCTAATGTTTTTTTCTCTACATAGTCCTGGATATAAGCCATTTTTAAACATCATTAAGCCACAACTGCAGAAGCTCAGTGAGGTAACAGAAGAGCAGGTCCAGCCAGATGCCTTCCAACCAATAACTATGGGTAAGACTCCGGAACAGACTAGCCCCCGGGCAGAGGAGAGCAGGGGCTCCTCCAGCCATGGAAGCATCCCCCAGGGTGAAGTTGGAAGCAGCAGTATGGTCAGCCGGAAAGAGGAGGACACAGCCCAAGCAGAGGAGGAAGAACCTTTTCAGGATGGGACTTACGACTGTTCTGTGTCCTAACAACAGTGAGGTTCCATCACAAAGGGGCAGTATTAATTAGCAGCAGCGTGCAACTCAGTATGTTGGACATAGTTGGATGATTTAACAGGAGAACTCAGTTCAGAGACTCTTTGGTAAGTATTATTAGATTTTAACTAATTCTTTCTTGTCTAAGAAGTCTTTTTGACTCCATAAAAATGTGATATAAAACATCTTTCATAAAAAAATTTTAAGCTGCAGTGAAAAGTAAATATTGTACAGATGTACATGAGAATATTTTGGTTTTACTCAAAGGTTGGTAGCTCTTAAACCACAGGAATTGTTTTGCCCCAGGTGAGCTTACTTTTTCACTACTTACATCTTCTCACGTTTCCCGGTTCTGCATTATGTCCAGACTGCTTTTAAAAAAATAAATGCTAAGGTGCTTGCTATAGTCTATCAGGTACTTGAGCTACCTGTCTGCTCCCTTGGATACAGCTGGACTCTTTATTCAGTCCTCCTGAATAGATTGCTACCCTGGGGCACAATATGTGCCAGTATGATGGAAACATTCTCCTTGGCTTTACTAGCCAGTCAAATCGCAGTCCAGAATTGATGGAAGCTATTTACCTGTGAGTTAATGTGCTTGTTTTAGCAAGCTTGATTCCCATTAGACCAATGTGGGCAGAGATCTGAGGGGGTTCTTCTCAATTTTGCTGTTAGATACCACTAAACTATTTTGTATTAAAGAACAGTATCTTTTTGTGAATACTCTTGTGTAAATATACTCAAAGGCACTGTTCATTTTAGGGCTTGTATTATAATTTGTAAGGTTTTAATGCTGGATTCTGCATGTCTACACATACAAAGACAGAGCTTGCTCCTCTGCAAAACTGAGGAAGACAGGTTTATTGGCTTGGTCATGAAGTAACAGAAATGGTCACACTGATCATGAAATGCAGCAGGTTTTGTGCAAATTAACATAGTCTCTTATTTATTGCTTTTGTAAATTGAATAAAGATGGACTTCTATGTAAATAGACTGCTGAATCCTGTATTATCACGGCTACTAAAAATTAGTGTGTAAAGAATGCATTCTTCATTGTAAACTTAAAATATTTTATGTACTTCTAGAAATGACTTAAATTTGTTTTCATACATTATGAAAACAACTGCATACTCCTTAATTGCTTTAAACACCCATCCAATGTATGTAATTCTAATTACCTTATAACAGTATTAAGACAGCTTATTTGTACTGTGCAATTTGAACAAGGAATGCAATGTTATTTTTTACAAAAAACAAACTTGTTTATTTTTATAATAACGATGTATTTGATGTGGACCAAATTCGTACCACTATCTAAAATAGCCTCTTTTCTCATAGTGCAGTTGTAGTTTAGAAACAAAACTTGGTCCTCTCTCCTTGCTTTTTAAAGTAAATGGCTAGATTTAGTTGTCTTAGCCAGGTTTCTTTTGAAGAGAAACTCAAAACCATTTTGAAACTGCTTAGTTCAGAATACATCAAAGTATTTAAAATTACTGAGTTGGGTAATTTACTATCATTTACTTTTTACATTACAAGTGCAATAATATTTTACAAAATGAAACTCCCGAATGGGTGGAGTATGTAATTATTGGTACCTGGTCCTTCTGGTGCTATTTTTATTTAAGTCTTTGTTTCAAACCACCTTTCCCTGAATCTTAAGATAATGTTTTGCATGTAAGTACATGCAGCCCAGCAAGAAACTAAACTGAACTCTCTTCTCCTATCCTAGTCCATTAAGGAGAAGAACCAGCATTGCTTTTGTGTTTGGTGTGAATATTCAGTCAATAAAAATGATTTACCATTATAAAGAGCTGTGATCTTTTCAAGTATCTGAAATAAAACACTGTGCTGCTGAGTTCATCTCACATTCTTGAAAGCAGGGCACCAGTAAGTTAACTGTATTCCTGTGGGTTAGGCCGTGAATGAATTGTTTCTTTTATACAATATTCTTTTACAACTAATAGAGATAGGAGGCCCCAAGGCAAGAAGTTTGGCAGGTTTACGGAAAATTTGGTAATTTGTTATATACTTTAATTTTTAAAAACTCATTTTTATTGTGTTGTTTGGTTCACATATCAACTGTTTAAGCCATAATTTTAGCCAATGAATTTAAATATTCAGTATAACTATTTGAGGTTTACTAGATGCATTTATTAATAAATTATTTGCTGAAACCAAAACAAGAAGTCATTGGGGTGTGGGAATAAAATCAACCTTTGCTTGTAATTAAAGTTGCTGCTATTTCTGTAATGTGTATTTTTCTCCCCTTGGTAAAGGGCAATAAAACCATTACACAAACTTTGGTTTATTCATCATCTCAGGTTAACAGCCATGAAAATCATCTTTTCATTATATAATTCTGCTTCTTAGAATTTTCCTTATGAAATGAAATTCAGACAGATTTATTTAAAATATTTATTCATATGTAGATTTAGAATGACAGCATCAAGAGTTGGCAACATCCTAGATGCCTGACAGTAAAATACTGGAGGAAACAGCCCATGTCGATGACATGGAAAATGTTCAAAATATAATGAAGGAATGGCAGAAAATTATGTATACCTTAAGATATCTACCAAGCAAACAAAATTTTACATGTAAGTATAGAGGAACCTAGGTGTCATTTCTAATAAGTGGGATTAAAAGGTACTTTGACTTTTTCCCATTTTCCTAAATATGCTTTCAGTCTCCATGGATTTGCCTATTCTGGACATTTCATATAAATGGAAACATACAGTATGTGAACTTTTCTATCTCACTTCTTGGCACCAAAGCATGCTGTTATTTTGGCTGTAGCCATCCAAGTTGTACATGAAGTAGTGTCTCATCATAGTTTAGATTTTCATTTACCTAATGGTTAATGTAAATCTTCTCGTAGGATTATTAGCCATTTGTCTATTTTTGAAGAAAAATGTCTGTTTAATTAGGTCGTTTCATTGTTGATTTGCTGGAGTTCTTTATATATTCTGGATACTATTTTATGTACATATAAATTGCAAATATTTCTTATTCTGTGGGCTTTTCACTTTTTTAGGTTTCAATATTCAAGTTTTTTTTTTTTAAGTAATGTTGATTACAGCATTTGAAGGGGAGAATCTAATTCCACACAAAATGGAAGACTCTAAAATGTACCCATTAAATACTGCTAAAAAAAAAAAGAAAAAGAGTGGTGAGAATACAACAGAAGTCTGATTTAGATTGAGTGTTGTCACCATGTGATTACAATCAATCAATCAATCACACAGACTCTCAATCATTTCACTTTCTTGATAATGTCCTTTGAAACACTGTTTTTCATTTTAAGTCCAACTTATTTTTTCTTTGGTTGCTTGTGCCTAATAATGTGGGTTATGAATATTTACAACTAAAAGTTTTAAGAATTTTATAGTTATATCTCCTACATTTAGGTCTTTGATCCATTTTGAGTTAATCTTCGTGTATGATATGAGAGAGAGATCTGACTTCATTCTTCTAACGTGGCTATTCAATTGTCAGAGCACCATTTATGGAAAGGATTTTTTTCCCATTGTCAAAAATCAACAACTATAGATGTATGGGTTTATTTATAGACTCTTAATTGTATTCTAATGATCTATAATATCTTCTTATGCCAATACCACATTGCCTTGATTTCTGTTGCTTTGTAGGAAATTTTGAAAGTGAGAGTCCTAAGTTTGTTTTTTCTAGGCTGTTTTGGCTATTCTAGGTCCCTTGTATTTCCATATGAATTTCAGGATCAGCTTGTCAATTTCTATACTAAAATAAAGGCAGTTGGGATTTTCATAAGCATTGTATTCATGACATAAAGCAATCTGGAGAATATTGCCATATTAAGCCTTCCAGTCCATGAACATGAGATGTCTTTCCATTTATTGGGTTTTTAGTGTCTTTTAACAGTGGCTTATAATTTTTGCTAAGTCTCATACTTTTGTTAGTTTTATTTCTAAGTATTATTGCTACTGTAAAAAAATGGGATTTTCTGTTTTTGGATTGTGTATATAAATACAATTGCTTCTATATATTGACATTGCATCATGCAACATCAAACTTTTTCTTTTTTGTGGATTCCTTAGGATTTTCTACATTGAAGGTCATGTTGTTTGCAACCAGAGATAGTTTGAACTCTTCCTTTTCAATCTAGATGCCTTTTCTTTCTTTCTCCTGTCAAACTGTCCTGGCTACAGCCACCAGTACAATGCTTATTAGGTGGCAATAGTGGATATCCTTGTCTTCTGATCTTAGGGAGATGCTTTCTCTCATCACTAATTATGATGCTAGCTGTGGGTTTTTTATAGATAACCTTTATCTGGTTGAGGATGTTTGTCTTTTACAAAATCCAAAACCCTTCCATGATAAAAACACTCAACAAACATACATTGCATCTACTGAAGTAGTCATGTGGTTTTTGTCCTTTATTCTATTAATATGGTACATTGCACTGATTTTCAAATGTTTTTAAGACAGTTTTGCTCTGTCACCCATGCTGGAAGGAAGTGGCGCAGTCATGGCTTGCTGCAGCCTCAACCTCCTGAGCTCCAGCCATCCTCCTACCTCAGTTTCTATAGTAAGTAGTTGGGCCCACAAGCACACACCACCATGCCCTGCTAATTTTTGTGTTTTTAGTAGAGTCAGGGTTTTGCCATGTTGTCCAGGCCAGTCTCAAACTCCTGTGCTTAAGCAATCCACCCACCTTGGCCTCCCAAAGTGCTGAGATAAAGCATGTGCCACTGCACCTGGCCAACTTTCTGTTAAACCAACCTTGCATTCCTGGCATAAATTCCATTCGGTCATGCTGTAGAGCCAAGTTGGAGAAAAAAGAAATCATTACCAACATGTTATGTTTTTACAAATCAAATATGGAAGTAGAAGTGTCAAAAAATACACTGATACACCCCAAAAATCCCTACGTATTTCAACTAAAAACAGACATTAAGAGCCATAACTGGGATTGCTGGCAAGATGGCTGAATAGGAACAGCTCTGGTCTGCAGCTCCCAGCAAGATCGACACAGAAGGCGGGTGATTTCTGCATTTCCAGCTGAGGTACCTGGTTCATCTCACTGGGACTGGTTGGACAGTGGGTGCAGCCCTGTGAGGGTAAGCCAAAGCAGGGTGGTTCGTTGCCTCACCTGGGAAGCGCAAGGGGTCAGGGAACTCCTTCTCCCAGCCAAGGGAAGCCATTAGGGACTGTATCTTGCAATCCAGCCCAGATACTGTGCTTTTCCCACAGTCTTCGCAACCTGCAGACCAGGAGATTCCCTCCAGTGCCCATGCCACCAGGGCCCTGGGTTTCCACTACAAAACTGGATGGCTGTTTTGGGTAGACACGAAGCTAGCCGCAGTTTTTTTTTTCATACCCCAGTGGCACCTGGAACACCAGTCAGACAGAACCATTCACTCCCCTGGAAAGGGGGCTGAAGCCAGGGAGCCAAGTGGTCTGGTTTGGCAGGTCCCACCCCCACAGAGCCCAGCAAGCTAAGATCCACTGGCTTGAAATTCTTGCTGCTGGCACAGCAGTCTGAGCTTGACCTGGGATGCTCCAACATGGGGGGAGGGGCGTCCACCATTGCTAAGGCTTGAGTAGGCAGTTTTACCCTCACAGTGTAAACAAAGCCACTGGGAAGTTCAAAATGGGTGGAGCCCACTGCAGCTCAGCAAGGCCACTGCAGCCAGACTGCCTCTCTAGATTCCCTCCTCTCCGGGCAGGGCAACTCTGAAAAAAAGGCAGCAGCCCCAGTCAGGGACTAACAGATAAAACCCCCACCTCCCTGGGACAGAGCACTTTGGACAAAGGGCAGTTGTGGGCGCAGCTTCAGCAGACTTAAACATCCCTGCCTGGCAGCTGCGAAGAGAGCAGCGGATCTCCCAGCACAGCATTTGAGCTCTGATAAAGGACAGATTAACTCCTCAAGTGGGTCCTCCCAGTAGGTGCCAACAGACACCTCATACAGGAGAGCTCTAGCTGGCACCTGGCGGGTACCCCTGTAGGATGAAGCTTCCAAAGGAAGAAACAGGTACCAGTCTTTGCTGTTCTGCAGCCTTCACCAGTGATACCCAGGCAAACAGGGTCTGGACTGGACCTCAAGTCAACTCCAGCCAACCTGCAGCAGAGGGCCTGAATGTAAGAAGGAAAACCACCAAACAGAAAGGAATAGTATCAACATCAACAAAAAGGACGTCCACTCAAGAGATCCCAGCTGAAGGTCACCAACTTCAAAGGTAGATAAATCCACGAAGACGGGGAGAAAACACAAAAAGCCTGAAAATTCCAAAAAGCAGATCACCTCTTCTCCTCCAAAGGATCACAACTCCTTGCCAGCAAGGGAGCAGAACTGGACAGAGAATGAGTTTGACGAATTGACAGAAGTAAGCTTCAGAAGGTGGGTAATAACAAACTCCTCCAAGCTAAAGGAGTATGTTCTAACCCAATGGAAGGAAGCTAAGAACCTTGAAAAAAGGTTAGACAAATTGCTAACTAGAATAACCAGTTTACAGAAGAATATAAATGACCTGATAGAGCTGAAAACAACAGCGCGAGAACTTCATGAAGCATACACAGGTATCAATAGCCGAATTGATCGAGTGGAAGAAAGGATATCAGAGACTGAAGATCAACTCAATGAAATAAAGCAAGAAGACAAGATTAGAGAAAAAAGAGTGAAAAGAAACAAACAAAGCCTCCAAGAAATATGGGACTACGTGAAAAGGCCAAATCTACATTTGATTGGTGTACCTGAAAGCAACAGGGAGAATGGAACCAAGTTGGAAAACACTCTTCAGGATATTATTTAGGAGAACTTCCCCAACCTAGCAAGGCAAGCCAACATCCAATTCAGGAAATACAGAGACCACCACAAAGATACTCCTCAAGAAGAGCAACCCCAAGACACAATCGTCAAACTCACCAAGGTTGAAATGAAGGAAAAAATACTAAGGGCAGCCAGAGAGAGGTCAGGTTACCCACAAAGGGAAGCCCATCAGACTAACAGCGGATCTCTCAGCAGAAACTCTACAAGCCAGAAGAGAGTGGGGGCCTATATTCAACATTCTTAAAGAATTTTCAACCCAGAATTTCATATCCAGCCAAACCAAGCTTCATAAGCAAAGGAGAAATAAAGTCCTTAACAGACAAGCAAATGCTGAGATATTTGTCACCACCAGACCTGCCTTACAGGAGTTCCTGAAGGAAGCACTAAACATGGAAATGAACAACCGGTACCAGCCATTGCAAAAACATACCAAATTGTAAAGGCCATTGACAGTATGAAGAAACTGCATCAACTAACGGGCAAAATAATCAGCCAGCATCATAATGGCAGGATCAAATTCACACATAACAACATTAACTTTAAATATAAATGGACTAAATTGCCCCAATTAAAAGACATAGACTGGCAAACTGGACAAAGAGTCAAGACCCATCAGTGTGGTGTATTCAGGAGACGCATCTCACATGCAAAAACACACACAGGCTCAAAATAAAGGGATGGAGGAATATTTACCAAGCAAATGAAAAGCAAAAATAAAAGCAGGGGTTGCAATCCTAGTTTCTGATAAAACAGACTTTAAACCAACAAAGATCAAAAGGGACAAAGAAGGCCATTACATAATGATAAAGGGATCAATGCAACAAGAAGAGCTAACTATCCTAAATATATATGTACCCAATACAGGAGCACCCAGATTTATAAAGTTCTTAGAGACCTACAAAGAGATTTAGATTCCCACGCAATAATGGTGGGAGACTTTAACACCCCACTGTCAATATTAGATCAACATGATTGTATATTTAGAAAACCCCATAGTCTCAGCCCAAAATCTCCTTAAGCTGATAAGCAACTTCAGCAAAGTCTCAGGATACAAAATCAATGTGCAAAAATCACAAGCATTCCTCTACACCAATAACAGACAAACAGCCAAATCATGAGTGAACTCCCATTCACAACTGCTACAAAGACAATAAAATACCTAGGAATACAACTTACAGAGGATGTGAAGCACCTCTTCAAGGAGGAAAGGACACACACAAATGGAAGAACATTCTATGCTCATGGATAGGAAGAATCAATATTGTGAAAATGGCCACACTGCCCAAAGTAATTTATAAATTCAATGATATCCCCATCAAGCTACCATTGACTTTCTTCACAGAATTGGAAATAACTACTTTAAAGTTCATATGGAACCAAAAAAGAGCCCACATAGCCAAGACAATCCTAAGCAAGAAGAACAGAGCTGGAGGCATCACGCTACCTGACTTCAAACTATACTACAAGGCCACAGTAACAAAAACAGCATGGAACTGGTACCAAAACAGATATATAGACCAATGAAACAGAACAGAGACCTCAGAAATAATACCACACATCTACAACCATCTGATCTTTGACAAACCTGACAAAAACAAGCAATGGGGAAGGGATTCCCTATTTAATAAATGGTGTTGGGAAAACTAGCTAGCCGTATGTAGAAAGCTGAAACTGGATCCCTTCCTTACACCTTATACAAAAATTAACTCAAGATGAATTAAAGACTTAAACGTAAGACATAAAAACCCTAGAAGAAAACCTAGGCAATACCATTCAGGACATAGGCATGGGCAAAGACTTAATGACTAAAACACCAAAAGCAATGGCAACAGAAGCCAAAATAGACAAATGGGATCTAATTAAACTAAAGAGCTTCTGCACAGCAAAAGAAACTAGTATCAGAGTGAACGGGCAACCTACAGAATGGGAGAAAATTTTTGCAATCTATCCATCTGACAAAGGGCTCATATCCAGAATCTACAAAGAACTTAAACTTACAAGAAAAAAAAAATCAAAAAGGGGGCAAAGGATATGAACAGACACTTCTCAAAAGAAGACATTTATGCAGCCAACAAACATATGAAAAAAAGCTCATCATCACTGGTCAGAGAAATGCAAATCAAAACTACAGTGAGATACCATCTCACACCAGAACGGCGATCATTAAAAAGTCAGCAAACAACAGATGCTAGAGAGGATGTGGAGAAATAGGAACTCTTTTACATTGTTGGTGGGAGTGTAAATTAGTCCAACCATTGTGGAAGACAGTGTGGCGATTCCTCAAGGATCTAGAACTAGAAATATCATTTGACCCAGCAATCCCATTACTGGGTATATACCCAAAGGATTATAAATCATTCCACTATAAAGACACATGCACACATATGTTTACTGCAGCACTGTTCACAATAGCAAAGACTCAGAACCAACCCAAATGCCCATCAATGATAGACTGGATAAAGAAAATGTGGCACATATACACCATGGAATACTATGCAGCCCTAAAAATGGTTGAGTTCATGTCCTTTGCAGGGACATGGATGAAGCTGGAAGCCATCATTCTCAGCAAACTAACACAAGAACAGAAAGCCAAACACCGCATGTTCTCACTCGTAAGTGGGAGTTGAACGATGAGAACACATGGACACAGGGAGGGGAACATCACACACCAGGGCCTGTCAGAAGGTGGGGGGCTAGGGGAGGGACAGCATTAGGAGAAATACCTAATGTAGATAACGGGTTGATGGGTACAGCAAACTGCCATGGCACATGTATACATATGTAACAAACCTGTACATTCTGCACATGTACCCCAGAACTTAAAGTATAATTTTAAAAAATTTAAAAAGAGTCGTAACTGCATCTTGGCTAAAAACAAATATAAATAGCCATAACTGCATCTTGACTTTATTGGCCCTAAAAGAGAAGGAGGAGTATTAGGTTAGAAGTTGTTCAGCTGCTTCACCTTGTATTGAACTGTTCTGAGAGAATTCACTCAAAGCTTAAATAACTTGCACAGAGATCTCTGAACTCAAAGTTCATGCTCTATTTTGGTGAGTGGTGGTGCCCTTTCCTTCTGTGGAGATTAGAATAAGCAATGGGTCACTCTGGCTGAAAGCCAACTTCTTCCCTCCCTCCTACCCTTACTCCCAAATAAAAGAACGCCCTTCATCCTTTGCTATTTTTTTGCTAATGGGGATGATTTAAAACTCCTACATAGGTGAAGCTCAACATTTACCTAATAATTTCTGTGAAATTCAGAAGTACCATTTCATTCTAAGATAAAGGATTCTAACTGAAGTAAACATTTCCATGTTGAGTTCTTTGCTCACATGAGCCATCTAGGTCTTTTAACAGCAATTAAAAGGCTCTGTGGACATGGAATAACCCTTGAAAATATGGGGATACAGAAGAACACAGATCTGTTTTTCAGTTAAAAAGATACCAACCAGTATATTAAACAGTTTATTTCAGTAACATTGTAAGGCAACAATTAATCCTCAGTAAGTCAGCAAACCAGTGACAAGAAATTGACAAACACTCCTTCTACAGCTTCCTGAGACAGCAGGCTGGCTTGTGGCCCCCTTGGTGGTAACATCTTAAGGAATCCCATCATGTTTGTTTATATATGCTAAACTGTAAAAACAAACACTTCATGCGACAATCATTCTTAGGTCAAACACAAGAACGAACTACTTTGAAATCATAATTCTTCACACTTTTTCCCTGAATATGCAGTACTGTACTACTAACATTTAATTCTGTAGAAAATAATGCATTTGTTAGTGACTTTGTTAGAGCTTAAAAAGACCGTTTAGAAACTATTTAAATGATCACTCTTAAAAAATTTTTTTTAATCTCAGAAGCTACTAATGTGACAGACAAACGGTGTGCTTAAGAGAGTCATAAATACTGTGTATAATTGCTTGACCATTTCTGGCATTTAAATGACCTCCCAAAATATTACACAAGCCCTGAGACTAGTGAGCGTCTTATTACTGACCTTGTACAACACCAAAGCTTCATAATGCTAAAGAAAACCAAAACAAACGACAATGGTTTACACAGGGAAATAACCCTAAGGCAGTATGAAAACAGTTATAACTTATTACTGATAAAGAGTAAAGGCATCCTTCCCAAAGGGGGGGAATTCACAGGGAACACTAATTATATCAGATTAACCACAGGGATAGAAAATAGGCCCATTTTTAAAATTCATTGAGAAATTATTACTTTTTCTCCACAACTGTGATTCTATACAAGATATAAACCCTGCAAACCTTATGTGCTACCTGACAGATAAAAGTAGCAGGAGCCAGACTCTTTTCTACAAAGTCCAGGAAGAGCAATGATTCCAGTGTGCAGTGCTGATACATGTGTCAGCCTAACATGTTATTCAGCTCTGGCTGCAGCCCTATCTACATGGGCCCAGTTAGCTTTTAGGGAGTCACAGATTAGGCAGGCAATGAGGAGCATGATTTAAAAAGCACATCATACACATGAGACAAGCAGTTTCAAGGACGTTTTCTCCTGCGATGCACACTTATTATGCTCTTTCTATTCAGACAGATCCACAGACCACCTTTCAAGAGCATTCCTCTCTCATTTCCTCCATCACCCAGGATAAATCTAGCTACCCTTTTTTGTTAACTGTGCCTTTTCTTTCAACTTTTTGTCCTTGTTAAAACTCAAACTTTGTCCAACGTTTCACATTTCCTAATGATAAAAAGAAAGCTTGCACAGTTTACCATGGATCTCACCAACGCCCTCACTGCTGGAACCAAAAAGCCATGAGAGGTACTGCTGTGATACACCTTACAAGCTACGTAGCCATCTTCAAAATGAAAACCACCTTTAAGTCCTCATGCTGCCATTACACAGGATCTGAACCACCTACACGTACAGTGGTCTCATTCCAGTATAAGCCACAACCTCAAGTCTCAGGAAAGCCAGTCTGCTGGATAGTAAGTTACTGAGAAAAACTAATCTATTCAACTGGCTGGAAAACAAAAAGATAGGCCCAGTGCATCAATAAGATTATACCATAAAGGATTAACCTTGTATAACACAAGACTCCTATGAAACAAAAGAGAATAAATATTTATAAAATGCCCACCACTCCCAGCCTGCCTTCTACCCCAGAATAGCCCAGATGGCAGCTTAGTGCTCTGAGAAGGAAGTTAAGGTCATGTACTGGCACAAACAATATTCTGAACCAAAAGAACCTACGAAAAACAGGGGTATGTGGCCAAATATTCCCCTTTTCAACTTGGTAAGATGGAGAGGAGTAACAGACATGTTTCAGAGGAAAACAGGTATAGAAAACCACCTCAGGAAAGCAGCACAGCAGTGGATCTGAGTGTCCACTTGTCAGGACAGTGAGTCACCAGCTCAGCACAGGGTCCAGGCCTCAGCACAAAGAGACAAAGCACATTTGAGAGGCTGCCTGAAGAAACAGCTTGACACAGGCTACAGCCTCAAGAGTGCAATGCTTCTCTCCCAGCCCTATGGCAATCACTTTGCAGTGACCTACACAGAGTTATATTCTCAAGGGGAATCATTACCTCAGTGAATGATATTTTACCCACCATCCACTAATACAACAAATGGTTTTGGGGCTTAAATTGGAAACAACTTTTGTCTCATCAACAATGGTCTGACAGTGTACATCTTTCTTGATCCTAAAGGGGCAGCTATTGAAGTGGTTTGTTGGCTTTTGTCCTTAAGGTCATATGAAATGACGTGTGTGTGGTGGCAGTACCCACATGTGCTTAAGTGCCAAAAGACTGGCATTTTCAAGTGTCAACAGGCCATGCATCATTGTGCCACAGCTAAACCCTTATAATGCTTGGCCCTGAAAAGTGTTAACCCAGAAAGCTCTTTGAACATATGATCATTAAAATTCATTGACTTACGTTACAAACATCCACGTAACATAGGGAGAAACCATGTCACATGGAGTATCCACTGGGCATGTACTTAGAGCTCATCCACAAGATTAAAATACAAAGAGATCATAGGTGCACACCCAGGCAGAGGGAAATGTCCAATCTGGGAACTTTTCCTTCAGAGCATCCAGTTGAGGGGATCTCTTGTCTTCCCCAGATAGATAGTGGGCAGCAATGGCCACAGTGACCATTCCTTCAGGATGTTCTTCTGAAACCTGCCAGAGAAAATCAATTAGTTCTCCAGTTCTCGGAAGCCAGAATACTGAACCCAAGGTTCTTGCTAAATACCACCTGGGAACCTAATCAATGAAACAAACAATGCTGGGAAATTGGCACCTGCACTTCTATCCAGAACTGCCATGCAGAGGCCTGGAGTCCATGGGAGTAAAAGACAAAGTAGTCTCCTCCTTTACTTGTGACTGGGGTGCCATTGCCAAGAGACCACTGAGAAAGTGTTGACCCTTTGTGGGCTCGAACATAGAAGGACATATGGCTTGGTCCTGTAAGGTAAAAGAAAGAACAGTTAATCTTTTTAAAAGGATCAAAAAATAACCCACAATCCAAACCAGACTTCATAAAGGTTCATGCCTGTATGACTTTAAATATACTTACTATAAACTAATGGAGGTTTACCAGTTTGGACAGTTAGTGTGAATCAACAAGGTTAAATAATGAGGTACAGGAGAAAAGGCACAGACTCTAAATGAGAAAGCCTGTGTTAAGTTGGTCCTATCACTTAACTGCTGCATGACATCAGGAATTTAATCTATGTCACAATTTCTTCATTGAGGGGATTATATTACAAAAAGGATATGGAAGTGTTGGCAAAACTGCAAAGTGCTGTAACAGTACTGAATAGGACTGCCATTATGAATGGAGTTGTAATTTTCAGAGTTGATCATGTAGCACCTTAAAATATGTTTTGCTAGTTTTTCCCTTCAAGCTGGAAAATATCAGCTCAGTTCTGAAAATTTAGTCATCACTGGGAACTTCCAAGGAAACTGATGACAGTGGAAGTCAAACTAAAACTAAAATAGATAAAACTAAACAAAAACACACCCTCAGCCTAACTTAAAGACAGAGAATACCCACATTTGAAATAACCATAAATTTTTAAATCTCAGGGAGCAATCTCACACACTTGTGCCCACCCTGCTTCTGCTGCAAGGCTTTGTGGCAAATGCAGACCAAGTAAGTCCACCCTAAATCTGAAAATACTACTATAGCGTCCAGTCAAAGAAAGGTTTACAGGGCAGGGACTTAAAAGTATATTATTGAAGTAACAGTCTTCAAAACCAAAGCTTCTCAGGGAAAAATAAACCAAAAAAGAAAGAAGAGGAATCTTTTGGCATTTGGGTGGTGAAGATGAAAAGAAGCAAAAGAAAATTCAGGGTCCTGCAAGAAAAATCCAGTCAAAAAAGCTGAAAGAGATATATATTATTCATCCACACTAACACAAACTTACTAAAGAATATGGACTTTCTTACACTGACAGAAAAGGAAGCCATTGCTAGAAATCTTACAAAACAGCACAAAAATGAGGAAGAAAAGGATAAACAGATCCATACAGTTATTACCAAAAAAAGTATCAGAACATTCCTCTTGGAAAAAAAAAGAAACAACCATGAAGCAGAAGAAAATGTTATGATCACTCTCCAACTACAAATATATCCATACAAACATTTGGGGATATTTAAAACCCCACCATGAATCAGAAATTCTTACTAGAAGGAAGAATTAAAAGGACTGACTAGAGTCAGAAAAGAAATGGAGGAAAAAGGCAAAATTACCTTAGAAATGAAGACAATTACAAGATGCCCAACAGAATAGATTCAAAGGAAAATTTAATAACAGGCATAATGACAGGAGAAATACTAAGAAAATTAAAATGGGAAAAGGCAAAGTAAAAAAGGTTAGCGATAGTGGTAAAAATGGAAGGCAGGTCAAAAAGAAATATTCATTTGGTAACCCAGAAGAAAACCAAACAACGAAACAGAACTAATATTTAAAACTGTAATCCAAGAAAGCATTCCAGAAATAAAAAGAGAGCTGAATCTACACATTGAAAGAGACTACCAGGCACCTTAGAATATTAACACAGAACAAACAACTTCAAGACATAACCTAGTAAAACTATTAGATTTCAAAGAAAAAAAAATCTTCAAGGTCTTCAATAAAAAGTTTGATCAAATAACTTACCAAAAAAAATTACATTGGTATCAGACCCCAAAAACAATAGATAAAACAAGGCAACAATGGAACAACAATTTTTAAAAACTCAATACTGGAAAACGTGAACCAAAGATTTTATGTCCACCAACTTGTCCTTCAACTATCAGGATTATAGAAAACCAATTTTAACCATACAGAAACAGAGCACTCACGAGCCCTTCTTCAGAAAGAGTCTAGAGAATAAGCTTCATCCAACCAACAGATAACTGTACAAACTTCAGCAAAAGAACTTTTTCTTGAGACAGGGTCTTGCTCTATCTATCACCTAGGTTCGAGTGCAGTGGCGTGAACACAGCCCACTGCTCTATCATCTAGGTTGGAGTGCAGTGGCATGAACAGCCCACTGCCAGCCCACTGCTCTATCATCTAGGCTGGAGTGCAGTGGCGTGAACACAGCCCACACTGCTCTATCACCTAGGGTCGACTGCAGTGGCATGAACACAGCAGCCCACTGCTCTATCACCTAGGCTGGAGTCCAGTGGCATGAACACAGCCCACTGCAGCCTTGACTTCCTTGTTTTGAGCAATCCTATTGCCTCAGCCTCCCAAGTAGCTGGGACTACAGATGCATGCTACAAACCTGGCCTTTTTTTTTTTTTTTTTTTTTTTTGGTGGAGATGGGGTCTCCCCGTGTTGCCCAGGCTGGTCTCGAGCTCCTGGGCTCAAGCCATCCTCCTGCCTCAACCTCCCAAAGTACCCCCAAAGTGAGCCACCACACCTGGCCAAAAAAACTTCTTATACTGAGGATTTTAATATATCCAAATGTATTACAAAAACACTAAGGTGAAGATATAAGACAAATATACAAATGTTACATGTTGTAACAAAAATTGGATGGAAAATGGGAGAGAGAAAGAGGAAAGTAGAATAAGCATTGCTGTTGTATGGGTTAATTGGTGGGAGTTAAAACAATACCTTTTTTTTTTTTTTTCTGAGACGGAGTCTCATTCTGTGGCCCAGGCTGGAGTGCAGTGGCGCAATTTCAGCTCACTGCAACCTCTGCCTCCTGGGTTCAAGTAAAATAATAGAGAATTAAAACAAATATAAATATTCATAAATGCCAGAAAATAAATGTTTTAAAGAGCATAGAAGACACCTCATAGAAAAAAGGAATATAACAAATAAAGCAACACATGTAATTATAAAATACTGTGACAACTGAGGCCAAATGTATGACTAATAAAAATTAATGTAAATAAACCTAACTTACCCACTAAAATAAAAACAATTTCAACTTGGCTTACAAAGCCAAGCCCAATCACATACTGTATGTTTCCTGAATACAGAGAGATACAGAAAGGGTAAATAAAGGTATGAACAAAGGTATTTCAGGCAAGTGGAAATTGTTTAAAAGTCCTATCTTATTTCTCAAAACACAGAATTCAAGGCAAAGGCATTAAATATAAAAGGGGCACTTTTTAATACTAAAAGTCATAATTCACAACGAAGACATAAAATTGTGACTATCTATGCATCAGATAACATAGCAACCACTTTATAAAAAAAACTACAGGAGACATATAGAAGATATATAAACACACAAATAAGAGACTCCAATATTCCACTCGGTACAAGACACGTCAACTGAGTTTTGTGGGGTGATGGAAATGTTTTATATCTTCATAGAGATGAGGGTTACATGGGTATATATCTGCTTTTACCAAAACTAACTGAACTGTGTAAGATCTTTACATTTCATTGTATGTAAATTAGGCCTTGAAAAAAGTAAAGTAGGCAAGGGGAAAAGTTATATTTAAAAATACTTTTCACTCATGAAAGTCCCAGACAACTTTCTATCAGGGGAAGAGTACTCAGAAAAAAAAGTATAGAGTGAACAGTTGCAGGAACAGTTGAACTTCCTATATTAGCATTCTCCAGAGAAACCAACAGGATGTGTACAGAGACAAGAGAGAGGAGAGAGAGAGAGATTGATTGAGATTTATTTTAAGGAACTGGCTTACATGATTGTTGAGGCTGGCAAGTCCAAAATCTGAAGGATAGGCAGGCAGGCTGAAGAAAAAAGTCACAGTATGAGACTGAAGGCAGTCTGCTAGCAGAATTCCCCATTCCCTCTCCTTGGCGAAGGTCAGTCTTTTTCTTAAGGCCTTCACTGACGGGATGAGGCTCACTTGCATTATGGAGGGCAATCTGCTTTACTCGAAGTCCAGTGATTTGCACGTTAATCTTACCCAGAAAATATTTTCACAGAAACATCTAGGATAGCATTTGACCAGATACCTGGGTGCTGTGGTCTACCCAAGTTGACACATAAAATAACCATCGTACTTCCCAAAAAGACATTAGAAAGGGAGAGACCATCCTGGTTTGCTCACTTTTTAAAACACCTCACAAGCAAACAAACTCTTTACAGCTTTTGAAGATGAGAAAATGTCATATGTCTTGACATTTCTCCTCCTCCTTTCTCAAGCATCTGTCTCCCTACTAAGCCCAAGTAGAATGCTTTAAAAGAAAAACAATTGCTAAATTTAACAATTCAACACGTCTTGAGTACCCATCAAGTGCCAGTGATTATACTGGATGCCAAGAATACAGAGACAAATGAAAACCCATTCATGTCTGCCTCCCTTTAATTGTAAAGGAAAACAAAGACATAAACTACATAATCGTGATACAAGATGGCCAGTGTTACAACAGATATATACAAAGGGAGGAAGAAGTGGGAGGATGGCAGTTGCTCACTTAATTGGAAATGATGGGAGAGGAGGGCAGAGAAATCTTCATATTTTGCCAAGAAGAGAAGGGTAGAGTCTGGGTAGGAGGTAGTACCAAGAGAGTATCACTCATACCAGAAGTAAGAGTGTGTATTGGGCACAAATAAGGGTTGGATGTGGCTATGCAGTGCAAAGGGAGTGCTGAAAAAAATCCTGAAATATATACAAAGTCCAGACTACTGAAGACCTAACATGCTTTGCTAAGGAATTTGAACTTACTCTCCAGGCAATAGGAAATCCATAAAAGGTTTTTTAATAGGGAAGTGACATAATGAAATCGATATTTGAAAGATAAACTGGCAGCACCATAAAGAATATCCTAGAAAGAAGTTTTACAGGCCAAAACATAAGTTAAGAAGCTGGAAGACCTAACTACTAGTTTTAAAGATGGAAAAGGGAATAAAATGTACCAAAAAAGATAAAGTCATCGTGCCAGGCCAAATGCTACTGGATCTGGCAGTGAACCAATATCTGACACTAAAAGTTTTTCAGTAAATCTTCTTAAAAATCATAACCAGTCTCAACTTCTTTGAGAAACAATGTAAGGCTTCTAAATTGCTGGTCAATTTAAGACTTAAACTATAGGGTAAGAAAAACCACATGCAACTTATTAAAAGGTTTAAGAAGTGAAGGAGCAGGAAAAAAAGATGGTCATATGACTTACCTATTGTTTAAAAGGTCAACTTTATAGAATCCCAGGGAGGGATGAATTGAGAATATTATGTTATAAGGTATCTGCACTACCATGAAGCAGTACAGTGTTATCTGAAGACAGACGTACTGCAAGCTCCACAGCAACCACTAAAATAAGTATAATTGATAAGAATATAAAAAAAAGAATAATATACAATGCTCAAGTATAATACAGGTCAGAAACTCAGATATTCATATAACAAAAGAAAGCACACTAGAGAGGGAATGAGGCAAAATAAAAACTCATTTTTCCTATTCTTAATTGATCTAACAGATAACAGTTTTTCAAAATAATAGCAACAATGTATGTGGTTATGTATACTTATATGTGTGCACTGTGTGTACATACTGCATATGTGCACACACGCTTCTGTATAAGAGAGATAAATGCTAGCAATGTTACAAGAGACTGGATGGAGAAATTAGGATTATTTTGTTATTATTAAGTTATTTATAATCCCTGTGATGCAGAATAGTATTATTTAAAAGTGGGCTTGCATAGCTGTAAATGCGTATTGCAAACGACAGGGCAGCCACTAAAAAAGATTAAAAAAAAAAAAGTAGTGTAACTGACATGCTAAGAAAGGAGAGAAAACCAAATCATATAAAATGTCCAATTAAAACTACTAAAGGCAGAAAAAGAGTAGAAGACAAAAACAGGAACAAAGAACAAGGGCAACAAATAGAAAATAGTTAACTAATATGGTAGCTATTAATTCAACTATATTAATAATCACTTTGAATGTCAATGTCTAAACATACAAATTAAAAGATAGAGTGTCAGGGTGGATCAAAAAACAAGACCCCACTATGTGTTGTCCACAGAAAACCCATTTTAACTATGAAGACACATAGATTAAGAGTCAGTGGATGGAGAACATTATACCACGCTAACACTAATCAAAAGAAAGTAGGAAAGCAATATTAATTTTAGATAAAGCTGACTTTTAAAGCAAGGAAAATTAGCAGGGATAAAGAGGGGCAATGCATAATGATGAAGGGTCAGTTCTCTAAGAAGACATAACAATCTTTAATTTGTATGTAGCTAACAATAAAGTGTCAAAATAGTTGGCAAACTCATACAACTAAAGGAGAAAGACAAATTCACAATTACAGTCAGAGACTTCAACACCCCTCCATCACTGAAAAATTCAATAGGCAGAAAATCAGTAAAAATATAATTGAACTGAACATCATCATCAATCGATTAGATCTAACTGACATTCATAAAGCCTTCTTCCAACAGCAACAGTATGCACATTATTTTCAAGCATACTGCTTGAAATGGAACATTCATCAAGAGAGACCACATCCTGTATCATAAAGCACACCTTAACAGATTTAGAATAGAATTCATACAAAGTATGCTCTCAGACCACAATGAAATTAAACTAGAAATCAACTATCAGAAAAATAGCTGAAAAATCAAATTATTTGGAGATTAAAGAACACACTTCTATATAACAAATGGGTCAAAAAAGAAGTCTCGAAAAAATTTTTAAATACTTGAAACTAAATTAAAATGAAAATTCAACTTAAAATTTGTGGCATGGAACATAAGCAGTGCTTAGAAGGAAACTTATAGCAATGAATGCATATATTAGAAAAGATGATTTAAAATCAATAATCTAAGCTTCCACCTTAATAAACTAAAAAAGGAAGAACAAATTAAATCCAAAGTAAACAGAAGAAATAACTAGAACAGAACTCAATAGAGAAAATCAACTATAATCAAAAGCTAGTTCTTAGAAAAGATCAATAAAATTGAAAAGCCTTCAGCCAGGCAGAGAAAAAAAGAAAAGATGTAAATTACTAATATGAGAAATGAAAGAGGGGACATCACTACAGATCCCATGAACATTAAAAGGATAATTAAGGAATATTATAGACAAATTATATTCCCATAAATCTGATAACCTAGATAAAATTAACCAATTCTTTAAAAGACACAGTCTGCCAAAGTTCACACCATAAGAAACAGACAACCTGAACAGGCCTATATCTATTAAAGAGTGAATCAATAATTAATAACCTTCCAACACAGAAAAAGAACCTACCAAGCCTACAGGGGTTCATAGGTGAATTCTACCAAACATTTAAGGAAGGAATTATACTAATTCTCTACAAAGCTTTCAGAAGACAGAAGCAGAGGGAATACTTCTTAACCCATCCTATGAGTCCAGCATTATCCTAATACCAAAGCTAGACAACAACAATACAAGAAAACTATAAACCAGTATGTATCATGAACACAGATGCAAAAATCCTTAACAAAATATTAGTAAATCAAATCAACGATGCATAAAAGGTTTTATACACCATAACCAAGTAGGATTTATCTCAGGTATGCAAAGCAGTCCAACACTTGAAAATCAATTAATGTCATCTATTACATCAAAAGGCTAAACAAGAAAAATCACATGCCCATATCAATATATGCAGGAAAAGCAACTGACAAAATCCAAGACCCATTCATGATAAAAACTCTCAGTAAACTAGGAATAGAGGGAACTTCCTCAGTCTCATAAAAAACATCTGCCAAAAAACGTATAGCTAACAACATACTCAGTGGTAAGAAACCAGAAGCTTGCCCAGATCAGGAACAAGGCAAAGATGTCCCCTCTCACGACGCCTTGTCAAAATCAAACTAGAAGTCCCAGATAATGTAACAAGTCAAGAAGTGGAATAAAAATTATAGATATTAGGAAGGAAGAAATAAAACTGTCTGCAGATTATAAGATCGTCTATTTAGAGAATCTTAAAAGAATAGTCTGGGCGCGGTGGCTCACGCCTGTAATCCCAGCACTTTGAGAGGCTGAGGCAGGCAGATCACAAGGTCAGGAGTTTGAGACCAGCCTGGCCAACATGGTGAAACCCTGTCTCTACTAAAAATACAAAAATTAGCCAGGTGTGGTGGCGTGTGCCTGTAATCCCAGCTACTTGGGAGGCTGAGGCAGGAGAATCACTTGAACCCAGGAGGCAGAGGTTGCAATGAGCCGAGATCATACCACTGCACTCCAGCCTAGGTGACAGAGTGAGACTCTGTCTCAAAAAAAAAAAAAAAAAAAAAGAAAAAGAGAAAAGAAAGTCTTCTTAAAGAATCAACCAAAAAAAAAAACAAAAAAAAAAAACTCCTAGATCTAATAAGTGATTATAGCAAGGTTGCACGATACAAGGTTAATAATATGAAAGTCAGTTGCTTTCCTATATACCATCAATGAACAATACCATTTACTAATAATTAATTATTAATAAATTTATTAATAAATTAATAATACACGATTATTTAGGACCCCCAAAAATAACTACTTAAAAATAAATCTAACAAAATATATATAAGGATTATATAAAGAAAACTATAAAACTGATGAAAGAAATCAAACAAGATAAAAATAAATGGAGGGATATTCCAACATGGATAGGAAAAGCCATTATTGTTAAAATATCATTTCTTCCCAACTTGATCTACAGACTCAATACAATCCCAATCAGAACCCCAACAAGTTATTTTGTGAATATTGACAAACTGATTCTAAAGTTAACATGGAAAGGCAAAAGACAAAACACAATATTGGAGAAGAAGAGTTGGAAGACTGATATTACCCAACTTCAAAACTTAACTATATAATTACAGTGATCATGACAGTTGTGGTATGGGCAAAAGAACACAGAAATTAGTCAATGGAAAGAACAGTTTGGCAGTTTCTTACAAAGCTAAACATAGGCTTACCATATATAATATCCAGCAATCACACTCCTAAGCATTTACCCAAATGAGTTCAAAAACCTGCCCAGGAATCTTTATAGCAGCCTTATTCAAATATGGATAACTGCTGTACATCTACACAACAGATTATTCAGCAATAAAAAGAAATGGCCTATCAAGTCACAAAAAGATATGGAGGATCCCTTAAATGCATACTTCTAAGTGAAAGAAGTCAGTCGAAAAAGGCTACATACTCTATGATTCCAGCTATATGATACCTGGAAAAGGCAAAGCTACAGAGATAATTAAAAGACCAATGGTTGCTAGGGAGAGTGGGAAGAAAAGAGAGATAAATAGGTGAAGCACAGGGCATTTCTAGATGGTAAATCTATTCTGTATGATACTGTAATGGTAGATACATGGCATCACGCATTTTTCAATACCCACAGAACTACACAACACGAAGAATGAACCCGAGTGGGAACAACAGGCTTCAATTAATAATAATCTATCAATGTTAAAACTGGTGCATCAGTTTTAACAAATGCACCATACTAATGCAAGACATTAATAGAGGAAAATCGGTGGGCAGGATACAAGAACTCTATAATTTCTACTTAATTTTTCTGTAAACCTAACCTTGCTCCAAAAAATAAAAATAATTTTTATTTTTGAGACAGGGTCTTGCTCTGTCACCCAGGTTGGAATGCAGTGGTGCTATCAGCCTTGACCTCCTGGGCTCAAGTGATTCTCCCAGCTCAGCCTCTCAAGTTCTCAAGTAGCCGGGACTACAGGCATGCACCAACATGCCCAGCTAATTTTTTTTTTTAATTTTGTAGAGACGGGATGTCACTATGTTGCCCTGGCTGGTCTTGAACTCCTAGGCTCAAGCAATCCTCCTACCTCAGCCTCCTGAGTAGCAAGCATGAGCCACCATGCCTGGCCTATTAAATTTTTGTTAAGAAATCATAACCAGCTTCGGCCGGGCGTGGTGGCTCATACCTGTAATCCCAGCATTTTGGGAGGCTGAGGCAGGCAGACCATGAGGTCAGGAGTTCAAGACCAGCCTGACCAACATGGTGAAACCCTGTCTCTACTAAAAATACAAAAATTAGCCAGGCATGGTGGCACACACCTGTAATCCCAAATACTCAGGAGGCTGAGGCAGGAGAATCACTTGAACCCAGGAGGCGGAGGTTGCAGTGAGCCGAGATCGTACCACTGCACTCTAGCCTGGGTGACAGAGCGAGACTCCATCTCAGGAAAAAAAAAAAAAAAAAAAAAAAAGTCATAACCAGCTTCAATTGATTTTAGAAACACCACAGGCTCTTCCTAAGTTGCTGGTTCCTGTGATATATCTGAGGGAAAAACATACATGCCACTTATTAACAAGTTTAAGAAATAAAGGAGGGGAGAAAAAACTATTATATGACTTACCTGTTGCTTCGAAAGTCAATTTTATAGAATCCCAAGGTGTCTGTTCTTTGGATATGAGTCGGAAATGAGGAGGATTTCTTGGAGAAACTTCTGGGGCAGGAAGATACCAGTTTTTCCTATTTAGAAAGGACGCTTCAATATTTAGGGTGCTTTATTATTTGATGGCTATCTGCAACTCACAGAACTGTTCAGCAGATATGAACACATTTTGGGGTATGAAAATAAACTAACAGACATGATAAGCAATGCCAACTCCAATAAACTTAGGTTATTTTATAATAAAACCTTCCCAGTATTAAGAACAAAGGAGTAACCTAGGTGATCTTGATTCCACTACCCATCCTATTTCTCCTCGTCCAGTCCTTCACTGCCAAGCTATAAAATCTTCCCAGAGAAAACAATTTTTTTTTTTCTGAGAGACAGAGTTTTGCTTTTGTTGCCCAGGCTGGAGTGCAATGGCGTGATATCGGCTCACCGCAACCTCCACCTCCCGGGTTCAAGCAATTCCCCTGCCTCAGCCTCCCGAGTAGCTGGGATTACAGGCATGCACCACCATGCCTGGCTAATTTTATATTTTTAGTAGAGACACGGTTTCTCCAGGTTTGTCAGGCTGGTCTCGAACTCCCGACCTCAGGTGATCCACCTGCCTCGGCCTCCCAAAGTGCTGGGATTACAGGCATGAGCCACCGTGCCCGGCCACAATTTTTGAGATAGATGCTTACTGGCTATTATATTAGTTAGAAGGGCCACCTTTTCTAACCACTCAGGTTTCTAGAGAAAAGATTTTTAAAATTTGAAAAAGCAAAACTACTCTTCTGAGTGCTTTATTCCACTAAAAAAAAAAACAAGTTTCATAATGATAGAAAAAATAGTACAAACAGCACTGAACTTGTATATTAAAGGATGACAGTTTAAATAAGAGTACTGATATGGTGACAAGACTTGAGAACAAACTAACCTTAAGCAGAAAAATAATGAACCAACCTGATCAGAAAGTGCACTGGAAGATACCAAGGAAAACCACAAAGAGGTGCATTCTCCTCACAGTGAGCTCGGATACTATCATTGATCTCAGGAATGTGAGGGGTTATGTGAGAAATTCCAGTATAATCAAACCCATTGATCCATATTCCAGAGTCCCGTTTAACTGCATTTCCTTCCAAGTCATGGAATGTTCTAGTCATATGCTGAAAAAAAAACAAGACTAGTGAAAAAACTGTTTCAACTAGTATACCCACATTCCCACCCCAGATTACAAAAATGGAATATGACAATACCAAGAAATGATGTGGATATGGAGCAAGTGAATAAGACACTGAGAGTTTCTAAGGTACTGCTAGGGTTCTTTATTTTAAACTGGAAAATAGATATATAGATTATTGTTTTATTATATCTTCCAAATATATTTAGGTTTCCTATAAATTTTTTTGAAACTTACTATTCCAGACTTAAAAGACGTTAATGTTAGAGCTGCTTTTAGATAAGGATTTAAAACAAATACATCCTAAGCACATATATACATACACTCATTTCCCTATTAGTGTTTTATGAAGCTAATTCATGTGCAGAGAAAAGTGGGAATTGCAGCTCACCACTAGATGACAGCCTTGTGCCTAACAGAATTCTATGAAAAGGCACCGTGCTCCATTTGAAATAACTTTATTCACGGCAGAAACCAGCCTGAAGAATACCAATCAGAAAAAAAAAAAAAAAAAAAAAAAAAAAAAAAAACACTGCATAGGGCAGGAGCCGGCAAACTGCAGCCAACAGGGCAAACTGTCCACTGACTGTTTTTATATACAAACCGTTATTTGAACATGGCCACACTCATTTGTTTGGGTATACTCTATTGCTGCTTTCGCTCTGTTTCACTGCAACAGACTGTATTGCTGACAAAGCCCAAAATATTATCTTGTCCTTTACAGGAAAAGTTTGCCAACTTCTGGCACAGTGGAAGAGAACCCCCAAACAAATCAGAAAATGACTTTTTAAAAATAAAAATCCAGCTTTTCCTAAGTATTACTGACATAATTATAAAACTTAATACATTATGAAAAACACACTGAACCTCCTTAAAAAACAAATCTGTTCTTTACAAATTGTAAAATCTCACATAAAATTTATCACAGTGTCCTTCAGGACTATAACAAGGAATTGTTATTTGGCCCGTTTTCAAAACCTCCTAAGTTCAAGTATTTTTAATTTTTAAGTCCTTGAATAATTATCTAGGTATAATTCCTCTGGCATTTCTGTTTGGCTAGATTAGGTTAGATGTGACTCTTGCCCTTAAGGGTATATGTTATCTTGAAGCAGGATCTTTCACTTAGAGAGGATAAAATACAAATAAGAATTATGCAAAATACATAGTATATTAGTATGTGTTCACAATCATGAGAAAGGGATGGGTATAAGGCATAAGATAATTTGTGTAGTATGAAAACTTTTAAAAACAATTTAGAAAAACTAACAATTTAGCCATCTCTAACAGAGATGACTAGAATTGAGGCTTACTGCTTTATAGTACCAGGTCTAAAAAATTTGAAGAAAAAGTTGAGATCTAAAGTAAGTCCTCAAACTGGCCAGGCGTGGTGGCTCACACCTGTAATCCCAAGCACTTTGGGAGGCCAAGGTGGGCGGATCACCTGAGGTCAGGAATTCAAGAACAGCCTGGCCAACAAAGTGAAACCCTGTCTCCACTAAAAATACAAAAATTAGCCAGGCA
The DNA here is from genome assembly GCF_028885625.2 of Pongo pygmaeus. Classification (NCBI taxonomy): domain Eukaryota; kingdom Metazoa; phylum Chordata; class Mammalia; order Primates; family Hominidae; genus Pongo; species Pongo pygmaeus. Next base: position 51,937,899 of record NC_072386.2, on the reverse strand, counting down.
TGGTGGCGAGCGCCTGTAATACCAGCTACTTGGGAGTCTGAGGCAGGAGAATCACTTGAACCGAGGAGGCACAGGTTGCAGTGAGCCAAGATCGTTCCACTGCACTCTAGCCTGGGCAACAGACCAAGACTCCATTTTAAAAAAAGAAAAAAGAAAGTAAGTCCTAAAACTCACTTTATTAAACCCTTTCTAAGTTATAGTTTCACTATCACATATCACTTTGAATGTTACTTAAGATTAATTTTACTAGCATTTCTAAATATCAATTTTATTTTGCCAGTTGACAGTTTAGATTTTACTCAGCCTGTATACATTTTTACAATCTGTATTTCTAAAAACTCATTATTCCGTAATAAATATTTGCTCCTGTTTTTCCAAATAGATGCAGTTTTATAATTTGAATAGTAATAAAAATAAGCAAACATTTCCAATTCAGTCTCCTGGGAGATATATGTCTAGCTGGTAAGAATGCCTCTTGACAGTCAGTCTTCTCCTCACTGCCTTATACACAAAAAAGGTGAGTATGACTAAATAGGTCAACAGCAGAAAAGTCAGTTGCGCTTGCTATTCACTACTGAAGCTCCCAACACACAAGGCTTCCTTTCCAGATCTCAAACAGCTCATGCAAAACTGCTCACCTGAAGAAACACTCTCTTTGGCTTCGGATTAGCAGGATTGGAGCTATATGGAAAAAATGTTCCACTGCAAACAAGGAGGAATGTAATTGCACATACCAAAGTTAAAGTTAGCATGGTTTTTTTTGTGCTCTTGGCAAGGTAGATGAAGTTAATCTAAAAAACCACAAACACAGAAATATTACAAATTCATTCTAGTGGTGGAAAGGTGTTTTTAACTAACTTTATTTTTAACAGTATTACCTAACAGACCCTGAAGAAAATTTATCAACAGGTGCTAGCATACTCTAACATCTAGTAAACAAAGCACTAACTCTAGGAGATTTCCATTACAGGTGAGAACCTAGAAAATGACAGATGCCTCCAATCTGCCATGATGGTGCCACCTTTTTGGCACGCAGCCATAAACCAACAGGGAAAAAGGAAACTCAGGACTGTCGCTGTCCTTAATGTGTAAAAAGAAGAGAAATGTAGATGTAATGGATTATTCATTAAATAACCAGAGATAAGCTTTAAGCTTAGGCAGATCTGTTTGGACAAAACTCAAATTCCACTCATAATGCTTTAAAATGTGTAAAAATACTAAATTCATCTCAACTGGCATAGAGATGTACCTTCAAGACTGCCAGTGGACCTGCATAAGAGGAAAAACTGCATTACAAAGTAATATTATCCCTCTAAGTGACAAATTAGCCAATGCCAACACAATCAAAACAACAAATCTAGGCAGTAAATGTAAATGACTCAGTCTCGAGGTTGGCATCTAGAAAATCCTAAATATTTTTAATCGTAATGAAATCACTGAACTAAAAACCGTAAAGGACACACACGACTCACAGAGTATGTCCACAGATCCCTTACAGGGTCTGAAGAAGCCATCTGGGGAAACTTTTATGTGAAATTTGAAATTGTTCTAAGAAGCCACATTTTAAATATTGTGAATACTGAGAGAAAGACGGACAGAGAGGGTGACACATTTTGTTTTGCTAACTCAGCCTCAAGTCCTCAGGTACTCTGTCATATTTTTGTACTCACAGTATACAAATGTGAGATGTGTGACCTAAGGCTAGTACTGTTTTGTTGCAGATGCCTCTGGATGGAATATTGGTATACTATAGACATGAAATCTACACCCAGCTCCCCTTTGTGCCTTCTTCATTTTATTTCTCTACTTATTTCCATAAGTAGAAAAATAACATAAATGTGAAATTGTATTTGTTTATTTTTCTGGAGACAGAGTCTCACTCTGTCACCCAGGCTGGAGTGCAGAGGCACGATTTCAGCTCACTGCAACCTCCAACACTCAGGTTCAAGCGATTCTTGTGCCTCAGCCTCCTGAGTAGCTGAAATTACAAGTGTGCATCATCATGCTCAGCTAATTTTTTGTGTTTTTAGTAGAGACAGGGTTTCACCATGTTGGCCAGGCTGGTCTTGAACTGCTGACTTTAAGTCATCCACCCGCCTCAGCCTCCCAAAGTGCTGGGATTACAGGCGTGAGCCACCATGCCCAGCAAGCAATCAGTTAACAGGTGTCCTTAAGTTATTCTCTGCTGGGCCTTCATGGTTATACGTATACTGATTGAATGACAGTGGAAATGGGGACTGCTGATACAAGTGGGGTCAGGAGGAGAAGACTCAGAAACAGCTCAGTCATGAGCACACAATGGACATTTCAGAGTCCTTTTTCATGCTTCTTTTCATTTTATTTTGCACCCATCTCAGAACCTAGAGTGACACAGGATGCAATATTTCAGGAAGGCTGAGGCACGAGAATTGCCTGAACCCAGGAGGCGGTGGTTGCACGGAGCCGAGATTACACCACTGCACTCCAGCCTGAGTGACAAAGCGAGACTGTCTCAAAAAAACAAACAAACAAAAAAACAAACCCTGATTGCTTGACAAGACTTTAATTGCTTTCTAGCAGATATATTTAATAAATCCCCAAGGACTGAAAGGAAAGCTGTCTGAAATATGCATTGTGGTTCAATTCTCCATTACCCAAAGAAAACAGTCTTACTCTATTAATAAGCCACTATCATTAACACTGCTACACATAAGTAAGAAAATAATTTAAAAAGTGATAACTCATGGCATCAAAGTGCAGCAGGGCTATTTCACATTGTAATGAAAAATAAGTGAGCTTTCTAAAGTATTCCAAGAGGCAGTCTTCTCTCCAAAAGCTTTCCCAATAAAATACAGTTAAGAAGATAAGACACTTTAATCCTCTTTCTTCTGGTTTCCAAGATTTCCAAGCTTTGGGGACATTTTCCATTTCCATAATGAACATCTCCAGGGTTCATTTTGCCCCCTTTCATATTATCAGTGGAACAGAATTTAAATGTCCCCTATCTGAGTCATCTTTTATGGACATCCATAGCTCCCATTCATGATTATAATTTAACAAATAAACGGGGGTGTGGGGGCATTCAGTTCATAACTAGCTGACTTTAGATTAGATTAGAACCTGATCTATAGATAACAAAACTCCACTGTCTCCTTCAATCCTTACAACAGCAAACCTATCAAAAATACAGATGATATAAGGGTTACTATTAAACTCAAAAGCAGCAAACCCTACAGGCAGCAAAGAACATTTTAGAACTTTTCATACATCCCTGTGAATACCAGTAAGGATTATCCTTATCCTTATATTATCCTTAATAATTATCCTATAAGTAAAATGGTTGGAAGGCTCAGATGTCTTTTAAGACTAGTACAACCAACCTCAAACAATAATATGCGTAAGAATTACTCTACAGGACTATATACACAAAGTCACATATATAGAGCTTTACTGGCTATAAGGGACTTCCACGGATGATGCTGACCATGTGTGTAGTATTTTCCTTACCTGCTGTCTTTAGAACCTAACTTCCACAAAGTAAAGGGGTAATGAATGCCCTTTACTGTATCAGTATGAAAAGGCTCACTATCATCTCCATGAAGAAAAGAACTATAATAAAATCATAGCTGCTTTTCCTATTTGGTTCCCTATCCTCAAATTTCAAGGTGCACCTATGAGTGTTCAATAATTACTTTTTATTCTTAGAAATTCCCACCAAAAGAGCCACAAAACAGAGACCTGCATTCTCTGGAGGGGCCCATCTTGGATCCTGAAGGTGGACATCAAACCAAAGCAAAACCTTGCTTGGGCTTACTCTACCCAAGGGGGGTCTGGTCTTAAACTCTGCATCACTGTCTTTTCTTCCCTCTGGGAATCCCAAGGGAAGAAAAAAAGGGATGGCAAACACAGGACTCTCCTTACTAGGGCAGGACACTGATATGGCAAAATGAGGACTGACAAGGCCTGTGATCATTTCATTATTTGGTAAATGAAGGCACGTTTGGGTGTCATAACAGACTCAATTAACAAACTTTCATGTGCTAGCAACAAGGTAGTGGAATGATAATGAAAAAAGCCTCATCAGAATTAGTCTTCCTTCACTAGCTCTAACAGCACTAATAAAACCACCCATGTATTTATTAACATGTGCCTCTAATTAGTAATTTCAAAATATACTATTAGGATCATTCACCACCAGGCAATCTCTAACAATTAATACTTGGTAAACGCTCTACAAATTCACACTCAGGTATCTGACAGGCTATTTGAAAAGAGGTAAATCAGAGAATTTGGAAGGCTAGGGAGGCAAAAAATTTTTAAACAGCAACAACGAACTCTATACTACAGTTTCTTACGATACCAAATTTACAAGATGCATGGCCATTCACCATTTCTTCTGCTTCAGATTTTCTCAATAAAGTACACATAACACTATTTCACAGAATCTAGTATGGCTAAATTCATATTCATATAAAAAAATGAAGAAAAAGAAAAAAACTTATTTTCTCTTACAAAATAGGAAGAGAGAATCATTGTACAACCAGCCAAAATGGATGCCAGCACAACATCCGGTGGGATTTCCGAACCACTTCTCCCGAGGATAGGGGTAAACATCTCAAATACTGCCCAGATGAGGTACAATGCATAAAGATAAGGAATAAACATCCCCAAAAGGTAAAAAGCAATAAATTTTCCTTGGGCACCTAGGGAAAAAGAGAAAAAAAGCACACATCTATGAAATCCTACAGTGAGAGATAAATTTTTATAGTACTGGTGTGCCTTGGTACCCTAACAGAAATTAGGTTAGATGTGACTCTTGCCCTTAAGGGTGTACGTTATCTTGGGGTAGGATCTTTCACTCAGGATAAAATACAAATAAGAATAAAGCAAAATACACAAGTAATATATTAGTATGTGTTCACAAACATGAGAAAGGGATGGAGTATAAGGCATAAGATAATTTGTGTGGTATGAAAACTTTTAAAAACTAACAATTTAGAAAGCCTACTCAATAAAACCAAAAAAGAAAGAGTCCCTGAAAGCGTTAAGTATTTTAAGGTATTCTCCCATGTATATCAAAATCAAAAATACCCTACCATGCTGCTTGAAGTCCTTATGCACACAGAGCTTTGTGAGCAATGGGAATGCTACCCAGACAGCACTAATAAACGCCGAGCAAAGTCCTTGGTAAGTGAGGGTAACAAGAAAACAGCAATGGACAAACAGCGAAATGTCAAAAAATACTTCTCCCAGATACTGGTCACTGGCATTCTGAAAGAAAGAAAAATACACTAGTAGTCTCATTCACGGGTCATGCATAAAGAGCTTTTATTATAGTAACACACTTTCCATCACTCAGGAAAGCTACATTTTGTTTTAAACACAGTCTGCTCTTTAAACTGATTTAAAGTAAACACTAACAAAGCTACCTCCCCCATCATGAAGTAGTAAATTCAAATGTAGCACAAGAAAGGGCATTTTAACAATATAGAGTATAAATGCTCCATGTAATCTATGCTTTTCTTCTACTAGGCTAAAAGCAGAAATATTCCAAAATAGAAGAAAGGACTCTCCTAAAAAACATTCATCTCTGTAAGCTTTTCAGTTCATGCCAATTCCAAACACTGTTTCAAGCAAACTAGAGAAATGACCTGTGAAGGAACGTTAGGAACTGCTGCAGCACCACCAATAACCCACACCTGGAAAACTGCAGCACCTTTAAAGCAATCTGGAGTTTGGCTTATTTTCATGAGTTTTTTCTATCTCCAGCTGGTCTTGTACTGCACCTTTGCCCCCTTCTTGTATTCCTCATGCTGTCCTATTATAAAATTTGATCTTATAGTTTTTGAGATTTAAAGTCCAAGGGTTCCTATGTAGCACCTTGCACTCTTCAAAATAAAGTTGCCATATAAACTTTTTTTGTTGTTTTTTTTTTCAGACAGGTTCTCGCTCTGTTACCTAGGCCGGAGTCCAGTGGTGCGATCTCAGCTTACTGCAGTCTCAGCCTCCTGGGCTCAAGTGATTCTTCTGCCTCAGCCTCCTGAAGTAATTGGGACTATAGGCACACACCACTACACCCAGGTAAGTTTAAAAAAAAAAAAAAATTTTTTTTGGCAGAGACAGGGTCTTCCCATGTTGCTCAGCCTGGTCTCAAACACGTGGCCTCAAGCAGTCTTCCCACCTCAGCCTCCCAAAGCACTGGGATTACAAGTGTGAGTCACTGTGCCTGGCCTAATATGAACTTAATACATTTGAACATCTGCATGAGTAATTCTATTCACACAAACATGAAAGTTTTAATTACGGTGCATAAATACAAAGATGGAAATGGAGAAACAGATATATTAAAGTTTCTCCTTCTTCTACCTTTCCATTTCTGTATGGCTCAGGGCATGTCTGTTCTAAAGGATCCTACTTCAAGGGCTCAAGAGTTTCTGTGACATGTTTTCAAAACAAGTTACAGTTCATGTAACAACCCCTCCCCGCTCCCAACAATGAAAGATAGGCTACAGCTGCTAAATACTTAAGTTATTAACACAGTGTTGATCAAGAGGCTTGCTCTTTAAAAATAAGAAAATTATTATTATAATTCAATTTGAAGCTGAATGCCACTCAGATATTTAAAAACAAAGATCTCACTTTAAGTGCCCAAACTGTACCAAAGATAAAACATCCCTCGAATCTATTTTCCTCCTCACCTCTATTTATCCCTTGCCCACTCCTGCTCCATTCCAATCCACTTTATACATTGTTATCAGTTTTCTTACAAAATCACAAATTCTCTCACTGACCTGCTCAAAACATTTGAATAGTGGCCCCACTGATTTTTAGAATCATGCTCCCGCTTCACCCTGGCCTCCTTTTCCAGTTATTGGACTACCCCCTTGTCTTCACCACACTGGACTGTCCACTAACTGACACAGATGCATTTTATACATTCCCACCTTAAACTGCTCATCAATCTGTTCCCTACCTGGTAAATTTTAACACATGCTTCAAAAACCCCATTCAGGCCAGGTGCAGTGGCTCATGCCTATAATCCCAACACTTTGGGAGGCCGAGGTGGGAGGATCACTTGAGGCCAGGAGTTGGAGACCAGCCTGGCCAACATGGTAAAACCCTGTCTCTACTAAAAATACAAAAATTAGCTGGGCATGGTGGCACACATCTGTAGTCCCAGGTACTTGGGAGGCTGAGGCACAAGAACAGCTAGAACCCAGGAGGCAGAGGTTACAGTGAGCCAAGATCACACCACTGCACTCCAACCTGGGCGACAGAGCGAGACTCTGTCTCCAAAAAAAAAAAAAAAAAAAAAAAAATGCAAACAATTCAAATGTTGCCATCTCAGCCACCCTGACTTCCACAAGCAAAATTCATCTCGCCTCCCCTATATTCTTACAGCACAGTTACATGTCAGTCTTACTTCATCCCACAATATATTGCAATTATTATCATTCCCACACCTTCCCAAATGAAACTGAGAGCTCCTCAAAGAAAGAGATCACATTCTTATGGCTCTCTTATGGCATCATCCTTGTTTTTAAAAAAAAAAAAAAAAATAGAGATGTGGTCTCACTTATATTGCCCAGGCTGGTCTCAAACTCCTGGCCTCAACCAGTCTTCCTGCCTTGGCCTCCCAATGTTGGGATTACAGGTGCGAGCCACCATGCCCAGTCTCTTATGGTATCATTCTTCTGCTACCATTTCACTGGGCACTTAAAAAGAATATTTGTGAAAAGAAAATGAAACACATCACTCTTTCTATTGTGCTTTTACCCTAAAGTGTTACGATCAGACAACTGAAATTAGTAAAAGTAAATGAAATTTTATTACACATTTCTATCCTACTCCTGCCCCAATCAACAACAGCCAGCCACACTCTGGTTACATACAATTACAATAAGAATAAGCATGTGAAATTGAGCCCCACGGTGTAATTCTTTCAGGAACTGAAGCCACTAAGAGAAAAATATGAGCTCAACCATAAGCAGATGGCTAACCTCAAAGAACCTTTCTTCAGCAGGGGCTGCTAACATGGAAGGGTTCCACAGAACACATCCCAACATTAACTGAAACTGAAACCAAAGTTCAGATACCAAAGACATACTTGTGGAAGGATGTTGGGTTATAATCATCCATGTCTCATTCTAATCTTTATCAGGATAAATTGAAAACAGTAGGCTTACATGCAGCTAAGAAAGATCTTCCTCTTTAATTCACATAAACAATCTGAAACCACGACTCTTTCACTGTAATTCATTTTCAGACCTATTATTTTACAGCTTTTTAAATTTTTGTTTGTTTGTTTATTTGAGATAGGGTCTCACTCTGTCCCCTAGGCTGGAGTGCAGCGGTACAATCACAGCTCACTGCAGCCTTGATCTCACGGGCTCAGGTAATCCTCCTACCTCAGCTACCCAGGTAGCTGGGACTACAGGCACATACCACCATGCCTGCCTAATTTTTTGTATTTTTTTTGTGGAGACAGGGTTTCATCATGTTGCCCAGGCTGGTCTTGAACTCCCAGGCTAAAGCGATCCGCCTGCCTCAGCCTCCCAAAGTGTTGGGATTACAGGCATGAGCCACCGCACCCAGCCCATAGCCCTAATTTCTTTTTTTTTTTTTTTTTTTTTTGAGACAGAATCTCGCTGTCGCCCCAGCTGGAGTGCAGTGGCTCGATCTCGGCTCACTGCAGGCTCCGCCTCCTGGGTTCACGCCATTCTCCTGCCTCAGCCTCCCAAGTAGCTGGGACTACAGGCGCCCACCACCTCGCCTGGCTAATTTTTTGTATTTTTAGTAGAGACGGGGTTTCACCGTGTTAGCCAGGATGGTCTCGATCTCCTGACCTTGTGATCCGCCCACCTCGGCCTCCCAAAGTGCTGGGATTACAGGCGTGAGCCACCACGCCCGGCCAGCCCTAATTTCTAATTTTATTTTTGCCAAACAAATTTATACATTTGAAACCATAATAATATAACAATATTCTCAGTATAAATCATTTGGAACCCGATTTCCCTTCCCTCTGTTTTCCTTAGCAATGTGTCTTTTAACTCCAATGATATACATGCATGCAGAATCTGAATCAACAATATACAATTAAAAAGAAAAAATAGTGAGGGAAAAACTGAAGAGAAAACTTTTAAGTACAATACTCTTTTAGGCAACAAATACTTGCTGTGTGTTAATGCTGCGTGTCAGACACTACCTAAGCACAGAGGATACAGAAATAAATAAAACAATCCCTATCCTCAAGGAGCTTACACTCCAGTGGAGAACAGATATTCAAATAACATAAATAAGTCGGTGAGCCCAGGACACAGTTACAAACACTGCAGCAAATTTAGTAGAAGGCTGTGCTAACAAGCCTTCCAGTCACCACCACCCTAACACTGTTTACAGCCCAGCTTTATAACCTCACTTGAATTTTGTGACATTACCCTCAGAATAAGAAATCTTTCAGAAAATTAACACAGTGTGGATGCGTTTTCTATAACCATGCTGAACAATTTTTTAGCACTCAAAAGGCCAAATACAATGAATCCCACTTAAGTTCATCTTCAGTCCTTGGGAGCAACAGAAAGAAATCAACAAATATACCAAACACTTACCATGTAATAAAATCTTTTCGCAAGAGTATGTATAAGTATTATTTTGGCTACAGTTGCAGTTCCATACAGACAAACGGAGACATAGAAGTGGTTATACCATGAGAGAGACTGTCCAATAAGAGAGATGAACACTGCTATAATGAGAACGGTAACAAGGCTAGTGAACCAGCTAATCAGAGTGATGCCAAGTCCACACAAGAAGTCCTTCTTGTAGTTACCAGCTAATAAAGAGAAAACAAAAAGTTGAAATCACCATCTTCATCAAATCAGTTATATAACCAGTCAGTAGAGCTAAATGGGCAAACATTAAAACAAAAAACTCCCCACTGTACTTGAAAAGTATGAAAATGTCCTAGTGTTGAGATTGGCTAAACACAAGAACAAGGGAGGTATCAAATAATAATATTCAGGTAACGTTTATTAAGAGTCTCTAGATACTAAACACTCAAAAAGATAAATCTTCTAGGAATAGTTCAGGTACATTCCTTATGAAGGAAGAGGGTAGTCTTAATCTTCTTCACTTGTGGTATGCTTTGTGTATCAAAATATTAGCAAGAATGGAAGGCAAAGTTCCATATAAAATGTTGTTAAAATAAGGTAACATAAGAAGATAAGGAGTGTGGGGAAAATAAGTGCTGATAAAGAATTATTTAAACTGCTGCTAAATATTTTATCTCGTAACAGCACACAGCAACTTAGACTCTGAAACATTTCAAGCAGAAATATTTCAAATAAAAGAAACAATTTAACCACAAGCAGTTCATTCATACTTCGTGACACTGGTCCATACTAGCTATTGGTCTGTAGTGTGGACTTTTTAATGGGACTTTTCATTAGAAGTCAATCTGTACAAACCATTTTTCAATAGTTTCTATGTGGTACTTTTATGGAGTGCCTAAATATATAAAAATTGACTGTTTCACCAAGACTAAAAGTAAAATAAGCATATTAATTTAATATTTAAAAATTTCTTACAATATAAAGCAAATATTGTTTTAAGATTTTTAGCTTTCTGGGAAGATATAAACAAACTGACTGAAAAACTTCAAGCACATTCTACAGCAATGCCAGTATTTGTAGTTTTAGAGGAAAATACTTACTCTTATGTTTGGGCTGCAACAATTTTTTGCCCAGGTACAAAACAACCCCCATTACCACCATGTAGTTTATGATTGAGCCAATACGAGAGGGGTAGGCAATGACAAACAGGCCCAGCACATCAAAGAAGACCACATTTCCATGTCGATACTTAGAAGCAGCAGCCAGCATATCAGATGTAGCTAGATGCTTAAGAACTGCTAAAATGTTGTCACCTATTAGTAAAAACAAAAAAAAAAGAAGAGGAAAAAGATAAAAAGGCTGAATAAACTATTTGTGATTTACATGTACAACTATTTAAAGCAGAAATAAACCATATACTGTTTGAATGAAGAAATGGTTAGAAAGAACGTGAATAGAAATCGCTTTCTACCATCCTACTGCTCTCCCTCACTTTTCTTACTAAATTTCTCAAATAAGGTCCATCCCCCGCCCTTCTCCATTTCCTCTCCACTCAGACGTTCAGCCAACTGGCCTGTATCTTTTCCCTTCTATTAGAACTATTCTCTGTGATCAATTGTACCTTCATTGTTGACAAATCCAATGGCTGTTTCTTGGTACCCATTCATTTAATAATATATATTAACTGTACTAGACACTCTTCTAGATATCAGAAATTCAGTGGTGAACCAAGAGACAAAGGCCTTTCATGAAGCTCAGAGATGCTGAACAAGCTGTCACACGTGTTAAAAATTAAGGAGGAGAGCTAGCAGAGTTCCATAGGAAAACATCATGGGAGACTAACAGAGCTACATTCTTACCACTCAGCAATCCTCCCAACCCTGGGCCAACTCCTTTTGCATTTCCTCACAGTGAATATTCCTGACCTTAACTGCTACACTAGACTACAAGACTAAAATTCAAGATCTCATCTCTCCAACTCCAAAGCCCTAGCTCATTCACATTGCATACTGCCTCTCTAACGCACAGGCCACAGAATATTTACAAGTTTGTATATCATCCCCAATATTCCATCTTAGTGTATATCAAAAGTCTAAATTGGAATACCAACCTGCTCTCTGAATGGAATCTGTTAGAATTCTGTCCGCTGTGTCATACTTGGTGTGATAAATGTATCCATTCTCAATAAAAGCTAAGTCTATTCCTAAAACATATATATAGAAAAAAAAAGTCATTTTGCTTTAAAGATCAACCTTGCTTTTGGCCTATTTGTTTAATAAATTCCTAAAAGACAAAATGTCAAAGCAGTGGCACGATTGCTTTGTCACATTTACAAATGAATGATATAAATTCTCTTCCAAATTCTTACACAGTCTATAGCTTTGGTACATAATTCGATACATAATGAAGAAGTATATTACTCCACAGGTAGGCATTACAAGTCACACAGCATGGATAGGAATATTGAGTTTGGGAGGTCATGAAAATTTTGCCACCTACATTCTTGCCAGGCCAGAGCCAAATTTTAACTTCAAATAAGTTGTACATACAAGTTGCCAAGGGAGTTGGCAAAGCAAGACAACAACGAAAGACCCCTGAAGGATCTATTACCATCTTTTGGGAATGAGGTGCTAAACAGTTCACCCCTGTTCTTCTGTGGGGAAAGATGACACATTTTAGAGGAGGCAAGCATTTTAATTAGTATGGAGTTTAAAAAAGGAAACGAACTCTGTTTTAGGGAGTCAATGTATATTTCTCACATAAAGAATTTGCTCTCAGAAAATGCTGTTTACTCACCAACTTTCAAGATTTAAAATTTGCTTTTGATAAATAAATGTTGCACAGTAGGCCATAACCACTGACAATATACCTGGAATGTTCCCAAAATCCCTGTAGATACGAAAGTCAGTATCTGAAGGAATGATTCCACTCTGGAAAACCTCCTGAGCCACCACAGAAGCAAAAGGGTGTTTAGCTGCTGAAACATAAGCTTGAACCAACCAAGGATTTTCAGGACCTAAAATGAAAGGTGACAACACAATAGAAGGTATTCTGGCAATTTTTTTAACATAACGTTTTTCAACACATAGAAAACAGTAAAAGTGGTGGTTTTGGGAGACGGGTCCAATATGTACCTTTTCATCCCTTTTTCTGTAGTTTCCAATGTTTCTCTGATGTATGTGTTTGACTTTTAGAATAAAAACCTCTTGTGAAAATAAAATTAAAGTATAAAATAACAGCAATACAAAAGTCTGTCTGAAAATGAAAGATCATTCATAAGTCTATCATCCTAAAATGCCTATTATCAATTATATATCTTTAATTTTCTTACTAATGTAGGATTGTGTGTATATAGCTGTACTCAAGATATATGTACTTTGTACATTTGTTTTCATTTAACATTATATAAAATGCATTTCCCTATGTTGCTAGATACAAATTGGGTATACCTTATCTGAAATGCTTGGGATCAGAAGTATTTTGGATTTTTTGACTTTTTTGGATTTTGGAATATCTGCATTATACTAAGTAAGCATCCCTAATCCTAAAATCCAAAATCAGAAATGTTCCAATGAACATTTTTGAGCATCATGTCAGTGCTCAAGAAGTTTTGAATTGTGGAGCATTATGGACTTCAAATTTTCAGATTAGGGATGCTCAATCTGTATTATAATAATCATTTTGATAACTGCTTAACATTTCACTGAATATGCCATAAAGTTCCTTGCTACTTTTTATAATTTATCATTATTAATAATTTTCCATCTGTATCTCATACATCTACAGCTTTTTCAAATGGGAGTTTTTCCTGTAGGATAGTGGGATACATTGTTTTATAATTTATATAATTATATATGTATAATTGTATAATTATTCACTCTTCCCTCGCTGAAAAAGGATTATACATTCCTACTCTTGCCATATACCTTGTAATGCCTGCCTGGGGAATGAGTACATACTCTTCTGTACCTATTAACTGCAGGTGTGGCTACATGACTTGCTCTAGCCAACAGACTGTGAGGAGGGATGGCATGACCCTCAACTGGGCAGAGTTTTCAAAGGCATTAACATCATTCATACTTATCCTTAACTTTGATTTGTGAGATCAATACATCCCTAATAGGGGCTTCTCCTTCAGCCTGGATCCCAGAATGAATAAGACACATGGAACATAATAACCGTGGACCATAACTGCAGTTATTCAGAAAACAAAATGCAACACGAGCAAGAAATAAGCCTTTACTGTTGTAAACCACCAAGATTTTGGGGTTGTTACCACAAAACTTAGAAACATATTGACTGATGTAAACAGACCAAGTGATTGAATGTCAGGGAATCTAAGAATATTGTTTTTTTAACTTCACAGATTATAAAATTGCTTTCCTACATTTTAAAAAATGACCAAGGCTGGGTGCAGTGGCTCACGCATATAATCCCAGCACTTTAGGAGGCCGAGGTGGGCACAGCACCTGAGGTCAGGCATTCAAGACCAGCCTGGCCAACATGGCAAAACCCCACCTCTACTAAAAATACAAAAATAAGCCGGGCATGGTAATCCCAGCTGCTCAGGAGGCTGAGGCAGGAGAATTGCTTAAACCTGGGAGGTGACGGCTGCACTGAGCCAAGATTGTGCCACTGCACTCCAGCCTGGGTAACAGAGCAAGACTGCATCTCAAAAAATAAAAATTAAAAATTAGAAATGACCCAAAAAAGCAGAGGGACACTATAGAGATAGACACACAGGTAATCCAGATACTGGAGTTATCAGACACAGATTTTAAAATAATTATGATTAATATGTTTTAAAAAACACAGAATATCAGTAATTTCACCAGACAAGTATACTCTATTTAAAAGAGTCCTACAAATGGAAATCCTAGAATGAAAAAACATAACTGATGTTTAGAATTTTAATAAATGGGCTTAACACAAAGTTTAATACAGCAGAAGAAAGGATTAAAATTAAAGCATAAAAAGAAAAAAAGGTTGGAAAATACACAAATGTGAGTAATTGCAGTCCCAAAAGAACAGAAGATAGAATGGAGAAGATAAATGTTTAAAGACTTAATGGCCAAGAATCTTCCAAAACTCATAGAATTCAAGCCATGAATTCAAAAAGCTCTACAAACCCCAAACAAGATAAATATAAACAAAAACTGTATCTGGTACCATTTACTTTTGAATACTATTCCCCACCAAAAGAAACCAAGCCTCCTTAGAGAAATGGCTGATTCCAGGTCTGGGACTAGCAAAGTACAAGGTAAGTTGAAACATCTGTGCCAGAAAGTAAGAAAGTGCTCAAAGAGACATGTCAAAGGGGCTCAGGCGCTGGTTTGAGATAGACACCACTGGCCTAAACTGGGACAATTCATGCAACAAAATAAACAATAGTAACAGAATATATAATCTATAGAGTAAAATTAAAATACATAAAGTACTGAAACAACAACAAAAAAAGGAAAATGGAAAGCCTTCCTTCTTGCAGAATGCCAACTATGACCTACAGGCAGAATGATGGAACCAGAAACTCAGCATTAGCATTTGGTAAACATTGTAATAAAAATGCTTGGGGACAAGAATCATCAATGACTGCTAAAACTAGGATCAAAGTTTTATGACAAACAGGATATTTACCTCAAGTATCTATCACTAAGGGGAAATCAGTAACTTGTACAAAGAAAGAAATAGTAGAAAAACCTGGCAAATAAATACCTTAATCAAACGATGAAAATGTAGTATCATTAATAATGAGACAAACAAATACTACATGCATCCTGATGTGATGCACTAAGGACACAAATACAAAAGGAAAAAGAAATATGATGATGAGGAAATATGTAGATTATGAGACCTTATCATATTAAAATACTATTAAAATATTACTATTTGATATTAATAAATTTATAATAAAAAATATGATGAAAATCATACTGAAAAACAGGTAAAGCCAAACTATCATGAATTATCTTAAAAATTAAGATAATAGTTCCTCTTAGATGGGAGGGAGTTGTATTTGAGAAGAGAGGTAAAAAAAAATGCCTAGGCAGGCAAGGCAATCCACCCTCTTCCATGAGGCAGAGTTAAAAAGATTTTCACCTTACAATAATTAAGTTTTCAACTTGATAATTAAATGCTATATTTGATCCTGGGTGGGAACCCAGATTTTTTTTTAAATGGTTAGGACATTAATGGAACAACTGGAAAAATCTGAATATGCATTATTATAGTTTAATATTAATATTTCTTGAGTGTGATCAATGTTCTGTTACAGAAGAGCATGTCCCTGTTTATCTGAGATGATCATCCTGAGATTATTAATTGACATGATTTTTCTCTTTATTCTGATAATGTAGTGAATTACACAGATCGATTTTCAAATATTAAACCATCCTGTTGATCAACTTGGTTGGAAAGTATTATCTTTTGTATATACATATATTCCTGGATTCAGTTTGCTAATACTTAATTTAGGACTTTTGCAACTAAATTTGGTATTACCTACCCAAAATATCTACCAAAGCTGAACATATGCACATCTTATGACTCAGCGATTCCACTCAGAAATGTGCATACACAAACATGTGTACCAAAAGACATTTACAAGAATGTTTACAGCAGCACCATTCATAGCAAAAACCTGGAAACAACATAACAGCACCAATGGAATGGATCAATTGTCACAGAATTGACTAGTGTTCGGCAAGAAAAAAGAATAAACTACAGATGAGGAACTGAAGCTCGGAGTGGTCACATAACCTGTCCAAGGTTCCACATGTAGAATGTGCTATAGCTAAAGTTTTGAGGTTTGACCTTAGATCATCTAACTACAGAGATTATGCTTTTTTGTGTGTGACAGAGTCTCACTCTGTCGCCCAAGCTGGAGTACAGCAGCTCAATCTTGGCTCACTGCAAGCTCTGCCTCCCGGGTTCACGCCATTCTCCTGCCTCAGCCTCCCAAGTAGCTGGGACTACAGGCGCCTGCCAACACGCCCGGCTAATTTTTTGTATTTTTAGTAGAGACGGGGTTTCACCATGTTATCCAGGAAGGTCTCGATCTCCTGACCTCGTGATCCGCCCGCCTCGGCATCCCAAAGTGCTGGGATTACAGGCATGAGCCACCATGCCCGGCCTTTTTTTTGAGACAGAGTCTCTCGCTCTGTCATCCAGGATGGAATGCAATGGCATGATCTCGGCTCACTGTAACCTCTGCCTCCCGGGTTCAAGCGATTCTCCTGCCTCAGCCTTCCAAGTAGCTGGGATTACAGGCGCCCGCCACCATGCCTGGCTAATTTTTGTACTTTTAGTAGAGACAGGGTTTCACAATGTTGGCCAGGCTGGTCTCGAACTCCTGACCTCAGGTGATCCGCCCGCCTTGGCCTCCCAAAGTGCTGGGATTACAGGCGTAAGCCACCACACCCAGCCAGAGCCTATGCTCTTAATCAGTACCCTATCCTACCTCCACGCAAAACCTTTTAGTTATCTTACAGAGTAAGGTGGCAGGCAGATACAGAAACATTTTCAATTTACATTCTTCTCCTGCCATCATCTAAATCCTATGATGCTTCCAGTTTCTTGTGTGTTCATGTCTTAAGAATGAACCCCATCTTTCTTAATGCAAAGAGTATGGGCATGCATAATGTTCAGAGGAGGTAGGCCTCAGTGCCAAGAATAGTAAGTCAAAGTTCTCTAGAAGTCCAGGGAAAACAGACCCAGCTTAGCAGACCCACAGCATCCTTCCACTGCTTTACTTCCTTCCATCTCTAGTTGTGGCATCAATGCACAAAAGGAAAAAAAAAAAGGAGGAACTAATAAAAGAGACTAAGAGTGGTAAATATTATGATGGAAGCCAAGCAACATGAGGCCTGAAAACTGACTGAATTTGCCAATGTGATCTTTACAAGAACAGCTGTGGTGAAGTGGGGAGGCTAAAGCTGACTAGAATGGTTCAAGTATAGATCACATGGTGGATCTATCAATTTTGGTGGATCTCGGTCTATCAAGGTGGATCACTTGAGCCCAGGAGTTGGAGAACTATGAGCCATGATTGCATCACTGCATTCCAGCCTAGGTGACAAAGCAAGATCCTATCTCAAAAAAAAAAAAAAAGCAGTTATTCAAGACTATGACTACAGACCATTCTTTTGAGGAATTCTGCAGTAGAGGGTCAGAGAAATAAGACTAGCTAGCAGGTGGTGATAAAAGTGGTTTTCTTTAAAATGGAAGAAAAGGTATGTTTGCATGCAAATGGAAATGATCCTATAGAGAGAGAAAAATTAATGACGGAAGAGAGAAAAAAATTGTCGTCACCAGTCTCCTACTCATACACTAAAGGTATTTCCAATTTTCTACTCTTAGAGAAAACCAAGGCTGGACATGATGCCTCATGCCTGTAATCCCAGCACTTTGGGAGGCCAAGGAAGGAAGACTGCTTAAGTCCAGAAGTTTGAGACCAGCCTGGGCAACACAGTGAGACCCTGTCTCTACAAAAAGTAAAAAACTGGCTGGGCATGGTGGCACATGCCTGTCATCCTAGCTACTCAGGAGGCTGAGGCAGGCAGATCACTTGAGCCCAGGAGCTGGAAACCAGTGAGCCATGACTGCTCCACCACATTCCAGCCTGGGCAACAAAGCAAGATCCTATCTCAAAAAAAAAAAGAAAAGAAAAGAAAACCCAAGATGACTTACATCTATGTCAACTATTTCTGCAGGTTAAATTCCCAGAAATGGGTCTGCTGAACTGAAGAGCCTGCACATTTAAAAAAGTAATACATGTTGCCAAAATGCACCAATCTACATTCCTACTAACAATGTATGAAAATGACTGCTTATACTCATCAGCACTGGGCATTATCATTTTACTTACTTTTTGCCGATCTAGTATTTTAAAAATCCTTACTGTTATATGTATTTGCATTTATTCTCAAATAAAACTGTTTAATTTGGCAGTTTCTTAAAAAGCTATGCATAAATTTACTATACATCCCAGGAATTCCATTCCTAGGTATCTAAAAGAAATGAAAATATATGTTTACACAAAGACTTAACACATGAATGTTTACTCCAGCATTATCGTAAAAGTCTAAAAGTGGAAACAATCCAAATATCCATCGATGGATGAATGGATAAACGAAACGTAATACATCCATACAATAGGTTAGTAAGCCATTAAAAAAAATGGAAGTACTAATACATGCGACAATATGGATGAACCTTGTGAAAGCTGTCAGAATCAAAACAGAGTCACTTGGGTTAAAAACTCCGATAACGGAGCCAGGGAAGGCCGTGAAGGGAGGGTTCTCATGCACAAATGCCTGATAACAAGAATTATCACAAAAGACTCTTCAAAAACCACAACCTTGCACAAAGGCCACTGCAACCTCATATCAAACAAAAAACTTCAGCAAGGACATCAGCCCAGCAACTGCCTGTCCAATCTCAGACTGGTACCACCCTTGTTATTGATCCTTGTAGCCAAGGATAATTATCTCAAAAAAAATTATGTAATCCTCTTCACTTTTCCTATCAAAACTTTTGTCTTCCTTTACTGCCCTAGTTTACTATGGCACATAGTCTCACAGTTTACTATGGCACATGTATTCCTACTGCAACGCCCATTACTAAATAAATACCATCTTCTTTGAGAGTCTCCCTCTGTCTGTTATTTAGATTAACAATCTGAAATACATTACACTAAGTAAAAAAACCCAGACGCAAACAACCATGTGTTGTATGATTACATTTATATGAAATGTCTACAACAGGCAAATCTATAGAAACACAAAGTAGACAGGCAGTTGCCTAGGGATAGGGGAAAATGGGAGTGACTGCTAATGAGTTTGCTATTTGGGATGATAAAAACATTCTAAAATTGATGATGATGATGATTGCACAACTGAGAATTATATATCTCAATAAAGCTGTAACTTTAAAAAAAGAATTCATTCTAAAGAAGGCTACAGGCCGGGCATGGTGGCTCACACCTGTAATCCCAGCACTTTGGGAAACCGAGTGGGCAGATCACCTGAGCTCAGGAGTTCGAGACCAGCCTGGCCAACATGGTGAAACCCCATCTCCACTAAAAATACAAAAATTAGCCAGGCATGGTGTCACACACCTGTAATCCCAGCTACATGGCAGGCTGAGGCAGGAGAATCGCTTGAACCCGGGAGGCAGAGTGTGCAGTGAGCTGAGATCGCATCACTGCACTCCAGTCTGGGTGACAGAGTGAGACTCCATCTCAAAAAGAAAAGGCGGCTATAAAATAGCAGACAGAATATGATTCTATTTTTGCAAGAAATATATATACACATATATAAATGTATATTAATGTTTGCATTTAGAAAAAATTCCAGAAGAGTATAGACTAAACTATTACACTAGTTTGCTCTGGATGGTAGAATTACAGGGGCATGAATATTTTCCGAAGAGGAAAAAAGATTCTGTGAGCCTTCTGCAATCAAGCCTCTCTCACTCATGAAATGAGGTCACTGGTCTGATAAAATCAAGTCATTCTTTCTGGCCCTTCTTAAAAATTAGGTAGTAATGATTATTCTAGTCACTAAAAACTCCCCAAATGAATGTCGCTCTCAGAAGTGACAAGGGAGTTCTAGAGCACAAACTGTTTTAACCAAAAAGTTTCCAGGGCAGGACAAATATTATCACACAGAAAAAGAAGTATGGTTTAAAAAGCTGAGGACAGCACAATCTGGCATATACTCTCAAGCACAACTCCAAACCCAGGAGGGCCTTTATCCTCTTTTAGTCAAACATGAAAATAACACTAACTAGCTTTTTGAAAGCCATGCCCACAAGAAGGGTAGTCTTTTGTAGGCAGTGGCATTAAAAGTGATAGAGATGCTGGGAAAGGCATCAGAATGTCAGAAAGCACCCAGAAAGCTTTCAGGTATGCAGTTTAGCCATAATAATGAGCTCCAAAACCTAGAGGGGGAAAAAATCATGTAAAATTTCAGAGTAAGGAGGGAAATAATCTCTTCAAATTTTTTGTATGACACCCCTCCAAAAAAATTAATTTTGAAACATGGGGATTTCAGAACAAGTAAAACATTTAAATTTTATGTTTATACTAACCAGTCATAAATCTGTTTTTTGCTTTATTATTAAAGTGATCATATACATTGCAAAAATTTAAATACATAAAATTATAGAAAGTAATGCATTAATGAAAATCAATTCTGGTCTTAAATTCATGAAGCAACAGAGAATTTAAACTGTTGTTTTACCTTTAACCTAGTCCTCCATTCCAGTCACACTTAGTCCAGTTCTACCAGCAAGTGCTCACCATCTAGCTAGGACCATTATTAACAGTTTGTTTACACCCTTTCAGATAATGTAATTATTTTTAGAATTTATGCAGCTGGAGAATTTTTGTCTAAAACCATATGCATTTAATAAAAAGAATAAGGACTCTGGGCTGCCCAGGCCTACCAAAAATGAGTACTTAATAAATGTAAATAAGTAATGTTAGTCAGTCTGGACCTGACTAGCCCTTGGTAAGTGTTTTAACCTCTCCGGACTACACATATGTAAAATATGTTAACATATGTACATAAAATACTTATGCATTAATATATATGTACATAGAAAAAAATCTAGAAAGGGTGCAGATTAAACCATAAGGCTGGTTTTTCTCTGGATAGGAGGAGTATAGGGGCAAGGTGCTGTGCTAATAAATTAAAAGCATGGAGATGAAGGCACTTAACACATAGTATACTTCAACATGGAAAATATGCAGACACACTCCTGTTTACATGGAGCCCTGACATTTTTCATAACGGGAAAGAAGACTGAGTGTCCTCTCTGCTTACAGAATTTTCTTTTGCTGCTTTTTGATCTGGTGGTTGTTACATGTATGTGTTCCTCCTATCCTAACTGACGTCCAAGAAATAGAAAGAGGCCGGGCGTGGTGGCTCATGCCTGTAATCCCAGCTCTTTGGGAGGCTGAAGCAGGAGGATTGCTTGAGCTCAGGAGTTTGAGACCAGC
Organism: Pongo pygmaeus; assembly: GCF_028885625.2. Classification (NCBI taxonomy): domain Eukaryota; kingdom Metazoa; phylum Chordata; class Mammalia; order Primates; family Hominidae; genus Pongo; species Pongo pygmaeus. The sequence continues at coordinate 51,916,311 of NC_072386.2, read as the reverse complement.
CTGGGCAACATGGCCAAACCCCATCTCCACAAAAGAAGGAAATTAGCCGGGCATGGTGGTATATGCCTGTAGTCCCAGCTACTTAGGAAGCTGAGCTGGGAGGATGTCTTGAGCTCTCAAGGCAGAGGTTGCAGTGGGCCGAGATCATACCACTACACTCCAGCCTGGGCAACAGAGTGAGACCCTGCTTCAAAAAAAAAAAATAAAATAAATATATATATATTGATATATCTCTATAATAATGTATCTACTTACTCTTGTAGATACTAGATCCCAGCTTCTTCTCATTAGTTAAAGAGTAAGAATAAAGCAGAAAGGTTTGAGAATTGAAAACAGAACCTTGCTGCTTCTGACATCATGACCTTGAGAATCTCAAATGCCTAGCTAAAGTAAAATATACATACATTTTGAAAGATAAAAGTTTAAAATAAGTTTGATGGAGACTATTAAAATACAGTATTGTTTAGGTTATGAAGACATACTTAGCATAGTTTCATAATTTAAATAAAATCAGGTCTTAAAAGGGTGCTACAAAACAAGTTCCCACATCATCTTACTTCCCCTAGCCCATCTCAGCACACAACACACTCTTGAATATTAAAACATCTAGCAAATGCTACATCTCTGGATAAAATGCATTACCCAAATTTCTAACAGGGCAGGGAAATGGAATGGAACTTCCAATGTCAAATTTTAGTATGCCCTAACTAAACAAATCTATGAGCTCTGAATTTTGTTAATAAAGACAATTAAAGCCCATTTATGCCTGAGGTTGCAATTTTTTTAATTTTTGCATGTGTGGAAAATCAGACCTTGGCGATGACGCTTGAGCAGTAGGATACAACTCCCACATGCTTAGCGTTCCAATAATGGAACACTAGGCATAAATGGGCTAAGTTGATATCCTTAGAAAAGTTTAATCATAAAACTAAAACTATTTCTCTGGGCCAGGCACGGTGGTTCATGCTTGTAATCCTAGCACTTTGGGAGGCCAAGGCAGGAGGACCACTTGAGCCCAGGAGTTGGAGACCAGCCTGGGAAACATAATGGGAGCCTGTCTCTACAAAAATATTTTTAAATTAGCCAGGCGTGATAGCAAGCACCTGTAGTCCCAGCAACTCAGGAAACTGAGACAGGAGGACCACTTGAACCCAGGAGGTCAAGGCTGCATGATGGCACCAGTGCACTCGAGCTTGGGTGACAGAGCATGGCTCTGTCTCTAAAAAAAAATAAAATAAAAATTATTCTGGCTGATTAAATATTACTAAATTTTTTTAACAGTCCACTAAATCAATGATAAATTTAAACCTGTTACACTACAGGTAAATTTTCTGATTTTAACTCATGAAATGATTGACATTTAAAAATATTTATATCATAACCACCCATAGTGGCTAAAATTTCACTACCTACATAACAATCCAATTAGAGGTTAAGAACAAAGTCTCTGGACCTGGACTGTCTAGGTTCAAATCACACTCTGCCATTAAACAACTGTGAAACCTTAGGCAAGTTATAATCTCTCTGGACTCAGTTTCATCTCTAAAATGGAAGTAACAGTACTTATCTTACATGTTGTTTGGAGGATTCAATGACTTAATATATACGAAATGGTTTGAACAACACTTGGCATATAATAAGCACTATACAAGTGTTAGATGCTATATTATTTTGTTCAAAATTTTTAACAAAGACAAGCTAACACCACCTCATGCTTTAAAAAGAATGCTCATTCAAGAGACTGTTTATTGAAGATATTACTTATAATCAAAAACTTTCTACTTTTACAAAAACTAGAACTGCATTAAAATATACAATGCACAATCTCACGTACCTGTTTGGAATACTAGTTCTTTCCCTCCTACACCTGCTGCCTCTAGGTTAATGAATGCACGAATCAAGCTAGCCCAGGGGTGCTGTGTAATGAAACCATGACTGGCCTTAATGAGAAGGAAAGAAAACAAATATTTGTTAAACAATCTTAAATTATCAGTCTTGATTTTGCTTAAACACAGAGGGACTACTTTGATGAGGTAAGGAATATGAAAACAAAATAATTGCTCTTCAAAAGCACTATCCAAAGACATCTTCTGCTTCTTTTCCTATGCATAATGGCCATGCACATCAGGGTTCAGAAAGTCACCCATCACAGAAGGCAGCCTGGTTACCATCAGCGGTGCCAAACAACATCCCTGGTAAGTACAAGGCTGTGCAAAAGAAAAGGCAAAGAGGGCCAGGCACGGTGGCTCACGCCTGTAATCCCAAAACTTTGGGAGTCCATGGTGGGAAGATCACCCGAGCTCAGGAGTTCGAGACCAGCCTGGGCAACACAGCAAGACTCCCTCTTTTTTTGTTTGTTCATTTTTGAAACAAAGCCTGTGGCCCAGGCTGGAGTGCAATGGCTCGATCTCGGATCACTGCAATCTCCACCTTCCAGGTTCAAACGATTCTCCTGCCTCAAACTCCCGAATAGCTGGGATTACAGGCACCCACCACCACGCCTGGCTAATTTTTGTAATTTTAGTAAAGACGGGGTTTCACCATGTTGGCCAGGCTGGTCTCAAACTCCTGACCTCGTGATCTGCCTGCCTCAGCCTCCCGAAGTGCTGGGATTATAGGCATGAGCCAGCGTGCCTGGCCCCCATCTCTTTTTAAAAAGAAAGAAAAAAAGAGAACAGGAGAAGAGACGATCCATATGGATGGGCATTTATTTGTGCCTGTCTCAAAACATCTCTGAAACTTCAATGTCAAAAAAAACCTGAGGAGAGTAATTATGCCAGCAAGAGCCCTTCTCTCAATCAAATCCTGCCACAATAATCTGCTAAGTGGAGTTTTCCAAATATTAAACATCTCTACATAAGTAGTTGTGAATTTGTTAAAGTACTGCTCATATAGTATTTTTCTGCATATTATTTTATACTACCCACAGGAGTCATAAAAAATGCATTTACTATTATTTAGTAAATAATATTTAGCTATTATTATTAATCTCATCCTTATTCAAGCCTGATATTTAAAACAGTAAAATCTCACTTGCAAGACATTTTCCTCAGCACCATTAAAGAGAAATATGACAGCGTGATGCAAGGCTTCTGAAGATGTTGACAAGACGCGAAGGACTTCCAGCATCACTGAGCAGCTAACTGCATCATCACTGGCACCTTCAAATCAGAAAAACAGATTTGCTGCTCAGATTTTAAAATGTTTACAATATGACCCATTAGGACTAGGAATGGAGCTTTCTCCTCAGAGAAGCATCACAATAGCTGCATGACCAGAAGCATAGCTCTGTCATCATCAGGTGACAATCACATCCACCAGCAGTAAGTTCCATGAAGGGATCTTTGTCTGGTTTGCTCACTGACTTACTCTCAATGCCTACAACCATGCCTGACCCACCAGAGTCACTCAATTAGTGTCTGCTAAATGAAGTAACCTGAGAGGACCTAAAGTCATACTGGAAACTGGTATTCTCAGCAAACCAAAGAAATCTGTTCTATTCTTTACCCGTATTCCACATCTTCTGTAACAGTCTCACTTCTGGTGCTCACAGCTTCCTGCATCATCTCCCACTGCATCCACTCCTTTCTTGCTTGTGCCAAAATCATAAAAGCTGCACAGAGAGGTCACTTTGGATGGTGTAACATTCCTTTAAGGCTTCTCCAAGGGGATTATGTGATGGAAAACTAAAAAGAAGATACCTAATCTAGTAAGACACAGGAAAGGAGACTAATGACCTAAGTAGTATCCTAGGTCCCAGAACACACACTCAGTTGAATCTCTGGACCTCTTCTTGATTCAGAAATTTTGTATGTTAATTAAAAGTAACTATAAAGATGACTTAACTGTCTTGCTTTTTTAAAGCACTGTAAGAGACAGTTAAAGGAATTGATTGGATATTTGATGATACCAAGGAATTACTGTTAGGTTTTTTTAGGTGAGGCAATTGGTGGTATCAAAAAGGGCCCTTATCTTCCAGCAACACAGAGTGAAATACTTTTAGGGAGGAACTGATATAGCTAAGATCTGCTTCAAAATAATCAAGAAGTTGGGAGGGTAGTGGTAGGAAAGAAACAAGATCAGACTGCTGAAGCTGGGAGATAAGTACATTGGGGTTCACTAAACAATTCTGCTTTTGAATATATTTGAAATTTTCCATAAGAGAAAACTTAAAGAGTAATCAAAGTAAATAAGCACTAATGTAACTCAGGCAGTAACATTTCTGGGTTTACACATTTGAAGCAGGGTGCCAAAGAGTTTGGCGTGGATTTGAGAGCAAGAAAGCCTTGGAAGTAAATTTGAGCTCTGTCACTTTACTCCACTATTTCCTGGTTTAAAAAGCAAGCTAATGATACCTACCTCACAGGTTTGAGTCACACAAGATAATGCCCAGTGCCTAGCACCTGGTAGGTATTCAATGTTCATTTTTCCTTCTCTTTGCAAATCTGAGGAAGGCTCTGTAGCTAGCTAAAATTAAAATGCTTGTTTGGGCTCTGTTAAATTCCAGACCCCATTCCTACTACTACCTATTAACCATACTTGTCTTGGTGGTGATTACTGGTTTGCATTTCAATCGAAGTGAAACAAAGTAATAATCATTTAATTATTATCAAATAGAAAATGCTGCTATTAGCAAAATGTGTCACCTTCCAAAAACCTACTGAAATAAACCTTTTTTTTTAATTTGACACTGTGAGTTACTTTAAAATAGAAAGCAAACAATAAAATGTTTCTTTATTCAAAAAGAGGGGAAGAGAAATTCAAAGGTATCTATACAGGGTTGATTAAAAAGTTAAACTGTCCATTCAGCTTCCCTTATTTTAATGGTTCTGGTGCTAAAAGAGAACTACAGAAGAGTCAAATATCTTTAAGAAAGGGAAGGAAAGTTAAGAGGACAGTATCTATAAGGGCTAGGTGGTTAACTGACATCCTTTTCCATTTAGAATTAACCCTGAAATTGAAGCCACCCCCAAAATAACTCAATGCCTCTTCTACCAACGACCTGGAACCACACAGCAAACTCAAGAAGATAATTAAGGCTTTTCTGTGGATAACATTACTCCTAATTGGTATCAATTCCTGAGTCCTAGATACACAGATGAGAACTTAAAAAGAAAAAAAGAAAAAAGAAGTGCTTCAATTAGGCCATCCACCAAAAGGATTTAGGTGATAGTCTATTTCAGGGGTGTCCAATCTTTTGGCTTCCATGGGCCACATTAAGAGAAGAATTGTCTTGGGCCACATATAAAAGACACTAACAATCACTGATGAGCTAAAAAATAAAATAAAAATTGAAAAAAAAATCTCATGTTTTGAGAAAGTTTATGAATTTGTATTGGGCCACATCCAAAGCTACCCAGGACTGCAGGTTGAACAAGCTTGGTCTATTTGATGAATGTGTGAAACACTATTTTTAACCATTTATTATTGACAGAAATTTCCTTGAGATTGTTGCTAAGGGTATTCCTATAAAATTTTAGTTAAAAGTAGGTTCTAGGGCCAGGCGCAGTGGCTCACGCCTGTAATCCCAGCACTTTGGGAGGCCAAGGCAGGCAGATCACGAGCTCAGGAGATTGAGACCATCCTGGCTAACACAGTGAAACCCCATCTCTACTAACAAAAAATTAGCGAGGCTGAGGCAGGAGAACGGCATGAACCCGGGAGACGGAGGTTGCAGTGAGCAGAGATAGCGCCACTGCAGTCTGGCCTGGGCGAGAGCGAGACTCCGTCTCAAAAAAAAAAAAAAAAAATTCGCAAGACATGGTGGTGGGCACCTGTAGTCCCAGCTACTAGGGAGGCTGAGGCAAGAGAATGGCGTGAACCCAGGAGGCAGAGCTTGCAGTGAGCCAAGATCGAGCCACTGCATTCTAGCCTGAGGGACAGAGTGAGACTCCGTCTCATAAATAAATGAATAAGTGAATGAATGAATGAATGTAGGTTCTAGGCCAGGCACAGTGGCTCCCACCTGTAATCCCAGCACTTTGGGAGGATGAGGTAGAATAATCACTTAAGGAGTTCAAGACCAGCCTGGGCAACAAAGTGAGAACCTGTCTCTGTTATGTAAAACATAATAATAAAAAGTGAGTTCTAATGGCTCACGAAAATGCTGGCCTTTAATTATTAGACTCCAGATATACAATTTGTAACATTTGGCACTACATTTGTAAAGAGTAACTGAATATGCACTCCAAAATATGTCACTTTGACATACGGATTATTTTGAGCTGAAGGCAACTGAGAAGCAGGTACTATACAAAAAAGCTCTCTGCCTTCCCCTTGTTTGCCTAAAAGCAGGATATACATTTACCAAGGTGTCCCCACTTCCCCTCTCCACCAGGAAGTACAAAGGTTGATCACAAAAGACAACTTTAAACTTTTGGTGGCCTGGCAACAGCACAAAAGGAATCTATATAACACTTTACTAACTAACCTTTCTCTACCATTTATTTGCCTTCCTACAATTTGCCACCCCTCGAGACTCAAGGTCCTTTTCCTTTCTTTTGTCACTTCTCTAAAATTGTATTGTTTGGTTGAAGATGCTACATAAGCCAGATTTCTAAGCCACCTCTTTGAGATGTACTCATTTTTCTTGTGTATCTCCCATGTACATGAAGTGCATGTGTTAATAAACTTCTATTTGGTTTTTCTCTTTTTAGCCTGTCTTTTGTTACAGGGGTCCACTCAGCTAAGAACTATGAAGGGTAGAGGGGAAACTTTTTTCTTTTGTCCCTACATTTGCTGCTAATTCTTGTATATACAGCCTTCTTATATAATGTTCTTAAGCAACCATGGTGTTTATTTGCCCCTTCCCAGAATTTAAGCATCATAATAGTGGGCAAAGAGTGACATTTATTACTGCTTTGAAATAGACATAAAAAAACCACTGGTGGCCAGGCACAGTGGCTCACATCTATAATCTCAGAAATTTGGGAGACTGAGGCAGGCGGATCACCTGAGGTCAGGAGTTCAAGACCAGCCTGGCCAACATGGTGAAACCCTGTCGCTGCCAAAAATACAAAAAAAAAAATCAGCCGAGTGTTGTGGCACAGTAGGAGAATCGCTTGAACCCGGGAGGCAGAGGATGCAGTGAGCCAAGATTGTGCCACCGCACGCCAGCCTGGTGACAGAGTAAGACTTGGCCCCCCAGCCAAAAAAAAAACAAAACACTAAACCACTGGTTACCCCAGCAGCACACGAAGGTACTTCCGGCTTATTTAACAAACGTGTGTATACTGATTTTTGAAAATGCAAGTTACATTCTAAACGCAATTGTCAAGCTTTCTAAATGAAGATATTCTAATATGAATCATTTCATCAAGCAAATAAATTTTACTTACATTTTGTATAACTCTAGATGTTCAAATTTGGCCTGCTATAAGTTCGAGTAATCCAGAAGTGTTAATATTACATAAGAGTTAATAGAAACTTTTAAAAATCACTTTCCATGCCAGGTACTATTTTAGTGTTTTACTTATTTTTAATCCTCCAAGCAACACTATTAGGAAAGTATTATTATTTTCTCCATTACACAGATGAGAAACTAAGAAGTTAAGCAATTTGCAAAAGGGAGTACTAATTACACCCTAATATTCTTTTTCCTTACAAATGTAGCTGAAAGAACTGACTGGCCAGGAAATCCAGCATCTTATCCTAGTTTTGTCTCTGATCAGTGATGACCAGCTAAATTTACTCCTGTATCAAATGAGGAGTTGAGCCAGATGCCATCTCAGGTCTCGTCTACCACTAAAATACTATGCCATTATAAATGCTATTTTCTATCCCTATTTACAATCCCTTTAACCACTGAATACAATTTTCTGAAGAATAAATATTTTAATAAATGGAAGTTCAGTTTAGGGGATTCCCATTCATTTGACAAATATTTACTGCGTCAGGCACTGTCCTAAATGCAAGTATTCTATTTTGCCAAATTATTTTCAAAGATTTACACATTAATTAGGTACTTTTAACAGTATGGCACCCTCAGTGGAGCAAAATTCTCACTTTATAAGTCAACAGACTCTGCTAGAAGAGATATCCGCCAACCCGCAGCCCAGGACAGCTTTGAATGCAGCCCAATACAAATTTGTAAACTTTCTTAAAACATGAGGTTTTTTTTTTTTTTAAGCTCATCAGCCATCATTAGTGTATATTATGTGTGGCCCATGACAATTCTTCTTCCAGTGTGGCCCAGGGCCGCCAAAAGATTGGACACCCCTGCTCTAAAACCATGCAGCAACCCTTGAAGGCAGGGACTATCCTTATCTGGTATCCCCAAAGCCTAGTATAACACCGAGCTGAGTAAAACACTTTTTAAGTGTCAGAACCTAACTCCAGGACACAAGGACACACACACTGTCTGGTAACATTGAGAAAGCTGCTTCAGTCTACCAGAAACATTCCAAGTCTTATCACTAGGCTGCTGGCATTAATACCAAAAAATAATATTAAAAAAGCACGTAAGAGAAGACAGAATGGTTAGATCCTAAACTAAATGATACTATCCTAATTATCCTGCTTTCCATCACAAAGAAAAAAAGGTTTGCCCAAGAAAATGGTCCCCCAATTGCCCAAGTAGCTTGGGGTTATGTTAATGAACTTTCCGGGCTGTGACAACTTCCAAATGACTAAAAAACAGGTACATACCTGGTGAGTTTGCTACTGAGTCAAAATGACAATTAGCCAAGACAGCATGCTGGGCTCCATCTCTGGGTTCCAGCTTTACCACAATATTGGTGATGTTGTCATAATAGCTTGTAAAACCTCCCAAGAAATCAATGCTAAAAGAGCCTGTGGGCCGTTGTACATCTACTGAAATCTTATGAAGGCTGTTGCTTTGCACTTCAATCAGTTTAATCTGTTCCAAAAGGTAGTGCACGGTCAGAATTTCATTTTCTGGACTTCCTGTAGTCCTGGGGCCAATGGAGGTTATGTGTTCAAGATAATCCCTGGAAGTGACCAAAAGAATAACAAAGGTTTGTAATTAAAATTGACATTTAGCATGGGTAACTTTTCCACTACACACCCCTTCCTCCCCAAAAAAGCTTAGTTCTTTGACTTATAAAAAAGGACCGCCTTTCATTATTTCAGAAACCAAGTGAACATCACTTATAAAGTTCCATATTTTTATTTTTGCCTCCCACGAGTTGACCCCTTCAGTTTTCTCCACCATCCCATTCCCAACTTCTCCCCGTATCAAACCAATACAAGGACTAGGGATGTATTCAAAACGTGTGACCACTGGCCAGGCACGGTGGCTCACGCCTGTAATTCCAGGACTTTCGGAGGTTGAGGCGGGTGGATTGCTTGAGCTCAGGAGTTTGAGATCAGCCTGGGCAACATGGTGAAACTCCATCTCTTCTAAAAATACAAAAACTAGCCAGATGTAGACTACTATCCGCCTGTAGTCCCAGCTACTCAAGAGGCTGAGGTGGGAGGACTGCTTGAACCTGGGAGGTGGCGGCTACAGACCCGAGATGGAGCCACTGCACTCCAGCCTGGGCGACAGAACCAGGCCCTGTCTCAAAAAACAAACAAACAAACAAAAAAAGCTAAAGACTAAGCAGGATAGAATATAACTCCACTGTGCACACTCCTGAAGGTTACAGATTCTGGGTTAATGACTTTAAGTAGCAGAAACCAATGAGCAAAAATAATCAAGTCAAGAGGTTAAATAAGGGGGGGAAAAAACTTTTGATGAACCCAGCCCTCCTAGCATACACCCAAGGTCTAGTAACTTCGATTCAGGCCAAAACCAACTGTACCCCTAATGAAAACAAAACTTTTTTTGTCTTTTCACTGCATTCCAAGTGGGGAAAGCTGGAAGTGGGGGTGGGAGACGTTTCAGAAAGTCCTTAATAAGCTTGCAACACTTTGCATTCTAGGAAAAACTTTTTAGAACACAGTAGCTGTTGAAAACTTGACGCGAGCTTAACATTTCATGAGCTTTGACACACCTGGGTTACAATATCTTTGACTTAATCACCTTTCCCAGCATTCTTAAAGGTCTTAAAAAAAAAAAAAAAAAAGTCAAACCTTACACAGTCACTAATCTAAGGGGCCTAAAGACAAACTGCAGGGATCTAAGAATTTATCAGACTGCATACCAAATTTTGACTGGGCGGTGTTCCAGAAAGAGTTCCTATAGCCTTCAGGTTTGGGGGCTGTAACCCTCAAGAAAGTTAGAACAGTGCACTAGCGCCTTCCAACACTCCCCGCCCCCAAAGCGAATTTACACAACAGTCTAGGCACACAAATTTCCATCTGGAAAACAGAAGGGCTAAGCAAGGTAAAAAGTGGAAGCTGTTCCAGAATATGGGGAGACGACTCACAACCAACCATCCGCACGAAGGGCAGACAGTGGAAAGCAGGTTCAATCTACCTGGCAACCCCAATCTGCACCACGAGCTTAACGGGGGACAGGCAAGCCCCAAGTCCCGGCAATTCAGACCCCAGAAGAAGGACAAGCAGGGTCACCCCACCCCACGTGCAGCCTGGGAGGGGTCAGCGAGTCCCGGCGGTCCGGCAGGGGCGGGTGCACACAGGTGCGGGGCCCCGGAGCCTGGGCAGGAGCCGCAAACGGACGCGCGGGCCGTGCCAGCAGGGAGCGGCCGGTACCTGGCTTGGAGCGCGTCAAACTCCCCGCGGTGTCCAGCGGCCCCGCGTAGCACGAGCTGCTGCAGCGAGAGCTGCACCAGCGTCCGCAGCGCGATCAGGTAGAGCGCGAGCCCCAGCGCGGCGCGCGCCTCAGACAGCCCGGTCCCCGCGCCCCTGCTCGCGCTGCCGCTACCCCCGGGGCTCCTCTTCCGCGTCCTCCCGCCGCCGTTGCACCCATCCACCAGAGGCTCCTGCGCTCGGGCCTCCCTCTCCGGCGGTGGCGCGGCCGCCGCTCCCTCCCGACGCTCTCCTCCGACGCGGTGCCGCCTCACAGCAGCCGACTCAGAACCCCACTCCATGGCCAGGAGCCTCAGCTGCCAACCCAACCGCCCCAGCCCGCGACAGCTCCGGCCGCCGACGCCGCCGTCGCTGCCGCAGCGCCTCCTAGTGAGCGGACGGAAACTGCAGAGGGCCAAACTTCTTCTGATTGGCCTGTCCCGCCGCGCCAAGACCCAGCTTCTTTGGCAGTTTTCGGGTGCGCACAGCTGCAGGGCCGACCCGGCAGCGGGTGGTGGATATGCCATCTCCCGCAGGGCTTTTCCAGCCCTCTGTAGGACGGAGATTGCCAAATGTAAAGACACCTAAAAACCCAAAACGAGAAAAATGAGAGATCGCTTTTGAAAGAACACACTTTTGAAAGAACTCTTACGGTGCACCAGGCAGATGAAAAAAGCAATGGCCTGGCTTTCGTAAGGAAGGAATATTAGAACATCAGGCTCCAAAAAAGTGGGTTCCTGGCTCTTAAAGTTAGAAATAAGACTGCGCAGAGGAGGCCCGGCCTATTGCTTTCACATGCATAATCTAATCAGATCTTCATAACTCAGCAACTTAATCTGTGCTATTACTGTCTCCATTTAACAGATAAAGAAAAATAATGGCTATTATTTATTGAATACCTGCTATGAGCTAAGCGCTAGGCCAAGTCCTTAACACATTATCTTATTTAATTATCTTTAACAATGCTTAACAGGAAATATCTTCGTTCGCATCTAATACCTGAGAAACGTAGAGATAACAGATGAAGAATGTAAATCTAATTTCATGGGCTCCCAAAACAGCATTCTGTTCCACTACTACATTAGCACTCTGCAAGTGAAGGTTCAGAAAGGCCATTCTTCACTTGACGACTCTCTGGGGCGGTTAAGCAGCAGAGCCTTGGTTTCAGTGCAGATCCTAGTGATTATCTAGTCTTCTTCCGGCTTGCCGGTACCATGAGCCTCTCTGCTCCAAGGTTTTTTGTCCCCAGCTTGGAGTTGCTACATTAGCATGAGTATTAACCTAGAGACCAACTGGGAGAGCACACTGCCGGATTTTGACTTAGCACATATGTCAGATTTCATACTATGCCCTATGGGCCTGCTCTTGCCCACCTCTCAGGCTCCTCTGACACCAGGATGCTTCTTATTTCCAGCTCTCCAGCCACACTGGCCTCTTTCAGAGACTTCCTGCACACATCTTTCCTTCTACAATGGGATCTTCTCACATGCTGTTTGAATAACCTGGAGTGTTCTTCCCTCTCCTCATTGTATTTTTAACTCCTAGTTATCCTTTAAATCTCAGATTAAGTGGTACTTCCTCAAGCAAGAATCTCCTAATTTAATTAAGCTTGCTTCCCCTATTTGTAGGATCTCACAGCACCATGTTTGCATGTGATTATTTCATATCTCCCTCATTAGACTGTAAGCTCCACGAAGGCAGGAATCAGGTCTGCTTTTACTCACCATTTTATTCCTTGCTCTTAACACAAAGCATGAGACATAGTATGTAGTCAATAGATAGTTCTTGAGTGAATGAAAAAATGAAAACATACCACTTTTGTGGCAGCAAGCATAATTTTAGCTTTATAAGATCCCTTTCAGTCTGTAAGCACCATGAGACTAAAGACAGTGTCTATCTTATTTAATCATCACTGTATCCATAGTGCTTCGCTCTGGATAAGAGCCTAGCCCACGGTCATAACTATATGTATATATATGTCTGACAATATCCCATGGTACTGTAATAGGGAAATGCCTGGCTGTTGGGGACGGGTAGATCTGAGTTCCTGTATCTGGTACCTTTAGTACACATGGCATTATTCAAGTTACAATCTCACAGAGTCCATGTGTATTTATCTGTGGTAATGCAGATGATACCTGCCTTAAGGGGCTTCAGTGAGGATTAGATAGATAGATAGATGGATAGACAGATGTGTGTGTGTGTGTGTGTGAAAGATCCTCACATAAGATTCTCACTAAAAACTATTTTTCAGAATTTTCCTTCTCATGAAATCCGTTGTAGAGTAGATTAAAAGCTACTTTCCTACCATGATAATCATAGAACTCTAGGTGGTATAAGTTAAGTTACAGCTGAGTTCCTGAAAGGCAGTTTTTCTCTAGACTTGTATAGTCTACGGTATTCACATTTGAATATTTTTAGCTACTAGTTGTTGGATATCTACTTGTGTCAGATACTGATCAAGGTGGAGAAACAGAGAAGAACAAATCAATGTTTCTACCTTCAGAGAGCTTACATTCTAACAAAGAGACAATAAACGCGCGCGCACGCGCATGTGTGTGTGTGTATAAAATGTCAGAGAGTTAAGTGCCATAAAGAAAAATAAAGCAGGGAAATTGAGACTGACAAAAGCTGCTGTTTTATTAGGGTGATCAGAGATGGTCTCACGGTCTCTCTGAGAAGATGACATTTGAGGTGACCTGAATGAAGTGAGGAACAGGGCCACATAAGCCTGGGGAGAGAATGTTCCAGCAGAGGAAAGTGAGCTGGGATGTTCAGAGGCAACGTTGATTAAGGCATGCACTAAAGCAGACTGAGCCAGGAGCCCTGGTAGATGTGAGGTGACAGAAGTGGTAGGAGCCAGTGCAAGGAAGGCCTCCTGGCCCTGGTGAGGACTTTGGGGTGGTTTTGAGCAGTGAAAGGTCATGCTTTAGGTGATGTTTTATAAGATCACTCAGAGTCTCCATCCCAGGCAGAGCAGCGCAGTGACCACATCTAGAACATATAGGCTAATAAAACACTTTGATAATGTCTGGTCTTTGAAGTGTTCGAAGCCAGTTTGATCTACAATTTTATTTGTGTTAAAAGTAGACCACAGTGAATTGGAACACATGCTCTAGTTCTCACATATCAAATCCCTGATAAGGATGAGGAACAGATAAATGTGAAAGGTTTTGGCTGCCCCGTCTGGTGAGCTATTGATCATGGGGTTGAGTCAACTCATCTGACTTGGCAGGCAATTATGCTTTTTTGTGTCTTCCTTTATGACAAAGTAAGAGCTAAACTGACTGACAGATATAGAGATGTCCCATGTCCCTTCTGTCTTGCCATCTTTTCAGTATTTCCTAGTAGTTTGGCCAAGGTAAGTGGAAGGACATATGAGCTGTCAGGATTCAGGTGAACTGCCAGTTTCTGTCTTCCCCACAGGTCATTCCATAGCCAATTTGCTGTAGGAGAAAACCATAGCCTGTGTACTTTCTTCCTTGGAAGAGAGGCTACCAGTGCATCTGGTGAAGTTCTCTGAGGCTCAGGCTAGCAGAAGGATCCTTTTACATGATGTTACAGTGACATTCAAATCAGGTGAGGTACCAAGCCAAGAGGTGAGAAGTGAGCCCAAATCAGGTGCAGAAAAAAGAAGCAGTTGTCAAAAGCTGACAGGCAGAGCAAGTCAAAAGATTACAAATCAAGTGCCAGGATTCCAAACGTGGAAGAGTTTATGGGTAAATGTAACCAGGTGCTGTTGCGGACAGCTTGGTTTTCTGTGCTCACTGAGGTGGTATGAGAGTGAACCAGCTTTGTTTAAAGGTTCAGGGTACACGATTAGTTTTTTTAGGGTTTTTGTTTGTTTGTTTGTTTAGATCCCTTAAGGCTAAAGCTTGGGCGTCAGGGTGCTGTTGGACAATTGATCTTTCCAACTTTGAAGCTCTGAAATGGAACATTCAGGAACTGGTGGCAATGGTCAGCTCCAGGGATCACCTCCAACAAGCCAGGAAACCTGGGGGCTGACAGTGCTGGCAAGAAAGGGCATTCTAAAAGGCACATGGGCCAGATCTGTAAATCTTCAGAGCTTTTCTACCCCCATGAGCTTAACTGGCCTTGGAGCCTAGGGAGAGGGTAATTGCACTCTACTTTTAAGCTCCCCCTCAAATTCTGGGCTGGTCCCCTGTGTTCTGTAGGTCCCTGTAGCTAGGTGGGCACAGAGAAGTTAAAGAACAAGCCTGGCTGCATTGCTAGCTGAAGCCACTATGTCAGATTACCTTTTTTCCATGGCCTAGTATAAAAGAGATTCTCTGATTTTGGAATAATCTATATTCATCTTAGAAGCCTTTCTGAAACAAATGGGGTTGAGACAATTGGTTATTTTCTCTTTTTTTAGAGACAGGTTCTAACTATGTTGCCTAGGCTGGACTTGAACTCCTGACCTCAAGCAATACTGCCGCCTTAGCCTCCCAAGTAACTGGTACTATAGGTGTGCCACTGCACCTGGCCAACTGGTTCTTTTGGGGAAAAGAATCAAATTAGAACCTCATACCATATTACACACACATCCATACACACCCACAATATTCAAGTACAATTCAGAATCAAATATCAACAACTTTTTAACTAGTACAAAAATAAGATGAATATAATTAAATATTTATAATAATTAAGACTCAAAAGTACAAGGACTCTTTAATCAAAAGACAAGTGGAAGATATCGTAAAGGGAAAAATCACATATCGGCTACACAAAATTGAAAACTTCTATACATCAAAAACCGTCACCAAAAAGATGAAAAGTCAAATGACAAGTGGAGGACATGATTTTCAAAAAACTTTTTTAAAAAAGGGGATAATATGTGTTATATACATTATTCTTTCTCACTCTTTCTCTTCGTGTGTGTGTATATGCATGTGTGCACAAAAATCAGTAAGAAAAATATCAACGCCTCAATAGAAAAATATGTAAACCATTCACTTTTCGTAGCAAAGGAATGCATGTGAAAATGTGGACCATTTTTATCACATTGAAAAAGCATTTTTTCACTGGGCACAGTAGCTCAGCCTATAATCCCAGCACTTTGGGAGGCTGAGGCAGGCAGATAACTTGAGGCCAGGAATTCAAGAGCAGCCTGAAAAACATGGTAAAACCCCATCTCTACTAAAAATATCAGCTGAGCGTGGTGGCATGCACCTGTACTCAGGAGGCTGAGGTGGGAGGCAAGAAAGGGCATTCTGAAAGGCAGATGGGCCAGGACTTGCAGTGAGCCAACATCACGCACTGCCCTCCAGCCTGGATTACAGAATGAGACTGTGTCTCCAAAAAGAGAGAAAAGCTATTTTTTAAAATTATAATATGCACTGCTGGCAAACATTTTATTTCTAGGCACTTTGGTGTGATGCTGGAGGAATACATATTGAAAAGACCTTTCTGGAAAGCAATTATGGAAGATGTACCAGGAGCCTTAAAAGAATTCACAGGCAGGCGCAGTGGCTCATGCCTATAACTCCAGCACTTTGGAAGGTCGAGGTGGGTGAATCACTTGAGTCCAGGAGTTCGAGACCAGCCTGGGCAACACAGCAAGACACCATCTCTACAAAAAATACCAAAAAAATTAGCTGGATGTGGTGGTGCATGTCTATCTATACTCCCGTCTACTAGGAAGACTGAGGTGAGAGGATCACTTCCAGGAGGTCAAGGCTGCCATAGTGCCACTGCACTCCAGCCTGGGCAACAGGGCAAGACCCTGTATCAAAAAAAAAAAAAAAGAAGAAGAAGAATTCATGGTTTTTGATGTAGTAATTTCATATGTAGACATCTATCAAAGGTGTGATTTCAAAAAATGCAAAAGGATGCTCATCTATAAAAATCAAATATATGGAAATGACTTAAGCATATAAAAATAAGAGTTAAATAAATTATAGTACATTCAGAGTTTGGAACGTCATATATTATTAAACACAACATTACCAAAGTCTGTTTAATAATGTGAGGGAAATGCTCACATTATAAATATTAAGAGAAACAACAAAAAAATAAAGATACAAAATGGAAATAGATAAGAATATACTAGTGAATAGTAAATAAAAGAAAGGAAAGAACACTAAAGCAATGACAGTGGTTATCTCTGGGTGATTTTCCCCCTCTATTCATTTCTCTACTTTCCACCATTTCTGCCATGAGTTCAGTGTTCCCTTTAAGAGCCATGGGCCTGGCATCAGTCTCCAGCAACCCCGTGCCTAGGAAGGCACTTGTTTGTAGATCACCATCATTTTAAGCCTTAGAAAGGCAGTTTATAAATTGATTCCAACATGGATGTGATCCAGGAGGGGAATGCAATGTCAAAAAGCTGATCTCCACCCTGTGTTCCTCAAGCACATTTCTAGACTAAAAAGTTTAGGGTCAAGATTCAGTAGTTAATCAATTGCTGAACCAATTAAAAAAAAACTTGAGAGAATTTTCACTTAATCATTGTTCTTTAAATTCAGCCTGTGACCTGGGAGAAGAATTGGTGCATATACTTTTTAATGGCTTTGGATTTTGAATTTACTTTTCCCTCCTTCATAGCACATTCTTCATACCATAGGAGAAGAACCCATGAACTCGGAAGTCTCTAGGGATTTATTTGAGGGTCACACACCCAGGGCTCTGTTTGACTTTCTCCACTGGGCAGCAGGGACAGGTGAGTTAGGACACAGGAAGTGACTCAGCAGTTTGGGAATGAGAGTCACTGACTCATGTGAATTTGCTCCATGCTGAAACTCGATTGTTTCAGTGAACTAAAACATTAATGAGAGTTTACATTGCCAGAGCTCAGCACATCTAGGTGTGCGCACCTGGAGACCCCCAGCACTTCCTGAGCCCCCCTCTAAGTAGCTATCTCTTCCTGCAGCCCCCGGAAGCCCTGTTGCAGGCTGTGTCCTGGAACGGTTTCACTTGGCCTTTGGGCTGCATGACCTTCTTCAGGTCTTTATCGGCCTAAAATAGCCTCTGCAGCTGCTGCTTTCCAAGATGCCCAAAGGAGAAAAGAGACAACGATGGATCTTGTAGGAAAATGGCAAATATCTCTCAAAGTGTGGTCTGAGGACCATGTAATATGAGAATCACGTGGGACTTGCTAAAAAAATCATCTTCCTGTGTCCTACCCACCTACTTGGTACATTAGCAATCCATAAGCAGAAAGTCTAGGCCAGGCACAGTGGCTCACGCCTGTAATCTCGGCACTTTGGGAGGCTGAGGCGGGCGGATCACTTGAGGTCAGGAGTTTGTGACCAACCTGGCCAACATGGTGAAACCCTGTCTCTACTAAAAATACAAAAATTAACCAGGCGTGGTGGTGCAGGCCTGTAATTCCAGCTACTCAAGAGGCTGAGGCAGGAGAATCACTCGAACCTGGGAAGCTGAGATTGCAGCGAGCTGTGATCACGCCACTGCATTCCAGCCTGGGTGACAGAGTGAGACTTCATCAAAAAAGAAAGAAAGAGAGAGAGAAGGAAAAAAAAGAAAGAGAGAGAAAGAGAGAGAAGAAAAAGAAAGAGAGAAAGGAAAGGAGGGAGGGAGGGGAGTTGGGAGGGAGGGAGAGTCTACTGCATCCAACTCTAGAGGTAGGATCCTGTAATCTGTGATTCCTACATAAGCTAAAATGGTAAACCATGCCATAGCCAAGCGTTCACATATCCAAGAAGGATGCAGGCCAACTGTGGTGATCCTGGGCCAGATCACCCCTCCTGCAGCTTTATGAATGTCAGGTCTGCATTGCCATCTTCTCCCTCCCTACCCATGCCCATTGCCCCTCCCCGGCCCCCAGGGCCAGAAGGACTGTGTAGCACCTTGCCACACCACATTGGAAAATACGGATGCAAGAGGCAGTATGATGCCGCAGTTCAGAGCATGGGTGCTGCGCTGAAAGCACTCCAGTATGTTCTTCTGTAACCTGCGGTGTATCCTCCAATGAATGACTTAATTTTGTTATGCCTGTTTCTTCATCTGAGAAGTGGGGTTAATAGGGTTGTCGTGAGGCCCTAGATCAGGAGACCTGTGCCAGCTGTTGCTATTATCCTGTGGTTGGAACCTTCATTTGCATGGCATTAAAACCTTCATTTGCATGGCATTACAGAGGCCAATCACTCCTCTGCTCTGTAGTTGGCTAGGTGGATGAAAGGCAATAGAAAATGCTTAGCCAAGTTCTTTCATAGCAATCTAATTTAAAGTTGATGAAAGGCAACTTGTCACATGAGCCTGAGGCGAACTTGATTTATATTTTACTTAAAGGGCAACTTTTTAATTGTTAAGTGTTACTGTTCTGCTCTCCCTACCCCTAGGAATGTAACATTCATACCCTTGCAGGTATGTACCTCTTTATTAATTCCTTCTTGTGAAAGGTGGTGTAAAAAAACCTGTTATCCTTTCTCAAGTCTTTAGTTCCCCTTGGTACATTAGCAATCCATAAGCAGAAAGCCAGAAGCACCAAAAATAGGTTCTCTATTTTCAAAAAATTATAAAAACTTGTTCACAATATGATTCAGCTATAAAAAGGAATGAAGTACTGGTACGTACTACAATGGGATGAGCCTTGAAAACATTGTGCTAAGTGGAAGACACCAGACACAGCAGGTCACATATTATCTGATTCCACTCATGTAAAATATCCAGAATAGGTAACTCCATAGAGGCAGAACACAGGTTGGTGGTTAGAACAGAGAATGGTATCAACTGCTTAAAAGATATGGGGTTTCCTTTCTGGGTGAAGAAAATGTTTTGGGGCCAGGTGTGGTGGCTCATGCCTGTAATCCCAACACTTTGGGAGGCTGAGGCCAGTGGACCACTTGAGGTCAGGAGATCAAGACCAGCCTCGCCAACATAGTGAAACCCATCTCCACTAAAACACGCAAAAAATTAGCTGGGCATGGTGGCACGTGCCTGTAATCCCAGCTACTCAGGAGGCTGAGGCACAAGAATCACTTGAACCCAGGAGGCAGAGGCTGCAGTGAGCCAAGATTGCGCCAATGTGTGTCCGGAATTGGTTCCTTCAGGTGAGTTCTTGGTCTCACTGACTTCAAGAATGAAGCTGTGGACCCTCGCGGTGAGTGTGACAGTTCTTAAAGATGGTGTGTCTGGAGTTTCTTCCTTGTAGTGGGTTTGTGGTCTCACTTGACTTCAGGAGTGAAACCACAGATCTTCGCAGTAAGTGTTACAGCTCTTAAAGGTGGCGTGTCCGGAGTTGTTTGTTCCTCCCGGTGGGTTCATGGTCTCGCTGACTTCAGGAGTGAAGCTGCAGACACAGACCTTCACAGTGAGCGTTACACCTTATAAAGGTAGCGCGGACCCAAAGAGTGAGCAGCAGCAAGGTTTATTGTGAAAAGAGAAAGAACAAAGCCTCCACAGCGTGCAAGGGGACCAGAGCAGGTTGCAGCTGCTGGCTGGGGTGGCCAGCTTTTATTCCCTTACTTGGCCCTGCCACGTCCTGCTGATTGGTCCATTTTACAGAGTGCTGATTGGTCTGTTTTTACAGAGTGATGATTGGTGCAGTTACAAATCTTTAGCTAGACACAGAGCGCTGATTGGTGTGTTTATAATCCTTTAGCTAGACAGAAGTTCTCCAAGTCCCCATCAGACCCAGAAGCCCAGCCGGCTTCACTTCTCAACTACACTCCAGCCTGGGTGACAGACAGAACGACACTCTGTCTCAAAAAAAAAAAAAAAAGAAAAGAAAAAAGAAAATGTTTTGGAACTAGATATCTCTGGTTTGCACAACATTGTAAAGTACTAAATGCCACAAAGTTGTTCGCTTTTAAAACAATTTTATATTATGTAAATTTCACCTCAATCAGAAACAAACTTATTGTGTATTATTCACAGCTGACTGTAGCAAGTAGACTATAAAAAAAAGTCTTAATTCCAGAGACAAATGCCTCCCCAAGTTCACTTTCAGTAAGGCATTTGCTACTCTGTTGCTGTTATAAATTGTGATGATAATAAGTGCCTTGGATTTCAGTAGCCTCTTACTTCTAAGCAATTCAAAGTACTAAATCAGGATTTCTGTTCTCCGTTTTTTAAAGAAAATCAATAAACAGATCTGTAGCAGAGATGCTGATTCTTTAGAAAAGGCTAAGGAAATCGCTTAATTCATAGCCTAAAGTTTTAAAAGCCTTTTCCCCCTCAGATTCCTTCATGATTCTAATATCCTAACCAGGGATAAGGCTAATCTTTAAGAAGCTCCACAAAGTTGGGAGCCCAAATTAAGAGATTCAGATACAAAAAGCCAAGTGACAAACACACTTGTTATTCAAAAGTGCTATTATGTCAGCAAGGTAATTGGGACTCATTTAGGGAACAGAAAAGAGCATTTACAAATCATTTCCTGACATGGGCAGATAAGATGATAGAATAAAACAGGTCAGGTTAAGGTTAGAAGGAGTGGTAAGGACTGGCGTGAACTAGAACCCTGGCTCCACCTAAATCAGTAACAGTAACCATAGCTCTGCGGAATTTGGGGCTCAGCACAGCCAAGTCTGCTATTTTTTCAAGAAATGACAGAAACTCAGATATTTATGTGAAACCTTATGCTCTGTTAATGTTGGAAACAAATTTAAAAAGAGAAGACCATTTTGTGTGCCAAAGAAAATAGGTGTGTAAACTGGATTCCACCCACCGGCTGCCAGTTTGAAGCCTCTGAGCCCTCACCTTTAAGCCCTCAAGGACATAACTTGATTAAAGATAAAATATTTCCCTGAGCGGGGATCAGGTTATTCGTGAGATTCTTATCTCCAGATTTGGGGGAAAGTTTATAGTGCTAGAATGTATCAGGTGTAGCTAGCCAGCCAAGTCTCCTTCTTCTCTCCTTCTTAGTTGAGAGGTCAGTCTTGTCAAATGCCCCCCTCCCTGCTTCTAGCCACTCCTCTGTTTATTTTGCAGGAACAGTGAATAAGTTGCAGAACGCTTTCTGAAGTTTTTGCTGATGCAGAGCTGAAGATCTCTGCTACAACAAATGTTCTGAAATGGATTCTTCTCTCTCATCCCCATCCCCTACCACGGACAGTGTTGCACACACTGGGGTTGTACTCAAAGGCAGAGTTACAGCCCTCTTAGATTTTAGACCAAGCCTGGGGATATGCAGCTGTATTTACTCTTCTTGTGTGTCCTGGGGGGAGGAAGGATGGGAAGAGCAGTGCATCTTGGAACCGTGGCTATGGAAAATAACGAGCACTCATCCACCCCTGGCCAATACCGGCACAGACTTAATTTGAGGGGTAATGTTCTGTGAAGTATGATGGCATTTCCGGGAGAAGAATCTCAGTCAGACCTACAATCAAACATACATTTCCTTACCAGGGGTAAGGAAAAAAATCTTTCCTCTTAAAATTAGACACCCCGTCCTGGAAAACACTAACATCCTACATCCTGAGACTTCCTTCCTGCAGCCTTCCAGCTCTTTCTGCCCAGACTCAGAAATAAGTGGCCAAGTAGTCACAGGCTGCCTAGCAGAGGAGATTTTTTGTTTGTTTTTTTTTTGTTTTGTTTTTTTTAAGACAGAGTCTTGCTCTGTCACCCCAGACTGTAGTGCAGTGATGCGATTTCGGTTCACTGCAACCTCTGTCTCCCAGGTTCAAGCGATTCTTGTGCCTCAGCCTTCTGAGTGGCTCTTATTATAGGCATGTACCACCATGCCTGGCTAATTTTTGTATTTTTAGTAGAGATGGTGTTTTGCCATGTTTCCAGGCTGGTCTCAAACCCCTAGGCTCAAGTGATCCACCCTCCTCGGCCTCCCAAAGTGCTGGGATTACAGGCGTGAGCCACCACGCCTGGCCCTAGCAGAGAAGATTACAGTCAATCTTTGTGAGAGCTAAAGAGAAACTTCTGCTGTCACCTTTGCGGAGACCTGTCAAGGAGCCGCTTGGTCAGAAGAGCAGGAACTCCTCTGGAAGAAGCCTGGGCATACCTCCTGCACCCCTCCTCATCCCCTTTTTGTTTATATATGGGTGGATTTTTCAACTTTATCAGCCTTGCAGGAAACCATAAATTTATTTCCAGTTGACAGTCAAGTTTTCTGGTTGTGAACCTCAGGTCTTCCAAAGTCACCATCTGCTACAGAAACAAAAGTCAACAAATATCACATTCTTCCCAACTGGTCTACCAAAAATTATGGCTGCTTTGAGCATGTCAGCCTTGTGGTTTTCTTCAGAGGGCAGGATGTGTCCTGGCCCCTCTGGTGGTTTAGCTTGGTTTCCTGCCAAGGCGAACAGGGGAAAATGTCCCCCGACCCCCGCCGGCTCTTCCTTGGGGCAGTGTAGGGCCTTTGAAACTTAAACTTGCATTTGTCGAGCCTAAAACTTGAATCATCGTGTTTTGTTTTTGTTTGCATTGGGAAACTTTCAGTGTTTTTTTTGTTGTGGTGGTGGTGGTTTAATTTTTTTATAAATCATTGTTTCTTCTTAAACTTTTAATGCCCTGACCTGTGACTCTGAGAGGATTTGACAAATTATCTGTGCTCTTAAAAGGAAGTTTCTTGTTCAGGTGTTTTTGCTTGTGCCTATAATCCCAGCTACTTGGGAGGCCAAGGCAGGAGGATCACTTGAAACCAGGAGTTCAAGACCAGCCTGGGCAACATAGCAAGACCCCATTTCAAAATAGTAATAATATTAAAAGTAACTTTCTTAAAGTTTGAGGGAGTGGGGAGGAGGATGAAGAGAGAGAGAGAGTAACTTATTCAAGTTATCTTCTGTTTTTCTCTCACAAAACTAACTCCTGATTGATTGATTGATTGATCGATAGATTATTGGGAGTTCTTCCAGCCTGTGGATTAATTGCACTCCACCTCATCACTCCCTTCCATTTGCTACCAGTGTCTTTTGTTATTTCTGCCACAGATTCTCTAGTGAAGAAAAGAAAACACTCAAATTGGTTCTCCTTGATTATACCAAAGAGAGGTTGTAGGGTGTCCTCTTAGAGCAGACAGTGGAGTCAGCTCTTGCCTCACAAGAGCACGCCTTGCTGAGGGCTCTTCGGGTATTTTTGTGAGGAGTCTGAGGAGAACTGAGTAGGCCTGAGGAGTATTTTTGAGGCCACAGAACCATGGACAGGTGTAAGGGGAAGTTCCAGGAGGGAGGCAATTAGTGTAACTGTTGTTCAGGCCCTCGGAGTGTTTGGGTCAGGGAGAAGCGCAGAGAAGAAGCCACTTTGGAGTGTCAGGCAGGCCTGGATGGGCAAATGTGGCCGGTCAGTGCTTCTTGAACTTGTTTGTGCTTAGGTACTACCTGGGGATCTGGGTCTGGAGAGGTTGGGCGGGGTGGATTCGGCACCACTAACACACCCCCTGCTCATGTTTGTGCTGTGCTTTACCTCACTAGGTAACCACACTTTGTGAAGCAAGATGGTAAATATTCTGGGAGCTAGGGACAGCTTAAAGGTAAGGCCAGGGGCAAGGCCAGGGACAGCAAGCGAAAGCAGACTGCATCCATGTCACTATTAAGGCAACAGATGGACAGCCTTACTGGAAGGCTGCCAAAAGTAGAGCAAGATCCCTCCCCTGCCACCCACCCAGTGGCCCACAGATCTGGGCTCAAATCCTAGCTCTGCTACTAATTTTCTGTGTGACCTTAAGGAAGTCATTTCATCCCTCTGAGCCTCAGTTTCCTCATCTGTAAAAACAGAGATATTAAAACCTCCCTTGGCCATTTCACAGGGTTACCCTGAAAATTAAATGATATAAGTATGGGGAAGCTGTTTGTAGCTGCCAAAGTACTTTGCAATGTAACCTGTGATTATGTCAGATAGATTCCTCTTGGGAACCTTGCATGGTTTCGCTCATGTATGTGTGATTATCACATCTAACTACATTTCCCAAAGGATTGGGCAAGCACTTACTCCCGTGGGTGTGAAGGGGAAGAGTTCATATTTATTTCATCATGCTTCAAAGCCTTTGCAGCTGGTCCATAGCTCAGGTACTTTGCTATCCCTGTGGTTCAACATTAATCACTTGTTTTATGGGGTGGTTATTCCTCTCTGAAAGGATGGAGGACTTGTTTGTGTTTATGGACATTTCCCCATTCTATTTGAGTTATATCACATTCCGCCTTGACCCAAGCATAATAGTTGATTTTCCTGTTCAGCATGGAACTGGAGGCCCTTTAATTAGGAAACTCCGAATGGGTATGCTGCAGAGATACATGGCAAACACAGACCATTTCCTTCAAGTTTCCCACAGGGGTGCGATGGCCTCCCCCAACCAGATTCAGTATATTCTCTCCTGCATCCTCTCAGCACCAATGCTCAGCAGCCCATAGGCAGCCCTCAGCTACAAAGAATGCCCAGGGGATGGAGGTAAGAGACGCCAGTAAATTGAATTTGCTATTTAACTCACTGTTAGATCTAGAAAATATGGGCTTTGTGTTTTTCAATTCTTACAATTACTCAATGTGTTTTGAAGATTAGAATTCTGCATCTATGTTATCAACCCGAATATCATCACTGATTGTGATGCTCGATGTGGATGACTATAAACAGGCCCAGCCTCATTCTGTTGCCCAGGCTGTAGTGCAGTCTGCTCCTCTACCTCCTGGGCTCAAACGATCCTCCCGCCTCAGCCCTCCAAGTAGCCAGGACCATAGGGGCGTGTCACCACACCCAGCTAATTTTTGTATTTTTAGTAGAGAAGGAGTTTCACCATGTTGCCCAGGCTGGTCTTGACCTCCTGAGCTCAAGTGATCATCTGTCTCTGCCTCCCAAAGTGCTGGGATTACAGGTGTGAGCTACTGCACCTGACCCCCAGATGGCTTTTTCACTAAAACCCCAATTTTGTTCCTTCTCTTAGGAATAACATGTACAAAACAAAACAAAATCGGCCGGCGTGGTGGCTGACACCTGTAATCTCGGCACTTTGGGAGGCCAAGGCAGGCGGATCACAAGGTCAAGAGATCAAGACAATCCTGGCTAACACAGTGAAACCCTGTCTCTACTAAAAATATAAAAAATTAGCCGGGCGTGGTGGTGGGCGCCTGTAGTCCCAGCTACTCAGGAGGCTGAGGCAGGAGAATGGCGTGAACCCAGGAGGCGGAGCTTGCAGTGAGTCGAGATGGCACCACTGCACTCCAGCCTGGGCGACAGAGCAAGACTCTGTCTAAAAAAATAAAAAAGAAAGAAAAAAAAAAACCCCAAATCAAAAACATCAGAACAAAACAAACCCCGTTAAGATGGGTTTATTATTATCCTGGTTTTATCAATGAAAAACTGAGGCTTAGAGAAAGGATATCATTTACTGAAGGTCACACAGACACTAAATGGCTGAGGTGGGATCTGAAGATGAGTCTGTGTGGTAGGCAGAAAAACAGCCCCCTCAAGATGTCCACATCCTAATCCACAAGACCTTTGAACGTATTCCTTTACTTGGCAAAGGGACTTTCAAATGTGATTAACTTAAGGACCTTGAGATGGGGAGATTATCCCAGATTATCTGGGTGGGCCTGATGTAAACACATGGATCTCTATGAAGGAAAGCGGGAAGTAGGAGAGTAAGAGAAGGAGACAAGATAACAGAAGAGGAGGTCGGAGTGGCCACGAGATGGGACAGCCTCTTGCAGCTGGAAAAAGCAGGGACGTGGATCTGCCCCTAGAACCCTCAGAACAAACACAGCTCTGCCGAGCCATTTTAGACTTCCAAACTCCAGAACTGTCAATAATACATTTGTATTGTTTTAGGTCCCTAAGTTTGCAACAATTTCTTAGAGCAGCCATAGGAAGCTAATACACATCCGGATACAAGGAGTGGCAGAAAGAAAAGAAGTCTCAGTGGTTTTGTCAATAATTCATTTATAGGTCGTTGCTAGCCATTTCTGGTTTTCTACAAGGATTTATGGAACTAATTATTTTTTAATGTTCAGAGCTTGAATGCTTACCACTGAGCTAAATGACCTCTCTCTACCTCCACCCTGAAAAATGCCTCTTGTTCGAAGGTTGTTTGTAGCTAGAATTTGGGTTTCATAGGGACTGCAACGTAAAGACTGCAAAGTTTATTTGTGCTGGAAATTATTAGTGAGTCTAGTTGAATATCACCTTTCTAAAGGAGTGAGTGGGTGAGGACTGGTTCACAGGGGTGTTGGTTTGAGTGCAGGTGGCTACTTGAAAGAGGAGGGACCTATGTGGCTTACTATGGTTAGATGGGGGTTCTGACCTAGCTGAGGAAACCAAGCGGAGAAGCCACTTCGTACTTTAGTTTTACTGTCAGTTTGATTTTTTTTTTTTTTTTTTTTTTAGATGGAGTCTTGCTCTGTCGCCAGGCTGGAGTGCAGCGGCACGATCTTGGCTCACTGCAACCTCTGCCTCCTGAGTTCAAGCGAGTCTCCTGACTGGGCTTCCAGAGTAGCTGGGACTATAGGCATGTGCCACCACACCCAGCTAATTTTTGTATTTTCAGTAGAGACGGGGTTTCACCGTGTTGGCCAGGAGGGTCTCAATCTCTTGACCTCGTGATCTGCCCAACTTGGCCTCCCAAAGTGCTGGGATTACAGGCATGAGCCACTGCATCCGGCCCAGTTAGTTTGATTTTTACAGCCTGTAGGGGAGAGAAGGGATCCTACAGATACTAATCTAGCACCTTCATTTTACAGATGAGCAACCTGGTCCGGGGGAGGAGAACTGACTTAGCCAAAGCAGACAGGGGGTCCTGGCCAGGACTAGAGCCTGAACCCAACCCCAGCTCCTTGCTATGCCCACTTCCTTCATCTCTCTTCCCATACCACTTGGTGTGGTTCTGTGTACACTAATTGGACATTTCCCATAAACAAAGTCACGGTTTGGTCACTGTTCAGAAGGTAGTATTTGTAGACTCAGATCACCAAGTGATATCCTCACTTCAATAAGTTGTCCTACAATTCTTGGTTAATAAAACCCATGCTGTTATAACAAGTTTATTTCAGAGCCACATGTGTTATTAAAATAAATTATTCTGTTCTAGCACATTTTGGGCATGTTTTGTTCTTATAGAAGAGCCTGTGCTAGCAGTGGTAAGTTTAGCTACCTACCAGTTGGATCACATATAAGTCCACCCAAATCTTGACACAAGACAGTAAAATATAGGCCAAAGGGCACTCTTCCACCCATGCCCCAAACTCACACATGCCTTATTGCTCTTAGCAAGCAGACTTGAAATTAATGAACACAGAATCATATCCATGGTGGGATTGTGGATTTCAATCCTGGCCTTGCAGTGTAGGCACCACAGGTTATTTCTTACCAATGAGGAAACAGACCCAGAGTGTTTAAGGAATAGGCCCAAAAGGTCACACAGCCTGCTGTTATCAGAGCAGGCCAGGGCCCAGGTCTCTCCCCTTTACACTCTGTGGACTAGTGTGACTCTGTGGATCATCGGATGCACAATTACCCTCAGTGCTTGTTAGAAAAAGAGAATTCCTCGAGACCAGCCTGGCCAACATGGTGAAACCCCATCTCTACGAAAAATACAAAAATTAGTTGGGCGTGGTGGCAGGCACCTATAATCCCAGCTACTTGGGAGGCTGAAGCAGGAGAACTGCTTGAACCTGGGAGGTGAAGGTTGCAGTGAGCCAAGATCGCACCATTGCACTCCAGCCTGGGCGAGAAGAATGAAACTCTGTCTCAAAAAAAAAAAAAAAAAAAAAGAAGAAGAAGAAGAAAGAAAGAAATAGAAAATTCCCTGGCCTTCTGGGGTGGTTGGGGGAATTGGGAGGGAGCGTGTGGCTGAGGAAACTGAATGTTTAACAAGTTCCTCATGTGACGCTGAGATACCGTCAAGTTCGTAAACCTCTGAAAATGCTCACTGTCGGTGGTTCTCTACTCTCACTCTACATAAGAACTAGATGAAGCATCAAAAAAAAAAAAAAAAAAAAAAACCAACAACAACAACAACAAAAAATCCTGGGCCCAATCCCAGTATTCAGTTAATTTGGATGGTGCCAGTCAGTTGTATAATTTTGGAAAATGGCTCAAATGATTCTAATGTGTAGTCAGAGTTGGAAATCCATGGCCATTGTGAACAGTGGTACCAAATGCTATACCTGAAAGGGCAGCCACCCTGTAATTCCACCCTAGCCTTCTGGCCATGTCCTAGCTTGCAAGCTCTGAGGAGGTAGGGCAGGACTCTGAAGAATAGAGAATGAATGAGGAACAAGGTTGCATCCTTTGAAAACTCTAGAGCTTTGATCAGTTACCTCACCCTCAAATCAATCCCCCATCCAGGAACTGCCCATGCCCTGACATCCTCCCTTGACTTATTCCCAAAGATCTCACACTGTGTTCCCTCTTTTAGGCCCTTCAGAACAACATCTGAAGATGTTAGCCCTTTTAGGCCCAACATCTCTACGCTGTGCTGGTATCAAGCAAAGCCTCCAAGATGTTTCCAATTTGTAAACATAGTGCATCTTGTAATTGATTTGTTCTTCTCTGTTCTCTATCTACTAGGAAGCTCAGAGCCAAATCTGAGGCACACCTTTAGCAGTCATACAGCACCTTATGGCATACATTTGCTATATCTTATTTTCCTGTCATAGCTTTTCTTTCATTTGTTTCTGTTTACCTATTTTTTACAGAGAAATATCCTTTTTTGATTTATTCTGACATGCTATAAATGAATTAATTACACTATTTAAAGACTTGTCATCTATACATTTCTCTTTCTCTTGGGTCAGACAGAGAAAAAGAAAAGAGCATGCAAGAAAGATGGAGAGAAGAAACACATGCACACAGATAATATATAGAAGTAGGAGGAGGCGAGGGAGGGTTCATGATCATATCAGCCTTACACAGGGTGGTGCTCTCCAAGGGACAAGAGTCAACTTGCTTATTATAACCATTTCACAAGGATCTTAAAGGAACTTCCTTCTATGGTCAAACGCTTTTGTTCTTACTCAGAATCAGTCTAGCTGTTAAGTCTGTGGCAGCTGGAGCTACAAAACCAAGGCCTGAAAGTTGCAAAACTAGGTACTGTGACTGTGAGTCACCTTTCCCCTTCACACACATACACCCCACAAAATTGATTTTAACACACACAAAAATTGAGAAAACACTATAATACTAAATCTAAGATGATTTACAAAGGAATATTACTTAACAAATGGCTTGAAGTAATTTTTTTAAAACTTGGAGAGATTTTGATTTCATAATGAGTCAACAAGTCATTTTTTCTGCCATTAAAAAATCTCATTTCTTAACAAAAACACTTAGTTTTTCATGACCTTATAAACAAAAAAGCTCCCATTTCAAAGTAAAAATGAAATCTAAGATTATATAGACGTTTATGTCATTACTTTTATCTAAGCAACATACATACATGCTCAAGTAAAGTAAAAGGTTAAGTAAATTTCTGCAATAAATAGGCTGCTTTTGAAATGCAAAGAACATTATAAAGAATGCAGAATCTTAAGGGTAATCAAGCAGTCATTAAGTTTTTCTTAAGTCTTCACTTTAGATGTTGTTATTTCTGGCACAGGTAAGCAGCAGAGTGTTTTTTTTTTTTTTTTTTTTTTTTTTCAGACATGGTCTTATTCTGTCATCTAGCTGGAGTGAAATGGCATGATCAAGGCTCACTGCAGCCTTGACCTCCCCAGGCTAAGGTGACTTCCCTCCTCAGCCTCCCTCATAGCTGGGACTACAGGCATTGCCACCAGCTAATTTTTGTATTTTTTGTAGAGATGGTCTTTTGCCATGTTGCCCAGGCTGGTCTGGAACTCCTGGGCTCAAGTAATCCAGCTGCCTCAGCCTTTGAAAGTGCTGGGATTACAGGTGTGAACCACTGTACCCCACCATAGCAGCAGAATTTTTTATGTGCTCAAATACTGGAATCTTTGGTTACTGCCATATCAGCAAAGAAGCCAACCATTTTAAGAATGTTTTAAGTGAACACCTTGCAAATCCTAAGGATAGCTAGCTATTTTTTTTAACCTTGTATGTATTTTAATAAGCTGCCTCAAACATGCTTTTTGAAATCAGGGAAGATATAGAAAAATTAATAACAGCAACTGATGATTCAATTCACCACACTGAAACATGTTTTTGTAAATGAGAGAAAAATCCTTTCCTGACTACAGGGTCATCTCACCTGTTAGTTCTTTTCACTACAGGGGAGAAAACAAACAAACAAGCAAAAACCTTTTCCTCTGCCCTCTTAGGTTCAGTGTCTGGGGCTTGAGAATGAAACTGGCAAAAGACAGATTAACAGGGGAAAAGGCATCTATTTTATGGACAAAGGAAATGGGTTTGGGCTTCTGGGGGTGAAAAATTGTATGAAAGTGACTAGGAAGTATATAGGGAAAGTAATGGAAAGCAAGGGTTGCTTTAGTAAGTGTCTTTATGCCAACTCATCTCAGTGCCAGCTTTCTGTCTCTAGTGATAGGTCACTTTCTTCATTCTGGTACAGGAGAGGGGTGGAAATTTATGCCACCTTCACAAAGGGAAATTTATGTCCTGCTTCTAGGCAGAAAAGGAAAGGGCAGAGAGCTCTTCTTATAACTGCTATTTCTCCATTGCTTTCGGCCCAAAATAATCATATGACAAGGTGGCATACTTTGGGGTGGTATAACCTGATCCCCTTCACC
Source organism: Pongo pygmaeus (assembly GCF_028885625.2). Taxonomy (NCBI): domain Eukaryota; kingdom Metazoa; phylum Chordata; class Mammalia; order Primates; family Hominidae; genus Pongo; species Pongo pygmaeus. The sequence continues at coordinate 51,885,115 of NC_072386.2, read as the reverse complement.
CTGTCACTTATCTTCTCTCTTGTCCTGTTGCTGTGCTCAGAGATGCCCTGGGGTTTCAGTGTTGATCTCCCAGAAGAGCTATACGTATCCTGTAAGAAACTATGATCTGCTGGTTAAGAAACAGCCACCTAGATAAAGTTCAAAGAATTCTGCACTCCAGATTGTGTGTGTTCCTAAATGTGGTTTGGCCTGGAGTAACAAGGACCAGGAAATCATGGAAAGCCAGGCAGATGCGAGTTAGGGAGCCTGGCAAGGGTCCTAAACAAGTGCTCTGTGCCCACGCTCCCACTACCCCCTGCCCATCTCTCCAGGAAGTGGTACTCCAACTCGAGCATGTGTTAGAATCACCCAGAAGGCTTATGAAAACAGATCCCAGGTCTTTGCCCACAGAATTTCAGATTTAGTAGATCTAGAATGCCCGGTAATTTGCAATTCTAACAAGCTCTCTAGATGTAGCCTTGCTTCTGGTCAGGGACACCCTGAGTAGCACTGCCCTAGGGTGGTGAGACTATCTGTCTTCCAGACAGGCTTTAAACTGACAAAAGACTGATGAACAGAGGAAAAGGCATTCATTTTATGGATGTTAATATTTTTACATAAATGGGGGCTTCACAGAAAAGAACTGAAGAGCCAAAGAAGCAGTTAGACATGGAGCTTATATATCATTTTAACAAAGGGGGATAAATTGTGACCAGGTGATTAGATAAAAGAAAGGGGTTTGGTCTCCCCACTCTTTCTCCAGTGGGGAGAAAGAAGCTGCTGTGGGTAAAGTTTTACTGGGGATCTGGAGGAGGAGAAGGGGCCATGCTCATATCTGTATCTAGGTGCTAGAAAAAGAACAGCTGAGATTTTCCATAAACTGTCAGTACTAGTCAGGATGAATCAGAGTGAATCTTTGGAATAGAAAAAAAATAAAGATTTTGCTTTCTCATCATCATAACACTCTTCTATTCAGTCTAGGCATAGCTAGTGCAACCTTTTGCTCCACCCAACCAGCTCCATTCCCTTTATCAATTATTTATAATATGCTTGGGTCACTCATGGGAGAAAAACACTGTCAGCATCAAGAGGTAGCAGCATTTTCAAAATACATTTTGCTGTCTTGAACAAAAAGCTTAACTATTTATTAGTCAGTAGTTCCATATGGTCTTATACTTTTTTTGAGTCACAGTCTCACTCTGTCACCCAGGCTGGAGTGTAGTGGTGTGATCTCCACTCACTATAACCTTCACCTCCTGGTTTAAGTAATTCTTGTGCCTCAGCCTTTAGCTGGGACTACAGGCGTGCGTCACCATGCCCGGCTAATCTTTCATATTTTTGGTAGATATGGGGTTTTGCCATGTTGCCCAGGCTGGTCTAGAACTCCTTACCTCAGGTAATCCGCTCTCCTCAGCCTCCCAAAGTGCTGGGATTACAGGTGTGAGCCACCACACCCGGCCTGGTCTTATTACTTCTATACATAAGACAGGATCTTTCAACATTTATGTAGGTTAACATTTCCCATGTTTTTTGAGGATTCCCAAAAGACTTTGGGGGTTGCCAAAAAACTTTTAGGGGTTGAATCTTTTCACAGTAACAGAAAGGGGAAACATCAATCCATGAGAGTTCAGACCAGCAGTTTAATAACACCCTCTTTCATAGCTCAGTTCCCAGTGCATGAAGAGATTCAAAGCAATCTTCTTGTTCTCAGTTCTTAGAAAGAAAAATTTGAGAGAGATAAAAGTAGTAATTATCTGTATTATTTAATAACTTAAATGTAATAGCCTAAGAAAAAACAGATGTCAAAAATATATAGTCTAAAAAACATAGAAGCTAAATCCTTTCCTCCTAGGGTGTCTGAAAAGGAGAGACTCTATGGAGCATGGATGAAGAAAAAAAGGAGTGATTCCTACTGTGAAAGATGAACTGTGGACATAGTCACTCGAGACCACTGAGAGCAATTAGCCAATTTCATTGTCCCCAGGAGGGCACATACCAGAGAATCTGGGAGAAAGCCTAGGCTAGAGCCCTTAGCATTCTCAGGCTTACTGGTGCTGTGATTCAACAGCCTTTGAGGGGATGAGGAGAACCAAAGACCACCACCATCACTTGTAAAAAGGATACTATAGCAACAACACAACCGTCAAAAATCAGCTAGAGCTTAGACTGTACGCTGTTTGAAATCCAGCCTGAGTTGCTTTCTTGTGGAGGGATTGAGACATGTGCAGAGATACCTTAAATATGTGCAGGGGGCCCTTCTTTTTAAAGGACATTTCATGAGCTCTTTCTACTCATTAGTTTTCCTAAGAGTTCACCATTTAAGCTAGAAAGATGCTGCAAGCTATCTCAGCTAGCTTCTAATTTGGACATAGCACCAATACTACACACACAATTGAACAAGTGACCAACAATTGAACAAGTGAAGAATCTTCCTGATTCTTCTTTGGACTGAATAGGTGTGATCTTGTTAAGAAAAATATGTAGACTTAGGGCCAGATTTTATCAGTCTCCATCCCAGAAAAATGGTGGAGCACGCCTGGGCTCTTCCATAATTAAATGACTGGCTTTGCCACAACCTTGTACTGTCTTATCCTGGCAGCAACCGCTTCGAGTTTATCATCTTCCTGCTGGATTAATGGTTCCCCAGAGATGTCATCAATCCCATGTACACCAGGTGGATTGAAGCCCAGGTTATACACCCTGCTGCAGGGAGGGTGAATCCAACGTCGGCTGAGACAATCTTTAAGTGTTTCGAATGGAATCTTCAAACAGATCACTAAATCCACTTCATACATTTTGTCTTCAAATCAGGGTATCGGTTTGTCCTAAAGTCCTCAGAAAACCATCTGGGAGCCAGTGCTGGGCATACCTGTTCTCCAACTCTGACACCATTAGGTGTGTGATCACATGGTCTGGAACCGAAAGACTTCTCTGTTTATTGTTTTGCCATGTCAGTAACTTCGGTGTTGGCCTTGGTGTTCTCCTGCAAGAAATGGCCATTGGAGAGATGCTGGAGGCCAAACTTCTGGGCCGAGAGGGGCGGCCGGAGGATGACCATGTGCAGGAGTTTGGAAGCCATTGCCTTTGGGAGGAGTGGGGTGGCCAAAGGCGCAGCCAAGACGACCAGAGGGAGCACCGAGAACTTTGTTTCTTGGCCCCAACCTCTGGCACCCTCTGCTGGCTCTGGTACTCTGGTTACTCTCCTACTCTGGGAAGGAGAGACTTTTAAGACAACCCCTCCCCTTAGCCCTGTGCGGGGACTAACTCAGCCCTGTGCTGGTAGTTACATTCCATAAAGTCACAGCAAACACTGAATTAGCAAATACTGAACCATTGCTCCTAAAGGAAATACAGGGTTAGGTCTGCCGAGTCTCTGGTCACATTTTCACCAATCAATACATAACCTTGTTTTATGTGTGTTTCTGATTTGGGGACACTTTATTTAATATATATTGTTGATTCACTAATTTTGAACTCACACCCAACAGCACTGTAACTCATGCCTGAACAAAACTTATACACAGAATTTTCTTTGCAAGGCACATTACAGCCTTCTTGGGCTTAAGGACAGACACTTCAGTAACTTTATGACCAGTCTTGGGGGCCATTTTAAACATTGAAATCATCAATGAAAACCATATGGAAAACATGACATTAAATGGACCATGACTTTTTTTTCTTTTTTTTCATTTGGAGACAGGGTCTTACTCTGTCACCCAAGCTGGAGTGCAGTGGCACAATTATAGCTCATTGCAGCCTTGATTTCCCTGGGCTCAAGCCATCCTCCCACCTCAGACTCCCAAGTAGCCGGGACTACAGACCTGTGCAATCATGCCTGGCTAATTTTTGTATTTTTTGTAGAGATGGGGTTTTGCTGTGTTGCCCAGGCTGGTCTCGAACTCCTGAGCTCAAAGGATCCTCCTGCCTTGGCCTCCCAAAGTGCTGGGATTACAGGCATGAGCCACTGTGCATGGCCAATTTTTTTTTCAATATGAGAGCTGAAATAAGGCAGAGTCTGTGTCACCTTGTTTGCCTCGGCTGGGCACGTGCACATCCAGCAACTCAGAATTTTTACCACTCTGCATGTGTCTCAATGACCACGAATGTGCCATGAAAATTGATTTGCGGATTACAAATAGATTTTAGTGAGTAGACAAATTTGCAAATATAGAATCTGCAAATGATGAGCATCTACTATACCTAGACTTCACTCTTCTCCCTACTTATAATCTATTGGTACATCCCATTGACTGAACCCAACCAGAGGTCAAAATAACCTGTCAATACCATCATATAAATGTCAACTTCCTGAGTACCAAACAGGGTAAGCAAGGGTGGACAATGGATCTACAGGGGATCTAGAAAATATTCAGCATATCATTCCACATTAACTGTAGCCTTGACTGGGATCCCTAGGGATCTGCCCGTTTTATAAGACATTCATTCACTCATTTGTTTGTTCATCAAGCGTTTACTAAGCACCTAGCAATAAGCTATGTTCTGTGAGGTGTCTAGTAGAGGCTTAAAAATATTAGAAGATGTTGACACGATTCTCTAAGGGCTCACAGTCCAGAAAGAAGAGCTGATAGTCAACTGACACATATTTGAGCACCTCCTATATTCCAGACTCTTTTTTAGGTGCCCAGGATATGGCAGGTCCCAAGACAAATCTTTGTCCTGGCATAACTTACAGACCAGAGCAGAAGAAAGGGAAGTGGTTGAAAGACCTCATTGAAGGAGGGTTAGTGCTCTCATAGGAGCATTCACTCATCAGGGGAACAAGTAGGGCAGTGAGCATGGCCACAGAATAGTCAGCAAGAGCTTTCTGGAGGCAAGAAAGAGTATGGTTTGAAGGGCTCTGAGTCAGTGCCTGGAATCCAGATTGGGGAAGTAAAAATGATGAGAGATGAAGGCAAGTCTTTGCAAAAATACGATTATATTACTAGTCCCAGTGCTGAGAAGTTCCAAAGAGAGGGACAGGTTAAAGCACTGCATGAGCTCACAGGAGGGTAAGACCATGTTGAACAGACCCTGCAAGGACAAGCAAGACTTGGGCATGCAAACAGGAGCCAGACAAAATATTCCAGAGCTCCTGGCTCACTGTAATAACTTTCTCAATGACAGGGGTTCCTATCATCCCTCCCCAGCCTCTGTGCTGCACACAGTGCCCTGCATACCTCCACTCAGTGGCATGCATTCTGCTAGCCTATAGCTGCCCTTAATTGCCCAGGGAGGCCCACCTCCTCCTCCAGAGCACAAGAGTCAGAGTGGTAAAGAGAAGTTCTCCAAAGAGAGACTCAAAAGCTTAAGGTAAAATTGTGGGGCAAGTGGGATCCTGGGGTACTGCTCAAATCACATCATTCATGGCCCTCTTTTCCCTCACGGTGGTTCTGAGGTCAGAGAAATGTTCAACAACAATGCACACACTCTCCCAGTTCAACATCAAGTAGTCATGCTCCATAGAAGTTGGAAGGATGGATGGATGATGAATGGATGGGAACATAGCAACACCTAATTCTCTGTACTGTGTGGGACCAGGCAGGCTTCAAGCAGTGGTTCCTTCCCCTCACTGAGGCTGGGAGTTCACCAAGTCCCTATATGCCTGGCTCTGCCCTAGTGCCTCTCGCAGACATGAACTCATTTCATACTTCCAATAACCTTGAGAGGTGACTATTGTTTGCTCCATGTAATGCATGGTAGCTTAGTAACCTATTCCAAACATCATGGCTAGCAAGAGGTGAGTTTAGACTTGACTCTAATGCCTCTGACTCCAAGTCATGTCCTCTCTCTGTGTTCCTTTTCCATTTGCTTCCTCTTTTCTTTTCCTTTTCCTAATTATTTAGCAGGAAGTCCTTTTGAAACGGGATCTTCTCTGTTCTAAACAGGACTTAATGGAATACTCTCCCTGGCAAAGACACTTTCATTTCTGGGAATTATGGGAGCTCTTGCTACTCTCTTGGGAGTGACTTGTTCTTTTAACCTTTCAAAGCACTTCCCCACCCCTCATAACATTTAAACCTTACAAGAACCATATAGGATAATTAGGTAAAGTTATGATCCGTAGTTTCAGATAAGTAAACACAGGCTCTGAGGAATTTAATAACTAATCTGAAAATCATGCAGCCTTACCCTGAGACAAAACAAGAAAGACTCTCCAGAGTTCCAATCTCTTCCTCCTGGCCTAGAAATGGCAAGTGGGCAACATGTTTTATGGAGAGAAGTTCCGAGGCGAAGTTCAGGGAATGAGAAAGACCTGTGATCAGTTGACAACGCCTGTCATGGGTGAGAAAAAGGAAAATAGAGGCACATGTGCTTGGTATTTGCTATCCCAACTTACCCATAACTATTTCAAAGCCTTAAGTTGTTTCTCACCTTAATGAGGAATTATGTTAATTCCCTTACAAATAAGGCCTGGCACATAGCTGATGCTTACTACAGAGATTTACTATAATTTACTGAGTGACTGCTATTCCTCAGGCACTATGCCAGGCTACATAGCTACATTCAAGTGTATCATTACTAAGTATTTAGATTTACTAAATTTAAACACAGCCTTAGATATACTTTGAAAAAACCACACCCCTGTATTCACAGGTCTTAGTACCAGAATTTTTAATATCTTAATAAAGAATTCTTACATGCTAAATAAGCTCAACTTTATTAAGAAAGCATTGGTCAGGCACAGTGACTCATGTCTATAATTTCAGCACTTTGAGAGACTAAGACTGGAGGATTGCTTGAGCCCAGTTCGAGACCAGCCTGGGCAATATAGTGAGACCTTGTCTCTACCAAAAAAAAAAAGTTTTAATTAGCCAGGTGTGGTAGTGCATGCCTGTAGTCCCAGCTACTTGGGGGGCTGAGTCAGGAGGATTGCTTGAGCCCAGGAAGCAGAGGTTGCAGTAAGCTGTAATTGTGCCACTGTCTGCAGCCAGACCCTGTCTCCCAAAAAAAAAAAAGAAGGAAGGAAGCATTTATATTTATAACTGGGATAAATGCACTGTCAGTATTTTAGGGATGAAGTTTACTGCCAGCAAGTGCAGCGAGGGCAGGAGCTCTGTTCCATTCATCTTTATGTCTCCAGTGTCTGGCCAGCTGTACATTAATATAAATATGGATGGATAAGTGAGTAAATGAATGAAGCTCAGAGCCATTTGCTGATAACGTAACCAGTGACATGTGACATACTACATGTTCTCTCTCTAGTGGCCATGAAAGTTGCAAGGACAATTTTATCAACTTCGGTCCACAGTTTTTTTTTTTTTTTTGTAGAGATGGGGGTCTCACTCTGTTGCCCAGGCTGGCCTCGAACTCCTGGCCTCAAGCAATCCTCCTGCCTCAACATCCCAAAGTGCTGGGATTACAGGCATAAGCAACCATATCTGGCCTCATTAAAAAAAAATTGTAGAGACAGAGTCTCCCTGTGTTGCCCAGGCTGGTCTTAAACTCCTGGTCTCAAGTGATCTTCCTGCCTCAGTCTCCCAGTAATCATGATAATGGATTATTATGGTGGTTGGTTCCCTATAAAAGGGTCATTTCACTGCCCCACCTCCACCCTCTCTCACTCTCTCTCCTTCTGTCATGTGATGATGTAGCAAGAAAGCCCTCACCAGATGCCAGCACCTTGATATTGGAGTTGCAGCCTCCAGTACTACAAGCCCATACATTTCTGTTCATTGTAATTTCCCAGTCTGTGGTATTCTGTTATAGCCACACCAAATGGACTGAGACAGGGACCTAGTAAGAAGCTATGCTCTCTGTCAAAATGTTTCTGCATTTCTGAGAGGCAGTGAACCCACAATGGCTTAGGGGGTGTGTGTGTGTGTGTGTGTGTGTGTGTGTGTGTGTGTGTGTGTGTGTAAAAGCTAAGAAAAAGTACTGGAGAGGGAAAAAAATCAGTTAATAACTCAAAGTATTATCCCAGGATGTCATCATTGGCCTTAGCTGTGCTGAATTTGAGTGAAAAGAAAAGATTTAAGGAAATATATTCTACACTCTTTCTACTCAAGGTACAGGGTTGAGTTTTCAAAATCATACTTGCTGGGTTTTTGTTTTTTTTTTACTATTTTATTGAGGTATTCAGTACCACTTTTAACAAGGAGAAAGCAGGAGCCATGTGTGTCAATCTTGATTAAAGACCTATTTGTCTTCTTCTAGAGATGGCACTAAAAGCAGATTCCTTTCTCACTAAGAAGTGGACAGTTAACTGGAGATTCAGATCCACAAGACAAGGCCTCTGGAGACCTGGCAAGAGAAGGAGATGGAAAGTACTAAGCCAGTAAGGGACCCTAGGGCTACACTCTCTTCCCAGTGCAGGCAGAGCTTTAGTGTTGACCCCAGAGAAGAGAAGAAGGGTTTTTTTTTTTTTTTTTTTTTTTGGTCTGCCCAGAAAAAGAATAGTCCAAGGTCAAAGGATCTCAGCAGGTGCAACAGCAACATCAGGGGAGGGGGACTGCTCATTCTGTTTCTCCAGGCCACCCTGGGGAGATGGCTCCGGGTCCTTCTCTTTTCATGGGGCCAGTTGAGTGTAGTCCCTCCTGTTACCAAAAGTGGTCAGATAATAAGGGGCTGTCCTTCTAGACACAATCCAACCACTAGTCCTTTAAAAGTTAGAGTTTTTTAAAAAATCACATTTTAATTTTTTTTTTAAAGTATGTATGTATGCATTTATTTATTTATTGAGACAGGGTCTCCTTCTGTCACCCCAGCTGGAGTGCAGTGATGCAATCATGGCTCACTGCAGCCTCTACCTCCTGGGCCCAAGTGATCCTCCCACCTCAGCCTCCCAAGTAGCTGAGACCATAGGTGTGTGCCACCATGCCTGGTTAATTTTTAAATTATTTTTGTAGAGATGGAATCCCCCTATGTTGTCCAGGCTGGTCTTGAACTCCTGGCCTCAGGTGATCCTCCGGCCTCAGCCTCTCAAAGTGCTGGGATTACAGACATGAGCCACCATGCCTGGCCTACTTATTTATTTTAGAGACAGGGTCTCACTCTGTCATCCACACTGGAGTGCAGTGGTGCAATCATAGCTTATTGCAGCCTCAAACTCCTGGATTCAAGAGATCCTCTCACCTCAGCCTCCCAAGTAGCTAGGACTACAAGTGTGTGCCACCATGCCCAGCTAATTTTTTAATTTTTTGTACTTTTTATTATTTGTAGAGATGGAGTCTCTGTGTTGCCAAAGCTGGTTTTAAAGTCCTGGCCTCAGGCTATCCTTTTGCCTAAGCCTCTTAACATGCTGGGATTACAGGCATGAGCCACTGTGTCAGGCTAAAAATCACATTTCTTCATTTTATACATAACATTGGTGCCTAAACCAAAACCCTTGTATTATCATCAAGGGTCATCCTTGATTAACCGGCTTAATCCTTAAGGCCCACAACTGATCACCAAGGTGAGTTCTCATTCCAAAGGAGTGTCTACTTGTTGGGGCCATGGGTTGGTTCTCAGGTCCTATAAATGGACTTGTCCCAGGAGCCCCAACCAAGACTGTGTGACAATCCAATAAAATGCAATAAGAAAGCCAGAATCCAATGGTCTCTCTTAAATGAGGCAGTGTTAATGGAGCAGATAGAGATTTATGTGCAAGAGGAAGAGACTAAAACATCTGTTTGTGGTAGTGCAAAAATTCAGAGAAAGTTTCTTTTGAGCCCATTTTTGCTTTGAGTTTGGAAACCCAGCTCTTGGGGCAATGGAAATACCCCTAGTATCCAATAATTACAGCAGCAAGAAACCTTGTCTTCATAGGGAAAGGACCAAGACCCTGCTATCTTAGGCTAGTACTGCCAGTTTAAAGGCCTCATTAGACATGTAATGTTAGAAATGTTACATTTCCAATGATGGGCAGCTTCAGTGCCTTTGCACTTTGCAACAGAGTTTAAAGGCGATACTTTCAAAGCAGGAGTTTCTGCAATGTTGCCAATGACTTTAAAGTACACGATGCCAGAACCTGGGATCTGGCATATCCCAAGGACTCCCTTTCCATCACTACAACATTCTTATGTCTAAACCATAGGAAAGACAGTTTCCCATTACTCCTTGCATCAAGGCTACTGTTGTTTTACTGAGATAAGAAAATGAAAATGATAAGAATGGGAGGGGAAAGCCTGCCCTACTCAGTGGTGACAAAAATGAGGGTGTGTCCAGCAGGGGAGAGGACAGAGTCCCCAGATGACCTTGTTTGGGGCTGGCACAGGTTCTCCTTCCCTTTCTGGATGCAGTTACATATCAACAAGTGTTACTGTTGATATATTATGTAAGGATCAGAGGGAAGGTCAAAAGCTTGCCTGCCCTTGGGAAGCTGGGTGGAGCTTCTTGGAGCCTTCAAAAAATAATTTTAAAAGACAATTTCCTATTACAGAAGCTATATGTATTCGTCATCAAAACTTAGCAGACATATGTATATCTTTTATTATTATAATTAACAAAAATGGGATCATTCTATTTTATAACTGGCTTCTTTCACATAATAATACAGTATGGGCATTTTCTGGTGTCAATAAATATTTACCTATATCATTTTTAGTGACTGAATAATAGTTCAGTAGTATAGATCTACTGTACTTTATTTGAAATCTTTTATTAGGTATTTAGATCATTTCCAATTTTTTACTTCTATAAACATCACCATACTGGACATCCTTGTAAAATACATTTCTGTTGTCTATGCCCATTTTAATAAAGCTTATGACAGATATTGCCAAACTGCCCTCCAGAATTGCACATTTTCACTAGTCGTGAAGTAGCATGTCAATTTGACTGTTGGAAATTGGTAGCTGAATGTGGTTTTAATTTACATTTAATTGATCAATGAAGTTGAACATTTTCCTCATAGACTTGTTGCTTGAGGCCATTTTCAAAAGGAAATAGGATCTCTGGGTGAGGAGTGTTCTGTTCCTCTAGTCTCCCTATCAGTGCAAGCCACTGTTTACTCAGTAAGGGAAAGGGCCAACCTGGAGAAACATCATTAAGCAGGCAAGACTCCTCACCAAGAACCCATCCTCCCAGATGAGATTCCAGTACCCCCACTCACCCTGCAAAACCCACCGTCAAGAAAGAACTGAAAGCTCACTTATACTAGAGTAGAAATAATTAATAGCACTTTTGCTGAGCTATCCTTCCCAGGCTATTTAACCCCTCCCCCGTGGGGAGGGGGGCGAGCGGGTATTTGACCCTTCTAAAAGCCTCAAGTGAAGGGAACAAAGCTGTCAAAATGACAGGCTTTCCTCAGGGGGTGGTAGAAATGTTTGGGGCAGGTGGAAGAAGCCAGCTTTTCCAGATCCGTAAGAATTCTGGCACCTTCCTTACCATGATGTAGGCAGGCCTGGAGAAGAGGTTGATCACTGGACAGGAGGCTTGTGTTTCAGCATTAACCCCTGTATTCGCTGAGGCTCCATTCTGAACTTTAGTTAGGAGGTGTCTTGCAGAGTTCTTTGCAACTATTGGTGCCTAATGTGTGTGGATGGTGAGTTCCAGTGTGGTGGCATGATATTAAAATAAATGAACTAACACCCAACAGGCTGCTTCAGATATAACATGAGATCCTAACTTGTAACTCAATAATATTTCTTTGGAGAGTTGTTTCATGGGGAAAAAAATTACTGAAGGAAAAATCCTGTATTTATGAAGATGTTTGTTGCAACACAATTGGCCAAACATTTAGAAATGGGGTAGTAAATTATGGTACAATTGCTAGATTAAAAATTACACAATCATTAAAAATGATCATCAGGACATAGGAAAATGTTCCTTTATATAAATTAAATGAAAAAGTTATACATATACATATGTATATATAAAAAATTATGCCCAATCATACTTTAAAATTTATATGTAGGCCGGGCGCAGTGGCTCACGCCTGTAATCCCAGCTCTTTGGGAGGCCGAGGCGGGCGGATCACGAGGTCAGGAGATCGAGACCATCCTGGATTAACACGGTGAAACCCCATCTCTACTAACAATACAAAAAAATTAGCCAAGCGCGGTGGCGGGCGCCTGTAGTCCCAGCTACTTGGGGGGCTGAGGCAGGAGAATGGCGTGAGCCCGGGAGGCGGAGCTTGCAGTGAGCCGAGATCGCGCCACTGTGCTCCAGCCTGGGCAACAGAGCAAGACTCCGTCTCAAAAAAAAAAAAAAAAAAAAATTTATATGCAGGCCGGGCGCAGTGGCTCACGCCTGTAATCCCAACACTTTGGGAGGCCAAGGCAAGTGGATCACCTGAGGTCAGGAGTTTGATACCAGCCTGGCCAACATAGTAAAACCTGGTCTCTACTAAAATACAAAAATTAGCTGGGCGTGGTGGTGCACGCCTGTAATCCCAGCTACTCGGGAGGCTGAGGCATGAGAATCACTGGAACCCAGGAGGAGGAGGTTGCAGTGAGCCGAGATTGTGCCACTGTACTCCAGCCTGGGCAACAGAGTGAGGCTGTGTCTCAAAAAAAAAAAAATAATAATAATAATATAAATAAATAAACAAATAAATAAAAAATATATAAAATGAGTTCAGAAGAAAATACAGCTAAAAGTTAGCAGGGTTTATATCTGGGTTCTGACATTAATAGTAATTTAAATTTTCTTCCTCATTCTTTTTGCATTTTCCAAGTTTTTGGCAGTAAGTATGCGTTACTTTTAAAAATAATTTTTTAATCAAATAATTGTGAACACTTTTATCATCATGTGATTGTTGTGCGGTGGAATATAAATGAATAAAAGCAGATTTTAAACACGTAGGTGTGCTATTACACATATTACACTTACATTTTGGGGGGTAAATTGCAGATGCGCCTCTCTCTTACACCAGTTTCCATTGATGTTGGGACTATATTGTTTGTAGAACTATTACTAGTTACCTCTGTGATTTCTAGATCGAACAGGATATATTGTTTGGATAATATTTCTTCTGTTTCGGGGAACAGAACCAATATTATCCAAACAACATATCCAAACAATAGGATCCAACAATAGTGGGGAGAGGATAAGTAGGCAGAGGATTGTTGGATCCTACTGTTTGGATATATACAAACAGAGTTGCTCCTCCACACAGCCTGGGGGCTGTGCGAGAATGCTATTAATATGCAGATTATGACAAACAGCCCAGAATTGGTAGCTCACTTGATGCTTTTGAAATCACTTGTACACGGATTATCTCACCTCCCTCTCAACCACTCCAAAAGACTGATTTAGGTCAAGAACAGATAAACTTGTAATTTCATACAACTGGAGGCATGGGAAACTAAGGAAACCTGTAATCAAATTTGAACAGAAGGTCTTCAAACCCAAAGTACTTGATTTGAATTAATAGTGTTATAAAAGGTTTTTCAAAAATCTGAGTGGCGATGAGAGGGTCAGATGATGACCCAGCTGTGGGAAGAGAGGGTGGGGATGGGCAAAGAGCAAGGTATGTATATTAGTGCTGTGCTTCCTGTACCTTTTCTATTCGTGAGCCCTCAGGCAAGTTACACAAGCTCCCTGAGCCTCATTGGCCTCATCTGTAAAATGGGACTGGTAATAAGAATGGGTTGTTTGAGGCCAGGCACAGTGGCTCATGCCTACAATCCCAGCACTTTGGGAGGCCGAGGCAGAAGGATTGCTTGAACCCAGGAGTTTAAGCAACATGGTGAGACCCCATCTCTACAAGAAAATTTAAAAATTACCTGAGCATGGTGGTGCACACCTATAGTCTCAGCTACTTGGCAGGCTGACACAGGAGGATCACTTGAGGCAAGGAGGTCAAGGCTGCAGTGGGCCATGATTACACCACTGCACTCCAGCCTGGGCAACAGAGCAAGACCCTGTCTTGGAAAAACGGGGGCGGGGGGGCGGGTCTTGTTTGAAAACCAAATGAGTTAATTTATATGTATAACATGTGCAGAGTATGCTCATTAAATGAGTATTATATTTCTTATTTTCTGAAAAACCAGGAAAACAGTACTTTCTTACTTCTTCAGAAGATGGGGCCAAGAGAGGGGGAAGCCCACAGCCATTGCCTTGTCTTAGTAGGTCTAGGAGGCAAGGGGAGGGCCTCTGCCATCCTTGCATGGTTGGGAAGAAGTAGAATTATACAGCAGTGACCCCAAAGGCCGACCTTGAGCAGCTGGAGGATAGGGGAGGTGGGCATCACTCACTTTGCAGTTTTGCCAGTGTGTCACTGTGGCTGACTGACCACCTCTGGCCAAGTCTGAAATAAAGACAGGGTGAGCTGAAATTCACATGACTGACAGGCAGTGGAGCAGAGTGGTTCACGGTCTAGATTTCAGAGCCAGTTCAGCTGGGTTGGAATCCCTGTCTCTCCACATCCCGGCTGTGTGCACCTGGCCATGTTACTGAGTCCCCCTTTGCCTAAGTTTCCTCATCTGATGAAAAAGGAATGATGATGATGATGATGATGATGATAACAGTACCAACCTCTCAGTGTTGTTTTGAAGATTAAAGGAGTCCATTTGTATGAAGTGTTTAGAACTGCATCTGGCATGTGGCAGGGGTTTGCTCTTATTATTAGGCACACACTATGGAATGAATAGGAGAGACAATTTAGGTCAGAAAAGGTATCTGAGATATTGTTTCCCTGGATCACAGTTTACACTTGTAGACAGGTGGCAGAGAGCTTCAGAAAGGCTTGTTCAAGCTCAGATAGTCAGATGGCAGGAGGGAGGACGAGAACCTTGGCTCCTCAACCCTTGGTCTCTGTGCTCCCTATGTAGCCACACTTGTGAATCCAGGCAAAGTTGTGTCATGAATATGAGACATCACCAGCTCTCTCATTGCTATGTCACCTCTGTGGGACCCCAGGAATCTACAGGCTTCCCACCTTAGCTGGAACAATAGCTGGAATAAAGCAGGTAACAGGGTCAGCAGAGTTATCCTAAGTCGTTTGGGACTGCAGACAAGTTCATGGGAAAGGAAAGTTACTTGTTTGGTACCAAAAGCCACCAGCCAGCTAAAGAAACAGCCCTGCCCTGGGTGTTGGAACGGCAGCCCCCGTTGAGGCAACTGGCCCAGCATTCCAGGGATTCAGACAACCCGAGAGCACGTACTCTGGAGGGAATATTGTGGCAGAAAACGGGGGCTCACATGGTCAGCAGAGTTATCCTAAGTCGTTTGGGACTGCAGACAAGTTCATGGGAAAGGAAAGTTACTTGTTTGGTACCAAAAGCCACCAGCCAGCTAAAGAAACAGCCCTGCCCTGGGTGTTGGAACGGCAGCCCCCGTTGAGGCAACTGGCCCAGCATTCCAGGGATTCAGACAACCCGAGAGCACGTACTCTGGAGGGAATATTGTGGCAGAAAACGGGGGCTCACAGTTACTGCTGGTCACATGACCCTCTGGTAAAGGCTAAGTGCAAACAGCAGAGAAGGAAATCTGATTTTTCCATAGGAAGACATGCTCTAATAAGGTTCTGATCTTTTCAATATCATTCATTACTTAATATAATATATTATGCCAAAACATAATACCAAATAAATACCAAAGTAAACCATGCTAATCATAAACAATCAGAAAACACAGAAAACATAATGAAGAAAGTAGAATTATCATTTTTATGTGGTTCTTTTTGGCTGTTTATGTGTATATAATATATAACTTGACACAATTTAGGTTATAAAGTACATTAAATTGTATATTCTGAATTTGGTATTTCTTTTATTTATTATTTATTTATTCTTGAGGCAGGGTCTCACTCTGACACCAAGGCTGGAGTGCAGCGGTACGATCATGGCTCACTGCCTTGACCTCCTGGGCTTCAGCAATCCTCCCACCTCAGCCTCCTGAGTAGCAGAGATAACAGGTGTGTGCCACCATGCTTGGCTAATTTTTGAAATTTTTTGTAGAGCTAGGATCTCACTATCTTGCCCAGGCTGATCTTGAACTCCTGGGCACAAGCACTCCTCCTGCCTTGGCCTCCCAAAGTGCTGGAATTACAAGGGTGAGCCACTGTTCCTGGCCTGCTTTTGGTATATTATAAGCATTTTTCAATGTCATTAAATATTCCTTAAAAATATTTTTAACAGCTGCAAAGCATTCTGTTGGATGGATGGACCATAATTCTTTGAAATATTATTAGGTTATTTTCAATTGTTTTTACAGCTACAGGAAGGCAGCCCTAGATCACTTGTACTTCAATATGGGTGCACACCTCTGATTATGTCCTGAGGTTGAAATCCTGACATGGACTAGCTACTGAGGTTTTGCTTCTGCCCTTAGGAAGGACTTAAAGCTCCCCTTTCAGGGCCCCTTGGGAATGAGGAGGAGAAGGGGTGAAGATAGTGGAACAGATGCAAAATCATTCTCAGGACATGGTGGTAAAAGGTGAGGGTGTCAGTGATGGTAGGTTGGAAATGCTAGTGTCCACATCGGGTCCTCTCTCTCTAGCTTCCCACTTTTGGGGATTCTGTTCTCTAGCCTCCTGACCTGCCATCTTAGAATCCTGTCTCAAATGACTTTAGCAAAAGGGACAATCAATTGGAAGAATCCTGAAATATCTTCTGTAATCAAAAGAAGGGCATTTGACCAAACCATGGGAAGGGCAGGGATACAGCTGGCCCTGGACCAACCAAATAACCCCCTGGGAAGGCAGGTTCTCAAAGAATATGAAACTTCCACTTTGACCTCAAGGAGTTGGGGCAGGACAGTGCTCTCAGAAAAAGCAGATACTAGTTCCTGGAGAAAGGTAAGGCTCATGGCCTTTTGGGTGTTGTTTTCTAAGAAGCTGAGGTGGCAAGATGGACTTGGGGCTGCCGCCTCCCACTAGGGGCGCTACCTGCCCATGCTGTGGAAAAGTCTAGGCATGGGAGCATTTGTTCTGGTTTTGCTTGAGGCCTTAGGGAGGAACATTCTTTTAGACTGTCTCTCTGTTTCTTCCTGCTTTCAGGTTGGTGAGTCCTCTAGGACAAAGAGATTCAAGTATGGACCTTGGTGACAAGGGTGAAGGCAGCCAGTAGAGGGTTGCTCAGAGGTATACAATTAGCACTGTGGGCTTCCATAAGGTGCAGCCCAGCTCAACAACCTGAAGCTTTCACACAGAGATGTGGGGCCAAAACGAGTCAATAACAAATGCTGTGCTTATGCCTAGAGTGTCCCTAGTGCATATCTTTCTCCTGTACCTGTGGTAGAAGAAGGCTGGGAGTCCTAGCCAAATATCTGTCCAACTCTTCATCACTATCCAGAACAGAAGAACATGTTTAGGGCTTTTGAGACACATTGCCAAATTGCTCTGTTAAAAATGGAATATTTTGGGATCAAGTGAGAAGTCCAAACCAGGGGACTCTTGCCAGTCCTGGGCATGTCATCCTCTCAATCAGCTTTAAGTAGCCTGCCAGCATTCTGCACAGGATAGAGTTCTCCTTACAATCAGTTGATCAGACATGACAGTCACAATCATACCAATGCTATTTGACAAAATATCATATTGCTTTCTTCAATATAATGCTCTTATATCATTTTAAAAAACAGCTCCTGCTTTTTATTAAGTAAAAAAAGTTGCTAGGGGAATGGAGTACTTTCAAACAGTGTTGAATTCAGAAGAGCTTCATTGGGACACTGTTTTGCTGTGCTTTTTGTTGCCACTGAAGTTTCCTTCTTGAGCACAGGCATTAGTGTTCAGGTTGTAGGCTTTCTGCTTTCTCAGGTGTTGGTATTTCTTTGAAGACTGGCCAAACATGGATGAACACTTCATTGCAAGGAATGCCTACCATGACCTCTCTAAACAACAACATGCTGTGATTGGCAGTGGGCCAGGAGGGCATGTGACAGGCTCACACCAGTAGCCACAGACTGGTATTAGCTGAAACGTCAAACCCTGTGTGGTTGTTGTATAGTTGCATGATTGAATCAAAGAATATTAGAGCTGGAAGGACCCTTGGAGACCATAGATTTCAACCCTTTCCACCAGATCTACCCACCTTACAAATAAAGGAACTGAGACCCAGGGAGAAGAAAAGGCTTGTCCATGGTTACACATAAAGAATAATCAGAATCAAGAATAAGGTGAGGCCAGGCGTGGTGGCTCACGCCTGTAATCCCAGCACTTTGGGAGGCTGAGGCGAGTGGATCACCTGAGGTCAGGAGTTTGAGACCAGCCGGTCAACAAGGTGAAACCCCATCTCTACTAAAAATACAAAAATCAGCTGGGCATGGTGGTGGGTACCTGTAATCCCAGCTACTTGGGAGGCTGAGGCAGGAGAATTGCTTGAACTCGGGAGGCAGAGGTTGCAGTGAGCCGAGATCATGCCATTGCGCTCCAGCCTGGGCAACAGAGCCAGACTACGTCTCAAAAAAAAAAAAAAAAAAAAAAAAAGAATAGGCTGGGTGTGGTGGCTCACGCCTGTAATCCCAGCACTTTGGGAGGCCAAGGCAGGCGGATCACCTGAGGTCAGGTGTTCGAGACCAGCCTGGCCAACATGGCAAAATCTTGTCTCCACTAAAAGTACAAAAATTAGCTGGGCGTGGTGGCGGGTGCCTGTAGTCCCAGCTACTCAAGAGGCTGAGGCAGGAGAATTGCTTGAACCTGGGAGGCAGAGGTTGCAGTGAGCCGAGATTGTGCCACTGCACTTCAACCTGGGTGACAAGAGCAAGACTCCATCTCAAAAAAAGAAGAAGAAGGTGAAATTTTTACAGTGTTAAAAAACAAGAACCATCAGCCTAGGATCCTGTACCGAGTGTAATTATCCTTGCAAAGAGCAGGAGAGGCTTCCAGTTTTCAGTCTGGCATGTAAAGGGCATGGAAGTCATCACTTCATCCTGGCAACAAGTAAAAAGCTAAACAAACTGAAAAAATAACTCGTCCTAGATCTGTCAAGGAAGTGAGGTCACAGGACAAACTACTGCCCCCCAAATTAGAGACAGACAGGCAGATAATGAGAATCCAAACTTACTGGAGCAGAAACTCACAAGCAGAAACCTCTGAGAGCCAGTGTCACTGCAGGAAAAACCTGCTTTATGATTAACAAACAAATGGCTGGAGGCTTGGCAATGACAAGTCTGAGAGTTAAGAGCCCCATGGACCCAGTTATAAGTAAAACACTTTCGTGAGTTTACCTTCTGGAGCTCTACCAGGTTCTCAGAGTGAAGATTGAGGGAAAATCCCTATATGTTCCTGGAGGAGGAAGGGAAAAGGAGCCATTTTGAAATATACCAGAGCATTCTGGTCCTGTTAACAAGGCCTGCCCCAAGAGAAACTATTTTACCAGGATCTACCCTATTGGGGTTTAATTAGAGCTGACCCAGGGAAGGGAAATAGCCAACTCTAGCCTCTTTTCCCGTTCTGTCTCATGTAAGGGGTTGGAGGGGAAACTGAGGAGCCCTTATAAAGTTCTCAGCCCTGATGCACAGGCTCCCTAAAAGACTGTGACCCAATCATAGAACTACAGAATGCTACCCCCACACCTCACACCACTAAAGGCCTGTCTACCTAGTGCGTCATGCCTGCCTTTCAACAAAAAATTACAAGGCATAAATTACAAGGCAAAATTACAAGGCAAAAAGTTACAAGGCAAAAAACACTGTTCAAAGGGACAGAGCAAGCATTGAAACCAGACTCAGATATGGCAAAAATGTTGAAATTATCAGACAACATTATTACACCAGGAACATTATCAGGCCAGGAATTTAGAACATTGTGAGGCCAGGAATTTAAAACAACTATGAAGAATATGCTAAGAGCTCGAATGGAGTAAATAAACAACATGCAAGAGCAGATGGGTGCTGTAAGAAGAGAGATGGAAAATCTAAGAAAGAATAAAAAAAAAAATGCTAGGTTCAAAAACACTGCAACAGAAATGAAGAATGCCTTTGATAGGCTGGGCACGGCTGCAGAAAGAATCTCTGAGCTTGAGGATTACGTCCATAAGGCACCTAAAACTGAAAAGCAAAGAGAAAAAGGACGGAAGAAACAAAACAAAAACAAAAACCCAGGACAGAATAGTGGGACAACTACAAAACATACAATATTCATTTAATGGGAATACCAGAAGAAAAGGAAAGGAAGAAAGAAATAGAAGAAATATTTAAAATAATAATAACTGAGGCCAGGCATGGTGGCTCACGCCTGTAATCTCAGCACTTCAGGAGGCTGAGGTGGGTGGATCACTTGAGGTCAGGAGTTCAAGACCAGCCTGGCCAGCATGGTGAAACCCCATCTCTATTAAAAATACAAAAACAATTAGCTGGGCATGGTGACGCACGCCTGCAATCCCAGCCACTTCGGTGGCTGAGGCACAAGAGAGAATTGCTTGAACCTGGGAGGCAGAGGTTGCAGTAAGCCAAGATCGCCACTACACTCCAGCCTGGGCAACAGAGAAAGACTCTGTTTAGAAAAACAAAACAAAAACAAAAACAAACAAACAAAAGATAATAACTGATAATGTCCCTCAAATTAATATCAGATACCAAACCACAGATCCAGGAAGCTCAGAGAACATCAAGCAAGATAAATGCCAAGAAACTCCCACATTTAGCATATTATATTCAAACTGTAGAAAATAAAAGATAAGGAAAAAATCTTGAAAGAAGCCAGAGGAGAAAACAACTTAGTACATGGAGGAGCAAAGATAAGAATTACATCTGACTTCTCTTTAGACAGCATGCAATTGGCCGGGTGTGGTGGCTCATGCCTGTATTCCCAGCACTTTGGGAGGCCGAGATGGGAGGATCACTTGAGCCAAGGAGCTTGAGACCAGCCTAGCCAACATAGTGAGACCCCGTCCCTACAAAAAATTTAAAAATTAGCTGGGCTTGGTGGTGCATACCTGTAGCCACAGCTAATCTGGAAGCTCAGGTGGGAGGATTGCTTAAACCCAAGAGTTCAAGGCTGCAGTAAGCTATGATGGTGCCACTGCACTTCAGCTTGGGTGACACAGTGAGACCCTGTCTCTAAAAAAGTTAGGAAAAAAAAGAAAAGAAACCATTCAATTAAGAAGAGAATGGCTTGAAACAGTGTTGTGTTGAGAGGAGGAAGCAAAAACCCAACACCAACCTAGAAGTCGATAACCTGTGAAATTATCCTTCGAAAGTAAAAGAGAAAAAAAGACTTTTTCAGACAAACAGAAATTCAGGGAGTTTGTCACCAGCAGACCTGCCTTGCAAGAAATGTTAAAAGAAGTTCTTCTGAGAGAGGAAATGACATGGGTAAGTGTGATATTATGATAGATATATATTGGTCTTCGTCCACAGTTCCTGGTGCATAACTCCCATAGCCCTTGTTACAGTCTTTTGTTATAATGTTGGGACACTTTAGGTCTCCGAAGCAGGCCTCAGGAAACAGAATCTCTCTCTCTGACCTTTTCCTGCCTACCCTTCATCCACCAGAAAGGGTCCTGTCCCCTACCCTGGAGGAAGGAATGCTACACAGACAGACCAAAAAGAATCTGGTCAGGCCTTGCTGAGTTTCCCCACTCAGCCTATTCCTATGAGATCCTACCCTTTTGGTCCAATCACATTTCTACATGGTGGTCAATCATGCCTTTCCAGTGACGTCTCCATAAAAGGCCCAAGAGAAGCTGTGTGCTTGGCATGCACCTGTAATCCCAGCTATGTGGGAGCTTGGGTGGCTGAGGCAGTAGTTCAAGACCCCCCTCTCTAAAAAAAGCAAAACCAAAACCAAAACAAAATGCCCAAGAGGACAAGGTTTGGGGAGCTTCCTAGTAGCTGAAGACCTGGAGATTCCTGGAGGGCAGTGGGCCCAGGGAGGGCATGGAGGGTCCATGCTCCTTTTTCCATACCTCACCCTATGCATCTCTTCATCTGTAATATCCTTTATAATCAGCTGGTGTCCAGCAGCGGTGGGGGCCATACTTGGGGACAGAGCCCTCAACCTGTGGAGGGCTATCTCCAGGTAGATAGTGTTGGAGTTGAATTGGAGGCCACCCAGTGGGTGTCCACCACAGACTTGATTGCTTGCTTGGTGGTGGAGAGAAACACTTCTCACATGTGGTCACAGAAGTCTTCTGTGTTGATGACGGCTGTTTTGAGTGAGAGAATAGAAAAAAGCATGTTGAGGGTTAAACATAAACAAACACATACACACACACACACTTACAGTAAAGTATGCAGATCCACATGAAGAAAAGAAGAGCATAAAATGAAAAATTTCCCATCTCTGCAGTAAAACACCCAAACAAAACAAATAAATTCCCAAAACATCTGCTTCTGGACTGAGTGTATGTAGTTGGAAGAGGGAAAGGAAAGATGACCCAGAGTCTTTGGGGGAAAGACGTTGCCCTGAAGGAAAAGGGAAGGAAGGAGCCCCCAGGGCTAAAGGAAGAGGCTCAGTGACTTGGTTGAGCCTGGACTGGCGGGGGTTACTTCTGCTTGAGAGTGGGGCCTGGAACACCCCCACCCCGGGTGGGGAGAGGAGTTAGTGGAGGGCAAAACCTGCTCAGGGAGGTCTGTGATGAGAAAAGGCCCATGAAATGGTGTCTCATCTAGCCACAAGCCAAGTATGGATCTCAGGAAAGGGCTGGGCATGTGGCTCATGCCTGTGATTCCAACACTTTGAGAGACCAAGACAAGAGGGTTGCTTGAGGCAAAGGAGTTTGAGACCAGCCTGGACAACATAGCGAGATCCCCTCTCTGCAAAATCT
The DNA here is from genome assembly GCF_028885625.2 of Pongo pygmaeus. NCBI lineage: Eukaryota > Metazoa > Chordata > Mammalia > Primates > Hominidae > Pongo > Pongo pygmaeus. The sequence goes on along the minus strand of NC_072386.2, from coordinate 51,862,565 downwards.
TTGAAAAACAATAGGCCCAGCATGGTGGTGCATACCTGTAGTCACAGAGACTCAGCAGGCTGAGGCCGGAGGATTGCTTGAGCCCACAAGTTTGAGGTTGCAGTGAGCTATGATCACACCACTGCACTCCAGCCTGGGTGACAGAGTGAGACCTTATCTCTAAAAAATTTTAAATTAAAAAACAGATCTCAGGGAGGGAGGCTTACTCTCAACTGGAGGAAAGGAAACAGCAAGAGAGGCCAGGAGCAAGGGAGCAGCGAGTCTGTGGCAGCAAGCAGTGGCTGCTCAGAGGGGCTATGGGGCAGGGGGAGCAGAAGCCCTGGGTGTGGGATCTTTCTCATGGCTTCTCTGGGAAGCTGTGGGTGGGCTCCCCAGTTGGGATTCACTTTTCAGGGACTTTTCTCTACCAGCTTGTACTTCTGTCCAGGTCAGAGACTGCATGGTTTTCAATCTTTAGCTTGTGTTGGAATTACCTGCAGAGCTTGTGAAAATACTGGTGGTTGAGTTTCTGATTCAGTAGGTCTGGGGCGGGGCCTGAGGGTGTGTTTTTCTAACCAGTCCCTAGGGGCTGTTGCTGCTGCCTGTCGAGGACTACATTTTGAGACCCATTGAACAGGAAGACAATTTTATTTTATGTGACACCATGGTAGGCATGTGTAGCCTCTCATGTAACACTCACCACAGCTCTGCTGGAGAGGTGCTGGACAGTTTGTGAACCTCTGTTATGGGTTGAATTGTGTCCACCAAAATATGTTGATGTCCTAACCCCCTGGACCTCAGAATGTGACCTTATTTGGAACTAGGGTAGTTGTAGGTGTAATTAAGATGGGGTCCTATTGGAGTAAGGTAATCTGATATGACTGGTGTCATTATAACAAGATACAGAAACACAGAGAGTGAAGAATGCCATGTGAGGACAGAGACAGGGAGAAGACAGCAATGTGACAACGGAGGTGGAAATTCAAGTGATGCACCCACAAGCCATAGAATGCTCAGGACTGCCAGCCACCAGCAGAAGCCAGGAGAGAAGGAAGGATTCCCCCCTACAGATTTCAGAGACAGCATGGCCCTGCTGACACCGCGCTGTGGCCTTCTAGCCTCCAGAACTGTGAGACTGTAAATGTGTGTTGTTTTAAGCCACCCAATTTGTGTTACTTTGTTACAGCAGCCATAGGAAACTAACACACCCTCAAAGCCAAACTGGCCTTAGGCTGTTCTCTCCAGGTGACTCAGCTGTTCTTTGAGTGCTGTGACTGCAACTGGCAGGACCTGGGATCCCTTCCTGAGTCAAAGAGAGCTATGGACATGAGGTGACCTGGTGCAGAAACATTGCCCAGTGGGGGCACTCTTTCCCGGATAGTGACGATTGGCCTAGTCAGCTCCTTGGACTGTGTGCGAGTGATAAAGAGGTAACAAGACACATCAGAAGGAGCAAGCAGGGGGCATCCTGCAAAGCCATTCCAGCCACAGTCATCTCCTTAATGAAGAGGGAGCTGGTCCCAGGTCTCCAGGAAGCAGTTATGAAATTGTTCTGTTATTCCTAATAATTAACTTATCTACCTCATCTGAATGACCATTTGTGTGCCTCTCTTCTTTGCAATCTCGAAGGACCTAAAAAAATAAGAAGAATTCTAAATTAAAAATTACGATCTTTATTTCTCAGTTGAGCAAAGTGAGGCTCAGAATGGTTAGGTAACTTATCCAGGGTCATCTGGCTAATAAACTGCAGAGATTGGTCCTAAACCCCTGGCTTCTATTTTACCATCGCATTCAAGTTATCTCTCAGGGGAAAGGCCCACGCAGAGTCTCTTGGTGTGAGGTGGGTTCTACTGTGAGCACCCCACATTTCAGACTATGTGCCCTGCAGAATGCACAATGGCCACACCATGGGCTTGGGCAAAGGCCAGCAAGCAGTTTCCTCAACAAGCTAATAAGAAAAAGGTGGCTGCTCCCTCTCTGTCTTTGGGCCCCAGAGCTTGCCTCATTCTTGCCTCATGCATGTCTGCATCATTCATTCAACAAGCACTTATTAAATACCTTCTATGCTTCCCAGCCTTTGAGTGTTAAGGGTTCATCTAGTTCTTTAATTTGAGGAGTTATCTTTCTCACCCTTAACCACTAACTCAGTATCCCCCTCCCTAAGCAATCAATATGATTTTTACTGTAGAGGAATACATACAGGAAAGGGATTTTTGCCTAAGGCTGTCCATGTATTGTCTGAAGAAGGCCTGCCTTCGAAAACATATGTTCATGTGATGTAGAATATTAGAGGTTCAGAAAGGGAAACAGCAACTCAACAAGCTTTGGTGACTACTGAATCCAGTCCTTGGCATATCATAGGAGCTCAAGAAATGTTATGGACTAGTTGAAAGGATCTGGGCAATGCCTCTGTTAGAAATTATTTATCACCAGGACCAGTTATAAATCAGTGTCATTTATTTATTTATTTTTATTCATTCAAGAAATATCTATTGAGTCCCTACTATGTACCAGAAACTGATAATGGAAAGGTGAATGAGTCAGTTCCTGCCCCTGAGAACATTAAGGAATAATCAACATGGAGGGTCCCTGGAACCAATGTTGCTAAATAAATAACTGACCCTGGGGAAGAGTAACCATACTTAAAAGGCATCTTATGCTGGACTGTGTTTAGTTCCTGAGAAGTGTCCCGCTCGGGGAGGCACCATGTGTAAGAATGGGAGTTGGGCCATTTGCCAGTTACTACTTATGTAATTCTAAATTATCTAAACTCATGAGCCTCAGTCTCCTCTGTAAAAGGGGTGTAATAATCACACCTACCTGACAGCGCTGCTGTGAGGATTTGAGAAGAATATGAAATAATCCATGTTAATAATCACTTTGCTCAGTTTCTGGCACTCAGTAAGAAGACATACATTTAGTAGATATTTATGGGCTGAGTTCCTTGTGGAAAGGGATTACATTTTAGTCTCTTTGTTAACTACTTCAAGGAATAGGCCAATCAATCACACAAGAGGTGGGATCTATAATGACTCTTCATAATGATGTGGCCCAAAGAGTGTTTCTCGGAGCACCAAAGCCAACACTTTCTTCATAATTAAATAGTTCAAGAAACTCTGCTGGCAATGCAATTGCCTTCTCTTGAAGATTCATAAGGTATATCAGTAGATTAAGGATGTTAGAAGAGTTTGTAATGAAGAAACCTGTTTAACTTTATTTAGTTCAGTATTTTCCAATCTTGTCGGACCAATAATATACTCTGGAAGAACCCAAACTCCTGAAGCTTCAACTCGGAAGGAGATTCTGGGCAGAGAGATGGTTGATGCCAGAGCTCCTGCCTCTCCTGAGGGTTTCTCCTTCCCTATGGAGTTCTCACTTTACTCTCTGCTGTTGCCATCTATTGACTTCCAGGGTTGTTCTGACGCCTCATTAAAACTCACAGTAGAGCTGATGCTGGCTGAAATATTACAAAGACTTTGCTAAACATCAGAGGGACTTCCAGAAAAATACAAAGAAACATCAAGAAACACATCAGGCTGGATGTGGTGGCTCATGCCTGTAATTCCAGCACTTTAGGAAGCCGAGGTGGGCAGATCACTTTAGGTCAGGAGTTCGAGACCAGCCTGGCCAACATGGTGAAACCCCATCCCTACTAAAAATAAAAAAATTAGCCGGGTGTGATGGTGCACTCCAGCCTGGGAAGGGCAACAGAGCAAGACTCTGTCTCAAAAAAAAAAAAAAAAGAAAGGAAGAAAAAGAGAAAAAAGAAACACATCAAAGCCTGATGGAAGTTGCAGCCCCCACACAGCCGGCTGCTGGCAGGCATTGTCCCCTTGAGACCCTGCCTCCTTTTCATCCCTAAAGGGCTGGTTGACCTATGATCAACCCAATCCTAATCCCCAATGCCAGCAGCCCCAAAGGAACCTGTCCCTTGATGACCGCCCACTCTGGTCTGGTGGCCACCGCTGGCTCTTTAAGATATCATGCTTGGGCCCTTGAAGCTTCTCTTAATTAACTGACAAGCAGACGCTGGGCTGGACCAATTAAATGAGCTCAGGGATGACTCACTGGAAGGAAATGCAGAGATACAGAACCAGATAATCTGACTCACATGGTCAGCCTCTCTAGGTTCTAGCTTATTTACCTGCAGAATGTCAGAGATAATGGATTTATCCAACCTCTGACTATAATTCTAAAAAATCCCATAGCTCGGATCTCCCTGTCAGATAATAAGTCAGTTCTACTGGATTGTTTTTTAATGTAACAAGATAAAAATGCTACGTAGAACTTACTTCTTTTTGAGACGGAATCTCGCTCTGTCTCCCAAGCTGGAGTACAGTGGTACAATCTCAGCTCACTGCAACCTCCGCCTCCCGGGTTCCAGGGATTCTCCAACTTCAGCCTCGCAAGTAGCTGGGATTACAGGCGAACAACAACACACCCAGCTAACTTTTTTTTATTTTTAGTAGAGACAGGGTTTCACCATGATGGCCAGGCTGGTCTCACTCATGACCTCAAGAGATCTGTCCACCTCACCCCCCAAAGTGCTGGGATTACAGGTGTGAGCCATCACACCCCACCAGAACTTTCTTTAAAAACAAAAACAAAACAAAAAAAAAAACAAGCCAAATCCCAGCACTTTGGGAGGCTGAGGTGGACGAATCACAAGGTGAAGAGTTAGAGACCAGCCTGACCAACATGGTGAAACCCTGTCTCTACTAAAAACACAAAAATTAGCCGGGCATCATGGCGCACGCCTGTAATCCCAGCTACTCAGGAGGCTGATGCAGGAGAATTGCTTCAACCTGGGAGACGGAGGTTGCAGTGAGCCGAGATCCCGCCACTGCACTCCAGCCTGGGTGACAGAGTGAGACTCTGTCTCAAACAAACAAAAACAAAAAACAAACAAACAAAAAAACACTGAAGTTCTTTAGCACTTAAAACGTCTGAATTAGTTTTCCCCACACGGACATGGTCGGGAAGAAATTAGAAAACATGACTCTGACCTTGGGCAATTTCAGTTTCTACCTGATCCCTTTCCCTCCCCTTCCCTTTCCTTCAACATTACTTTTTTTTTTTTTTTTTTTTCCCTGAGGAAGTCTCGTTCTGTCACCCAGGCTGGAGTGCAGTGTGTGCCATCTCAGCTCACTGCAACCTCCGCTTCCCAGGCTCAAGCAATTCTCCTGCCTCAGCCTCCTGAGTAGCTAGGATTACAGGCGTGCGCCACCACGCCCAGCTAATTTTTATATTTTTAGTAGAGATGGGGTTTCATCATGTTGACCAGGCTGGTCTCGAACCCCTGACCTCATGATCCACCCGCCTCAGCCTCCCAAAATGCTGGGATTATAGGCGTGAGCCACCACGCTCGGCCCATTACTCTTAAAATTATAAGATCTCACCCAAGGTGGAGGAAATCACCTAACTCATCCAGGGATAAGAAGTTCTGTCAAAGGGTTGGTTTATTCCTTCACACACTTCACACACACACAATCCTTCCCCCTCCCCCGACACTCTTTTCAACTATTTATGGTCTGGGCCTACTTCCGGGTATTTTGGGGTACCAGCAGGGAGACAGAAATGAGCAGTATTTATGGGAGAGTCAAATGCCCCTCTCAAAACAGTTAAAGCCTTCCTTATAAATGGCCTCTCTCTGTAAATATAAAAACTAACTATAAGAATCTCAAATGGTCAGCCCTAAAAGACCAGGTCTTGTGGGATTGTAGAGTTGGCCGCTATGAAGGGAAGACTGGAAAAAGTGCCTCCAGAGACACAGGGGAGGTCCACAGCCTAATAGTTAAAATGCTCATCACTTTCAAGAACTTTCCTAACCCCTTTAGTTCTTTGATGCTAAGCAGGGAAGAGGGAGGCTTGGAGACCAGGGATGTCCTCCCAGGTGGTGCTGGGGCCTGGGTAACCCTCAGGGTTGCCCTCAGGAGCCCTCTGCCCCTTGAACACCATGCTTGGTAGGAGTTATTGAAGGGCTGTGTACAGTGAGTAAGCCCTTTCCTGTCAGCAAACCTTCATCAAGTCTTCAGAGCGATACCTGTCAAGAAGGATATGATATTTAGGGTGATGGTGACTGGGTAGGGAAAGGCTGATTTCTTTCAAAATTGGAAACAGAAAAATATACTGAAACAGACAATTGTTCTTAGTGTTGAAATATCATCCTGATTTCTCTGATGGTGCTACTTCCTAGGAAGTCACTAGAGATGAGATCTGAGTGATGGTTTAGTTCACTGAGGCTCTACCATGTGGCAGGCTCTGTGCCAGGCAATGGAGATACAGAAAGACGTAATCCCCACTCTCACAGAGCCCAGGAACCAGTGGTTGTGTCAGACACGAACAGGTGATGTCACTGTCATGCAGTAAGCGGTAGGATGAGAATATGAACAGGGAGCTCCTGGCAGCCTTCCATAGTCTCCTGCAGGATTTTTAGATGTGCGACCCTATTCCTCTCACAGTGCTTAATAGGAAACAGCAAAGACTAGGAAGACTTCTCAGGGACAAATCCTAGCTCAATGAACCCAGTACTGTGTAACTGTGATGGTCACCATTTGCCAAATGTTGTAGAGGGCATCTCTGTCTTTGTCTCTGTGGGATCCCTTACTTCTTAATTTGGTGACAGCAATCTAGATTCTTCCTGAAGAATTACTCCTTCCCTGTTGCCTTAGCCTTGATGGGGTGTTAAATACCACCCCTTACACCCCACCTCCAGACACTTTATGCCTGAGCAAGGATTTCACATGAGACCCAAGCTAGCCAAACAAGTGTGGAAGTAGTCAGAATTAAAATGGAGTCACTAATGTTAAGAAAACCCTGACAAATTGAACCCTGACAAATGAAAGAGGCTTCTCATGCTTGTATACTTGATAACAAAAGACTGCAAAACCACAGCCTTGCACAAAGGCCATCACAACCTTACACAAAAAATACTGCAAGGACAACTGCCTAATTACTGCCTGTCCAGTCTCACACCGAAGTCACCCATGTTATTGATCTTTATAGCCCAAAATAATTATTTCAGGACAAGTATGTAATCCTCTTCACTTTTCCTTTAAAAACCCTTGTCTTCCTCAGTGTGGCGATTCCTCAAGGATCTAGAACTAGAAATACCATTTGACCCAGCCATCCCATTACTGGGTATATACCCAAAGGTGTATATGTGGCACATATACACCATGGAATACTATGCAGCCATAAAAAAGGATAAGTTCATGTCCTTTATAGGGACACGGATGAAGCTGGAAACCATCATTCTCAGCAAACTGTTGCAAGGACAAAAAACCAAACACTGCATGTTCTCACTCACAGGTGGGAATTGAACAATGAGAACACTTGGACACAGGAAGGGGAACATCACACACCAGGGCCTGTTGTGGAGTGGGGGGCTGGGGGAGGGATAGTATTAGGAGATACACCTAACGTAAATGACGAGTTAATGGGTGCGGCACACCAACATGGCACATGTATACACATGTAACAAACCTGCACACTGTGCACATGTACCCTAGAACTTAAAGTATATAAAAAAAACAAAAACAAAAAAAACCCTTGTCTTCCTTTAGTTCCCCAAATATGCACATAGTTTGCTATGGCACATTACCATTGCAATGCTTTATTCCTAAATAAACATCTTTTGTTTTAGAGAACCTCTCTCTGTGTATTATTTAGTTTGATGCAAGATTCTCCAAGGAACCTGAACTTGTACACAGACAAAGATGAACATGAACAAAGCTGATTTCATTCTGGTGGCAGCAACCTGGAAGGTCATCCATTAATTCTTGCTACCTGTATCCCACAAAACAACTTCATCCTATTCCTTCTTCTTTTTTTTTTTGCGACAGGGTCTTGCTCTTTCACACAGGCTGGAGTGTAGTGGTGCAAACATAGCTCACTACAACCTCATTCTTGTGGGCTCAAGTGATCCTCTCACCTCAGCCTCCTGAGTACCTGTGACCACAGGTACGCACCAACATGCCTGGCTAATTTTATTTTTTTGTACAGACAGGTTCTCACTATCTCTCTATGCAGCCCAGGCTGGTCTCGAACTCCTGGACTCAAGCAACCCTCTCACTTTGGCCTCCCAAACTGCTGGGATTACAGGCATGAGCCACTGCACCCACCCCCTATTCCTTCTTAAGGACAGGCTTGCTCATATTTTTCTATAGTTTTGGGGACACCTTCATAACCTCCCATTAATTTTCTTAAGTAGCCAGGGTTTCTGTTGCTCACAACCAAAGAACCTGGACTGACACAAGGGTTTGCTCCATGCCAGACACAGTAGGCCTCACCCTCCCTGAGAGAAAGAATTATTAGCTTTCCATTTTGCAGATAAAGAGACTGATGTTGACAGTCTTATACACCAAAAACACACGGCCAGTCAATGCTAGAGCAAGCATTTAAATCAAAATCAGAACCCAGAGTGCAGGCTCTCTCCTTTTTGTCCCTTCATATCACCAATCCAGAGCCCTGCCATTCAGGTATAAGCTGCTGCTTCTAGATCTCACATTGGTATGATTTACAGTTTACACAATGTTTTCACACACAATAACACAGGTAATCCTCATGGCCACCTGGGAGGTAGATATATTCATGACACGGGAAAATAGATTTACTGCAAGTCTGGCCAACCCACTTTTTTCCCTGCTTAAAACTGTTCTGTGACTCAACACAGCCTGCAAGATCAGTCCAAAGTCTCAGCGTGGTATTCCAGGCTCTGTGGCGCCCAGGACTGGGGCCTCAGGCCTGCCACTCCCTTGTTGCACTTGGAGCTACAGCCATATGGAACGACTCACAATTCCCTGAAGCTCACCAGACCGTTCTGGGGCCCTGAGCCCTAAACTAGTAGGATGTCACCTTCCCGTCCTCACCCCAAGTTATGGTTGGTGAATGCCTGCTTAACCTCCACTAGACTGGCCTTCAACTCATGCCTGTGAACGTGACCCCTACTTACCTTCCAGACACACACAGCCCATCTTCCTCTCAAGCCTCTTCTGTACCAATACCCCCATTGTACCCTAGACAAGAATCTGGGGTGGCTGTAGCATTATTGGATATTGTAATGAGCCCTGGTGTTGACTCTTCAATATTTTTCCACCCCAAAGGTCATTTAATCCATTCCTGTAATCTCAACCTTCCTGTGACTAGTCACAAATGGCCATGGGGTTTACCACATTTCTGATTTATTGGTGCTCTTCTCTGCTTACCTGCGAGCCTTGGGCCATGTTCTCAAGACGTCAGCCAGCTCTGTGCCCGTGTTCACCTGGAACTCCTTTCCTAATAGAGCCGGGGAACTGATGGAGCCTCCTTTGCTGCTTCCTGAGAGGGAGCCACACTCAAGGCCAGCCCGAGGCCAGCAGGCCACAGCTGTTGCTCTCAGGTGTCTGAGGGAGGAGGGAGCCCCTGTGGTCCTCCAGTTCCTCCACCCTCCTGGCTGCTGGGGCTTCCCCTTTCGACCCCTGCCTAGCCATGCCTCGATTCTATTCCCTTTTCTACCTCACCACTATGCCCTCACCATCAGAACCTCTCTGTCCTGGGTCTCTTTACGTCACAGCAAGCGCTTGTTAGCTGATTAACAATTAGCCATGGCCATGAGTTCATAGGCTCACCCCAAGGACTGGGCACCCTCTCCGAGCTGTTTGTACATTCACAGGGAATTTGCAGAAGCACTAGCCTTTCTTAATGAACAACTTGCCAGGCACTGTGCTAGAGGAGTTGACATATGTTATCTCATTTTTTTTTTTCAGTTTCACTCTTGTTGCCCAGGCTGCAGTGCAATGGCTCGATCTCAGCTCACAGCAACCTCCACTTCCCAGGTTCAAGTGATTCTCCTACTTCAGCCTCCTGAGTAGCTGGGATTACAGGCATGCGCCACCATGCCTGGCTAATTTTTTGTATTTTTAGTAGAGACGGGTTTTCTCCATGTTGGTCAGGCTAGCCTTGAACTCCTGACCTCAGGTGATCTGCCCACCTCAGCCTCCCAAAGTGCTGAGATTACAGGCATGAGCCACTGCGCCCAGCCCATATGTTATCTCATTTAATTCTCACAGCAATTCTGTAATTATTCTCTATTCCTATGTTGCAGATGAAGATGGAGTAGCTCAGAAAGGTTAATTAACTTGCTCAAGGTCTCACAGATAATAATGAGAGCTGGGATTCAAGGCACCTGTGAGGCATAGGTAGTAAGGACTCAGTAGTGACTGGGTTGTGGCCTTGCCTTCTCTGCCTTCTGAAGAGCCAGTTCTGTTCGTTCAGCTCCTCCTATGCAAGGGCAACAGGACTTTCTGGGATTTTCAGGCATAACCCTGAAGTTCAGGTAGCAGTTGCTTTCCCCAAATCTATTAAGCCAGGGGCTTGTAGCCTTCCCAAAAGGGAACATAGTGGACGCATGGCTAGCGGGGACCGAAAGGGGAAGCCCGAGCAGCCGGATATCAACCCTCGTTTATAGCAGTACCTCTGTGGGGTGTGTGAGAGAGCAAAAGCTCACAATATTGTGGGGAGCACTGAAGAGGGCCTAAGCCCCAAGCAGGATGAGTCAAGAGGAATCTGGCTCCTGAGCACTGTAAGCAGATGCCAAAGAGGCATCTCTGGCCCCTTCATGAGGTGGGCCTGTGGTGCCAGGTAGCCAAGTCCACTAGGTGGCAGCAGAGAACCAGTCAGTGGCCGGCGAGGTCTAGCAGGTACAAATCCTAACCCTGGGGCTGGTGTGGGGGCTGGGGCAGGGGCCGTGCCATCTGAGCTGCCTCACAGTAACAGTTCACACTATTGTTGCTAGGCATATTCTGTGCCACGTGCTGTACCAAGCACTTCCAACAGGATCTCGTTTAACTCTCACCATGAACCTATGAAGCAGATGCTGCTATTATCCCTTTCGTTTCAGATGCATGCACTGGGACTTTCAGAGGTTTGCGATTTGCCCAAGGTCACACACACTGAAGAGATGAAGCGCAGGTGGTTTGGACTCTAGAGCTCCCGCTGTTAGTTTGGGACTATATTGCCAGGGGAGAAAAGGAAGCCACTTGGAAGTGTTGAAAATGAAGGCAGGTAGGGCCTGGCTTAGGCTGGCTTTGGTGTGGACTCTGAGGCCCGAGGCCAGCTCAAGAACACAGACTAAGAGCCTAGTTAGAGGGAACTTCTAGGAGGCTTCCAGGAAACAGGATGTGGTAGGTTTTTCAAGTTGAGGTGCCCAGGGAACCCTTATTTGAAGGAGCGATAGCCAGCTTATCCTGTTCACATAACCCTGAAAGGGCCAGGCACCTCAGAAGCTGCAAACCACTCAAAGACCCAAAGGGATGCCTATGAAAGAGCCAGTCAGGTCTCCTTCGTTGAGCTCAAAAAACAAACAAGGGCCAGGTGCGGTGGGTCACGTCTGTAATCCCAGCACTTTGGGAGGCAGAGGTGGGCGGACCACTTGAGGTCCGGAGTTCGAGACCAGCCTGGCCAACGTAGCAAAATCCTGTCTCTACTAAAAATACAAAAACTAGCTGGGCATGGTGGTGCGTACCTGTGGTCCCAGCTACTTAGGAGGCTGAGGCAGGATGTGTACCTGTGGTCCCAGCTACTTAGGAGGCTGAGGCAGGAGAATCGCTTGAACCCAGGAGGTGGAGGTTGCAATGGCCCGAGATCACACTACTGCATTCCTGCCTGGGCAACAGAACAAGACTGTCCCCCAACCCACCCACCAAAAAAAATCTCAAACAAGCTGGAGAGCATGTTCCCAGACTGGCCATTGTGTGCCCAACGTGCTGAGTCTGGTCCTGTAGCATCCTCTGGGGGAGGGGATGATGCCAGCTGCCTGTCATCTCCACCCTAGAAGAATGCCAGGGCACACTCAATCCCCAAGTCAGCTCACATCACCAGAGAACTTCAATGAGACCTGGGAACTTCACCTTGCCCTGAGATCCAGGTCAGTACTCCCTCCTCTGTGATCTTGCCACCAGTCATCCATGGGCCAGGCTATTGTAGAACCCAGCTCAGTGCAATGGACTTTTCAGCTCAGAACTGCATCCCTCTTTGTAGACTAGTACTCACCACTAGGACTTTCTGGGATTTTCAGGCATAACCCTGAAATTCAGGTTGAAGTTGCTCTCCCCAAATCTATTGACACCAGGGGCTTATATCCTTCTCAATTTTTGCGCAAAATTCCCTGAGATAGCTTCCACTCTGGGAACTCAGTCTAAGTCATGCTCTATTGTTCTGCCTCAAGGTCTCCAACTGGTTGTTCTTTCTGAAATGCTCTCTCCATCTTTTCATGGCTGACTGCTTCTTACCATTTAGGTCTCAGTTTAAATTTTCCCTCCTTTACAGATAGGCTCTCCCTGTCTTGCCTAATAAAGATCAACCCTTCTTTGTTTTCTTTCTCCCTTACCATTTTCAGTGGTGACTATCCAGTATCCGGCAGGTTGGTACTGCCCTTACACAGGACGGCCTTTGTCCATAGCTCACAATGGAAACCAGAAAAATCATAGGATCTGAAAGGAATGAGTCCTCAGGTATTATGGGAAAGGGGAACTTAGAGGTCATTTAATCTAAGTCTTGAGCTGCTAGGACTGTCATATTCAGGTGGGTTTTTTTTTTCTTTGTTTTGTTTGTTCACAATGGCTATGGAGAGCTGGTGAGCAAAGGTGACTGTTGTGTCCCACTGAAATGCTTCTGGGCTATCCAAGATAGATTATGATGTTAAGTAGAATCAGCTTTGGGATCAATTATTTGGTGAGTGCAAAAGTAACTGTGATTTTTGCACTGTCGGACTTTGCTGTTTGATATTAAATACATTCTTAAATAAATGTGGTTATGTTATACATCATTTTAATGGGCATTTCTCACTTTATGTATTTTTGCTAATGACATCACTTGTTCTTTGTTGTATGTTTATTTTAGACTATGGAAATGTTAGACAAAAAGCAAATTCGAGTGATTTTCTTATTCGAGTTCAAAATGAGTTATAAAGCAGCAGAGACAACTTGCAACATCGACAACGCATTTGGCCCTGGGACTGCTAATGAAGGTACAGTGCAGTGGTGGTTCAAGAAGTTTTGCAAAGGAGATGAGAGCCTGGAAGATGAGGAGCTGGCCATTGGAAGTTGACAACGACCAGTTGAGAACAATCATCGAAGCTGATCCTCTTTCAACTACACTAGAAATTGCCGAAGAACTCAATGTCGATCGTTCTATGGTTGTTCAGCATTTGAAGCAAATTGGAAATGTGAAAAAGCTCATTTAGTGGTTGCTTCATGAGCTGAGAAAAAATTTAAAAAATGGTCTTTTTGAAATGTTGTCTTCTCTTATTCTACACAACAAGGAACAATTTCTCAATCGAGTTGTGATGTACAATGAAAAGTGGATTTTATGTGATAACTGGCAATGACCAGCTCAGTGGTTGGTCTGAGAAGAAGCTCCAAAGCACTTCCCAAAGTCAAATTTGCACCGAAAAAAGGTCATGGTCACTGTTTGGTGGTCTCTGCTGGTCTGATCCACTACATCTTTCTGAATCCTGGTGAAACCATTATATCTGAGAAGTATGCTCAGCAAATCAATGAGTTGCACTGAATAGTACAACACCTGCAGCTGGCATTCATCAACAGAAAAAGCCCAATTGTCCATGACAACACCTGACCACATGTCACACAACCAATGCTTCAAAAGTTGGAACAAACTGGGCTATGAACTTTTGCCTCATCTGCCATATTCACCTGACCTCTCATCAACCGATTACCACTTCTTCAATCATCTTAACAACTTTTTGCAGGGAAAATACTTCCACAACCAGCCGGATGCAGAAAATACTTTCCAAGAGTTCATCAAATCTTGAGGCATGAATGTGTATGCTACAGGAATAAACAAACTTATTTTTCATTGGCAAAAATGTCTTCATTGTAATGGTTCCTATTTTGATTAATAAAGATGTGTTTGAGGCTGGGCGTGGTGGCTTATGCCTGTAATCCCAGCACTTTGGGATTACACTGAGACAGATGGATCATGAGGTCAGGAGATCGAGACCTTCTTGGCCAACATGGTGAAACCCTGTCTCTACTAAAAATACAAAAATTTGCCAGGTGTGGTGGCATGCACCTGTAGTCCCAGCTACTCAGGAGGCTGAGGCAGGAGAATTGCTTGAACCTGGGAGGCGGAGGTTGCAGTGAGCTGAGATCCTGCCACTGCGCTCCAGCCTGGGCGACAGAGCGAGACTCCATCTCAGAAAAAAAAAAAAACAAATGTGTTTGAGCCTAGTTATAATGATTTAAAATTCATGGTCCGAAACCGCAATTACTTTTGCACCAACCTAATTGATGTCTAAGTAGGTCATATTCCACCTGCAAAAAGAAAATTTCATCTATCCCTTGCAGATCAATGGAAACCCACTATCTCCAGTGGACAGTTAACATCAAAGGCATCACAGAGAACTCATGGAGCTCAGCTGAGGAGGTTTCAGGGATTTTTCTATTTCCTTTTCTTGATTATGAGAGTCTGGGACTAGATGCTCTCCAGACCTGTGCCTAAAGACTCTTCAACCCTTTGAGATGGAGATGAGGGAGGGAATAGGGAACCCAGTTTAGTTTGGATTTCAGATCCTTTTGTGGTTCATAAGTGTGATGATTGGGTTTCCATGTTCATGTGTGAGATATGCCTCCCTCAAACCTTGTTACAATGACATGGGCACCTTACCTATCTGACATGAGAAAAACAAATGTGGATTTCAGATAAACAAAAAATAACTTTTTTAGTGTATGCCCCATAGAATATGTGGACATATTTATCCTAAAAATATTGTATGGGACATAGTTGTATTAAGAAACAGTTCATTGTTTATCTGAAGTTCAAATTTAACAGGGCATCCTATATTTTATGTGACGTGGCAATCCTATGGAGGAGGGACCAACATTTAAAATAAATGGCTTCCCTAGGATAGAGCACTGGGACTGGGGAAAACAGAGGCCACAGTCAGCTGTGACTTTTTGAAGGAAGGAATAAAGTTGGTTTCTTTCATGCCAATTTAGCAATTACAGACAACCCCGTCAGAAATCTAAACCCGTGACTATCATGGGACTCAAAACCAGGAAAAAAAAATAAGTCAAAAAGATTAAGAGCCAGAGAAGCAGTCGTCATACATGCGGCCAGCCAGCGGACAGAGGACTCTCTCATTAAGGAAGGTAAGAGCATTGCCTTCTCGCCATAATCATAGTCCTCTTCTCCCAGAATAGGATTTGGGAAATTCTGGCTAAGTCCTCTGCCTACCCTCATTGCCCCGCTGATGTGTGACATCAACAGAATGTCTCCGCAACGTTTGTCAGTCTCCAACTTCAGAGGGCTCACAAAGCCTCCTCCTGAATCCTCTCTCAGTCCTCCAAGACTACCAAGAAGAAAAGCAATTATTCAGGATGGCAGCTTGCTGGGGAGAAGCAGCCTCCCTGAGGTAGATGTGTTCTCCTGTCACTTAAAGAACCACTTCTCCTGGTCTGAGTAGTAAGAGGCGCATTTGCTGTTGCTGCACCATTTGCCAAGGCTTTGAGTTTGAGGTATGGGATGTATGAAAACAACTTAATGAAGAATTAAGATTCCATTCTGTCATTCTGAACACAGGGTTCAGTCCTATATTATTCACTTGAGAAGATTGGTGAGTTTGACTTTAATTTCTTTTTTACAACTAGGAAGGGCAAATTACACATAAAATGTCCCAGTGGAAAGGGGTCATGTGGTGAAATCCCCACTCTTCTCTCTCACCTCTCCCTGTTGTTTTAAACTGGGGCTCATTAATATAATTCTATCGGGATCAGACCTTTGAAATTCATGAGGACAGTAAGAGAGCAGAAAAATACACAATAATAAGGAAAGGAGCTTCCATTATTGGTTTTTAATGAGCGTACTTGAATTACAGCCACTGCAGTTTATCGACATTTTTTGTTGTTCATTTGTATGTGTTATAGTTAAAAAAAAAAAATCCTAGCCAAGGGACTTGAACTAGAGAGAAGCAGAAATTGACTTAAGTAGGAAGGGAAACACATTGTTAGATAAAGTCAGGTCCTGGGCTTCCTCGGCTTGTTTTGGGTGGAGTGCCTGGGGACAGGCTGAAGCCCCTGTGTGGGGTGGTTTCCTTTGGTGAAAAGCTGGGCTGGAAGATGCTGTGCTCAGCGCTCAACCTCAAGCACCCTCGCGAGGCACAGGCAATGGGTGCTCTGGGAAACACACGTTATGTATCATAGCCTCTGTTTTTCTGTGGATTGATATCCAATAATAACTTTGGAGAAAAATAACTCCTCTTATTTTGTTAGCCACAGCCCCGGGCCAGGGAAGGTAGAGAATCAGTAAAAACGCATTTTGTTTGTTTCTCTAGAAGTTTATGGTGCAGAGTCAAATTGAAGGCAAAGGAGGAACATTTTTTCACCAAATAATAACTCAACTTGAAAGTCTTTTTGCTTTTGTTTGTAGTTTCTTCTTTGAACTTAATTTTCAGTTAGTAGGAGGGGTTAGAAACCTGAGCTATTGCTAAAGCCCTTGATATCAATGAAAGAAGCAGGTGCAAATCCCCTCACAGAGAGAAACCAAAGGGTCCTGGCTATGGATATTGGTCACCTAGTGAGGATGCTGTTGTGGGTCTTTATGAGATGATGAATAGGGTGGCTTTGGATGCATTAATGATGCCCACATGCTCCTTCTGTTAGGTGTCCTGTGCCCTGAGCCTACAAGATGCCAACAGAAGATGCTCACTTCATCTATGGTTACCCCAAGAAGGGGCACGGCCACTCTTACATCACAGCTGAAGAGTAAGTTCAAAACCAGACCCAGCAGGGCTTCCAGTTTGCCATTTGCTGACACAGCCTGCTGACTTCCACCAGCACATGCCTGCTCGTAAATCTCCCTAGTGTTTATCTCCCCAGACAGTAACATCCCTGGCAACAAGGGGAGGAGATTCTGCGCTTCTATAAGGGGCTCAGTCAAGCTTCTCTGAGGCCAAACAGGCAGGAAGATGGGAATGGTATAAGGTTGGATCTTGCCATTTTTGGGTGCACTTTTGACTATTGGGCCTTATCTGTAGGTTCCCAAGTGGAAAAACATCTGTTCAGGATCACAATGCCTCTTTCCTCAATCCTTGTTCTGTCTCCTCCACTCAAGCTCCTGAAGGTGGTTTGCAGACAGGATAAAAGTGAGTTGCCAAGGAGCCAGTAAGGATGATGGGCAGGTGTGTGTGACTCAGCCCACAGCCAGACTTGAGAGGAAGATGGAGGTCACAGCCTTTGCAGTATAACTTTAGCCTAAGGGAAGGTGTTGGGTATTATGAGTGAATTAAAAATAAGTATTTATATGATTAAGCATTTCTAAATGCTAAGCATTGTATACTGGCCTGAGACACTGTTTTTATCTTTGAAAAAACTCACAACTTAGTGGGAGAGTTAGGCATGAGATTATTTTCAGCAAATATAAGTGTGGTAATGAAAACCCAGAGGCTGCAGGGACATACTCTGTACGTGCTGGGAGTGGGAAAGGGACATACTCTGTGTGTGCTGAGTGGCAGGGGCAGGGGAGGCCCCACCCTCTGCATGGGACTCTAACAGGACAACACCCTCTTATGTGGTCTGTCCAGAACTCCCTGTGAACCTGCTCTTTCTTTGGAAAGAGCTGTTGAACAATCTTTGTTAACAGTCAACTGCAGGGACCAGCAAGATGTAAAGCCCAACAAAGGCACTGAGGAAGAGTTCAGGCAGACAGCATTTCCTCAGAAGACCCTGGTATAGGATCCTCTAATATCCCTGGCCAATTGGAGATGAGGGCGGTGGTATCCTCTCAGAAAATGTCCTGAGAGCAAAAATATACTCTTTGAGGGAGGGGAGCCCATTGCCCGTGGTATTAGTTAGGGTATCGTTTCAGCTTGTGTATAATCACTCAACAGACTGTTCTTTAAAATACACTTTTATGTCTCGTGTAAGAATTCAAGAGTAAAGAGTTCAAGGCCTGTTTGTTTTCTTCTTGCTGGTTACTCCCCTGGGATGTCGCTTTTGTCCCCATGGCTGAAGATGTTGTGCCATCACCTCCACATCTTGCCAACAGAAAGCAGGAGGTGAAGGAGAGGCTAGGACCATTCCTTTCAAGGGACACACGTCACTTCTGCTTATCGCTCCACCCCCGCCCCCCCCGCCCCGTGGCACCCACCCTGGTGGGTGTCATTCTTGCTGTGTTGTAAATGAAGAAAGGTTTAGAGAAATTAGGAAATGTGTGGCCAGACATGGTGGCGCTGGGATTTAAATCCAGGTCTGTTTGCCTCCAGAGTCCATGCTCTTAAGTGTTATGCTGCAGGCCAGCAGAGGCAAATATTTGCACAATCCCATCTGACGAGAGGCTAGGGCAGAGGTCAGTAACTCTCAGTGTGAAGCTGGAGGCTGATGCTAGTCAGCTCAGTAGGCTGAAAGCGGAGTTGTCCTTTGCCATGTAGGGCCATCATGCCCAGCTGGGGAACCTCATAGCCAGGTGTACCCACAACTTGAACAAGGTAACTTTCAGGGTCTAGTCAGGAAGAAACCAACTAGATGGTTCAACATAGAGACTTTAATATAAGAAACTGGTTAAACAGGCATGGGACTGAGACTGAGGAGGCAAAGAAGGCATGGGGTAACCAAGGCTGTACCCACAGAATGCTGCTTCTACCTGTGTCTGGGGGAACAAAGGGAAGGGTGAGGCCATCAGGACCTAGAGTTGGGAGGAGGGACCCCACAGAAATGGCACCCAGATCTCTAAGGAGAGATTTCTGTTTGACTGGTTCTGGTGTCTCAAGAGCTTGGAAGTGTGGGGCATGAATCAAATACTCAGGCCTCTGAGGTCAGCCAGTGCTCTGCTGGGGAGGGGCAAAATGAAGCTGGCTCTGAGAATGCTGGAAAATGAGCTCGTGTTTGGCATATACAGACAATGTGAGCATTGCTGGGGTGATGCTGACAGGAGCAGGAAGCACACTGGAAGGAGCTGCTCCTTCTTGATGCCCCAGGTTTGTAGGCACCCTCTAGAGTACTCTAATGGGAGGCAGTGGGCAAAGGAGAAGTGGCATTTGCAGAGTCCAGTCCCAGCATCACAGAGCAGAGCACAGAAAGGTAGGTTTGGAGTTGAGGGACAATGGCTTAATAAAGGGCAAAGGGGGTTATGACCACTATCATGTGAAGGAACCCCTTGACTGAAGGCACAAGCTTTCTGTGTCTTGCAACCTGAATGACGTGCGTAAGCAGGGTCAGGTGGGTTATCTGACATTTTCCTTGAGAACAGGAGGGAGCCTCTGGATTCCAGCACAAAAGAAAAATACCCACTCAACCTGTATGCATGGGAGCTATCCTATAAAGAGAAAGTAATTCCTTTTGACATTTTGCTGTCTGTAGAAGGGTCAGATGGCCAAAGCTTCCAGCACAATGAAACACTTAACTTTAGTCTGTGAGTGTAGGAACCCCTGAATACATGGAACATCATGATCTTGTGCAGGTACTGGAGGAGATCGGTCCAGAAAATAAGTAACTGCACACGGCCACCAATGTCAAAACTCATTCTTCTCATGAAAAGTCCCTGCCCCCACTGCTGTTTGTTTAAATACGTGGGATGGAGGTAGGGGAATGGGGCCATCTTCTTTTTTTTTTTTTTAATTTTTTTTGCATAAAATCCAGATCCTGTACAATGGGGCAATCGTCATTAAAGCAATGCATCCCTAAGATCTGAGAATATTTATCCTTCTCACAATTGTGCCAGCAGGTGGAATGAGGAAGAATGATGCAAAATAAGTTCCCACATCCAGCCAAGAAGGACTACATACCTGCTTTGGGTATTATGTATCTCTTTGAAACTTCAGTGGAGAGCAGTTCTCACAGTTGGGTGGACACAAGTCATCCATGGAACTTTTTAAAATGCAGATTCCTAGGTGCTGCCACCTAAGAGGCTGATTGGGTAGGCCAGGGGTGGAGTCCTATCATCTGCACCTTAACGTGCATCTCAGGTGATTCTGCTGCAGGTGGTATTTGGAAGACACTCTGAGGCGCCCTGCCAAGCTGGGCAGTAGGTTCTTCCAATGTGTCTGGCATACCCTGGTGCTTTTTGCTCTCAGTCACTTGGGCATGTTGTGAGTACCACATGACCATGCATAAAGTGCTGGAACAGAGCTCTGTCTGTGTCAAGATGTTCAAGCGGACGCCACAGGGTGAAATGAGAGCACAGGCATGTTGGGAGTTGAATCAGCTGCCTTCAGTCATGAGAACACACTGAACACTCCTTGTGACAGCTTCAGTTCAGGAAAGAGTGACTCTTCAGGAAAAGCACTGGCCTGGGAGACCTGGATCTGGCCCAAATTCTGGTGCTCACTTGCTTGGTCTCCAGTGCCAGTTGCTGTGAATGTTGGTTCTGCCACTTACTGGTTGTGCAGCCCTGGGCATTTGACCAGCATAATGTCAGCTGTAAAATGAACATCATTCCTAATTCCGAGGACTGTGGTTAGGATGAAATAAAAACATATATGTGAGGGTGCCCAGCCCAGTGCCTGGCACAAATTGGTGCTCAATGAATGGTAGTCACTATGGTTATGGTAATGTTGATGAACCTTCATAGGTCTCAGCTTCCTGATCTATAAAGTGGGTGGACTGACCTACATAAGTCAGAGTTTCCACCTAGCACTGTCATCCCATGGTTCTCTCCATCCTGTTTGGAGATGGACAGGATAAGCTTGATGTCTCCTCAGCCTTCAGACAGAAGTTGTCCAGTAGATGGTACTGAGCAAAAGTCTCTCCAGCAGAAGCCTTAGTTAAACCTTGCTTCTCCTGTAGCTTCTCAGTCTCTTATAAGTCACTCAGCTCTGCAGAAACTTTCTTAGCGAGTTGACAACCACAGATAACAGAGTCAGTTCTGTCAATTTTGATCATGCTGTGATCAGGCAGATGTTAGCTAATTGATGATGCTTGCCCGGAGTGAACAGCTCCAGGCCCTGTTTCCAGGGTCTTTGTGGTAACTTTGTGGTAACTGTAATGCTTCCCAGGGGTCACTGAACACAGGACCCAAGAGGCTGGTGTAGACCCCCAGATAGGCACCCTGCTGCTTAGACAAGATCTTTCTCAATAAGTAATGCCACAGCTTTGCTGTAGGTTCAGCCCAGACACTTCTCCCTAGGGCTGCAAGGAGCAAAGCGTGGAGTTTAGGGAAGGGAGGGCACAAACATAATTGAGACGGATTCAGGTTCAAATCCAACCTCTGTTTTGTGCTAGCTCTGTATGATCACCAGCGAGTCATGTATCCTCTGCCTTTTATTTCCTCTTCTGTGAAAATAGGGGATGATAAATTGTGTCTACCCTCCAGTGTTGATGTGAGAATTGAATAAGCTAATGAATGTTTAGCACAGCACCTGGCTTTTAGTAGATGAGTCAGTGTTAATTTCTATTTTCTCTTTGTGGGCTGAATTGGAGAAAATGTTTTAAAACAGCCTGATGAGAAGAAAAGATAATTTAGCCCCAATAAATACATTGTCCACATAAAGACCAGTTACTATGGCACTTCTTGTACCTGGAACTTGGGTGCCTGGGCCATGCCAATTAGCAGCGTTCCTGTGGGCACACACTTGAGAGGCTCCTAAAGACCTGCGTTAGATCCAGGTGCTGGAGGCCTGGTGGGGTGCCCAGTGTGGGAGGTGGGAAACTACTTAGACACTGGGAGATGCTGCTCTGGGCAGTCAAAGTCCATATGAAGAGGAAGATTGATTTATGCTTCATCATAATGTAGAACAATGTTTCAATGACAAAGTGGATTTGTATCTCTTGGGCCAGGGCCGCTGGGATCGGCATCCTGACAGTGATCCTGGGAGTCTTACTGCTCATCGGCTGTTGGTATTGTAGAAGACGAAATGGATACAGAGCCTTGATGGTTGGTAAAGTTCCCACTGCTGAAATCCCTCCAGGTCCAGGTCCTTCTTTCCAGTTCTTTCCTCTGAATCTCTGGAGAGTCAGATAATTGCCTCATTATAACCTTCAGCTCTGATTCCGGCTTCTGATGCCTCTTTTGCTACATTCTACTTTGGCAACTCTACCTTTGCCTCTGCTCAGGCATGAACCTCAACCAGGAACTTATCCTGTGTCGTAGTCTGTGACTATAACATAATACCAGAGACTGTAATTTATAAATAAATGAAATTCATTTCATTTACAGTTGGGAGGCTAGGAACTCCAAGATCTAGGGGCCACACCTGGTGAGGCCTTCTTGCTGTGTCGTATCATAGTGGAAGGCATCACATGGGCAAGAGAGTGAGAGAGCAAGAGGGAGCTGAACTCATTTTTTTTTTTCTTGAAACAGGAAATCCTAGGATGGAGCACAGTGGTGATCATGAGTCATTGTAGCCTTGACCTCCTGGGCTCAAGCCATCCTCCTGTCTCAGCCTCCAGAGTAGCTGGGACCACAGGCACGTGCCACCACACCGGCTAATTAAAAAAAAACTTTTTTTTGTAGAGACGAGGTCCCACTATGTTGCCCAGGCTGGTCTCAAACTCCTGGGCTAAAGTGATCCTGCCTTGGCCTCCCAAAGTGTTGGGACTACAAGTGTGAAACACTCCACACATGGCCCAAACTCACTTTTATAACCAACTTACTCTTGCAATAACAAACACACTCCTGCAATAACAACATTAATCCATTCATGAGGACAGAGCCCTCATAACTTAATCACCTCTTAAAAGTCCTACTTCTCACCATTGTTGCATTGGGGATTAAGTTTCCAATACATGAATTTTGGGGGACACATTCAAACTATAGCACCTGTCTCTTTGTTTCTACTCATAGCAGACTTGGGTACCTGGATGTTGTGTGTAGCTAAGCACTGACAGTTTACAGGGCACAGGGGAAGGGGTTTGAGGTTCCCTTATAGCAAACAGGAGTATATTAGACACCTCAGGTTTTACCACTTCTGGGAATTCTTGCTGGTTCTGTTACTCCACTTTGCCACCTGCTCTTCCTACCTTTCTTCTTCACCCCTTTCCTCACTGGTTACCTGTGAATTCCAAGTTCTTCTGACTCTACGCTAAGCATCCCAGGATATCATCAGTGCGATGAGGAAACCATCCTCCCTGCATCAGCACAAAGGGTCACTTGTGTGTTTTTTAACAGGCTGCATCCTTCTTAGATGGCCAAAGGTTTTAATAGTATTTTTTTCTTCTTTACCCAAATATGCGAGAAGCTAACACAATTACACAATCCAGTCTTCTGGTACCAGTATCCTCCACGAATGAGAAACATCAACTGAGTTTATAAGCTATAAAAACTACAGGTTTCAGCAATCTTGCTTAAAGCCAGGTAGCACTTCAGCACTTCAGCACTCAAAGGCATTCTCCATAGATCTCGCTCTCTCTCTTTCTTGTTATTACAGATCTGAAAACTTTTCAGGTTGACGCATAATGGAAAATAATTATCTTTCCAAAAGATGTTGGAAAGTCCCATTCCTCATTCAGCAAGCACTTCATTTAGAGGAAAAGGTCCTGTGAAAGAGAGGAGGGTTGGTGTGGTGTGGGGATTGAAGCTTGGCAAGCGGATGAGAAGAAGGTGGGATACCCAACTCTGGATTCTTTCCCTCTTTGCCAAGAAACTTGGGCAGTCTCATGTCTCCTGTTCCCCAATGTCTGTCTTTCCAGAGCATAAATACAAATACAAACCATGAAAGGCAAGTCAAGTCTGGGGGCTGACACACCCACCGAGCATAGCCCTCTAGTGTGCTGACATCTAGGGGGAAGGAGGAGGAGTTGATGAATCTGAACAAGACTCCAATATTGGAGGAAATATTTGAGGAAAGCCTTGGGTTAGAAAGTTAGGGATAGAATTCCTGCTCATATGGCTGTCCACAACAGGTTAGTAGGGGAGGACTTTAATCTCTGCCATAGAACTCCATTTGTAACTCTAGCATGGGGTTATGACATTGCCTTGTAATTGGCTCTTTACTTTTTGCCTCTTCCACCCCTCCGCTTTCCCCTATGTATGAACCAGAACAGAGAATATTTCTCACTCATCTTCATATCTCCAGTGCCTAGCACAGTGCCTGGCACATGGTAGTCACTCAATTGTGTTGCATTAGGACTTGGTCCCATTGTCTGCCATTGAGTTGCTTGGAGACTAGAATTCAGCTTCTCCAAGATTCACTAGCTCTATTCTACACCCAGACATGTTGGAAATCTGTGATGTAACACAATGTATATCCATTTTTATTTAATACATATTTTCTTCTATATTTTGATTTCATTATATATTTGTATATCAAAAACAAAATGTTTAGTCTTTCAAGAAGTAAAGCTATACAAACTCAATATGTTGGTACTCATTTCCTAACTAACTATAATTATTAGCTTGATCCTATTGAACACAAATGCAGTAATTTTTCTTTTCTGCTTCAATGCTCTCATCTTAAGTTCATTTAATTGAAAAATAACAGAGAGTCTTAATGTCATGTGCTCAGACACTGTGAACATCTTGCTTGGTAAGTTTCAAATTCAAACTCTATGCCTCCATTCCTCTAGGATTAGATCAGTGGTTTGTAGTTTCTGAGACTTTTTATTGAGAGGGACTTGTGTTTAAATTTCCTGGTTTATTTAATTTCCATATTTATTTTTTAAATTAATATTAAAATCTTATTTTGAGATTTTCATATATCTAGAAAAGCCAGTTTGGAGATCAGCAGTCTAAGAAGTTTAGGCAAAATTATGTAAAATAGTGCATTAAGTATTGCATTTAATTACATAATTACCTCCCTTTCTGTCTTCAGTGATTCTATTTTCATTTTAAAGCAGAGGGATATAAATGACATTAAATACAAGCTTTGGGCATGTGAATTACTCTACCTTTAACAATCTTCATTAAGTTTGTAATGTCTACTTTTCAACTTCCATTTGTCCACAGAATAGTAGAGAGGCTGGTTGGAATTTAGATCTCTTAAAATTTCTCCCTTGGTTAACAATTCCCCTGAGCCCTGGAAAACATCTTTTGAAAGGAAAGGCTGCTTTTTGTAGCAACCTGTTTCTGCAAGAGGAAGTGGAAAATGATTTGTAATAAACTGAGCAGTGGTTTTTATATTAACCAGTTTTACATCTTCACTTGGAAGTTTAGGACAAAATACTTTTGATTCTTGGAGAATTTCACGGCCCTTGCTCTCAACTCAGTTTACACTCATGTGTCAAGGCACTGTGTTTTTCAATGCATGGTCAGTGGTCACCTGCACTGGAATACTTTGGGGTTCTTGCTAAAAGGCAGATTCTCGGGTCATCTCTGGTGGTGGGATTCAGGAATCTGTATTTTAAAATGTACACCCAGTTTTAATGTAAATACAGAGAACTGGCAGTGAACCGGTAGAGTGGATCATACTCTTATCCTATGGTGAGTGAAAGGCTTAAAAAAAAAAAGAAAAAGAAAAAAATGGTAATTGACAAGGGCAGTTTTATTTTTTTTCCCAATCAGTACACCTTTTATATCCTTTTCCAGTTTATTGCATTAGTTATTTGCAACTTCCAGTATGATGTTGAAAAGGAGTGGTGAGACAGGACATCCTTGCCTTGTTCCTGATCTTAGCAGAAAAGCTTCAAGTATGATGTTAACTGTTGATTTTTTGTGCCTAGATATTCTTCAGCAAACTTGAGTAAGTTTCCCTTTATCCCTAGTTTACTGACAGTTTTAAATTATGAATGGGTGTTTGATTTTGTCAAATGCTTTTTCTACGTCTATTGATACAATCTTGCAAATTTCTTCTTTAGTCTATTGACGTATCAGAATAATTCATTTCTCTTTTTCTTTCTTCTTTTTTTGAGATGGGGTCTCATTCTGTCACCCAGGCTGGAGTGCAGTGGTGCAATCTCAGCTTACTGCAACCTTCACCTCCCAGG
The DNA here is from genome assembly GCF_028885625.2 of Pongo pygmaeus. Lineage (NCBI taxonomy): Eukaryota > Metazoa > Chordata > Mammalia > Primates > Hominidae > Pongo > Pongo pygmaeus. Next base: position 51,836,736 of record NC_072386.2, on the reverse strand, counting down.
CTCAGGTGATCCTCCCACCCCAGCCTTCCAAGTAGCTGGGACCACAGGTGCAAGCCACCACGCCTGGCTACATTTTTTTGTATTTTCGGTAGAGATGGGGTTTCACCATGTTGCCCAGGCTGGTCTCAAACTCCTGAGCACAAGCAATCCACCTGCCTCAGCCTCCCAAAGTGCTGGGATTACAGGCGTGAGCCACCACGCCTGGCCTGATTTCTCAATATTGAACCAGGTTTGCATACCTGGAATAAATCCCACTTTGTCATGGTGTGTAATTCCTTTTATACATTGTTAGTTTAACTTGCTAATATTTTGTTGAGTTTTTTTGCATTTGTATTCATGAGAGATATTGAGCTGTAGTTTTCTCTTTTTGCAGTATGTGTCTGGTATTAGGGTAATGCTGGCCTCACAGCAATGAGTTACAAAGTATTCCCTTTGCTTCTGTCTTCTGAAAGAGGTTATAGAGAATTGGTATAATTTCTTAAATGTTTGGTAGAACTCACCACTGAACTCATCTGGGTCTGGTGCTTTCTGTTTTGGAAAGTTATTATTGATTCAATTTTTATAATAGATATAAATCTCTTCAGATGGTCTAGTTCTTCTTGCGTGGATTTTGACAGATTGTGTCTTTCAAAGAATTGTTACATTCACGTAGGTTTTCAAATTTGTGAGAATAGTTCATAGTATTCCTTGCTTATCCTTTTCATGTCCATTATTATTTCTGATAATAGTAGTTTGTGCCTTCTTTTTTTTTCTTAGCCTGGCTAAAGGCTTATCAATTTTATTGATCTTTTCCCAGAATCAGCATTTGGTTTCATTGATTTACTCTACTGACTTTTTGTTTGTTTCTTTCTTTCTTCTTTTTTTTCTAGAGACAGGGTCTCATTCTGTCACCCAGACTGGAGTGCAGTGGCACAATCATAGCTCACTGTTACCTTGAACTCCTGGGCTCAAGCAATCCTCCTGGCTCAGCCTCCTGAGTAGCTAGGACTACAGCTAGCTACCATAGTAGCTAGGATTATAGCATGTGCCACCAGGTCTGACTAATTTTCTTTTTTTTTTTTTAATTTGTAAAGACAGAGTCTCACTATGTTGCTCTGGTTGGTCTCAAACTCCTGGCTTCAAGCAGTCCTCCTGCCTTGCCCTCCCAAAGTGCTGGCATTATAGGCATGAGCCATTGTGCTCTGCTGATTTCTTGTTTTCAATTTCATTGATTTCTGCTCTAATTTTTATTTTTCTGCTTACTTTGGATTTAATTTGCTGTTCTCTTTATTTTCCTAAGGTGAAAGCTTAGATGACTGATTTTAGATCTTTCTTCTTCTCTAATATACACATTCAATGTCATACATTTCCCTCTAAATACTGCTTGCACTACTAAGCAGTATCCCACAAATTCTGATATCATATTTTAATTTCATTTAATTCAAAATATATTTAAATTTCTCCTGAGATTTCTCCTTTGACTCATGTGTTATGTAGAAGTGTGTTGTTTAATCTCCAAGTGTTGGGAATTTTTCAGTTATCTTTCTGTATTGATTTCTGCTTTAATTCTATTATAGTCTAAGTGCAAACATTGTATAATTTCTATTCTTTTAAATTTGTTAAGATGTGTTTTGTGGCCCAGAATGTGGTTTATCCTGGTGAATGTTCTGAGCTTGAGAAGAAAGTGTATTCTGTTGTCGTTGGATGAAGTACCCTACAGATGTCTATTATATCTAGTTAATCGAAGATTTTGTTGAGTTCCACTTTGTCACAGTATATAATTCCTTTTATATATTGTTAGATTTGACTTGCTAATATTTTGTTGAGATTTTTTGCCTCTATATTTATGAGAGATAATGAATTGTCGTTTTCTTTTCTTGTAATATCTTTGTTTTTGATATTAGGGTAATGTTGGCCTCATACAATGAGTTAGTCCTTACTAATTTTTTACCTGCTGGCTTTGTGTTATTTCTGATAGAGAGATGTTGAAGCCTCCAACTGTAACTCCAACTTCATAGTGGATGCAACTATTTTTCCTTGCAGTTCTATCAGTTTTTATCTCATGTATTTTGATGCTGTGTTCTTAGGTACATGTAATGTTAAGTGTTGTTATGTCTTCTTGGAGAATGAACACCTTTATGGTTATGTAATATCCCTCTTTATCCCTGATAACTTTCCTTGAAATCTCCTTCTGAAACTAATATAGGAACTCCTACTTTCTTTTCATTAGTGTTAGCATGGTATATCTTTTTCTATGCACTTACTTTTTTTTTTTTTTTTTTTTTTTTTTTTTGAGACAGAGTCTCGCTGTGTCACCTAGATTGGAGTGCAGTGGTGTGATCTTGGCTCACTGCAACCTCCACTTCCTGGGTTCAAGTGATTCTCCTGCCTCAGCCTCCCAAGTAGCTGGGATTACAGGTGTGCACCACCAAGCCTGGCTAATTTTTGTATTTTTAGTAGAGATGGGGTTTCACCATGTTGGCCAGGCTGGTCTCGAACTCCTGAGCTCAGGCAATCCGCCTGCCTTGGCCTCCCAAAGTGCTTGGGATTACAGGTGTGAGCCACCATGCCTGGCCTTTATCCACTTACTTTTAATGTACATGTATGTGTCTTTAAAGAGGGTTTCTTGTAGAGAACACATAGTTGGGTCTTGTTTGTTGACCCACTCTGACAATCTATCTTTTAATTGGTGCATTTAGACCATTGATATTCAAAGTGGTTATTGATATAGTTGGATTAATATCTACCATATTGTTACTGTTTTCTACCTGTTGCCTCTGTTCTTTGTTTCTATTTTTGTCTTTACTCTTTTTCTGCCTTTTGTGATTTTCACTGGACATTTTATATGATTCCATTTTCTCTCCTTTCTTGGCATATCAGTTATACTTCTTTTTGCTTTTTGAGACGGAGTCTCACTCACTCTGTCGCCTAGGCTGGAGTGCAGTGGCACGATCTCGGCTCACTGCCACCTCTGCCTCCCAGGTTCAGGTGATTCTCCTGTCTCAGCCTCCTAAGTAGCTGAGATTAAAGGTGCATACTACTATGCTCATCTAATTTTTGTATTTTTAGTAGAGATGGGTTTTCATCATGTTGGCCAGGCTGAAACTCGACCTCAACTGATCCACCCACTTGGCCTCCAGTCCAGTTACACTTCTTTTTTTTTTTTTTGAGACAGTCTCACTCTGTTGCCCAGGCTGGAGTGCAGTGGCACGATCTTGGCTCACTGCAAGCTCTGCCTCCCGGGTTCATGCCATTCTCCTGACTCAGCCTCCCAAGTAGCTGGGACTACAGGTGCCCGCCACCATGCCTGGCTAATTTTTTGTATTTTTAGTAGAGACGGGGTTTCACCGTGTTAGCCAGGATGGTCTCAATCTCCTGACCTCGTGATCCACCCGCCTTGGCCTCCCAAAGTGCTGGGATTACAGGTGTGAGCGACTGCGCCCGGCCTTATACTTCTTTTTTACCTTTTTTCAGTGGTTTCCCTAGAGTTTGCAATATACATTTACAACTAATTCAAATCCACTTTCAAATAACACTACACCATTTCATAGGCATTATGAGTACCTTAAAATAAAATAATCCTAATTCCTTCCTCCTGTAAACTAAAAACAAAATCCTAAATCCTCCAACCAACTGAATGGACCCCCTCTTCACCAAGGGGACCCTAGGGAAACCTGAAAAACTGAGTCTTGGCCATGATGGGAAGGGAGGTGAGAGATGCCTCATTATACTCCCTCCCTTTTAGAGTTTTAGGTACAACTGACCAGCATTAATTTTAAAATAGAGATTACAGGACTGACAGAATGAACTCTTTGTGGCAATATCAAATTAGGAACAAGACAATGCAAGGAAAGGGTTAAATCATGCCCTTCAAACCATAAAATGTTTTTGTTTTTTTTTTTTAAATTAACCCCATATAATGTGGTTTACTTTCCAAACTGACTCTGGTATAGCATCACATGACAGATTGCAGACTCCCTTATCTTAAGCATTCCTTTATACTGACTTCAAGTCTTAAGACAGAGCTGAACTCTTTCAACCAACTGCTAACTAAAGAATACCTAAAACCCACCTGTGACTTCTAAGTCTCTGCTTTGAGATGTCCTGCCTTTTCAGGCTGACCCAGTGTACACCTTCCGTGTATTGATTTATGATTTTTACCTACAATTCCTGTCTTCCTGAAATGTATAAAACCAAATCATAACCCAACCACCTCAAGCACACTTTCTCAGGACCTCTTGAGACTGTTCTCCTGGCCATGGTCATTCATATCGGCACAGAATAAACCTCTTTAAAATATTTTGCAGTTTTTTTCTTTCTGTTAACATTCCTTTCCCTTGTATCATTGCTGTTACTAATTTCAAGTGTATATAAGCATACATAATCAAATACACTGTTGCTATTATTCATTTTTGAACAAACTATTATCTGTTAAATCAACTAAGAATAAGATAAATATGTTGGGTGCAGTGGTGCATGCCTGTAGTCTCAGCTACTCAGAGGCTGAGGCAGGAGGATTGCTTGAGCTCAGGAGTTTAAGACCAGCCTGGGCAACTTAGCAAGATCATGTCTCTTAAAAAAAAAAAAAAAAAAAAAGAAAGAAAGAAAGACAAAGTTTTAGGAGGCTGAGGCAGGAGTATCACTTGAACCCAGGAGGCAGAGGTTGCAGTGAGCCAAGATCGTGCCATTATACTCCAGCCTGGGCAACAGGGTGAGACTCTGTCTCAAAAAAAAAAAAAAAAAAAGAAAAAAAGTTTTTATTTTACCTTCATTTATTCCTTCTTGGATGTTCTTCCTTTATGTAGGTACAAGGTTCTGACCTATGTTATTTTCTTTTTCTCTAAAGAACTTCAAATGTTTCTTGCATGGCAGGTCTATTGGCAATGAATTTCCTCAATTTTTGTTTGACAAAGTCTTTATTTCTGCCTCACTATTGATGGATAATTTCACAGGAGTGTTCCTTTTGTAGATTCACTCTTCTTATCCTTCCCTTCAGAAATATTCTTTGACCAACTATTGGGTCCCAGGCACTGCACTAGAGCTTTACTTCTAGTTAATTCCCACAACAATTCTGAGAGGTAGGTGGGTATTATCTTCCTAGATGCAAACTCAGAAATCAGAAGGTAAAGTGTTGAGGCACACAGCAAGTAAGTGGCAGAACCTAGATTAAAACTCATTCTTAAAACTCTGGCTTCCTTCTCTTTTCTTTAATGGATTCAGTTACTTCTTCTCACCCACTCACCTTTATCAATTTACATTTCAGGATAAAAGTCTTCATGTTGGCACTCAATGCGCCTTAACAAGAAGATGCCCACAAGAAGGGTTTGATCATCGGGACAGCAAACTGTCTCTTCAAGAGAAAAACTGTGAACCTGTGGTAGGTTAAGATCCTTCATAAGGGTATTTTCATGAATGGCTGTTTTTAACTCAAGTGAATACAATTATTTCCATTTAAAAAGCAAGGACAATGTGAATGTACTCATTGCCACTGAACTATACACACCTCAAAATGGTTAAAATGGCAACTTTTATGTGTATTTTATGAGAATAAAAATAAATAATAATAAAAACAAAAAACAAGGGAAGTACAGATATCTTCTTAATTGTGTTGTCACATACCCAGTGTTTCCAGGGTCAATAATGAGAGCCCTACATGTAAGATTCAAAGGAAGAACTTAGTCCTGGATACAATATTCTTTTATGTTTTTAGTTATATTTGCCTTTTTAATGGATGTACATATATACAGAAGGGAGGGATAAAGTACCTATTATTTATTGTATAGAGCTGTGCTGCCTGATGGCTTAGCCACTACTCACATGGTGCTATTGAACACTTAAAACATAGGAGTTTGAAATAAGATGTATTATAATACATACCATATTTCAAAAATATTAGTATGTAGAAAAGAAGATAAATGGTTCATTAATCATTTTTATATTGATTCATCTTGAAATAAATATTCTGATAATATTAGGTTAAATAAAATATTTTAAGATTAATTTTACATGTTTCTTCTTTTAAATGTAGCTACTAGAAATTTTAAAATTACATATGGCTGGGCATGGTGGCTCACACCTGTAATCCCAGCACTTTGGGAGGCCGAAGCGGGTGGATCACCTGATCTCAGGAGCTCAAGACCAGCCTGGCAAACATGGTGAAATCCTGTCTTTACTAAAAATACAAAATTAGCCAAGCGTGGTGGTGCATGCCTGTAATCCCAGCTACTTGGGAGGCTGAGGCAGGAGAATCACTTGAACCCGGGAGGTGGAGGTTGCAGTGAGCCGAGATAGTGCCACTGCACTCCAGCCTGGGAGACAAGAGCAAAACTCCATCTCAAAAATAAATAAATAAAATAAAATAAAATTACATAAGTGGCTTGTACCATATTTCTTTTGGACAGCACTAGTACATATACAACATAGCATAATGGTTGAGAGCGCTGACTCTGGAGCCAAATTACTGTGCTTGATTCTTAGCTCCACAACTTACTAGTTGTGTGATCATGGGCAAGCGAGTTAACCTCTCTGTGCCCTAGTTTCCCATTCTGTAACATGAAAATAATAAAAACACTCCCAGAATTGTTGTGAGCATTAAATGAAGCCCTGACACATTTGTTCTGGATACAATATCCTCTTGTTTTATATTTGGTAGTATCAATGTGCCTTTAGACACAATTACAAGGATCTCTGTGGTAAAGATGCAATGTATATAGTGTCTGTAAATTGCATTCAATGATTCGTTAGTTAGGGCTTGAGACTTTTACTGTCATGGAAAATCCAGGTATAGCTAAGCTTTTGAGATTTTGGGAACTCCTTGACCCTATTTTTCTCTACTCTTGCCCCCAACAATCAGCCTATATACTTGTGAAATTTAACAATTACTTCATTGGGCAGAAATTATATGTGAACACTTAGAAATTTCAGTCCACAGGCAAAGTATAAGTATGTTAACTATTTTAACTTAATCCCTTCCTAGAAACACATACACTGTTGCCAAGACCATATTCTCCCTTTCTTGTCCTCACAGGTTCCCAACGCTCCACCTGCTTATGAGAAACTCTCTGCAGAACAGTCACCACCACCTTATTCACCTTAAGAGCCAGCGAGACACCTGAGACATGCTGAAATTATTTCTCTCATACTTTTGCTTGAATTTATTACAGACATCTAATGTTTTCCTTTGGAATGGTGTAGGAAAAATGCAAGCCATCTCTAATAATAAGTCAGTGTTAAAATTTTAGTAGGTCAGCTAGCAGTACTAATCATGTGAGGAAATGATGAGAAATATTAAATTGGGAAAACTCCATCAATAAATGTTGCAATGCATGATACTATCTGTGCCAGAGGTAATGTTAGTAAATCCATGCTGTTATTTTCTGAGAGAGAGAATTCAAGTGGGTATTCTGGGGCCATCCAATTTCTCTTTACTTGAAATTTGGCTAATAACAAACTAGTCAGGTTTTCGAACCTTGACCGACATGAACTGTACACAGAATTGTTCCGGTACTATGGAGTGCTCACAAAGGATACTTTTACAGGTTTAAGACAAAGTGTTGACTGGCCTATTTATCTGATCAAGAACATGTCAGCAATGTCTCTTTTTGCTCTAAAATTCTATTATACTACAATAATATATTGTAAAGATCCTATAGCTTTTTTTTTTTTTTGAGATGGAGTTTCGCTCTTCTTGCCCAGGCTGGAGTGCAATGGTGCGATCTTGGCTCACCATAACCTCCACCTCCCAGGTTCAAGCAATTTTGCTGCCTTAGCCTCCTGAGTAGCTGGGATTACAGGCATGCGCCACCACGCCTGACTAATTTTGTAGTTTTAGTAGAGACGGGGTTTCTCCATGTTGGTCAGGCTGGTCTCAAACTCCTGACCTCAGGTGATCTGCCCGCCTCAGCCTCCCAAAATGCTGGGATTACAGGCGTGAGCCACCATGCCTGGCTGGATCCTATATCTTAGGTAAGACATATAACGCAGTCTAATTACATTTCACTTCAAGGCTCAATGCTATTCTAACTAATGACAAGTATTTTCTATAAAACCAGAAATTGGTAGAAGGATTTAAATAAGTAAAAGCTACTATGTACTGCCTTAGTACTGATGCCTGTGTACTGCCTTACATGTACCTATGGCAATTTAGCTCTCTTGGGTTCCCAAATCCCTCTCACAAGAATGTGCAGAAGAAATCATAAAGGATCAGAGATTCTGGAATGGTGTCATTATTTGCATAGCAACATTGCAATTTGTTTTCCTTTGGCTACATCAACATATCACCTACACTATTATTTATCTAATATTTCTCTTTCAGGCAGCTCATTTAAACTTTTTTTGGCTTTAATTTCTATTGCCATCCTAAGTGGAAAACCAGTATCATTTTCCATAGTAGAGGATAACTATAAAAACGAAGATAATGAAAGTAATTTTTTTAGCCTAAGAAAATACTAGTGGTCACAGAAGGCTATGAACCTGAGACCTGCTCTCTTTGTCAAACAGAGATTAACAAGGATCAGAGAAAAGCTAAAGGCTGTCTTTGACATAATTGGAAGGCTTACAGAGTTTTAAAGAAATTACTTTCTCACTATATGATTCATTGCTATATAACGGTGAGTCAGTAAACCACCTAAAAATCATCTTGTGTCATCAGAAACACCAGTGTAACATAACTGCATCATTTTCTACTAAAGACAAAATTTCACCAAAGGGGAAAAAGAAAACACAGGATAAAGAGACGTATTACACACATTGAAAAAAACAACATTTAACAAAATATTAAAATATTTCCCCACTCTTCTGATACTGTCAAGTCTTACCACTTAAAATAAGGCTTCCACCTCTCCCACTTCAAACAAATAAATGAATTCTAAACCAAGGAAACTTCATCACGCATTTGGGTACCTCCTCCCCTCACGAGGTCTCTGCTGAACCTCAATCCTGTACACTGAGGAACCTGTGGCTTGAACACTACATCCCTCCAAAACCCCCAGACTGTCACTCACTGAGGGTGCTCTCATTTCTCTGTGGAAAAGGCTCTCCTCACAGAGTTCCTCAGACAGTGTCCCAGGTGATGGACACGGAGACTTGGGCTGAGTCTGCCAGAAAGAAATTAGAAAAGTGAGATATTTTTGAAAGGAATAGAAAGTGCCAGATTCAAAAGACTCACTCCCCACTTCACAGAGGCACCCACACTTCTGAAGATGACCCCTTGGATTGGAAACCAATTGCAGGGCAACCCTGGGAGCCATGTGTTAAGGATGGAAGGTCACATGATGCAAGGAGCCTGGGTCATTACATCACCACTGAGAGCTCCTTATATATTCTGGTTATTAATCCCTTGTCAGGTGGGTAGTTTGCTGCTATTTTCTCCCATTCGTGGGTTATCTCTTTACTTCGTTGATTGTTTCTTTTGCTGTGCAGAAGCTTCTTAACTTGATGTGATCTTATTTGTCCATTTTGGCTTTGGATGCCTGTGCTATGTAGGGGATTACTCAAGAAATCTTTGCTCACTCCAATGTCCTGGAGAGTTTCTCCAATGCTTTCTTTTAGCAGTTTCATAATTTGAGGTCTTAGATTTAAGTCTTTAATCCATTTTTACTTGATTTTTGTATATGGCAAGAGATACAAGTCTTGTTTCATTCTTCTGCATACAGGTATCCAGTTTTTCCAGCACCATTTTTTGAAGAGACTGTCCTTTTCCCAATGTATGTTCTTGGCACCTTTGTTGAAAATGAGCTCACTGTAATATATGGATTTGTTTCTGAGTTCTCTATTGTGTTTCATTGGTCTATGTGTTTTCTTTTTTTTTTTTAATGCCAGTACCATGATGTTTTGGTTACTATAACTTTGTAGTGTAATTTGAAGTCACATAATGTGATCTTTCCAGTTTTGTTCTTTTTGCTTAGGTCCTTTTTTTTGAGACTGTCTCTCTCTGTTGCCCAGGTGGAGTGCAGTGGCACATTCTCAGCTCACTGCAAACTCCACCTCCCAGGTTCAAGCTATTCTTGTGCCTCAGCCTCCCAAGTAACTGGGATTACAGGTGTGTGCTCCCATGCCCAGGTAATTTTTGTATTTTTAGTAGAGACGGGGTTTCACTATGTTGGCCAGGCCGGTCTTGAACTCCTGACCTCAAGTGATCTGCCTACCTCAGCCTCCCAAAGTGCTGGGATTACAGGCATGAGCCACCACGCCCAGCCTGTAGGTCTTTTGTGGGCTATCCTCTTTGGCTATTCTGGGACTTTGTGATTCTATATAAATTTTAGGATTATTTTTCTATTTCTATGAAGAATGTCATTTTTACTTTGATAGGGATTGCATTGAATCTGCAGATTGCTTTGGGTAGCATGGACGTTTTAACAATAATTGAGTCTTTCAATCTGTAAACATTGAATATCTGTTTTTCTGTGTTCTCTTTGATTTCTTTCTTCAATGTTTTAGTTTTCATTGTAGAGATCTTTCACTTCTTAATTCCTAGATATTTTATTTTATTTGCAGCTATTGTAAATGGGATTACTTTCTTGATTTCTTTTTCAGGTTGTTCCCTGTTGGCATACAGAAATGATACTGATTTTTTGTTGATTTTGTACCCTGCAACTTTACTGAATTTATCAGTTTGAATAGTTTTTTGGTGGAGTCTTTAGGTTTTTCCAAATATAACATCATATTATCAGCAAACAAGAATAATTTGGTCTTCTTTCTTCCTAATTTGAATGCCCTTTCCGTCTCTTGTCTGATTGGTTTAGCTAGGACTTCTACTATGTCACCACTGAAGGTGACCCTAACCCATTTAAGAATACTTGGATTATGGCGGGGGGGGGGAACTGGACTTGAAGAAAATTCATGAAATATTAAGACATTGCCATTCTGATACTGAAATCCAGGGCTGTTACTTTATATATTTGTTGAGACCCTTCAGTGTTCTCTAACAGCTTGGACTGACTTAACACAAATGAGGAGAGGAGCCTTCAGGAAGGGGAGATCCTTGTGACCTTTGTAGATAGGATGAGGCTTCCCTGCTGCTGAAGGAAACCTGAACTCAGGAAAATGAGCCTCACCCATAAGCATGGATACACGAGTCCTCTACTGCAGTGTGCCCTTCCTTTTTGCCCTGACATACCTGTGGGGTGAGAATGGTAATGGCATGGCACTGCTTTGATCCCCTAAGCTTCCTGCAGGCCAAGGTAGGGACTAGAGTGACCAGAGCTCATGGCTGGTCTCCTCTGGCTGCAATAAGCATTTTCCACTTGCCCATATTCACTGTACAAATAATAGTACTTTTATTTGTGTGGTGAGCAAAGTTAGAGAGCACTGTTTTATACAACCTGGGGTTCCCCTTCCTGTCCAGCCCTCAGTGGTGGTGACTGATGCTTAAGACAAGGCTCAAGTCTCTATGCATTTCCCTGCAAGATTCTGATATGGTCTCTCTGATTGTTTTTATAGTAAAGAGCAGGCATACTTTAAGGAGGGAAAAAGAGCTAGCCAAAAGATTTTCTGCCCAGGTTAAAGTCAGTGAAAATTTAGACTGATTATACAAATCAATGAAGCCTTCAAGTTATCTCCAGTGGAGACCAGTCCTCTGAAGTTACAAATGTTAAGTTTAGCATTTAGTAAATATCTGGACAGGTTTACTTGTCACTTGAGAATATTGTAGACCTTCTCAAAAAAAGAACAGAAGGGAGTCTCTAAACTTTCATTTCATGGTTCAACAGTTACTTGATGATGCATCAAAATCCGTCAATCTCAAGTAACTGGTGCCAAAAACATCTTTAAAGTGTCTCAAAAGAACTTTCAGAAGGAAATAATGGGTCGTTTGGATGAAAACACTCATTTTTAGGAAAATCTAAAAGCGCTATCCCAAGAAGCTGTGAAATGGAATAAAAAGTGTGAGAAATGGAGAAAAAAAACGCTTGACAATTTGAAAACATAAAGAGGTTGTAAAAGAGAGCCCTTTAAAGTCTCTTAAATCATATGGAAGGTGATACACTTGCCTGTCTTCTTTAGCAAAAATTACATGGGTGATGGCAACTTGAAATCAGACAAACACAAATCAGAAAATTGAGAACTTCTAGGTAAATCAAAAAGCAATTTGAAGAAATACATTGATGCTGTTATATGTTTCCTTAAAAAGGCTTGAAGGAGAAAAACAAGGACTATTAAAAAGAAAATCAAATAAACCACTTACAGTTCAAAGAAATGGTCTCCCACCTGAATAAGCATCTTTGTAGTCTAAAAATGTAGCTCATATGAAAACATCAGCTGTGTAACATCAGAAGCATGACGCCTACAGGAAGATAGCCTCGAGAAAGTCTTGGAAAGAAGCACTTTCTACTATCAAAACTTGATCATTTCCCATGAGAAAAAATGCTCAAGAAAATTGGATGGCAGCTTGGCACACTTAAGAGAAAGCTCACTGAACTAAGAAAAGAAAATGATCACAACAGACAAAGTTGACTAAAGCAGTTTAAATTTCAGGTTTTCCCAAGTGGTTCCTGCTGTTCCATGCGCAGGGGATTCCATGCATCATCATGTCTGCAAGGAAGGTTAAAACTGTAAGAGCTTACACATTTGGGTCACTAGGTTTGATTCAGGTTTACAGCAACCAACACCTAAATATATACTGGAGGACATCTGACCGTGTTTTCTTTACTTAATAATTTAATCTCTTTTTATTGCTTTTTCTTAGTTGATGCTACATTTGCTTAAATTCAAGTCTGAAAGAATTACAACTCCTAAGATGGTGTTTTACAAATCTAGATGGTTTTTTTTTTTTTTTTTGAGACGGAATCTCGCTCTGTCACCCAGGCTGGAGTGCAGTGGCGCAATCTCGGCTCACTGCAAGCTCCGCCTCCCGGGTTCACGCCATTCTCCTGCCTCAGCCTCCCGAGTAGCTGGGACTACAGGCGCCCACCACCACGCCCGGCTAATTTTTTGTATTTTTAGTAGAGACGGGGTTTCACCGCATTAGCCAGGATGGTCTCAATCTCCTGACCTCGTGATCTGCCTGCCTCAGCCTCCCAAAGTGCTGGGATTACAGGTGTGAGCCACCGTGCCCGGCCAAATCTAGATGGTTTTAATAAAATTCTTGACTATTTTTTAGACCATTCCATGAGACTCCCAGAATTAGATCCATTTAAGTACTGTATTTAGGCTGAATTAAATGGTTCACTATTATGTAAACCATAATTGAATTTTGTACAATCAGGGAGAGACACAAACCAATAAAGGCCATTTATGTATGCTATGAACTGTTACAAAAAATGTGAATAACAATATTTACCTCAATAAATTTAGGTTTAATAGAGAGAACCCCACCAAACCCAAAAAACAAAAGAACAAAACAACAATACCCCCCAACTAAATTTATTAGTATTTTTATTAGTTTAGCACTAAATTCATAGATTTAGGGGAGGTAACACTTTGTTCATATTATTTGCTGTTTAAATGTTTCTAAATTTTATACAGTCAAAAATAAAAGTTTTCCCTTAAAAAATACCTTTCTTTATCCTTCTCAACAGTTACTGTCTCATCTCTAGCATTACTAGATACCTGATTATGCCAAATATCAGGTCTTCACACCACTTTTCTGGCCCACCTAATATCCTGACTGGTCTCCCTGTCTTTAGTCAGGTGAATGATGGCAGCTACTATTTAAGTATTTACTATGTGGTAGGCACTGGGCTAAGTACTTTAGGTAAATTATCTCATCTAACTTCACAGCAATCCTGCAAGGTAATTGTCCCCGTCTTATGTTTGACTATTACTACCTTTGCTTTAAAAGCTTCAATAGTTCCCCCATATACTTTCAGAATATTTTTCAGTCCTCTATCAGCTAGCTCAACCTATTTTTCTAATCATTCCCTATGGGTCCTCTTAACCTATAGCATTTCATTCAAATTCAACTGCTGTGTTTCCTACATGCTCCTTGGGCTTTTCTGAGACTCAGTCTTTGTGGGCCCAGTTATAAACGTACTTGCAGTCATAGCACAAAAGCCACCTCTTCTTACATGAAACCTTCTCTGGAAACTCCCTGCTAAATTCTTATACTTCTTTATTCCTCTAACTTATTACTATTTTACTATTTTTTGTATTGAGGACACGATGGAATCCTACTCATCTATATCGTTCCTGCAACATCTTCTGCATTATATGGTTCTCAATAAGTGTGCAGAATACATTTACAACTCTGGTAGATGCCTTGAATTTGTTTGATAATTACTTTAAGAATGTTTTACATGCATCATTCTTAAAGTAATTAAGATGATTACATACATCATTTGATTCTCTAATACTGCTTCATACATTTTTAACTATATGTTTCGCACATTCACATTTTCTCTCCAAGTTATCAGAACCTTCTAAACTATGCTATACCCTTCAACTTTTCTAAGCATCAAGCACCATGTTGTGGATAGTAAAGCTTGCTGAATAAATGTGTAAGAATAACTGGGGCAGATGACAGCATTATAGTAACAATAAGCCAATAAGCTCAGATGATGGCAAAACTACTTCTGGAATGACTTCAGGTAAACTGTTTATCATTTCTAAGTTTTAGTAATTTTGGCTAACTAAAATCCCTATCAAATTTCTTAGATCTCTTTCAGAATTTGCCACTTTCTCAAGCTTTTAATGTTAAAAAATTCTAAATTTAAGTTGATCTACTGGATCAAGCAAACATTTCCACTGATTTTAGTGTACATATTCTAGTTATCACTACTTTAATCATAAAACTATTTCAATTATTAAATACACCAATAAAATTGGAGACTTGGGATGTGAGCAGGACTTCAGCTATTTAGTATTACACGTGTGTATATATATGTGTATATATACATATGTGTGTGTATATATGTATATAAAAAATTAATCACATATATATAAAACTAATATATAAAAACATAAATATATATATAAAACATATATATAAAACTAATCACAAAGGAAAAACTTTTTGTGGGGGCAGGGAAAACCATAGGAAATGAGAGGAAAGGGAAGTGCTAATACACCAGAAGGAGGCAGGCTATTTCAGCATCTTTTAACTTAGTATTTTAGGTGATACAGAACACAGATATCCAAATGGCTTAATTCTATATTAAGTATAAAAACATGACTCTCTAGTATCACGAATCTTTTCAGGTGGCACTGTGGTGACGTTTCTTCCTTTTCACGTATGCCTTTATAGACGCCCTTTACAGAACCCTTAATAACACTGAACACAATGAATTCAGGAATTTAACTTTGTACTCTAGCCACGATCTCAGAAATCCACATGACCTACAAAACTGGAGGCAAAGGAATTTGGGTTTTCGAAGATATAAATCCATTAATCGAATTTCTAGTTTAAAAAATGGAGCATTAGTTTTAAAAACTAAACTGGACCTTAAATAAGAGGTTATCTAGATTTGTCACCCACCTACTCAACAAATATACATTGAATACAGTGTGCCAGATGCTGGCACGATAATGATGATGATTGATAAGGTTCCTGAAATTAAATAATTTCAAACAAGTAATTATAGTTTTGAAGAAGTGCTATGTTGTTCTCAGTCTGAGTGACTGCACAATATAATGATGCTGGCTGAGGTATGACAAGGACAGGGAGTTACGTAACACATAGTAAGAACCTGTAATGGAACATGAGGTCAAAGAGGACATCTGGGAAGAACTTCAAGTGTCTTGAATTTTCTAGAAACTAAAAGAAAATTAGAGTACAGTGAACAAGAGGGAGAACAGGTTGAAATGAAGCTGGCGAGTAGGCAGGAACAGACTGAAGAGCTTTTTAAACTTTAAGTGGAGACTTCAGTATGAAGGTTCACCAGATCACACAGAGCTTCGAAGGTCATATTAGAATTTTGGATTTAGGAGTTAGAAGAGATTTAGTGGCTGGGTGCAGTGGCTCACACCTGTAATCCCAGCACTTTGGGAGGCCAAGGTGGGCAGACCACCTGAGGTGGGCGGATCACCTGAGGTCAGGCGTTCAAGACCAGCCTGACCAATATGGTGAAACCCCATCACTACTAAAAATACAAAAATTATGTGGGCTACGGTGGTGCACACCTGTAATCCCAGCTACTCAGAAGGCTGAGGTGGCAGAATCGCTTGAATCCAGGAGGCAGAGGTTGCAGTGAGCTGAGATAGCACCACAGCACTCCAGCCTGGACAACAGAGAAGACCCTATCTCAAAAAAAAAAAAAAAAAAAAAAAAAGAGAGAGAAATTTAGTGGTTAATTAGTTTAGGTCCTTCACTGGGATTAAAGTTGGGCCATAGGTAATTCAGTAAATTAGTTTCTTAAAATGGCTTAAGAGAATTCTGCTGAGACAAAAGGCAAACAGTTTTGGGTCATTTTGTTTTAAAAGCTGAGTAGGTAAATACAGTCATTTGTTGAGCACCATCAATGTGCAATGTAATGCACTTGAAACATCACCCACTTCCCCAGGGCTTTCTTAACTGACAGAAAAAGGGGGAGAGTGACTGAGTAGAGCATAAACATTACTAGGAAAAGTACTTAGAGCATAAATAGCCGTTTTTGAGAGCCTTTAGTGACTTCCTAGGAATATTTTCATACCCTCTCCACTTTGATGACAAATACACTTTGATGTAGTCTCAAAGGAAATCTTTAGGCCTATGCTTCCATATCATTTCCAACCCCCAACAATAACTTCATGTGATGAAGTTCAACAACATTATAAATGGAAGGATGAGTATACAATTCAGTAGCTCAAGATAGTAAGATCCAATAAATACAAAAGCTACCTTTTATTTAAAACGAGGCATATTCTTGGGTGTGGTGGCTCATGCCTGTAATACCAGCACTTTGGGAGCCCAAGGTAGGTGGATCTCTTGAGACCAGGAGTTCAAGACCAGCCTGGCAACATGGTGAAACCATCTCTACAAAAAACTAAAAAATTAGTCAGGCATGGTGGCCCATGCCTGTAGTCCCAGCTATTAGGTTAGTGAGAAAGTAATTATGGTATTTTGCCGTTAGTGGCTTTTTTTTTTTTTTTTTTGCCATTAGTGGCATTAGTGGCAAAAAAACCCACAATTACTTACACACCAACCTAATACTTGGGGGGCTGAGGTGGGAGGATGGCTTGAGCTCAGGAGGTAGAGGTTGCAGTGAGCCAAGACTGCACCACTACACTCCAGCCTGGGCAACAGGTGAGTCAAAAAAAAAAAAAAAAAGGCATTTTCTGAAATACAAGATTTAAGTGAAAGTAGTATTTGTAAGCTAGAAAGCCATGTACAAATGCTAGCTCTAATTCAAATTTCCCAGCCTTAATTCTTTCTTGTAAAGGACTGTCTTCAATTACATCCTTTATTCTTTCAATGGAACAAGAACACACATTAAAAATGGTATTCAAACAAAGAAATACAGCAACTCAGTTTATTACATGCAGATTCTTCTGCATTGTTGCTAACAGTTCACTGGTCCAAAATTACTAAAATACTTAAAAAACTATACATTATGTAAACAAAACATAAATAAGACAGCATAGTTCTTTGTACATATATTTAGTACAGGTTGTTAGGGATTCTGGAATATGTACAATTTTACATCATGGACTGCATTTTTCACAATGCATAAATATATATATATATTTTTTTTTTACAGAAACAAAAATAAGATTTCACTAATGACACTGAATACCATATCATAGATATGCTGCAACAGTCCAAATTCAAGAAGAAACATGTCAATGTAAATGTGCAAAAGGCTAGCTTACTCTAAACTACTCAAACTTTGTTCACTTTATGTTCTACAGACAGGTAAATCCTGACTTTAAACACAGAACCTTGAAATCCTCCTCAGAACAGTAAGTGAAATGGAACAGATTTTTCCCTCCCCAAGAAAACAAAGCCTTGCTGCAAGCTAATGAAAAGATACATTAAAACACACACACACACACACACACACACATACAAAAAAAAAGCTATATAGAGTATGCTTTCAACAGTATAATAAACATTTAAAATTTTTATGGGAGTCAAAACAATGCCCCATTATTTAAAAACTGGCTCTTAGTCTAAATTCAAGATGCAGCTCTGTCAGGCTTCTCTAAGCCTGATGACTGAAAAGCAGGGAAGACAGACGTAGGATTTCGACTGGCAGATACAACAATCTGAGAGAGAGATGGAGAGAGTGAAGAAACCTTAGATGCTGGAGTATTTATGGTATTCAAAATGGCTCCTTCTGGGCTAACCAACAATTTTTTGACAGGTGGGTCCAAATGAAACACTGAAGTGCTACTTGGCAGTGGAGGATTACTGGGGCAAATGGCAGAAACCAAAGATGTCTTAGCCAAAAGAGTAGCTGGAGACTTAATTACTGAAGTCAGTGATACTGTTGGTACAGGAGGTGGAACAGGAACTTTAGCAGTTGTGTTTATGAGTTGTGGTGATGTATGTACTGTGGGTATAGAACTTGCATTCCCAAAAGAGTTTATAAATTTTGTAGGGCTTCTTAGAGGATGTTGTAGAGGTTGCCCACTTAAAGAATTATTTGATGCTAGTGTGATCTTCTGGGCAGAGTTATCTATTGGTGTAGACTGAATGCCTTGGCCACTGTTAAGAACTAAGGGGGCTCCATATTTTGGATTAGTAGATATAAGGAGAACATGGCTGCCAGCTCCAAGACCTTGTGGTGGAACAATAAACCGGGTTCCGTTAATCATAATCTGAGTACCAGGTGCCAAAGGTGTACTGGTATTGATGACTATTTTTTGCTGAATACAAGGTTCACTGAACTGACTCCCAACCAGACTAGTTACACTGGATGGTGCCGAAGCTGTGTGAATGGTAGCGCCACCTGGAGCAGAACTGTAACTGGGGGTTTTTACTAAAGCTTGCTGATTTGGCAGAGAAGCAAAATTGGAAATATTAATTATTTTACCTGGACTTGGTGAAAGGGACGACAATTCAGTTGGAGGTTTATTTGTGTTTACATTTGTTGGCACTGTAGTTGAAATCCCTGGTGAATGAAACTGGAGTGAAGTCCGAGATTGTCTTTTAGAAAGAGATACAGAACGTGTGGCTCCTGGTACTGCTGCCGAATGTGGAACTGTGTTTATTATTTTAGGGGATGTAGTCGCAGGTGTAGGTAAGGCAACCGTAACAGGAATTTGCAAAGCTGATGTTAAACATTTAGGAGACACTACTGGTTGTGTAGTTGAAATCAGAACAGATGATGCAAGGTGTCCTGTTTTCACAGTTGATATAGCCACAGTGTTTACGAGACTTGATGAGCAAAGTCTATTTGACAAAATAGGCATAATTCTTGAAGAGGTATCATTTCCACTGACTAAAACAGGTCGTGCCCCAGCTGAAGCAGAGGCTGAGGTCACTGAAAGGGAACCCAAAGATAAATTTGTTCCAGTAACTGAAAGCATGTTTACTGCTCTTGCTGCAGAAACCACTGATTCATTAACAGGGGTAATATTCTGACTCACAAAATTTGAGCTTACTGGAACAGAATTACCACTTGTTGACAATGGCAAAATATAGCCCTTGCTACTTTTGTCTTCTCCTTTTGGGGTTACATCTTGTAATACGTTAATTGATGGTACAGCTGGCACAGTGCCTGAAGTATTTACAATTGCTTGACCTATGTTTAGTCCAATTTTCACATCTTTTATCTGAGACACAGCTGGTGAAGAATTTATTTTTATTGGTGTGCCCACTGTAGATGGAATCAGTACTATTTGGGGTTGCTCTGAAGTCTTAACATATGCTTTATTCAATGGAGGAAGAGTTTGTTTTAATGATTCTGCAACAAGAGTTGGGGTTGATGTACCAGTGGGAACTGGGGCATTAATAAAAACTAATTTCTGGGCAGAAACACCTGTAGATGTCAGTGCAGGTGTCATATTAATTGCAGTTCCATTGCCAGAAGAAAGAATAGATGGAGCTGATACCAGCATAAGTTTCTGAACTGGAGTCCCACTGATTACATCTCCATTTGTTGTTGCTGTTGCTTCTGACCTTGTAACAGGGTAACTTTTTGTGATATAATCTACTTGTTGCTGTTTAGTTGCAGTATGAATAATATTTGCATTGTTTTGTCCAAAATTTGCTGCTGATATGCTAATTACACTTACTGAACTACTTGTTGTTGATGGTAGCAGAGTACTAGAACAAACAGAGGACTTCAAGGGAGAAGAGGGCATGTGTGAAGTTTTATCTATCATGTGGCCCAAATCACTACTGCCAGTGGGGTGGCCTAATGTAAGTTTGAGATTTTTCCCCATGGATGGAGCAAAGCTAGCTGGAATGGAAACAGAAGTCGGTGTTTGGCTAAAAGGCGAAAGACTAGATGTAGTAGTTGTTCCAGCTACAGGTGGAAAAGCAGAGGAAGAAGTTGTTGATTTTGGCACCAGAAATGCCTGAAGATGAGGAGCAAAAGTGAAAACTGAACTTGAAGACACAGTATTGGGTGAATTTTGATCTGGGTTGGTCTGTACTTTTACAACTCCAGTGTTCCCACCTCGTGTCCTAACAAGAATTGACTGTGAATCTCTTATGCACACAGTTTTCAGCTCTTGCTTTGCTTCAGAAGAATCAGCAGTCTGTTGTGCAAAACAGTTGAAGGAACTACCAGGATTTGTAGACCCATTTAGTGTTGTTGTTGATAACAGAGGCTGACCTGTGGAGGAAATGGTGGGTGAAGCACTGGGCAAGGAGAATGTGGCTGCTGAAACTGCATTCTTGGCTTTTCCTGCCTCACTCTGGCTAGTCTTAACTGATGGTGTTAATAAGTTACTTACAGAGGTTACAGGTGACAAAGGCTGTGGTCTAGCACTACTTATATTTGATAAAGGTGTAACTGTTTTGTTGAAAACTGTATTTGGTAGTTGGGTAGAAACAGTTCCTGGTGAGTTGACAAAAACTGACGCTAAAGAAGAATTTATATTTGTTGTCTGTGGGAAAGATGAACAATGTTGTTCTGTACCTTTCTGTTGAAATGGTGGTATTTCTTTTGCAACTGCTTTTCCTTCTTTATGCTGAATCACAAAATTCTTAGGCAGAATAAGAACTTGCTGCATGATTTTTTCTCCTGTTTTAGGATCCACCACAGGCTGCATCTGAATCTTTACAGAGCTATTTTGAAGATCTATTGGCAACCACTGGCCACAGGGCATTTTGTATACCATTTGTAAAGGACCTTTTGTATTGGTGTGGCAGGTCAATGCTGGCTTTATCGGGCTTGCTTCTGGAGCAGATAAAACTGGTTTTTCCACAGCAGGAGCATTTCTACCTGTGGAAGGAGGCAGTTGGTTTGTTAAGGTCACTTTGTTCCCAATATTCTTTGCAAGCAAAGCCTGAATGGGTTTGGTCCCTTTCTGGAGAGTAGACACTGGTAATGAATCCAATGAGGCAAATGACTCTGGAAATGATGGCTCTGTATGCTTTGATTCACTGAAACAGTCAATCTGCACATCACTTTCTAGATTCTCAACTGTTGTCTCATTTGTGCTTAACTTTGCCTTCTTCCTTGGAGAAAGCTCTTTTGTGCTGTCATCCACATAACCAGTTTGTTTGGACTGTCGTTTAAGGGTTTTAAGCAGTGTCTTCGGTAAGTCTTTTGAAGGCAATTCCTTTTTCAACAGCTTGCTTCTAGCCATAGGAAAATCTATTTCTGACAACTTCATATCATCTGAAAATTATAAAAACAGGCATTTTGTTTATATAAAACAGCAACTAAATAGTAATAACATCAACTGCAAAAAAGAAAGTCAATCTCTGAGCTGGCAATGTATGAAGAAATCTACTGCAGGGTGATCCAAAAGCCTTAGCACCACTGATGAAGACAAAGGTAAGGTCATCTTTGATATGATAATCTAGATATCATAACCATGCCCAAGAA
The DNA here is from genome assembly GCF_028885625.2 of Pongo pygmaeus. NCBI lineage: Eukaryota > Metazoa > Chordata > Mammalia > Primates > Hominidae > Pongo > Pongo pygmaeus. The sequence goes on along the minus strand of NC_072386.2, from coordinate 51,814,900 downwards.
CAACCTATTATTGAGAAAATTTTTTTGGTCACAATTTTTGGTCAAGAATTCTGCTAATTCTTCTGCCAGTGTAAGTGCAAAAAACTGTTTCATTAGAAATACCCAAGTCAACAATCAGGGCTCAGAATTTAATTTGGAAAGGAATCTAGTTCTCTTTTTCTAGCTAGGAACATTTTGATACCATAGAGAGATGATTCTCCAATCTATTCTATTTCTAGAGACTCTAAAGGACAAAAAATATCCAGCTTTTTCTGATGTTCATCCTTATAGTGAAAAAATTTATGTTCATATTCAGTCAAACTAGGTTTATAAGACATTACTCTTAATTTGCCAAATATGGAAAACAATAAGTTAATGCATTTCTAACCACTCTGTTGCCCATATTAACCTCTATATAACCAAAGAAAGTCATTAAACTAGATTTACATAATGCAATCTGATAAACTGAAATGAATTACAGGTAATCTAATCCAGCCCTTTATCCTTATTAAAATGATGTGTTCATTCCGGTCTCATTAGGCCATCAACCGTGGTAATTCCTGAAAAAATAATCTTCACAATATTAAGAACTTGTCAAATTCTATTTCTAAAGTAAATTCCACATACAGTGCTTCAAAAATACTAATAATAAAAAGAAGGGCATGAACCAATTTCAAAGAGATTATAGATCAAGGGTGTGTGGTTTGTAATGGGCAATGACAGGCCTACAGTTTGGAGTCAAGCACTGGCTCCTGAAACTCCTAGAAATGTAATAATGACTCCAAGAAACTTTTTTTTTTTTTTTTTTTTGAGACAGCATTTTGCTCTGTTGCCCAGTCTAGAAAGCAGCAGACAGCTCACTGTAACCTTAAATTCCTGGCCTCAAGTGATCCTCCTATCTCAACCACTTGAATAGCTGGGACTACAGGGATGCAACCACCATGCCTGGCTAATTTTTATTTACTTTTTTGTTGAGATGGGGTCTCGCTATGTTGCCTAGGCTAGTAGAAACTTCTTATAAAGATGTGGACACTACTTCTTCAAAACATAACAGATTTCCCTAATCAATATATTTCATTGACCATATTATCTTTTGCCTTCACAGCAAACAAAAAGTTCTCTTTGTGCCTTCAGTGTTGATTTAAAAAAAAAGTTTAATGCTTACCTGAATCAAAGTGATCTTTCTCCAAGATATCCAGAGGTTCTGTTGAGTCTACAGACTTACTGATTTCTCCCTTAGGAGAGTCTTTTCCAAGATCTCCTTCACCTTCATCAGTGGTCCATAGTTCTCTAGTAAATTTATCATGATCAGGTTGTCTTCTGAAATCATCATAGTCTTTCTTTAGGCGGCTCCTGTAATAAAATGCCCAACATAACAAATAATACATATGCATTAAATTCTTGGAATCTAAACTAACTTTTAACATTTTAAACTACATATGGAAATATTTTTTATTAAGTCACTAGAAATTATGCTTTAATCTTAAGTATGTCTAAGATGCTCAGTTCAGTCTTGCCAATGCTCAGGAAGACAGAACCTATGGTATAGGCATAAGGAACTTGAAACTTAAAAAATTATATGTATCTGGCCAGGCATGGTGGCTCATGCCTATAATCCCAGCACTTTGGGAGGCCGAGGTAGGTGGACCTCTTGAGCCCAGGAGTTTGAGACCAGCCTGGCCAACATGGTGAAGCCCTGTCTCTACTAAAAATACAAAAATTAGCCAGGCGTGGTGGTGTGCACCTGTAATCCCAGCTATTCGGGAGGCTGAGGGACGAGAACTGCTTGAACCCAGGAGGTGGAGGTTGCAGTGAGCCAAGATCATGCCACTGCACTCCAGCCTGGGCGACAGAGCGAGACTCCATCTCAAAAAGAAAAAAAATTATATATATCTGCAAATTTCAGAATAAAGATTTGAACATACCATCTGATCATCTTTATAAAGGTTGCTGTTAGACCAATTAAATGAGACAACAGTAATTTTTTTTCTAGCTGCACTGACAGATTAGTCCTAAAATTACTGACTATAACACATCTTAAAAGGTCATTTTAAAAAGTTTAAGTCAGAATTTCTAAGCACCAGTATCTATTTTTGTGACTATTATACAGAGAGTAACAAATCTATCACTTAATCCTGGGAGTAATTGTATCTAATCCTTCCAGTCTTAATAGAAATATTTAAAAAAATTAAGCCTAGGAAAACAAAGCTGAAAAGTAATCTTTCACAGAGATCTTTTTCATATAAAAACATAATAGCTTTATTTCTGAGAAACTAGAGATGGAAACATGGTATTTTTGAGATCCTTTATTATTCCTTTTGTTTTCAACTAAGTGTTCTACCTTATCCTCAACTTTTACCTTACTGTTGTTTATTCAAAAAATAAACATGAACATATGTTCTCCATTTCCTTCTTCCTTTCCTTTCCTCCTTCGTCTTGCTCTGTCACCCAGACTGGAGTGCAGTGGCACAATCTCGGCTCACTGCAACCTCTGCCTCCCAGGTTCAAGCAGTTCTCCTGCCTCAGCCTCCTGAGTAGCTGGGATTACAGTCACGTGCCACCACACCTGGCTAATTTTTGTATTTTTAGTAGAGACGGGGTTTCACCATGTTGGCCAAGCTGGTCTCAAATTCCTGACCTCGTGATCTGCCCACCTTGGCCTCCTAAAGTGCTGGGATTACAGGCGTGAACCACTGCGCCTGGCCATGTTCTCCAGTTTATTTTTGCTACACATTCTTATTTGTGCACATTAGATTTTAAGTCCTACCTCTGTCACTTACTAGTTGTAAGACTTTCAATTTTAACTTAGTTTTTTGAGACAGGGTCTTGCTTTGTCGCCAGGCTGGAGTACAAGTGGCACAATCTTGGCTCACCATAACCTCCACCTCCCAGGATCAAGCAATGCGCCACCTCAGCCTCCTGAGTAGCTGGGACCACAGGCATGCACCACCATACCTGGCTAATGTTTGTATTTTTTGTACAGACACAGTTGCACCATATTGCCCAGGCTTTAATTTTTTTTTTTTTTTTTTTTTTTGAGACAGTCTCACTCTGTTGCCCAGGCTGGAGTGCAGTGGCACAATCACAGCTCACTGCAAGCTCCGCCTCCTGGGTTCACGCTATTCTCCTGCTTCAGCCTCCTGAATAGCTGGGACTACAGGCGCCTGCCACCATGCCCGGCTAATTTTTTGTGTTTTTAGTAGAGACAGGGTTTCACCGTGTTAGCCAGGATGGTCTCGATCTCCTGACCTCGTGGATCTGCCTGCCTCGGCCTCCCAAAGTGGCTTTTAATTTTTAAAACATTAAAATTCCTTAATTTTCAAAACATTAAAATTCCTTAATTTTCTAAGCATCAGTTTACTTATTACAAATGAGAATAATAATAGTACTTACCTCTCAGTATGTGTGGCACATAAATATTCAACAAATGTTAGTTAATAATTGCTTTCAATTTATGTATGTTTTCAATTACTGTTAAGGGTTTTATGGAAGCACATGAGGGCTGTGAAAGGTATTAGAATGGGTTACCAAATGATAATCATAAAATGAATTTCCCTTTCAAGCTATAAGATTGGAATGAAAAAATATCTATGTGGGGATAGTATAAAGTTCTCCTCCCTTCTCACTCTCAGTAACCTTCTTGGTCTCAGTTAATGGCTTTACTTCTTATTTCAAGAAAAATGGAGGCAATCAGAAGAGAACTTTCACATGCTCACACCTCATCTGCAACTCACCTTAATGTATATTCCTATTCTCCATCTCCCTACCTAAGCTAACATCTCCATTTAAATGCATCCTCTTACCTAATCAAGGACAACACTCTACCAAATGTCCCTTCCTTTACCTGAATCCATTTTTTGTCTACTAAATCATTTCCATCAGTACACAAACATGTTATTCTATAACACAAACAATGACAACAACAAAACACACTCTCTTAACCTCTTTTCCTTCCCGATACTGCTCCATTTCTCTATTCCACCTTATAGCAAAACTCCATGAAAGAGGACTCTTCCATTTCTCTCCCCTAATTCTCCTGAATAGACTTCTAAGACTTTTATCCACTTTTCTACTACCACAGCTCACCAAGGTCATTAATATGATCCTCATGTTGCCAAATTAAATAATAAATTCTTATTTCTCATTTCCTCAACCCATCATGAGCAGCCCTCCTTTATGAAACATTTTCTTTACCTGGTTTCCAAAACACTTTTCTTCCTTGACTATCTTCCTGTTTTACTGAGCACTCCTTCAAAGTCTCTTCTACTGAGTCCTACTCATCTTGGCCACTTCTACATGCTAGAAGGTCTAATGCTCGCTTTTCTTTTCTTCTCCATCTATGCTCATATACTAAGCGATTTCTACCAGCCTTATGTCTTTAAAAACAATCAAGATGCTGACAGCTCCCAAATTTGTACCTCCAGACTCCCTTGAACTCAGACTCCTATACTGAACTGCCTATTCAATAACACCAATTAGATGTCTAAAGAGCATATCAAAGTTAACATGTTCAAATCCAACTCTTCAATCCCCTCTACCTCTCAAATTTGCTGCTCCTTGAGTTTCCCCTATCTCAGTTAATGGCAATTCCATTATTCCAGTTGTTTAGACCAAAAATAGTGGGTATCATCTTTTTCATTCCTCACTTTCTCTCATACTCCATATATCCAATCCTTAAGCAAATTCTACCAATCCTACTTTCAAGGTATATCCAGAATCCAGCCACTCCTTGGTATCTGCACTGCTACTATCCTGGTCCAAGCCTCTACCATTTTTCTCCTGGATTACTGCTATAGTATACTGGTTTCCCTGCTTTCATCTTTGTCCCATTACATTTATCTCCACCCAACAGAGTCATTGCTTTAAAACATAAATCAAATCATGTCCCTTCCCTGCTTAAAACCCTTCAATGGCTTCTCACCTCACTCAGTGTAAAAACTCAAATTCTTAAAGATCTACATGATCTGGCTTCCTTCCTCCTTACCTCTCTGACTCTTGCCTGTTACCACATTTCTCTTCACTCGCTCTGCTCTGGTTACACTTGCCTCTTTGCATCTCCACTAAACGCCAAACATGCTATCAACTCTACGGCTTTAGTACCTTCTATTCCCTCTGCTTTCCCCTCAGAAATCCACACAGCTCCCTTCCTCATTTCTTTAAGGTCTCTGTTCAAACATCAACTCATCAGGGAAGCTTTCCCTGATACCTGATTAAAGAGTAACCTTCATCCTGCCCAAATCAGCCATTTCTTAACCCCCTTACCTTGCTTTATTTTTCTTCACAGCACTTTTTTTGCCATCTGACATTTCAGTGTGTTTTTTTCCATGAGAATGTAAGTCACCGAGTGGAGGCTTTGTTTAGTCAACAATATTTTCTCAGGGCTTAGAAAGTGCCTTGCACACAGTGGGCAGTCAAAAATATCTGCCGAATTACAAATGACTGGAAAACTACTAAATGATTCCAGGACATCATCCAAAAATCATAAATTAAGGAACATAAAATAAGTAAAACAGATTATAACGTTTGAATTACCTGTTTCTTTGGAAAGCCTTCATTAACTTTGGTTCCCATGGCAGCAATTCATTTAAAAGACGTATCAATGTACTATGTAATTCTTTTACAGCTTGCCTCCGATGATACCATTTTCCCTAAAAACAATGTTTAAAGTAAATCCCTTAGATTTATTCTAAAAGTAAATGTCAAAACTTATTTTCTGAGTAAAATACAAAAACGCCAATACTCCATAAAAACGTATTTCTTCTTCAGAAGCTTGCAGAAAGGGGGAAAATATCCTGTAATAAATTTTATTCAATATATGTAACAATTCTCAATTCTACCAGAGAAATCTGAAACCTGTTTCATCCAACTGGAAGACAAAAACTTAAAAAATGTTTTAAAATTGCAGCAATTGTAAATGTTTTAATAAATCATTTGTTAAATATATGTAAAAATACAAACATTTATATAAATTCATTAAATAAGTATGACATGGGTCATTTCAGTAAAGTTATTGTAATTTTCCCAAAGAGTGGGAAAAGGGAGAGAAAAGGTAGGTTTGTTATCATGTCTAAAAGCAGTCTTTTTAACAAACTTCCTAGGGAAATTTTACAATTATTTTATTTTACAATGTTTCTAGCCCAGAAAAGCAACCAAGCAGTTACTGTTTTCAATACTCTAATGCTATACTAAGAGTTAAAATTGCTGATGTCCTCTCAATTTGCTAAGTATTAACCTAGGTATTTCACATATATATATCTAGAGAGAGCTCTAGCATTTACAAAAAGCCTTCTGAGATGTGTGCATTGTTATGTTCACTTTACAAATGATGAAAATAAGGCTCATAGAGATTAAATGACTTGCTTAAGGTCCTATAACTTAAACCCGTATCTGCCTGATTCTGAAGTCCAAGCTCTTAGAACCACATCACTACCTCTTAAAAAGTACATCACATGAATTCAATCTGACACAGGCTATAGAAACCTCTAGAAGATACACCTCACCTGTATATATAAAATTATTTGAATAACATAGGAACAATAAATTTATAGCTGCTAAGCCACAGTATATACCTATTATTACCATCACCTACTGTTACATAATCATGTTAGGTTTTTTTTTTTGTAATGGCTTTGAGATATAATTCACACATCACACAATCCACGTGTTTTCTAACAAAAGATACATAATTATATACGTTGTGGGTCACATTTAACATGCATAAACTTAGATTTTGTCCTATAGCAACTGTTGAGTCCATTTGCATATAAGTAGAACACTAAGGCGGAAAAATTATCACTATCTAGAGCAAAAACTATTACAAACATGTGCATAAATTTCCCAATATATATATAAGGAGATATATATATATATATATCTCCTTCAAATTTCAGTCATGAAAATTTTAGTCACATATAAACCTGTGTGATGAACAGTACGGTTTTACAAAAAATATTCTGTGCTTTAAACCAGCAGAATGTTTATGCACATAAACAGGTAAATTTCTACCTCTGAGGTTTTTATATCTTAGAAGAGGAATTGCTTACTAGAAGAGTAGGAAGATATGAGATTATATATGTGTATGTGCACGTAATGAATATGGAACCTAGGCTCATGACTAATTTTTGTTTCTTAATGGTATGATGAATCAAAGAATTAAGAAAAATAATTCCAGAAATTTTTATTTCACATATTAATCTAGATAGGCCTCTTTCTTGTTAAATGTGTTCTAAAGTACACAAAAGACCCAAGTTAAAAATGAGCTACACCTTACAAGTTTATTTTTCTCAAAGAAATGTTATAAAAGTGCTTATTTTAAGCCATGAAAACAAAACTATTAAACTGATACACAATAAAATTGAACAAAAAATAACTTTCATTTAGAAAAAGTGAACTTAAAATAGAAAATAGGTAGACTTTTCCGTTTAATGAGGCATGTACACCTTGAAAGTTTTTCTCAAAGAAATGTTATAAGATAGTAAAAAGTGCTTATTCTAAGCCATGAACACAAAACTATTAAATGATACATTATAAAATTGAACAGGAAGTAACTTTCATCTAGAAAAAGTTAACTTAAAATGGAAAATAGGTAGACTTTTCCCTTTAATAAGGCATGTACACCTTGAAAGTACTTCTCAAAGAAATAAGATAGTAAAAAGTGCTTGTGCTAAGCATGAACACAAAAACTATTAAATGATACATTATAAAATTGAACAGGAAGTAACTTTCATCTAGAAAAAGTGAACTTAAAATAGAAATTAGGTAGACTTGTAACCAACATTCTTCCACTTCTCAACTATTTGGCTTCAAAAAGTCAAATGGTGAGAGTGGAAGTAAATCTTTCCTAAGTTAGAGAAGAAAGAGGAAAGATATGATAGTAGGGAGACTATACTCTTTGTGGCAGAATTAACTGGAAAACTGTTCAAAGGCTAGGGAACACCAGGCATGCTGAATTCCTCACCGGGAGTTACAGGAGAAAAATGACAGTTGTAGAGCTACTCTGGGCAGTATGACTGCTGCCTCGATTAACATGTGGTAGTGTGGTGGGGATGCAGAACGACTAGCAGTATTGTGGCACAGAAGACCTTACTTAGGTCTAGGTAGATGAGGCACAAGATGGGGAGACTGGGTAGCTGGGATGTTGTTATTTCAAAATATTTGTCAACTGCATTTCTGCCTCTGTTGAATTACAATATTAATTTTTGTAGAAAAGAGTTTTTAAAAGATTAGAAAGTTTTTACCTTTTATTTTTATTACTAATCTTAGAAATTTAATGCAACATGGAGAAATATACTACTGAACTAGAAGACTGTATATAAGGAAGGAAGCTTAAATATTATGATCGGAGAACAGACTTCTTTCATACAACTCTGTCTTACCCACTAATCTGTTTTGAAATGTCTGTTATCTTTTAACATTATATGTTTTGTGGCCTTCTTCTCTTTCTTTATATATTTTCAGTCTGGGGTAGTGGTGGTGGTATAGTATTTCATTCATAATTTGAAAATGCTTATTAAATCATTCTATATTTGGAAAACAAACCCAAAAGTTTATTATTTTCATAACACAAATTATAGAAAAGTAAAGACTAATAAAATGCTTTGTCTAGCACATACATATGAATATAATGACCACAACAAAGGGCACCCCTATACCCACCCTGCCATGGAGAATGTGAGTCAAATTTTTATGTTGCTCAAAAGCATGCAGAGGTTTAAAAAAGTTGAAAATTAACTGTTCTGGGATTGCTATTTGAGGTAAGGTGCTTTAATTACTTAGAGTAAAAGGGAAACTCACACTGCCTGTTTTATGTATCATCTGCTTTGGTCAAAACATGGTGCTTATAACCCCAATCAAATTAAAATAATGACACTGTCCCTTTCTACTTAGTAGTGGTCTCAGAGTTTCATGGTATACAATGAAATTAATGTAAAGAGAAGAAAAGTTATATAAAAGAAATTAGAGATGATAATCTGCCTTATCTTGGGTCTAATATAAAAATCTACTTAAAAATCAAACAAATATTTATTGAACTTTAAATTAGGTCATTAACTAAAAGCTACTAATAGCTTTTCTGATTGATCAACTTTATTCATATACACGGACAAGGGAAAAACAAAGAACAATGATCATGTTTCATCTAGGACGAAATTATTAAAGTTGAAAGGAAACTAAAAGGGCATTTATTTTCTAGAAGAAAATGGTCTAAAGTTACAGAGGGAAGTACAGTTGACCCTATGTATCCAACCACAGATATAAAATATTTGGAAGAAAAAAAATGAATGGTTGTGTCTACACTAAACACATAGACTTTTCTTTCTTGTCATTATTCCCTAGACAATACAGTATAACCACTATTTAAATCACATTTACATTGTAGTAGATATTATAAGTAATATAGAGATGATTTAAAGTCTAAAGGAGGATGTGTGTAGGTTATACATAAAGACTACACCATTTTATATAAGGCACTCGAACATACATGGATTTTGGTATGAAGGTGGGGTCCTGGAACCAATCTCCCAAGGATACTGAGACACAACTGTATTTGCAGATAGAAGCAGCCATTAGACTAGAATTCTACACTCTAAATACTAACGTCTAATCTCCTTCCACTATACAATGTTGTATTTCTTGGACCCCACAAAGGTAATTCCTAAAGAAGACATAGATTATATTGTGTAAGTACCTATATTTACATGTGGGTATCTCTGTACTATAAGAATTAAAATCTCTAAGACTTATTTTAACTTTTAAAATTACAATAATAATTAAAATTACAATAATAATTGAAATTATAATGACCTAAAGTTAAGAGTGAATTAAAAGCAAAACAGCAATTTCTTCTGTCTTCAAACACAAAGACAGAATGTGGATGTAATAAAAATCAGAAAGGCTCTTAAGACTCTTTCTCTATACTGATTAATACAGAAACAAAGATAAAAATGGCAGACAGATAATTTAGTAAAAGATCATTTGTGGAGCAGTGCTATGACTTTCTCTAATAAAAAATATATTTAGTAAGCTTTACGCATCTAATTTTAGTTCTGACTTTCCTTTATAAACAAGTATGTGAATATAGGGATAAATTAACTGTTTCCATGTTAGAATTTTCACTATTTTCATAGGCAAACAATACTTTCTAAGAGAATCTCAATGCATTATATGAATTTAATAATTCAAATATTTACTGAAGGTCACTTTATAAAGGGACAAGTAGTATTTTTCTTTTATGAATCAACAAAAGTATGAATTTCAAGTGTACATTATGGAACCAAAGACATACAACATAATTTAAATTTGAAGCTTACCTTTCATGCTTTCTCATCCAATGTCCACGGCAGCTGCAGATTGCCAGCTCCCTTTCCATAAGATGGCCCAACTACCAAACACTGGAGGTTTTATAACCCCATAGGGATTGCTACAAAAAGGAACTGGTCTATGGTCACAAGATTAAGTCCTTCATTATATTATGCAGTTTTATAAGTCTTTGAGTGTAACAGATTAATAACTTAAGGAATCATAAAGGAAAATAAAAAATAACTTACAAAACTAAACAATATTGTAAAAAGAAAAGTTGCATCTCTATGTATGTGAAATGAGTGGGGAGGGAAACTTACCTCACAACTAAAGAACTGTATTCTGCTACAGTAATCTGGGATGGGTATGACAGCACCAGCATAACACTGGCTGGAGTGTGGCAAGGAAAGGGAGTTGGCAATCTACTGATGCTGGGGACATTGGATACCTAAAAAGGAAAAAAAGAGGGACATAAATAAATTCTATATTAAATGTCTCATTACAACAAATACATTTTGCACACTTTTAGATGCTTTGTACATTAAACTTAGGTGAAAGTCACTTGTTTATACAAGCCATACAGTTACTTACATAGATTTTTCTTGTAATATTATATCTAAACAAAACAGGTATCGGCAGTCATATGAAGAAAAAATTAAAATCATATAAAAATATACAAAGAATGCTTTTTAAAATGGAGATGGTATTATTGTGGAGATAACATTTTTATTAAAAAGAACAGTACAAAACATATACAACAAAAGTATGAATGCTTTTTTCCTATATGCTTTTATTTACAAATATGTTGTTAGATCACAGACACATGAAGCACAAAACATTTTTTGTTACAAGTTTAATTCTTGTCACAGACATAAATTCTGTGGTAGAGAAGGTATTAAATATCAATATCTTATGCTTTTCTTTTTTTTTTTTTTTTTTTTTGGAGACAGGGTCTTGCTCTGTTGCCCAGGCTGGAGTGCAGAGGTGCGATGTCGGCTCATGGCAACCTCCACCTCCTGGGTTCAAGCAATTCTCCTGCCTCAGTCTCCCTAGTAGCTAGGATTACAGACGCCTGCCACCACGCCCAACTAACTTTAAATTTTTGTTTTTTCAGTAGAGATGAGGCTTCACCATATTGACCAGGCTGGTCTTGAACTCCTGACCTCAACTGATCCACCTGCCTTGGCCTCCTGAAGTAGTGGGATTACAGGCACGAGCCACTGCGCCCGGCCATATTATGTTTTTTAATTAAAATGCAACTACCTTTTAGAAAAGCTAAATGGATCCCTACAAAAAGAAGTCTTATTTAAGGGTCTCGTGCTCCACTGACTGAGTTAGCTGGGCACTAAAAGATGTCTCATTTAAAATCACTAACTATATCCAAAGGTATAATCTAAACTCACACGTATAAAAACAGAATATATATAATAAACTGTAACTAAGTATTTTAATAAACTATTTGACATTCTCCTTAGTCTAAGTACTATTAAATGAAAAGGTAATACTATATTCAATAAGTATTCACCTATTTTTCTTACTGCTTACCTACAGAAACTACCACCATACTAACATATTCCTGCATATTCACAGTTTTGGGGGTAAAACATCATGTTAATCATGTTGGTACACAGTCCCTGAAAAAGTGCTATTTTGACAGTATAATCCATATAAATATGAAAAAAGTTAAAAAGTATTTTAACACTAACAGAAGCTCTAACATGAACTATTATATATGCTATTATTTTCTCTTGATACTCTTACCAATTTTAAGACTAGGAGAAAAGGAACGTGTTTGTACTTTAAAGGCATCCCACACTGAATACATTGAATAGCATATCCAACATTTCCATTATATTTCTAAATTAGCATTTAAATAGAAAGCATGAAGGCAAACTACAACAATAACAATAATGATAACATCGCAAGTTTCTCTGACTTCCGGCTTTATAGAGGGGGAAAAACTGGGTGACAGGTCACATTCCTGGTAAGGTAGTTCACTATCACTGGGGAAGAAAATCTAACAATATACATTTTAGAGATAATGTGCTATCATTTTCATTTACGAAGAATGAAACGTGGACTAGAAATTAACCACTGGTTGAGTATCTGAATTTGACTGTTTTCAATAAATTGATGTTAGCCAACAAACTGATGATATTTTAACAGATCCCTATATGCTATCAGAAAGATGGGTTCTCAAACAATTCACAGCACAATCTAAACCACAAAGTAATGGCATGTTTACTTGGCATAAGAGGGGCATAAAAAGTTCCATGTAAGTGAAATTAAGACGGGAAATATTTGAAAAGCAGGGACAGTATCCTACTTACTTTTATTTTTTCATATTCTCTCACAACGCCTAACTCTGACAGAAAAGGCCCACAGTAAGTGTTCTACTACATAAGCACATTTCTCATGTAACTGAGGTTTCTTCCTTAGATACAAAAGGTTATTTAAAAATTGATTAAAATGTTCCTAAAATATAAGTCTTTCAGATTTTCTGACAATATAATGAATATAATCTAACTTGATGACTTGGGTCATCATTATGAACAAGTTATTTTGTTAAACTCCTAAGACCTGCTTTTACATATTTTTTTCAATTGTTTTTTAAAAAAATTATTCATTAGCTGGGCATGGGGGCTCATGCTTATAGTCGCAGCATTTTGGGAGGCCGAGGAAGGTAAATCACTTAAGCTCAAGAGTTCAAGACTAGTCTGGGAAACATGGCAAACCCTGTCTCTACAAAATATCCAAAGATTAGCCGGCCATGGTAGTGTGCACCTGTAGTCCCAGCTACTGGGGAGGCTGAGGTGGGAGGACTGCTTGAGCCTGGGAGGTGGAGGTTGCAGTGAGCCAAAATCACACTACTGCACTCTTGCCTGGGTGACAGAGTGAGACTCTGTCCCAAAAATAAATAAATATTTTATCAGTGTTTCATGCTGTCAGTAAATCCGCCTTAAACATCTCCTGTACTAATTAAAAACAGCTGCTACTACTTATTAGAATTACATCTTAAAGAACTGGTTTCTCCTAAGGTCTTTCTATTTTAAAGTAGTGGAACATCCACATGTGTACTCTGTGATCTCTATTTAGGCTCCTTTGTGCTCTCTGCTGGATTCTGGGTTAATTTTCCTTCAATATATAATGTATAATTTTTTTCTTTTTCTACAGAGTCTAGTAAGATGCTAAGAAAGTTTTATTAATATTCAGTCCATTGAGTTTTGACATAATTTCCCAACTCACAAAAGGCACTGAATTAAAGTCTTTCCAAAGATTTTTATATCTTCTATAATACAAAAACTCAGAATGATGTAAAGCTCATTTTTTTACCTTAACCTTCAAAGATTTAAATTCAATTTTCCAGAACCATGGAAGGTAGTAATCAAACTGTTAAACAGAAGACAACACAAATTTATTGGGACTTTGAAAAATGTTTGACATCTAAAATGTTACTTATATTTGAATAAGGGTATGTGATACGTGATTGAAAAAGGTTTAGGCCGGTGCGGTGGCAATCATGCCTGTAATCCCAGCACTTTGGGAGGCTGAGGTGGGTGGATCACAAGGTCAGGAGTTCGACACCAGCCTGGCAAATATAGTGAACCCCCATCTCTATTAAAAATACAAAAATCAGCTGGGTGTGGTGGCACGTGCCTGTAGTTCCAACTGCTCAGGAGGCTGAGGCAGGAGAATCACTTCAACCCGGGAGGCGCAGGTTGCAGTGAGCTGAGATCATGCTACTGCACTCTAGCCTGGGCGATAGAGCAAGACTCTGTCTCAAAAAAAAAAAAAAAAAAGGGTTTAAAGCAAATTATAAAAGACACACTAGCCTGTAATCCCAGCACTCTGGGAGGCCAAGGCGGGTGGATCACCTGAGGTCAGGGGTTTGAGACCAGCCTGGCCAATATGGTGAAACCGTCTCTACTAAAAGTACAAAAATTAGCTGGGTGTGGTGGCACATGCCTGTAATCCCAGCTACTCGAGAGGCTGAGGCAGGAGAATCGCTTGAACCTGGGAGGCAGAGGTTGCAGTGAGCCGAGATCACGCCACTGCACTCCAGCCTAGGCAAATGAACAAGACTCCGTTTCCAAAAAAAAAGAAAAGAAAAAGAAAAAGAAACACTAGAAAGCTCTTGACTACAGAAGGATCTGTACTTAGGTCAACTCCTTTGAAACTCAACTCTGTGCTGGGATATATGGAATATACAGCATTAACTCCCTGCCTGATGTAAAAACAATATACAATCTTTTTCCCTTTTAATGGGAACTTTCTTTGGAAGAGAGAGGTTTTCAAACATTGTTTTCATGCAAGTTTCCCTGATGGGATTCAAACCATCAAGCCAAACTGCAGTAAGTAGAAACAGTGAGCACTGTAAACAAAAGTTAAAATCTAGTTCTTAGTTGTGCACAGTAGGATACGAATGAAGACAATGCATTCTCAAATAATTCAGTGACTACAGTCAACTGAAGCTTTGTTTGCTTTACCAGTCATATATGTCTGGTTCACATTTCCTATCATCTAGGTCCCCTTTTTCATTATTATTCTGAACATGTCAGTTAACATTTGATTCTCCATAAAATTCATGTTATTTGCCCTTCTACCCTACTCCCAAACAACATATTAAAATAAACATGTAATTAAGGGAAGTGAGCAAATGTCTATGGTGTCTGCTAACTTTTGAATAAACACAGCTTGAAAATAAAAGATGAAATATTTTATAAAAGGGCAGGGACTAGCCCAATCAACCCTAATTAAAAATAAAAATTTTAGCACTTTGGGAGGCTAAGGCAGGAGGATCAATTGAGCCCAGGAGTTTGAGACCAGCCTGGGCAACACAGCAAGACCTCATCTCTACCAAAATATACAAAAATTAGCCAGGTGTGGTGGTTTCAGCCTCTAGTCCCAGCTTCTCTCAAGGCTGATGTGGGAGGATCACTTGAGCCCAGAAGGTCAAGGCTGCAGTGAGCTAGCTATGATCGTGCCATTGCACTCCAGCCTGGATGACAGAGCAAGGAGCCCCTATCTTAAAAATAATAAAAATAAATTAAAATAAATAAATATTTTAACCCACAGGTTGAGGAAAAAATCTTACTCTGTAAGTGAATTCCTTGACGATAGGAACTTAGTTTTAATCTCTGGATTCCTACCAAGTTCCTGGTACTATACACAGCACATAGAAGACATTCAGAAAATAGTTACCTAATAAATAAGGCTAGAATCTGTAACTAAGCAGGTAAAAAGCACATTTTATCTGTTGTGCAACATTTCCAAAAGGTCATTTTAATTTTTAAAAGACTTAGTGTAACTATTTAAAGGTACATTGATTTTCTCCCACAGCTGAGATAGTTTTCAGTTTTGTTAACCATTAACGAGTTTACCAGAAGATCTAGAATAAAAAACATATTGTACACATGATGTGACTGTTAAAACCCTAAATAAAACTAATTTTAAGAATAATTTAGAGATTATTACAACCAAAGCCATGAAGTAAAGTAATTAGGGCTTACTGAGAACTCTGAATATACTTAAAGCTCCTTACACTGTAGTACAATAGATTTTGTATTCTAAACAGCTGGCTATAAAATAATATTAAAAATATTGACTTGATACCTCACTGAGAAAATGGGACATGAAACGGAGAGAAGAGGGAAAATTCCATTATCCTTCAATATAATAGAAT
Source organism: Pongo pygmaeus (assembly GCF_028885625.2). Lineage (NCBI taxonomy): Eukaryota > Metazoa > Chordata > Mammalia > Primates > Hominidae > Pongo > Pongo pygmaeus. The sequence goes on along the minus strand of NC_072386.2, from coordinate 51,798,942 downwards.
AAAATTTATTTTTTACAGGTGTTAGAAAATAAGATTAATGCACAATAATTTCTTTGCCTTATATGAGTATTCATATAGTGAAAGCCGTTATTAATGTTATAAAACCACTTATTACACGTAGTTTTATAACATAACACACGACCATTACATGTGTAATAAGTGGTTTTATAACATTATATGTAGTTTTATAACATTATCTTATAACATTACTTGTCAATATTTTTCCATTTACTTATGTTATCATTCCTTACAATATCTTCATGTAAGAATATATCACATTATATTTCTAAAACTGAATAAAGAAAATACATATATAACCATATTGTTTGTAACTTATTTCCTATACTAAGGGAAGCCAAGGTCAAGAATCTTTCTTAATCATCGATGGAATCATGAAGGGTAAAGGTTAACACAGACATTCACAAGTTCCATCAAGTCTTAATTAGAAGTATATTATGTAATAGAATTCTCTCTATGATGGGATCTGGTATTATGATTTCACTGATTTCTACCTAACTTTCAAAACATCAACTTGTTTTCTCTCCAAGTAAGTTGGCAGCAGTGGACAGAAGGAAAGAATAAGGCCCTTAGCAAATACAGGCTTTTACCAGGGTTTTACAACCTCAGCACAACTGACATTTGGGACAAGACAGTTCCTTGCTGCGGAGGAATGTCTGTGCATTGTAGGATCATTACACTGTAGGATGTTCAGCAGCATCATTGGTCTCTATCCATTAAATGCCAGTGCCACTTCTTCCACTATGACAATCAATGTCTCCTAGGGAAGGGGAGCAAAATCATCCCTGATTGATAACCACTGGCTTATACAGAACTCTGTGACCAAAAAACTGGGGGGGTTAGCATCTAAGCTTCTGACTTCTCTAATATTCAGTCTAGCTAATGTACACCCTTTGGTTAGGTAAGAGAAGTATTATTATTGTATTCTGAATTTACCTTATTTTAAGAACATAATAAAGATTAATTTTATCCATTACTTGAAATTTCTTTAATTCTTTTTAACATACCTTTTTACATACTGTAATCATTATGTACATATTATTTTGTATGTCTTTTTGTTTTGAGATCCCCTTGCTCTGTCGCCCAGGCTGGAGTGCAGTGGTACAATCTCGAGCGCAGTGGTGCAATCTTGGCTCACTGCAGCCTCTGCCTCCCTGGTTCAAGCAATTCTCCTGCCTCAGCCTCCCCAGTAGCTGGGATTACAGGCACGCGCCACTACAGCCTGGCTAATTTTTGTATTTTTAGTGGAGACAGGGTTTCACCATGTTAGCCAGGCTGGTCTTGAACTCCCAACCTCGTGATCCGCCCACCTTGGCCTCTCAAAGTGCTGGGATTACAGGCGTGAGCCACCGCGCCTGGCCTATTGTGTATGTCTTAAAACTTAACATTTCACAAATATTTCCGTATTGTAACAATGATCTACCAATTTTACTAGCTATATAACAGTGTGTTAATATTGTTTGGTTAGTCATCTCGCTACTGCTGGACATATGAATTGTTTCCAAATTTCCACTACTAGGAGTGGTCTGCTAAATACATCATTGTGTACATTACTTTTGGGGGTAGGGAGAAGAAATGGGGAGAACAAAAGTTAAATTCCAAATAGCATCACAGGATCAAAGCACACAGGCGGTTGTGCTCAATATGTATAGCTTTCCTTACATATTGATTATAAAATTTAGAAATAAATAAAATCTTAGATCTTACTCAATGTTGAGGGGCTTATCTGATAAAAGATGTATTAGAAAAGATGTGGTCTTACATTTAAAATTTAATTATCAATATTTATAAGACTTTCATTTATCATCACATAACCCAGAAGAGGTTTTTTTCCTTATAAATAACATATTTATTGCAAAATTTTCACTTTTCCTCATACCCAATCTCTACAAGGGTCTTTCCTTAATTGAAAAAGACTGAAACTTCTTTGAAAATCAGAACTATGATACAGAACGTAAAGGGCATTAAACAAATATGAGGGAAAAGGGGATTATATGAAAAACTTAGAAATATAAGTTTGGCGAAATCTTCCCATTTTTATTATTTAGAAAGCAATACTGTCTAACAAATTTCAAGTACAATAAGATCAGCTAAAGTTATCAATATCTTAGCTCTATCTTTCAGGAAAACTAATAAATTTCCTACATTAAAACAGGTATTTTTTAAATAATGAAGCAAAATGCAAATTTTATCTGCTAACTAAAACCACAAAAATAAAAACAAAATGTTCCGATTTCTTCTTTAGATCATGAAAGAATGCTATCAAGTAAATAATGATGAGAAAGAAAAAACTAAAGGGCTTTGTCAAACTACATATTTATCTCAACCAGAGGTCTCACTTTTAACAAATATCTAGTAGATAAAAATTAAGTTCAGTACCACAGGATCTAAAGGATGATGAGGACTTTTTGGACTAAACCCCTAAATGGAGTGATGGGATCAAGTGAACTGAGTATAAATTTCAGAAAATTAAAGCATTTTTCTCTTCACATTAACCATAAACAAAATTAGTTGCTTTGCAAGAATGAGTAAACAATCTAAATTTTAAAACACTAAGTCTTCCAGTACAATGAGTAGTTCAATGACAAAACCTCTAAAAGGTTAAAAAGACCTTGTTATGCAAACATAAAGCTGCTCTAAAAAATAAAGTTTACTAATTAAAAACAAAAAAACTTTTAAAATGGAATGTTTACCTGAGTGAAAAAATGGGGCCATTCTTCCCTGCTGCTTTTCTACTTTGGTAGGAAATACTATCTGGAAAGTCCCTGCAGAGAAGCCTCCTGAAGCAGCTAGGTGTTTGTATTATATGAATCCATGTTAAATCCTCTATCACATGTGTAATTTCTACCTTTAGTAATGACACTTATAATTTATAAAAAGAAATATTTATAATGGAATATATCTTGTTACTGGAGCCATTATCATAGATATGAATGTTGATAATAAAAGAATTGTTTTGACTCTAGATACTTAGTTTTGACAGTGATATACTCTTATGAAGATCAGTATTAATACTTCATTTGTCTGACAATAGTGAAGGAAGGCCACAAGACAAGGCATCAGTCAAAAGAGTTGTCACTATTACCAAGTTTATACACTTCATTATTAAGAAAATCCTTCAGGTCCTCACTATGAACTCAATTGTAGTAAGTATGGTTACCTGCTTTCTTAATCCACAATATATCAGCTAGGGCAAGCATATGGACACACACAAGAAATGACAGGTGACAGACAGCCTGGCAATGAAAAAAAGACAGAACAAAAGCAAAAATACAAACAAAATCCTTCAAAATATATTAACCTAAAAGCCTTTTGGTGAATTTTTAATCAGAGCTACCAATACCAACAGATTTTTAGAGTAACAATATTGTTATTCATAACGATGACCCTCAAGTCATAAAGAAAAGGTTAAATTGTGTTTAGTACAAGGAGTCAGGGAAGTTTTTCCATTAAAATTGTTTTAGTATCAAAGGTTTACGTTTCAGTTATCTAGAAATTCAGTTAAGTGGAACACCTTACTCCCAAATGATGCTAAACTGGCAGTAAACATACATAACATAAAACATGACATGTAACATAACATACATTACATAACATAAACCTTTAATAAAGTTAATTCCTAGAACATCTATCACAATCAATATTAGCTTTTGTAAAAAATAAGGAAGAATAGATGCAAACTTTTATTGTCTATTTGCTTTATGCTGTGTGGCTGTTTCATTGGTTAAGATAATCTGTTCATGTAAACAATCTTTTAAACAGTTTAAATTAAGGAGAAAGAGCTCTTATGTTAGTAATCTCAGTAAGATTATCCCTGCTGAGTACAGTTCCAAGAATTTCTACTTTTTGAAGGGTGGAAAACATATCTTAAAACTAATATGCAAACATCAGGGGGCATGGACAAGTTAAAAGTTTAGAGACACAAATCAAATCAACTAAACCCTAGGGTAATTTAAAATTTTCTGATTAACATGCCCTCAAGGAATACAATGTCAAATATTTGTAGTTTATGTTTTCTTCTTCTGTTTTTTTGAGTCAGGCTCTGGTTCTGTTGCCCAGGATGGAATGCAGTGGCATGATCACAGCTCACTGCAGCCTCGACCTCCTGGGCACAAGTGATCCTCCTGCCTCAGCCTCCTTAGAAGCTGGGACTACAGGCATGCACCACCACGCTGAGCTAATTTTTTATTTTTTGTAGAGATGGGGTCTAGCTATGTTGTCCAAGTTGGTCTCGAGCTCCTGGGCTCCAGAAATCCTCCCACCTCAGCCTCCCAAAGTGCTAAGTTTACAGGCCTGAGCCACTACGCCTGGCTGTGGTTTATGTTTTCTTTTATTCTTCTTCTACACAGTACCAATGGAAATGAGGTGAACGGCTTTACAGAAGCCTCTAGAATGCTTGCAGAAGTCTTTTTCTCCTATAATATATACCATAAGTACATAATTCAACTACGCTTAAAACTATGCATTAAAAAACCCTCTAATTTATAATATGGGAATAAATAAAAGTTATGTTTAACTGTAGCATAAAAAATTGGCAAATTTATTTAACAGAATTGTTTAGAACGAAATATGGACACCTCCCTAAAAACAAACAACTTCTGCAAAAAACAGTAACACTGTGATATTTTAAAAAGACTATTCCTTCCTATTAACGAACAAAATTAGTCCTTTCTAAGCATAAAACAGAAAAAAAAAAAAACCCTCTGGCTGCAGAGTAAATAACATTTACATAACATAAATATTTGAGGAATATATCACAGCAGTAAATTTTAATGAAACACATGGTCTTCCATATCAAGAGACTGCCTATACACCTAAAGTGTATATGTATAAAAATATAAGAATCTAAACCATTTTTAATGAAAATATTTCCAAAATATGCAGTTTTCCACATTCTCAAGTTAATTATTGAACATAATGTTTTCTTGCTAATTGATGACTATCATCATGAGCATTTATTCTCTCTCTTAAATTACCATGATACTCTCAGGGTTATCTGTCACACATGAGACTTCTGAAATGCTTAAGGCTGTTTCACCCTAGTACTAAGTAACTTCAGAAGGCTGTACTTTTATGGTACTGCAATCTCCTCCTTTCAGAGTGCTACCAACATGTCTTTCCTAACAACATATAAAATGACTAATACAAATCTGCTGATATCAAACTTGCTGAATCACTAACCATATTTTATACATATTTATATTAACAGGTTCTGAGCATAGATCTAAAAGTGGCTTCATGATATCCCTAAGGCACAAAATGAAAGGTTTAAAAAAAATGATTTTCTTCAGGTTTAAAGCCTTTCCCATTTATTTATTGGTATGTAATTGTGTTTAAAATCTGTGCATAGCCCAACTATAAATGCTAGTTAAATAGGTGTTATTGATTTAATAAATAGCACAATTGAGTGTTTTACCAAGTATCAGGTGAATATATGCCCTTAAACTCTAGTCTCTCAAGAACAATAAAAATATTAGAAAATGAAAGTAAAGATTAATTATAATTTAGAGGATATAGTGAAAGTTAAAAAAAACTTTCAGCAGATAAAGGTTCTTTAAAAAGTCATATTGTTAAGTATGTATCAAAATTATCTGGGGCAGTATTAAACAATTTACATCTGTTTTTATATTACACTGAATTAAAATTTTATGTTACTAAGCAATAAACTTCCATTAAAAGCATATAATTATTAAGAATATTTGCAAGGCAAACATTACCCAAAAAACTACCAGTCAGAAAACAACCAGCCAGTATACTGGGAAATATCTAAAACTATACCTGATACAAACCAGGCAAACAAAATTAATTTAACTGCCCCTGGCACGATTTCTGTCTATTAAAAATGAAAACTAGACCACACAGGAGAAATAAAAGAAACAATGTTTCTATCTTTCATTGTAAATTTTCATGTAATCCAGGAAAACAAGATTTCAAAAAGGCTTTAGGAAAAAGCAGGAATAAATTTTAATGCTGACAATAATAGATAGAACTTTTGGATCAACACCTACCGATTTTTTTCTACTGTTTTCCAGATCTTTGAGTTCATTCTCGATTTTTGTGATTAATTCCCTGAGTTCATCAAGATTAGTGCAAATAAGCTAAAATAAAACACAAAAACACAGCTTGATAACACATAATATAAAACACCCAAAATGTGGTAACAGAAGTTGTTTTAACACACACTGAATTCACAATTATTTTTCTCTGTAATAGTAAAACGCAAGAAAAGCTCTGCAGTTTATATTTTAAAATGTATTTATTTGCTATGTATGAACTTCAGGCTTAGTATAAAAGAAGCTGAAATTTCAACATTGGTGGTTTCATCCCACATCCCCACCTTTCAGTTTGCTTTATAATTCGGGTACTTTCTTAACATCATTAACTTTCAGCCCAGAATGACAAAGATCTGGAAACTCACCCTAGATTTCACAGGTTGTCAAATCACCTTTAAGAAATGCTTCATCAGGCAGTCTCCCAGTAGGTGAATAAACACACTCCTGGAGAACTGTTATACCTTTGCCTTGGTTTGCTAACTATACAATTTAACAAACCTTAGTTATTGCTGTTGGGGTTGCTAAAAGGACTGCAACTATATGGAATACATTCAAAGACCTAAACAAAATGACGTACACATTCTTAATATCAGTTTAGTAGTCTTTAATAAAACCATCTCCACAGATAGCATCTATTTCCTTTCATAATTGTGTGGCTCATTTCATTTCACCTGGTAACATTGGCAAATGGCCAAAATAATTATTAATTACTAACAACTAAACTAGCTTGGTTTAATTACTAAAGTTTTAGTGAACTGTCAACAACAGTAACAAAAATATTAGTAACTACATCTTAGTTTTTGTAAAATTATACTGAATTTCTCCAATTCATTCAATACACTTTTTTCCTAAAATAATTTAAGCTATTTAAAAAAAATTACTGTGAAAAAGAACTAGATTTCTGAAACAAAACTACAACCAAAAATCTCAGATTAATGAAAAGTCTTATTGTAATGTTTATACCATGTGATAATTAAAAAAAACTGTACTTATAAATTACTAATTCACCATTAGCTTTTATCAGCCCCATGTTTGTTACATTCATTAATTTCAGTGTAAGGGGATTGTTTTCCTAAAGGGCACTTTCTTTTGTTAGAAGAGCAAACAAAAACAATAAAAGCAAAAGTGGGTTACAACAAGATAATTCCTTGTGGCTACTGAGTGACAAAAATAAGACAGAGCCCCTTAAATTTCTTTTATTAGGTTAAACCATATGAAATTGCTGATATGCTTTTTATCTACAAAAATGGCAAGACAGTTCAACCTAACAGATTAAGAAAAAATGATCACAGATAATTTGTATTAACAATTACATATTAGGAATATCTATATAATTTCAAACTCATAGAATTGACCAAGTAGGGAAAATATGTATTTAAATAACCCAGATTAAACAATTTGAGAGTAGAAACAATACAGTGATGTAGTGGGACAGTGTAGCTGATATTTATTAGAAACTACACATTCCAATTTGCCAAATATACTTATGAAAGAAATGCTGATGGTCAAGCAGTGGACTGGCCAACCAGGTAAGTGGGTCTAGAACTAGAGAGCGTCTTCAACTTCTATTGTAACTATGAAGACTTGGAACAATGTTGTCCCTACGGTGGATTTTTATTAAGTATTCAGTGAGGACTAAACTTTTCATAGTATAATCTGCTATTATGATGACTGTGTCAAATTTGCCCCAGAGCTTGCAGATGGATGGCTATAACTCTTTTCACCGAACTTGGTGTACTTGTTAATATCAAATCATAGATTTCTTATTTGCACATATGGCAAACCACAGAGGAATTTTTACTTGCATCTCAGTTGTCTCACTACACAAGGAATAGGGTATATTTTGCATGCAGTTTGTAGAAATTTACAGGAACAATGAAGACATATATCCCTACAACTAAATGAAAACATATACCCCTACAACTAAACAGGCCCTAAAACATTTTGAGATCTTTTAATTACCAATTAGTTATGAAGTCAATAGATATTTATGTTCCATTTAAAGGAAGAGATAACACAGTTATCTCTTCATAGAAACTTACAGGAACAATGAAGACATATACCCCTACAACTAAACATGCCCTAAAACATTTTGAGATCTTTTAATTATCAATTAGTTATGAAGTCAACAGATATTTATGTTCCATTTAAAGCAAGAGATAACACAGTTCTGAAGCCAAACCATGAATGAAATCATACAGCTTAAGAGCTACATAAAATAACACTTTCAAGTGGCTGTATCTAGTTAGTAAACTGTACTAAATTAGTACTTCTCAAACTTTAATGTGCATAAGAATTGCATGGCGATCTTAATAAAACAGTTTTTTGTTTAGTAGGTCTGATGTGAGACCTTGGATTCTGCATTTCTAACAAGTTCCCAGGTATTGTCTGCAAAACATTTTTGAGTAGTAAGGTACTAAATGACTATGAATTATAAATCAACATGGCTACTGGAACATTCTAGTACCATGGAGCTAATGAGTATGAAAATACAAGATTAATTTCCAAATAGGGAATGGCATATTGAACTAAATGTACAATGATAAGACAATTGTTTCTTAAAATATTTTTAGCTGTAATATTTATTCTGAGGTTATATTAAAATGACATTAATAGCTACATAACAATTTATACTTTATATATTAAAACTAATATATATTCTCTCTATATGTATATTTAATGTATACCTAATATATATATCCAATATATAGAGTCAAATTAACCTTTTATAAAACTGAATAGGAACACAGTTAGTTTGATTTATGCCAACTCAATTCATATACAACTCTACTGCCTCTCTTCTGCCTCCGAAATAAGGCATATGTGTGGCCATTACATTCAACTCAACTTCATATGATGTTTTTAAAAACAGAATCAACCCAATAAATAAAGTTCAACTTAAAAAAGAAGAACACAGATTTTTTTTGAACAAAGCAAAACACCTTATTAAAACCTCCTTCTCATTATCTTGAATTTGAAAAACATATCTGAGGCACAGGGCCTGCAGGGGTGAACATGAAACTCCATAGCAGCTCAGATTACAGTCAGGCCACATTGCTAACACTTAAGAGAGGAGGTTTTCAGTCAAGCCGCAGAGGTTACAAGAAGAGTTTTATCTCCCAGGAAGAACCTCTCCAAGGCTGTCACACTCCCTCAAGTTAACCTTTCATTTAATACAATCCATGGCAGAGCTACAAAATCACAGATCTCAGAGCTGAAAGGGACTAAAAATGTGTAATTTGTCCAAGCCTTAGCCTAGGCTAAAGAGACCTATCTCCAATTCATATAAAAGCTAACTAAACTAACAGAGGTAAAGTGACCTAAGATGACACACTGATAGAGGAAACCACAGAACCCAGGACTTCTCCTACTATATTATATTCTTTTTAAGAGGGTCTTTATAACAAAACAAAAATAAAGAAATCTAACAACTGAACTTGTATTATAGTTTTAGGATTTAGTTTATATCTAAGCTTTCATTTTTATTAAATGGTAATATTAAAAGGTCCTCTCTTTAACTCAAGAAGCAGCAATGTATGTATGTATGTGGGGGGAGTGGGGAGGCCCTGTAGAGAACAAAAAAACTCCATGACCATATCTCAGAACTACATAATAAATCATTCCTTACTTTACTGATACTTCAAACTAGAAATTATGTCCTTTGGATAGAAATTCAATAGGTCTGAAAGATATTTACTTGCTCCAAAAAAGGACATAAGGTAACATTAAAAAAATACAAACAATATGGTAGATTATATTAAAAAGCAAAGCAAAACAATGTAGAAAAGTAAAAATGAATAGGTCCAGACAAAAGGGATCACATTCACTCCCATTCTAATAAAAAGATCCTGTAATTTATTATAAAAATTATGAGAAATACTAAATGCATGGTATAAATTCAAAATTTATATTGTATTTAAACTAAAATTATAATAGCATCTGCTAAAACTAAGCAGATGGGAAAATTTCTTTTTATTTCTTATCATCACCATACCAGCAATAACGACTACTTAAAAACTTGCAAATAAGGATATCACTTGTGACGTGAAAGCCAAATTAGTCTGATAAACAACCATGTGATTAAACACACGTTTCTCTCAATGAACTACATATATTTTTAAGGGAGAACTATATTAATTTTCAGGGAGAAGAACTCCTGCTGTTAAAAGTGAAACAAAAAGCTGAGGTTAAAAATATTCATTTTTAAGAGGGAGCAATTCAAAATAATGATATAATCAAAACGTCTTAATACAGTGAAGCAGTTAAAAAGCTGATTAAACTAACAGAGGTAAAATGACCTAAGACGACACACTGATAGAGGAAACCACAGAGAATCGCTTGAACCAGGAAGTCAGAGATTGCAGTAAGCCAGGATCCTGCCACTGCACTCCAGTCTGGCGGAAAAGCGAGACTCCGTCTCAAAACAAACAAACAACAACAACAACAACAAAACCCTAATTTTAATTTTGGTTTCAATTTGTTATGTTGAAGTACTTTATTTCTTATCCCTTAGTTTCTCCATTGGTTAGATGGAGAAGTATAGTTTTTTCAGAGGTATGTTAAGGATCAGTGAGTTTTTTTATGTTTGAAAACAATGTAATGTAAGTCTTAGCAGCTGGATTCTGGAGTTCTTCTGCAAAGCAGCCTTTAAAATCAATCATGCATATGAAATGGGAGCAAGGGCACATTGCATTAAAGATTTTTTTTTTGGTTATTATTGAAAAGCAGACTTAGAGTAACTAAGGCTGTTAAATTATTTTTAAAACTTATGTTATTGAGACTCAACACATTAGTTTTTAAAAATACTTCCTGTAACTTTCTGTCATAATTATGTACAAAAGATAAGTCATATAACATTAGATTTCTCTCTTAAATGTTAAATGAAAAGACTTTTTAGGAAAAAGTAACTATTAGGAAAACTGATATTCACTTTTCAGTCTAATAGTCTTTCTTTTATTACAAAACAGATAAGGGAAAAAGAATTTTACCAATTTAACAAAGTCATAAGTAAATGTTAAAGTTGATATAAAAGCTTAAATCACCAATATTCTATAATTATCACTAAAAAATCCAACAACTTCCCCTAGATGACAAATACATAATGCATCATAACAATAAAATAGGGATAAACATAAGTTTTCACTCTCATCAAACATAATGATGCAAATACTATTACTTGGTTTTCCACTTTTCAAATTCTTGTAGGCTTAATCATGTGCCACTTTCATTAAGACCAAATCCAAGATTTATTTCAAGGTTTTAAGTAAATGGAAAGAGTGCTAAGTGTCAATAATAGATGTTTTTATGCCATTTTTAATTGATTTTCCTATTCATAATTCAGTGTTTTTCATCAGAAGCGACTGACCTGCTTATTTGAAAACAATAAAAATGGCTAAAACAGTGAGCTGTATCATTCAATCCTCACAACTCTACAAGGAAGGTACTATTATTACCCCATTGTATAAATGAGAAACTGGAATCATGGAGAAGTTAAACAACTTACCCCACAGAGTTAATCAGTGGTAGAGCTGGCATTCAAACCCAAGTAGGTAGCCTGGTTGCAGAACCCTTGTGTTTAACCACTATGCAGATTACTGGTACCCACTGAATCAAGGTCTTTTGGAGGATGAAACCAACAATCTTCATTTTAAATAAAGGTATCACATTATTTTTATACTATCTAAAGTTTGAGAACCACTGACATAACTCTTAGGAAAAAGTGGCACACATTTGGTTAGACCCTTTACAATATACAGTCGTCCCTCGGTATCCGTGGGGTACTGGTTCCAGGACTCACCTCTGAACCCTGTGGATACCAAAATCCAAGGATGCTTAAGACCTTGATATAAAGTGGTATAGTATCTGCATATAACACATCCTCCCATATACTTTAGGTCATCTCTGCATTACTTATAATACCTAACACAATGTAGTTGTGATATAAATTGTTATATCATATTGTTTAGGGAATAATGACAAGAAAAAAAATCAGTACATGTTTAGTACAGACACATTTAAAACAATATTTTCAATCCAAGGTTGAATGCACAGATGCAGAACCTACAGATACAGAGGGCCGACTGTACACACACACACGCCCACCCCCACCCCACCCTGCCACGCATACAAACCCAAACCACCATTTGAATGCTCACAGTGCATACTCTAAATAGGAGTAGGATGATTATTTTCTAAACCTGGGTGCAGATATTAGGTGTGTATATAAACATGGATTCTTTCTGAAGCAAATAGGGGGGCAAGTTCAAGTTCTAGCTTTAAAAAAAGTCAACAAAAACACTGTCAAACTAAAAAGCAGCTGAGGTCAAACATTTTTAAAAACTCATTAGGACTTTAAAAAAAAAAAAACTTCACAATTTAACCCTTTCATTTATCTCTATCTAAGCATGCTTTCTGTCAATTTAATGAAGACCGGTCCTTTGGCAAATTGGTCAGGTTTTACAAAAGGGATCTATTATCTATCCAAAAACAGGTTCATTATTTTCAGAAGCAAGGTATTTCAGAATGAATAATATGAAGATCTTTTGACTAAATATTTCTATATTTTTATGTTTAATGCTAGAAATGTGATATTTAAAACACCTTGGACAAAACAAATAATTTACAGAATCTGAGGTGCTAAATACCATATCGCTAGAACTTTTGGGAAGGGAATAAATTCACTTTATTATATAATAGTCTTCTTACATGTGGAAGACTCAAATAAAATAACACACTACATAAAATTATTTTGAGAGACAAAACTAAGTTTTGCATTTAACAGCAAAGTTTACTAGTGACTAGCACTATCTTCTACTTTATTAATGTGTGTATTTGAAGCAAATGATCTATTTCCCTGTGAGACAGTTGCCAAGTTTCTTTATGAGTAATGCCGTGGTATTCATATTGTAAACTAGGCATAAGAACCACTGTTTTCATGAGACTATTACTCCTCTCTATCCTCTCTCTTTCTCTCTTTTTCCCTCTCTGTTTTCTCTCCCTCTAGGACACCTTGAGAACCAGGAAGAGACTTATTTATTTATTTATTTATTTATTTAGAGACAGAGTTTCCCTCGTTGCCCAGCCTGGAGTGCAATGGCGCGATGTTGGCTCACTGCAACCTCTGCCTCCCAGATTAAAGCGATTCTCCTCTCTCAGCCTCCTGGGTAGATGGGATTACAGGCACATGCCACCACACCCGGCTAATTTTTTTTGTATTTTTAGTAGAGACGGGGTTTCATATTGGTCAGGCTGGTCTCGAACTCCTGACCTCAGGTGATCCGCCTGCCTCGGCCTCCCTAAGTGCTGGGATTACAGGTATGAGCCAGTGGGCCCAGCCAAGACCATTTTAAACAGCTCAATCTGGCAAAATATTTTGACCATGACCCATGGTCAGCAACACATTTTACAATGCATATCCTTGTGTACACACATACAATTGAAACCAAAGTTTCACAAAACAATATATGTGACTGTACATATTCACATTGCTATATGTAGCACACTTACTATATGTAATTGTGCTGATTTCTTTTCTGGTTTAATTTTGTTAGCTTAAAAAAGAAACACTGGTCATGCAATCTACTAAAATGATTTCATGCCTCACTTATGAATACCACTGCAATTTTAAAAAACACTGGCTATGCAGCCTGTGCTACTTAATATATGGAAAAGTCTATTCACTAAGATGGGTATAGAGGAAATATTAACAATGGGCGAGATTTGCTCTAACATCTATATTCCCAGGGCTGATGCTTTGAGGATTGAGAAAAACATAAGTGGGAGAAATAGTAAACACAGGTGTGACAGCAGTGGACGCATGATGATGTAATACTAAAGCATTAAAAAATATGTTACAAGAAGTGGTATAAAGCCCTCTAAGTAAACAGTAAAATTGTTATTTTTTTTATTAACTACTCTGCAACCAAGGTTATATAATATATAAAAGGATTTTGTAGAAATGTTTGTAATTCATCCTAAGAATATCATTAAAAATATTCTATTCTAAAGTACTAAGAGAAAAACATGTCTATTTTAACTGTTGATTTAAAAATGTTAAATTTTTACCAGTTAGTAACTTCCATAAAAACACTCTCCAAAATAGAATTTTTACTGAAAATGAATGTGTCCACATTTTTAGATATATCTATTAAATTCACATTATATATTATCAATATTTTCATAGCTATTGTCCCTTTATTTTCATCTCTACTTGACTTGAGACTCACAAATTCATTTTAACATCACTTTTATCTTTTGGTCATTAGGTATGAGTTTATAAAACTTCTGAAAATTGACTAGACACATGAATGCAAAGACGTTTTTAAAGAAAGTGTTTATTGAAGAAAATACATCTTTTATAAAATAGAAAATAAAAGCATTAATTAGGGTGAGATTCTCTGCTTAGCATTAGCTACAAATAAAAAACTCTTCACTTAATCATATGGCAGTACATACAATTACTTTTTCTTTCCACAGAAATGTTTAAAGACCATTTCAATTAACCTTTACTTAATATTCTCTTTGAAGATCATATACAGCTAAGAGTTGAAAGATTTGTTTTCCAAGTAATAAATCTACCATTTATTTCTACAGTGCCCAAATAAATGAAAACGAACTATCTAGGCAATGTTACCATCTCCAAATTATGATTTGTTCTTGGGAGAGTTTTATTCACACATTTGCTTTTATGTATGCTATATATATATACACATACATATATACACATATATATATGTATACATACATATATACACGTATATATACGTATACATACATATATATGTATACGTATACATACATATATAGTATGTATACGTATACATACATATATACGTATATATATGCATACATATATACGTATATATATGCATACATATATACGTATATATATGCATACATATATACGTATATATGTATATATATATACACACACACATACATATACTATATAGTATATATATTATTTCTATTAAACTGCTTCTAGGAAATGTAGTAGAGATTAAGATATAAAAAAGGGTTTTTACTATTAAAAGACAAAAATAGAGGTAAAAATTATGAAATACTAGCAGGGGGAAAAGTCATTGTCAGAAACATTTCATTACAAGTATGTGTGCTACAGTTTCTTGGAATTCAGCCAAACTCTCGAGGAATGATATGAACACTGAAACAAAAAATTAAAAAATTTCGAGACAAAGTTGAAACATTTACCTGAAACTCTGGTACAGTAGGTGACTTTGTGACAGTTTTCCTCTTCTTTGTGATTGCTTTTTTAGAGACGGATTTTTTTCCTTTCAAGATTAAAAGAGAAAAGCTTCATAATGCTGTTTATAGCACTTCATTAACAAAAAACAAATTACGCAGATCCTTGAATGTTAAATTGTGACTAACAGATGGCTGCTAGTGAGTCAAATAAAAATGATGAATCAAAACAAGCCCCAGTAAAAGCAAATATTAAACTATTAACTACCTGTTAACAGACATATTAACAAATGCTGTTTTATGTTTATATGAACTGAACTATTACCATCTCCAATGTGTTATACAGTAGAATCTACTGCAAGATTAGGCAAAAAAGTCACATGACTACTGCTTAATTAAAATCTACATTTGCAACTTAAGATGAGACTACATAGGAAAAAAAACCTTACCTTTAACATTGACCTCGCAGTCAGGAACTTGCATAAGAACTACAGCTGAAGACTATGGTCTCTAGCCAGTCTAATGTGAAAATCCCCTTAGTAGCTTAGGTAACAAAGTTTTTCTACTCCTTTAGCTCTGCACTCACCTAATAGGCTGCCCTTGGTGGTATCAATACCCAAAGTTTTAAAAGAAGATAAACATCTCCCTTTAAAGTGCACCTAGTTATTTGCGGAATCAGAAACCTCTGGGAAAAATAAACCTCTTATACTTAAAGCCAATTCACAGTATACACTGAAATATATCTACTTTTTGTATTTAACTTGACAAAAAAATATACATACATGCATAAAAATTCTATTTTTAGACCAGACGCGGTGGCTCACACCTGTAATCCCAGCACTTTGGGAGGCCAAGGCAGGCGGATCACCTAAGGTCAGTTCGAGACCAGCCTAGTTAACACGGTGAAACCCCGTCTCTACTAAAAATACAAAAATTAGCCGGGTGTGGTGGTGTGTGCCTGTAATCCCAGCTACTTGGGAGCCTGAGACAGGAGAATCGTGTGAACCTGGGAGGTGGAGGTTGTAGTGAGCCGAGATCGCACCATTGCACTCCAGCCTGGGCAACAATAGTGAAACTCTGTCTCAAAAAAAAACAAAACAAACAAACAAAATTCTATTTTTAGTTAGAAACATATTAAAGGTTTTCCCCCAATTTGTAATTGGCAAAATCAACTAACAAACTGTTAATTACTCAACAAATACTAGATATAGGACACTGTACAAGTTACACAGACAACACGAAAGTAAAAAATTATAAAAAAGAAAAATCTTGTCCTCTAGGAGCTTACAATCTACACAAGGGCACAAAAAATATTCAGAAATACTTTTCTGTCATTTTTAGTTCACAATCATTTGCAGACTAAAATCCACTTAAAAGTCAATATGTTTTTCAAAAGGGAAAATGAGTGAGTATATAAAGTAACTTTGCTGTACATAATCCTAATGCTCCCTTCCAAACATTTTCCTATATAAACATGATCATCTTGCAAGAAATACGTCAACTCAATTGACACAATTCCAGTTTATAATTTGTTTTTTGTATTACTTTTTAATCATATCGCAGAACTGTAATTTATAAAATTTCTAACTTTTGGCTCAATAAAATCCATGTATACTATGACTGAACTGCAAATTTTGAGTTGCTGAGGTTCACAGGGGTTTAACTGTCTTATTTTAATAAGTATTGACGGGTGTCATTTGACATTTGCTTTCAATTAAATTAAAATAACCCAACATATATTTCTTTATTCACCATTGTTATTTACTTCTGCGCTTACACAGTACCTTATAACAGAAGTAAACTCCTACAAAGATAGGTAAGTGAGTGGGCTACTTAAATAAGCAATACTCAGGGAGAAGTGATTAAATTCTTGGTATCTCTATAATACAGCTAGTAACTGATTCCTAAACTGAGTGCCGTAAGTATTGCTGAAGGGGGCTCATGAATTTGAATGCCAAGATGCCTTTCCTCTATACATTGCCTTTACCATTTTTTTCAAGTTCACAAGAAAAAACTGAATGATCTTGCTGACTTATGTATGGGAAGGTTTTATAAAAACAGTAATTTGGAGGAAATAAAATTCTTCCTCAACCTCTCCCCACCAGCCCTACTCTGATTAGCTTAAAAAAAAAAAAGCCATTTGATTTTGTATTCATTTATAAGCACAACAGAGGTCACCCTTGAGAGTCCCATGAATTTCATCTTATTGTTACACAGGCACTAAACACAGGTACTAAACTCTCAGTTAACTCTAGCAGCTACTCTATTTGAATGGAATGAGAAGCTAAGGTGGCTACTTGGTATTTCAGTTCACCATGTCATTAGGATTCTTAAATGTTATTAGGGAATTGGAGGTAATGTTACATATTGGTTATAAGCCTGAGTTTTAGAACTAAACTACCTGGGTTTGAATAACTGCTACAACCACCTACTATTATAGAGGTCACGTATAATAGCTACTACATACAAGACCTTGAGCAAACTGCTTTATTTCTCTGTGCAGTTTCTTCATCTGTAAAACAAGGATAATAGTATTACCTACTCTGTGAGAATTAAATGGGTTATAACATCCCAAAAGCTGATACTACTGCTAGACACATGGTAGGTGATCAATAAATGTTAGCTATTGCTTTAGCTTTAGCTAAGCTATGGTGAGAAAAGCCTAAACAGAAAATCTTTTAACTTTCTTTAAATTCTTTTTACTTACTCCATCTCAGTTCTTCTTATGCATGTCCTCTAAACTATCACTCTACTTTGTACACAAATCAATGAATGTAATACTTAGAGTATTGTAATTGTCTGTTCTTATGTTTGTCATCCTTACTATACTGTAAATTATTGGTGACAGAAATCACATTATTCACTTTGTATTTACAGTATTTAGCACACATAAGTTCTAAGAAGTGATCCCTAAATACAAGAATCCTACTTTTTTCAGAAATGTCACCAACAGTCTAGGGGGTAGGAAAAGGGATGCAGGTAATTGTTTACAATTCTGAGGGTCCATTTAAGTCTATTTTGTAGTGAAGAAAACATTGACAACAATTTTAAATAATTTAAACAATTCACCAGAGAGTTTCAACATGACCTAGTAGTAGTAGTAAGAAGATTAACATTTATTGAGAACCTGCTGTGTGTCAGATACTTAGTAAAGTGGTCTGTATAAATAAACTTATTTATTTCTCAATATAACCCTCCCAGGTAGGTAATAACTCTATTGTAATATGGGATAACTGAAGATCAAAAAGATTAATTAACTTACTCATGTGTCACACAGTAAGTAAGCACCACAGTCAGGGATTCTAACTACAAAGTCCAAGCTCCTTCCATTATGTAATTCTACCGCACAAATATCCTAAGTTACCACTTATTGATTCCTACCATGTGCCAAGCTCCAAGTGACATACTATGCATTTGCTATTCTAATTAATCCTAACAATACAGCCAAGTAGGTACTACCTCACTTATCACAGATAAAGAAACAGGCTATAAACCGGTAAAGAAACTGATGGAGGAGCTGTAGCTAATATACACTAGGAGCATACATGTGAAATTAGGTCTGTCTCACTTCAAAGCTGTACTCTTTTTATGGTAAAATACTGCATTCTTTCAAATTTTTGAAAGAGATGTAATCTTCTGTTTGGCTCAGAGCATTCCTTTTGATTAGGGTTGGATGATTTGTACATTTACTGTTTTTTAATACCTTCAGTATATATCCTCAAAAAAACTATTTCAGTATAAATTTTCCTGTATTCTTCAGTAAAAAAATCAGCACTTCAAAAAATTAAATATTATTTTAAAAATGAGCATGGGATACTACAAAACCACGCCTTTATCTGGTAATCTGTTTTTGCTTCAGGACAAAATATATACAGGGCAAGTTACATACTACCCCCCAGTGGGCTTCCCTTCCCTTATCACTCAACTTGATCACATCCCAGGCCTTTTACTTCCACTGCCCTAAGTTACCTGGTCATATAAAATAGAATAAAATTCTCAAATCTAAAATTATGCTGAAGTCAGAAGTCAAATTAAAACATACACAGAATTTCAATACCACTCTTGAGCCTAAAACAAAGTGTCAACTGTACCTGGAAAATGCATTAGGAAACATTAATAAACCTTAATAATAAACCTTAGTAATTAATGTTACAAAAGTATACCCTAATGAAGCTTTCTAAAATACTATGCTTAGAACAATTTAAGAAAAGAATGCCCAACCTGAGAGGGAAAATTATAACTAAAGATATATTTTGTACTGTAACTGAGGCATAAAACTCTAGTTTTCTAGAATCTGGAAATACGCCTTTTATAAAAGAAATGGCATATTTTCTTTACACACGAAGGTGATTATCATCCCCCTTTCAGTTCCCCTTTCTCAGTTTCTTATTCCTCATTCTTTACCCCTCTCCTTTACTTGGTTTTCCTGTCTTCAATCCTCAGACCACTGGGCTACTTATACTCAGACTTCCACTTTAAGCCAAGTGTGGTGGTGCATGCCTGTGATCCCAGCTCGCCTGTGGTCCCAGCTACTTGGGAGGCCGAGGTGAGAGGATGGCTTGAGCCCCGGAGTTCGAGGCCAGCTGGGCAACATAGCGAGATCCTGTCTCTCAGGGAGGGATAGGAGGAAGAAAAAGAAAAGAAAAAAAAAGGTACTTCAATGCTTTCCTAGATTTAGCCTTTCCATGTTTTAAAATTATCCCAACACATTCACTCCTCCCTCTGTACTTTCATCTTAGGAATCTTAATAAATAAATGAATACTAAGATATTAATCACTGTTGCAAGTAAAAACTCAAGGGTATTTGTATTATTAAACAGTGAATTTGCAAAGTGCCTGGGATATAAAGTCACAGAACTAGAGCCTAAATTTGTCTTTTATTTACTAAATGTGCATGTCTTGAGCTAACTATATTCTAGGAGTTTCTGGAGTGTTCTATCTCAAGTAAGCAATTTGACCTTAACAAAACAGTTTATTTTCCTTTTATTCTCCTTACCTATAAGCAAATTTCTTATCATACTGGTAATTCTTTAACCCTATCACATAATTCAGTAACTCCTGAACACCCATTTCTTTTTACCCTTTAACTTAGAATATTGAATCAGTTGCCAAATTCTGCTACTTATTGCAGCATCTCTCTCAAAACAGAATTTTCTTCTATCACTGTGATAGAAAAGTCACATAATCAATCCTTACCTGGATTTAGAATTTTCTCTTGTTAAAAGTTATCATCTACCCCTTCATCTTACCCCTACCAGCTTCTTTTCATAGCTCTTTAATGGTATCCTAATTATCTTGCAAGATCCTTTCTCCTAATCCTGTCACTTACTAGCTCTAGCTGTGTGACCTTGGACAAGTAAATCTCTATCTCAATTTTTAAAAATCTCTAAAATCTGTAATAACGGGGAATAATAGTAATATTTATTTTTTGAAGCTTTCATGAAGATTAAATGAGATAATATGTATAAAGGCTTAGAACAGTGCCTGGCATACAATAAGCACTCAATGAGTACTAGGTTTTTTAGACAAAAAGTAGAAGGATTGAAAAAATAAAAGGACATGGAGTATAGTAAATCCTTTCACTCTCTTTATATTTTGAAATCTTCAGCTGTTATGCTAAAACTTTTCTCCATAAGACACATGTAGTTAGGGTCTCTAGTGCTATCACTACAGAACTATATATAATAACCTTTTCACAAATATGGGCCTGGAAATAATCAAACACTGCAGATTACACTACCTTCTCAGTCATTTCCTATAAAGCAGCTCATTACTTTTTACACATCTGATACATCTTATTTCAAGCTCAATTCCTTGCACTGGACTCGATTCAATTATTTAACATAGTACCACATGCCTAGAAAGATCACCCAAAAATGACACCCTTCTATCATTCGAACAGCTTCTAAAACCTCAACTTTTCCACGAAAGTTTTCTTTAATTGTGCTTCTTCCAGTGACACCTCACTTAATTATGCCTCTATGCTTTTGCTTGTGTTATTCAACGTTTTCCACCTATCCAATTCCCATTATTCTTCAAAGTCCTTCATCCCTTGTAAAACCTTCCCAGGCTAGCATAGCACACTAATTTTTTTCTCTACTTGACCTTTTACTGTGTTGTCTTTATCTGTACTTAACTATTATTCACTTGAGGTCACTGACCACTTTTTAACTTAGTTTTTTCACCTGTAAGAGAATAAGACCACTTGTCTTATTCATTTTAGTCAGTTTAGAGGTGCTACCATAAAATGATTTGGGTGAAAATAATGACTATTGGCCAGGCGTGGTGCCTCACGCCTGTAATCCCAGCACTTTGGGAGGCCGAGGCGGGCTGATCACCTGAGGTCAGGAGTTCGAGACCAGCCTGGCCAACATGGTGAAATCTCATCTCTACTAAAAATACAAAAATTAGCCGGACATGGTGGCACGTGCCTGTAGTCCCAGCTACTCGGGAGGCTGAGGCAGGAGAATTGCTTGAACCCAGGTGGTGGAGGTTGCAGTGAGCAGAGATCGCACCAATGCACTCCAGCCTGGGCAACAAGAGTGAGACTCTGTCTCAAAAAAAAAAAAAAAAGAAAAGAAAAGAAAATAATGACTATTTGAGGGGGGAAAACTTTCCAAACAAAACTGGTTGAAAGTATCTTAAAACACCATAAGCTTTTTGTAACTGTTAATGCATCTGTAATCTTTTTTGTGTTTTTTCAGATTTTATAAAAAGTCCCCTAATTTTTAGAATTTCTAATTCATTTTAGCCAACTCTACTTGCTCTACACGATCTATAATAGTATATTACTGAAAACAAACAAAATGTCCAATAAGGAGACTGGTTAAATTAACTGCAAAATACAACAGGATCCTACACAGCCATTTAAAATGATGCTGCAGGGACCTATTTATTGCCCAAAGATGTTCATGGTATACTGACACGTAGGGGAAAAAAAAGCAGATTGTTAAAATGGTATGTATAGTATAATCCTATTCAAAAATACATAGTCTTTGAAAAAGTGTTGAAAGATACATATTAAGGAGTTAGTTTTAGTTACATCTAAGTGAACCATATTAAATGTGTTCATTTATTTGTTCAGTATATTCCCACAAAACGCATCAACCAATCTGCTAAAGTACCAGGGATGCAAAGCCAGAAATAATCCTTCTGTCCCTAAGAATGTTATAGAATAGAGAGGAGACAATCCTCAAAATAACCTAGAAGTAAATGCAACTATAATAAGTATTACGAAGGAGAAGTGTCTGGTGCTATAAGCATGAACAGCAGGGAAAATTTTAACAAGTCAAAAGATAATGGGAGGCTTCCTTAAGGAAGTGATACAACAATAAACATTTACTAGGTAATGAGGAAAGGGCTATTCTTTTTGCTTGTCTCTGTATTCTTTAAAGAAAATGTACTGCTTGTATAATAAGAAAAAACAATGAAAGAAAACCAAATGATCTGAATTTTTTTTGCTCTGAGTTTTTTTTTACTCTTAAATAATTATTTTTAATTTATGCACAGCTAATCTTGCCTGTCTTGCTTAAATGACAAAGTTTTCAGAAACGTTTAAATTTTGAAAACAGGTCATCAAGGAAAAATTTCTAATCACCAGGACATATTTTTCTTTTCTATGACTGAATAAAAACATAAGATCAAGCACGAGATAATGGACATTATATTGTTTCCATTGTCTTCTATTTATTCTATAATGTTTCCAATAGTAAGGAATAGGCCTAAATGAGTAAAAATGAATTCAAAATTTAAAAAGGAGGAAAGAAACCCCAATTCTGAAAAGTAGATTAAAATGCTTAAATATTACCCAAACTGCCTCAAACTGTGCTAAAATTATCAAATCATTTTTCAACCAAATTGTCTTTGTGCCTTCTACTAAAAATCATCTGCCAACACAATAAGAAGGCTTACTAAATTTGGAGATACTACCAAAAATTAAAGCCTGTATTACGCAACATAAAACAGACCAGATTAACCACATGTGGAACTTAGTCCACCCTAAGTGAAGGTTCATACATCAGTCATGAATGACACAGCTCATCCCAAAGTGTATTCTACAGAATACACAGATCATTGGTAACTATTACTTGAAAAAAAGCTGTGTTAAAATAAATTTGAAAAAAATACTACGTTAAACAAAATTAAGCAGTTTTCTTTTCTTCAAGACTTTCCAGAGTCTTTAATAAACAGGCCCAGAATAACTTAACAATTTAGAAGTTCAGAAGATTTTGAAAACTAAAAGTCTAAATATAATTTATATGGTAAGAAAACCTGACTTCAACTTAAGGTTTCCTAGTCTTTGTTTTCTTTAGTTTAATTCATACATTTTTCTGTAGAGATTATATGTTTGATTACAGGAGTAATTCCCACTGGGGATATTACTTAACCTAAGCCCCACTGGCTATGACTTAAACATTATATACACCATAATGCCCTTCTAAAATCTGAAGATTTCTGAATTTCATAACAAATCTATTATCAGTTTTGCAAAATGAATTGTGAACCTCTACTAAAGCACAATGTGAATCTTTAAGAGGAGTATTTTCCAAACCTATGATGATGGAGCTCACTTTTAAAAAGAGAAAATAAAGACTGGATTAAGGTATGCCCCAAACTGACTATGAAAGGCCACGATGTCTCACACCTAATACAGAAGAACAGGGTAAAGCCTCAAATAGACAAGTGGACTGAAAATTACATAAAACAAATGTTTAGTTGTTATTATAACAGTTTATGTAACATTGTTATATCAATAAGGAATTCAATAACTGATGAAAAAAGGGAATTGGCCAATGTTTACCCAGTATTAACTAGGTAAGCAGACAAAACTGCATCTACCAGATCCAAACATTTTTGTCACTTAAGACCTGACTTCCTAAAATTTGCTCTGAGAATAAAATAAGCATATAAACAAGTGTATTCTTTTCTTCTGTTTCATGCATGTAAGTCTTCTCTCCTCAACTAAGGCTTAGAGTACTTGCTGAATACAATTTATAAATTTGCCTTCCAAGTGTTTCTATTCATTTTTCTAGACCTGGATACAAAACTCCTCCTCCCAATTTTCTCTCTAATCTACAGCAGTGTCTATTTTATAAACCACTTTATTACCTTTGAGCACATGAATAGTAGTGTAATAAACAATAAAGGGTTCTGGGTTACAATTATATTAATAATATACTATATACGTGAGTTGGGAAGTAGTTCTAATTTTAAAATATTATTTAATATTTTAGAGACTAACATTTCCTTTTTTTTTTTTTTTTTTTGAGACGGAGTCTTGCTCTGTTGACCAGGCTGGAGTGCAGTGGCATGATCTTTGCTCACTGTAACCTCTGCCTCCCGGGTTGAAGCAATTCTCCTGCCTTAGCCTCCCGAGTAGCTGGGACTATAGGCGCATGCCACCATGCCCAGCTAATTTTTGTATTTCTATTAGAGACAGGGTTTCACCATATTGGCCAGGCTGGTCTCCAACTCCTGACCTCATGATCTGCCCCCCTCGGCCTCCCAAAATGCTGGGATTACAGGTGTGAGCCACTGTGCCCGGCTTAGAGACTAACATTTCAAAGTGAACTTGCCAAATTCATCAAACTGAATTTATAAAGAACAAATGGATCGCTTATAAAATTTACAAGGCTTATTTCTAAAAGTAACTTTTAAACATTGTGGTTTTTCACCACCTGGATCAATGTGGACCATTTTGAAATTTTCAGTCCATTAAATTAAGCCTGTTTTTGGTAATATATTTTATACTACTTTATCAATGATACATTATATACATGTTTTAAAACACATTCAACTGTATTTAATGATTTAAATAACTAAAACATAATACCAATTATATTAGCTAAAAGATTAATTCCCTTATTTTCCAATTCATTACCAAATTTTTGCCAAATCTTACTTTTGCTACTGAAGAAAGAAATAAAAAACCGAAATCCACAAACGATGATGATGAAGAACCACCAGATTTTAATGTTAATTCCACTTTTTTTTTCCAATCAAGCAACTTCTTATTAGGGTTAATAAAGCTGATCATCTGCTTTTATCTCACTTATCTGCTTGATAAATGAGACATAAACTGATTTAAAAGACAGACAACAAGTAAAGCAAAAGCATCTAAGAAATTCAAAAACAGAGCAATCAGCTACTGAAGACTTCATAGAATTTTTTGTTGTTTAAATAGGCTGGTGACAAATATATAGGGCATTTAAATTTGGTGAAAGACAAATTTACAAATCCTTTTACAGAAATATGCTTCATGTCTTATTAATTGATGTAATTTTCTTATATTCCACATATTTTCTTGATATAAAAATATATACTGAAAACAGAGTTCTGAAAAATACATGATGTGGGAAAAAAACAGACCCAGGAAGATAATCTGACTACCCTTGGTTTAAGTAGCTAGTTGCTATGAACTTTAGTCCTGGGAATGTTACTTCCTGAAATCAGTGCTTTTCCTACTACACTGTACTGCCCTTAGCCTGGAAAAACAACAACAACAACAACAAAACACATTTCATAAGCAATGGGAAAGAAATTGGTCCAGAGAGAGGTAAAAATATAATGTCCAAACATGTTCAACTGAAAATTAAAATCAAACATACTGCATCAGTACTTTTTTTGTTGTAAGTATATAAAATGTCATCTGCTCTGGCTTTTTAACACATGGAATATAAAATAAAATTTGACCCTCAAATATACACGCATGCATACAATGTGCATTTTAGTCTCTCAATCAAAGCATCCATGATGCATAATTGAAAAAACAATTTGAATTATACTTAAATATAACTCCCATCCATTTGTGTTAGCTTACCAGATTTGTGCTTCTTGTGTTTTGCTTTTTTTTTGATGATCAATAACTTATTCTGGATCTCAGGTTTGTAAGACTTGAATGCAAGAGAATGAAGACCTTCACGCTTTCTCTGTAAGTTTTCATTCAAAACATCTTTCAATTTCTTTTTTTTCTTTTTCTTCTTTTTTGCCCTCATTTTAGTTAGTTTGAGTTTCTTGTGGCTCTGTAGTGACTGCTCTAATAGAATATCCCTTACAACTTTGTGGCAGTTAATTTCTGGATGATCACTGTGACTTCCATTTACATGTATTTGGCAAGATTTTAGAGTATTTTCTTTTAATGGACTGGGTTCAATCTTTATTCTGGAAGCTTCACCATATTTTTCCTGATTTTCTATAAACCTTATTTCACCTGGACTGAGAGGCTCTCCAAAGCCAGTAACTTCCCCTGGACTCCCTGGTTTCTCTAAATTTTCTTTACAACAATCAGTTTTTTTAATTTCACAAGGCCTGCGAATTCTAATTTCATAGTTGGATTTTACTTCCATTTCAACAGAGATGTCATGATTATCCAAGATCATTTTAGCAGGACAGCAAACTGGATCAAAATTATTTTCCTGCTCTTTCTTGAAGGAAGAGGGCAGGCTGTCTCTACTACATCTATGTTCTCCATTACTTGTACTAACATAGTCACACTTCAATTTCTCCAATTTAATCCGAGGTACTCTTTGTATTTTAATGGGTGGAACTGGAAATTCTGGGGCCTGAAAGGGTCTCTGTTTATAAATCCGTACATCTGCACCACAGAACTGTGGAAAATGTACATAAGCATTCTCCAAATAATCATAACCAAGAATAACTTCCCTGCATTCATGGATAGGCTGTCCAAGTACAGCATCTTGAACTTCCTTTTGTGTTTCATACACAAAGTCACAAAGACCCTTAAGTAGCCATACTTTTTGGTAAAAAGGTAGTTCGTGAAAAGGTTTTTCTTCCAATGGATTAACTTCTCCAAGGACTTTAAAAAACTGAGGACACAACCCCAGTTTTTCAGCACAGTTATCAGGATTTTCAGTCTGCCCTACAGCAGTGTACCACTGTTGTACTTTCTGCCTCAGCGCTGCTTCCCAGGTCCTATAAGGCAAAGTAGGTCTTCGATGTAAGGTAGGTCTGCGATGGGGAGGACTTAATAGAGAAGTCATTATTTTCGATAGAAAAGCATTACACTGAGGCATCAGAAGACAACGTTCCAATTCGTAAAAGACTATTTCTGGCAAATTTAGAATTTGTTGGGCTAAACAAAGGAAATGCCCAATAGCTGGAATTTCCCACATGGTCTCCATACAAGTTGGAGCTGCTTGAGCTAGAAGTTTTCTTTCCCATTCTTCTATTTCCTTTTGACTAGCTTCTTCCGCTTCTTTTCTTTCCTGCTCCCGAAGCCTAAAGAAATTTAACAAATTATACTATTATTATTTAGAGGGTACCATAAAATGATAAATTTTAAGTATATTTATCTTTAGTCAAAAAGGCAATCAACTGTCCTAGTTTTATTTATTTATTTATTTGAGACAGAGTATCGCTCTGTCCCCCAGGCTGGAGTGCAGTGGTGCAATCTCAGCTCACTGCAACCTCTGT
Organism: Pongo pygmaeus; assembly: GCF_028885625.2. Lineage (NCBI taxonomy): Eukaryota > Metazoa > Chordata > Mammalia > Primates > Hominidae > Pongo > Pongo pygmaeus. The sequence continues at coordinate 51,771,241 of NC_072386.2, read as the reverse complement.
CTCGCGGGTTCAAGCAATTCTCCTGCCTCAGCCTCCCAAGTAGCAAGGATTACAGGCCCCTGCCACCACACCCAGCTAACATTTTGTATTTTTTAGTAGAGATGGGGTTTCACCATGTTGGCCAGGCTGGTCTCAAACTCCTGACCTCAGGTGATCCGCCTGCCTCAGCCTCCCAAAGTGTTGAGATTACAGGCATCAGCTACCGTGCCCAGCCTCTCCTAGTTTTAAATATCAGTAAAAAGTGTCTCATAAAAGTACCATTTTGCTTTTTTCAGATGAAGAAATACACATATCACTTCAATCTGAATTTGATGGAGGATTGCTGACATAATTATCCTCAAGGTAAATTCTTCAATTTATAATGTATTATCAACTTCATTTATTAAATGAAAGCACAGTAGAATCTGATTATAATAATTTCTAGAATATGACTTCATATAAGAGCTGTAAAGATATTTATATCTTTGACCCCATAATTCCATTCCTAGAAAGTTATACTAAGAAAATAATTCAACAGAAGCAAAAAGTTATGTACTTACCAATGTTAACTGGAGTTTTATCATATAAGAAAAACAAAACTATGAAAAAATTGTTTTAAAATTGGGAAATAAACTGGAAATATTATGTAGCCTTAAAAATTATTAATACCATGTATAAATACAGAAAATGTCAGAATACAACATAGTACTTAATAGTCATAATGAAAATAAGTATATATTGAGCAGGGAGGTGACAGTATTGCAGAAGTAAATAATTTCTAGGTTAATGGGAATATGAGTGCTTTTTTCCCCCTTAAGATTTTCTTTATTAGCACTACTATAAAAACTTAATTAAAAAAATGAAATTAGATGCAAAGATAGGCATTTAAGTCTTCATGACCTTAGATTAGGCAATGGTTTCTTAGATCTGACACCTAAAAAATAAGCAACAAGAGAAAAATAGATAAACTGGGTATCATCAAAACTAGAAAACTTTGTGCTTTTAAAAGACATCATCAAGAAAGTAAAGACAACTCACAGAATGGGAGGATGCTTTTGTAAATTATACACTTAATAGGAGACTTGTATATAGAATATATAACGAATACTTACAACTCAATAATGAAAGGACAAATAGCCCAGTTAAAAAATGGACGGGCTGGGTGCAGTGGCTCACGCCTGTAATCCCAGCATTTTGGGAGGCTTAGGCGGGTGGATCATCTGAGGTCAGGAATTTTGAGACCAGCCTGGCCAACATGGTGAAACCCCTTCTCTTCTAAAAACACAAAAATTAGCTGGGCATGGTGGCACATGCCTATAATCCCAGCTACAAGGGAGGCTGAGGCAGGAGAATCGCTTGAACCTGGGAGGCAGCGGTTACAGTGAGCCGAGATTGCCCCATTGTACTCCAGCCTGGGCAACAAGAGCTAAGCTCCGTCTCAAAAAAAAAAGAGAGAAAGAAACTTGAATAGATATTTCTTTAAAGATGTGAACAACAAAAGCACATGAAAAGATGCTCAGCCTCATTATCAATTAGATAAATGCAAATCAAAACCAGAATGAAGATACTACTCCAAACCTACTTGGATGGTTATCACACAAAAGACAGTAACAAGTTTTGGTGAAAAAGTGAAGAAACTAGAAACCTCATACACTGTAGGTAGTATAATTGCTTTTGAAAACATTACTATGTGATCTAGCAATTCTACTCCTAGGTATATACCCAAGAGAAATAAAAACACTTGTCCACATGAAAGCTTGTATATAAATGTTCTTAAGAAGTATTATTTACAAGAGCCAAAAATGGGAACAAATCAATGGCTGACACTGGCTATTTTTCTATAAATCAGATTGCAATCCAGTAAGATAAATACATAAATAGTAAGAACACTACTTTGGCAAATATCACAACTTGCTCTTTTATAGAACAGCCTACTTTTATATTTTTGGTTGAAATGTCATACTATTACTGTCATTAGTGATTTGGTATTTATATATATTACATTTGAGTACCTAAAAATATTAAATATTCTTAATAAAATTCAACTTTTTTCAAATGTGTTTAGAGTTTTATGGAGTTTTATTTTTTACTGAATGAGGATGGTAGTGGGCAGGCAGAATTTGGCTTCCTCTGTACAGAGCTAGGACTCCAAAAGCACACACACTCAGTAGAGGGGCATACTAGAAAAAAGTCCCTTCTCTTCCCCTCATCCTCAACTAGAGAACTGCAAGAAAATTTTTTTGTCTTCACGATAGGAGTGGTGAGGGGAAAAAAAAATCTTAAGAATTTGTAACTATTAGCTGACTCATATGGATTTATTGCCGAAATTCACATTTCCTGAGTACTCAGAAAAACATCACACTAAGAAATGAGCTTAATGTGGTTTCATGCCAATATTGCTGTCAGGTACATGAACAACAACAACAAAATCAAATCTCTAAGGGAATGCACCTTAAGTCTAGACTTTAAGGAACTCCTACTACTATAGTGATAAGAAATGAGTTCATAGTCAAAGATAAAACACAAACGGAATTAAGATACTAGGAGGGATAGGAAGAAAGAATCTGGCCCCGAGATAATAGATGTAAGAATTATAGGACACAAGGAATACAATGTTCAGTGAAAAGAAACTGAAAACATGAGCAAAGAGAAGGAGATTATAAAAAATGACAAAGCAGTTTTGAATATGAATTAAAAAGAACTTCTAGAAATGAAAAATACAGAAATTAAAATAAAAACAGACTTACAGCTAACTCCTTGATATAGTTTGGATATTTGCACCCTCCAATTCTCATGCTGAAATTTGATTTCCAATGCTGAAAGCGCAGCCTAGTTACAGGTGTTTGAGTTATGGGGGTAGATCCCTCATGAATAGCTTGGTGCCATTCTCACTGCAGTGAGTCAGTTCTCACTCTACTAGTTGTCACAAGAACTAATTGTTAAAATGGGCCTGGCACTTTCCTCCTCTCTCTTGTTCCCTTTCTCACCACGTGATATGTTAGCTCCCCTTCACCTTTTGCTAGGAGTAGAAGCAGTCTGAGGCGTTCTCCTGATGCAGATGCTGGCCCCATGCTTCCTGTACAATCTACAGAACCATGAGCCAAATAACCCTCTTTTCTTTATAAATTACTTAGCCTCAGGTATTCCTTCACAGCAATGCAAAATGGACTAAGACACTCTTCAACAGTAATAACAGAAGCCAGCACACAATGGAGTATCTTTAATATACTCAGAAAAGAAGTGCCAACAGAAATTGCCATTCAGAGTAAAAATATCTCTCAAAAATATAGACAAAAAGATATTTTCAGACCAAAAAAATGTGATATTTGTGACTAAAAAACACAATCTAAAGGAAATTCTAAAGAATGTGCTTCCAGTGGAAGAACAGTGATCCCTAACTAAAGCAAAAAGATAGAAAAAAAAAGTGATAATACATAGGTTAATTTACATAGATATGGCATAAATAATGATTAAAATGTTCTATGGAGTTTAAAAAGAAGACAAGATAGAATTCAAATACATGATAACAACAGCTGGGCCCTGTGGCTCGCGCCTGTAAGCCCAGCACTTTGCGAGGCTGAGGCAGGCAGATCATTTGAAGTCAGAAGTTTGAGACCAGCCTGGCCAACAAGGTGAAACCCTGTCTCTACTAGAAATACAAAAATCAGCTGGGCGTTGTGGTGCACGCCTGCAATCTCAGCTATTTAGGAGGCTGAGGCAGGAGAATCGCTTGAACCTGGGAGGCAGAGGCTGCAGTGAGCTGAGATCGCACCACTGCACTCCAACCTGGGTGACAGAGTGAGACTCCATCTTAAAAAATAATACTAATACTAATATAAAATAAAATACATTACAATAATAGCAAATAAACTGGGAGAAAAATGATTAAACTGAAAAGGAAGAGACAGACCAAAGAAGCACAAATCAGTATCTAACATACAACAAACTGATTGGGCTGGGTGTGGTGGCTCACACCTATAATCCCAGCATTTTGGGAGGCCGAGGTGGGAGGATAGCTTAAGCCCAGGACTTCAAGATCAGACTAGGCAACATGGTGAGATTTCATCTCTTAAAAAAAAAAAAAAAAAAAATGGGCCTGGTGTGGTGGCACAGGCCTGTGGTCCCAGCTATTCGGAAGGGCGAGGTGGGAAGATCACTTGAGCACAGGCGGTCAAGGTTGCAGTGAGCTGTGTTCATGCCATGGCACTCTAGCCTGGGCAACAGAGCAAGACTCTGTCTCAAAAAAACCAAAACAAAACAAAAGCAAGAGACAAAAAACAAATTGGAGCTTCAGAAAATAAGAATAGAGAGGTAGGAAGGTAATGGTGACGGTGATAGTTGAAGACATAATGGCTGAGAATTTTCCAGAACTAATGGGCACAAATCTTCATTTCAGGAAGCCCCAAAAAATAAATGAAGAAAGTAAGCCACATTTGGGCACATGATAAAACAATAATAAAATATCAAAGACATACACAAAAAAAATCTTACAAGATGCAGTAAAAAGGACAGATTACATATACAGGAATGACAGACTAAGAGATCTACTAATAGCAACAAAATAAACCAGAAACAACAGAACAGTATCTTTAAAATGCTGAATTAATATAACCGTCAAACTAGAACTGCATAACCAGCTAAACTATCATTCATAGACGAGAATAAGTTAAAGCCATTTTCAATTAGACTAAAATGAAAACTTCCATGTAGTGTCTTCTGCTTCCAACCAAAATGAAGTAATAAAGAATCAAATTTATACTTTCATTTGAACTAACAAAAAAAATCCTAATACATGAAATAATGGTTTTCAAGCAAAAGACAGTGATCCATGACACATTAGAAAGAGATGAGGTGAGCCCAAACATTGTTTCAGTTTATTGCCTTGAAAGAGTATCCAGATCATGATGCAAACAGACAGAGAGTACCCAGGCAAAGCCCAGCAGACTCCCTTATTGAGAAGGAGCCAAGAGTCCAGAGAGACCAAGGCAACTAGAGTCTGCAGGACATAGTACCTGCACAGTACCAATGAGTAGGGAGCTGCATAAAGAGAGAACTCTACAGATGTGCAAAGGATCTCCCTGGAGTATTCAGAGTACTGATCAGTACAGGGACAAACTTAGAAAATATTAGAGAACATAGTGCCTGTTCCCACTAGCCATGCTAGAAAACTAGACTCATAATTCATGGAATATTGGGTAGAATACTCAGGAAGGTCTTACCTTGGTAGTAGAGAATAATTAGACCTGGACTAGTGCTCAGGATCCAAGTAAAAAATCATAAAAGAGCCAGAAAAATAAAGCTGTTTCCAACTAACTTAACTGCATTCCAGGAAAAAGCTCAAGATTTATAGAGATCCAAAAATATCCAGCGCTACCAAGGTAAAATTTACAATGTTTGGCATTCAAACCAAGGCTACTAGGCATACAACAATGCAGAAAAATGACCCATGATGAGAAAAATCAATCAAAACTGACCCAGAAATGATATACATATTAGAATTAGCAATAAGGGCCGGGCGTGATGGCTCGCGCCTGTAATCCCAGCACTTTGGGAGGCTGAGGTGGGTGGATCACTTGACGTGAGGAGTTCGAGACCAACCTGATCAACATGGTGAAACCCTGTCTCTACTAAAAAAAAATACAAAATTAGCTGGGCATGGTGGTGCATGCCTGTAATCCCAACTACTTGGGAGGCTGAAGCAGGAGAATCGCTTGAAGCTGGGAGATGGAGGTTGCAGTGAGCCAAGATTGCACCATTGCACTCCAGCCTGGGCAACAAGAGTGAAACTCCATCTCAAAAAAAAAAAAAAAAAAAAAAGAGAATTAGCAATAAGGTCATTAAAGTAGTTATTGAAACTATATTATTCCGTTTGGTCAAAAACTTGAGTAGAGACATGAGAGATATAAAAAAGACCCAAACTACACTTTTGGAGATAAAAACTACAATGTCTGAGATGAAAATACACAGAATGCAACTTATGACAGATTAGACACGCAGAAGAAAAGATTAGTGAACTTGAAGACAGAGATAGAAACTGTCCAAACTGAAATATACAGAAAACATACTCCTATAGTATATACTTAGAAGAGAAGAGATGATTACCAAAAGAAGTTCTAAAATGTGAGAAGAATTGGGAACAAATTAACTGTTAATCATGGGTAAATATGAATAAAAAATAAATTATAAAAACAGTAATAATGTTTAGTTTAGGGGTTAAAAATGAGACAGAGCTAAATTATTAATCAACAATAATATATGAGATGGGCGAGGCAGAAGAGAACAAAATTAAGAAGAGGAATAGAGCTTCCCTATCAGTGGAAGTAGGTGTAAAAGAATTCCACAGATAAACAGCAATAGATAATGCCAAATGGAAAAATCAAGAAATAGCAACATAGCATTTATTTAGAAATGTGAACATGATTACCAGAAGAAATAGCTAAAAGTTAAAGATAGCTGATTCTGAGTCATGGGCTTGAAGTTCAGTTGGGTAAGACTGCTGCCTTTTAGTAGCCTTAAAGATACTCTGTGACTTTTAAACTAGAGAGAGTGTAAAATAAAATGAGTCTTAAATCAATTTTTCAAAGCTAAAAAAAAAAATGATTTAATCATGTTTATGTTAAATTTATAGATACTGTGTACTTTACCATGAAACTGAGTTTCTCTACACTTTATGTACTGAGAAGGGTAGAATATTTTTCTTCAATATACTGTTATTAACAACAGGCAAAGTTTTCAAGTTATTTCCCATAAAATTTAATTCAGAGTTTGTTTAAAAGTTTGTAATAGGATACTGTATCTTAGAATCAACCATCAGAAACTGGGTTTGTTTATTACTATTCTTGGAAGAGAAAACTGATTTTGGTTAATCTTGTCATAATTAATCCTGACTATGAGCTCACTATAAAATCACTTATTAGTTATAAAACATCTCAGACTGTTAAGTCTAGAAATTCTCCCTTTTTGGTTATACATACAAGTAAAATATAATGTTGTTTATGGCAGATTTCCATTTTCAAAATTAAATGTGACACTTTGTTTTTTTCCAAAGGAAATAAGATAAAGGAACTAGGAAGCACCAAATAGTAGAATAGATGTGAAGAGTCAACACCAAGTAGGGAAAGGACAGCAAAAAAAAAAAAAAAAAATCTGGGAATCCTGAAGGCAGTGCATACATGACTAACATCAATGAAATACATTTTGTTCTGATAGAGAAGAGTGTTACATGTTCTGTAGAAGTGAAAGAGTGACAACTAGTGCTTGGGGAAGAAAATGAAAGGGAAAGCTGGAGTAGATGAAAAAACTTTTACGGACTTGCTTTGCCTAAAGCAGTGAAAAGCAACTTTTGCCCAATATAAAGATTGGTGATAAGGTAATTTCACAAATTATTTACCTGCTGCGAATATTAAGGACATACAGAAGGGTGAAATAACTTCCCCCAGGTTTTCCTAGCAGGTCAGTATAAGAGACAGAAACACAGTTTGCCTGGTAGGCCAAAGTTAGCACCAACTGGCTTGCTCCTAGAAGAGGAAGAAAATTCATGACACAGTTGAAGTGTGATAATGCCATCTGTGTGCACTATCTGCAGTTAATCAAGGGCTGCTACTCACACTGCTGCTGTTCCTCATACACTGTACCTTTCAGGGGAGGATTATGGAATCTAGCCTCAGACTACGAATACTAAAGAGATGTGAGGAAGGACAAAAAAGTACATGGCTGGTATAGGCCAGCATAAGGCAGAATAGCCCTTTTCCTTTAGAAATACAACTATGGAGTCTCTTTCCTGATCCTCAGTAGTGTAGTAAATAGGGAATGGGAGCCTGCTGAAGATCCTTAGAGTTAATATATATAATCAGCCATTTTTTAAAAACTTTAACACTTACAGTTAAAAATTAAAAACAGTATCTTAAAAATGCTGAAGTGGCTGGGCGTGGTGGCTCACGCCTGTAATCCCAGCACTTTGGGAGTCCGAGGCGGGCAGATCACGAGGTCAGGAGATCGAGACCACAGTGAAACCCCGTCTCTACTAAAAATACAAAAAATTAGCTGGGTGTGGTGTGGCAGGTGCCTGTAGTCCCAGCTACTTGGGAGGCTGAGGCAGGAGAATGGTGTGAACCTGGGAGGCAGAGCTTGCAGTGAACCGAGATCGCGTCACTGCACTCCAGCCTGGGCAACAGAGTGAGACTCCCTCTCAAAAAAAGAAAAAAAAATGCTGAAGTACATCACATTTTGCTGGTAAGGCAGACAAAATGCCACCTTCCAGGATTATTCTCATTTAAAAAATTTATCCAAAAGTACAGTACTAAAGGCAGATAAAGCAGTGCATGTTTCTAAAACACTAGCTCAAAAAATTAAGCCTTCAGTGTTGGGAAAATATCAAGACTGCCCAAGGATAGTTGCAAAAATAACACTTGCTATTTTTAAAAAGAGGGTACATAAACAATACTGAATAAACAAGAAAATTGGTTCAATTTTTTTTTTTTTCTGGATCAGCTCTCATTTTTGATGTTGCTCCGTACTGGGCTGCGGCATGTTTGCCTGTTACTCTGTGAAACACTAATAGAAGCTGTGCCTAAGGTTATTTTAGCCATGCACGATTTGGCAAAAACACTAGGTTTCCAAAAGAAAATTAAGTTTTAAAGTATCCTAACTTTACTATTATAATTTTATAAACTTTTATTGAATGCTTACCATGTGTGACAACACAAAGAGGTGAGAAAACATGGACCTCACTCTCAAAGACATTACAATTTAGTAAAAAAAAAAAAGGAGCTTTAAGAAACAATACAATGTACACAAATTGATGGCATGAAAAAGGGAAGCAAGATATTTATTTATATTTTCTAAGATGAATAATACATAATACTATATTTTAGAAAAATTAACCATTCATATCAAGTCCATCAGTCAACCTTCTTATTTATCTGCCAACAACAGAATCTCCTCTGGCTAGCTGAAGCAGAAAAGGAATTTATTTAAGGATTAGTAGGGAGCTTATAGAAGGTCTGTTAAGAGTCAGAGAGCCAAATTTAGATGACAGAAAGCCAGAAAACAAGCCCAACCACACTTAGGAGGTTCTCCAGGAAAAACTACACGGTCAGCACTAGTTGGCACCTTTGATACCAAGAACCTGGAACAACCAGAAACTCCTACTACCACCTTTATCAAAAAATAAACCCTCTCACTCAAGATTGCTACCTGTTGTTGTTCCCATACAATATCAAGTAAGAAGTATATACTTGCTCATGTACCTCTACCTTACCTGTGAGGGGGTTTGAGAATATTAATTTTCTGGCATCTATCCTGGGAAGTTAAAACTTGTACTATAGGAAATTATAGTACAACTCCAAGACACATAATTGTCAGATTCACCAAAGTTGAAATGAAGGAAAAAATGTTAAGGGCAGCCAGAGAGAAAGGTCGGGTTACCATCAAAGGGAAGCCCATCAGACTAACAGCGGACCTCTTGGCAGAAACCCTACAAGCCAGAAGAGAGTGGGGGCCAATATTCAACATTCTTAAAGAAAAGAATTTTCAACCCAGAATTTCATATCCTGCCAAACTAAGCTTCATAAGTGAAGGAGAAATAAAATACTTTACAGACAAGCAAATGCTGAGAGATTTTGTCACCACCAGACCTGCCCTAAAAGAGCTCCTGAAGGAAGCGCTAAACATGGAAAGGCACAACCGGTACCAGCCACTGCAAAATCATACCGAAATGTAAAGACCATCGAGACTAGGAAGAGACTGCATCAACTAACGAGCAAAATAACCAGCTAACATCATAATGACAGGATCAAATTCACACATAACAATATTAACTTTAAATGTAAATGGACCAAATGCTCCAATTAAAAGACACAGACTGGCAAATTGGATAAAGACTCAAGACCCATCAGTGTGCTGTATTCAGGAAACCCATCTCACGTGCAGAGACACACATAGGCTCAAAATAAAAGGATGGAGGAATATCTACCAAGCAAACGGAAAACAAAAAAAGGCAGGGGTTGCAATCCTAGTCTCTGATAAAACAGACTTTAAACCAACAAAGATCAAAAGAGACAAAGAAGGCCATTACATAATGCTAAAGGGATTAATTCAACAAGAAGAGCTAACTATCCTAAATATATATGCACCCAATACAGGAGCACCCAGATTCATAAAGCAAGTCCTGAGTGACCTACAAAGAGACTTAGACTCCCACACATTAATAATGGGAGACTTTAACACCCCACTGTCAACATTAGACAGATCAACGAGACAGAAAGTCAACAAGGATACCCAGGAATTGAACTCAGCTCTGCACCAAGTGGACCTAATAGACATCTACAGAACTCTCCACCCCAAATCAACAGAATATACATTTTTTTTCAGCACCACACCACACCTATTCCAAAATTGACCATATACTTGGAAGTAAAGCTCTCCTCAATAAATGTAAAAGAACAGAAATTATAACAAACTATCTCTCAGATCACAGTGCAATCAAACTAGAACTCAGGATTAAGAATCTCACTCAAAACCGCACAACTACGTGGAAACTGAACAACCTGCTCCTGAATGACTACTGGGTACATAACGAAATGAAGGCAGAAATAAAGATGTTCTTTGAAACCAACGAGAACCAAGACACAACATACCAGAATCTCTGGGATGCATTCAAAGCAGTGTGTAGAGGGAAATTTATAGCACTAAATGCCCACAAGAGAAAGCAGGAAAGATCCAAAATTGACACCCTAACATCACAATTAAAAGAACTAGAAAAGCAAGAGCAAACACATTCAAAAGCTAGCAGAAGGCAAGAAATAACTAAAATCAGAGCAGAACTGAAGGAAATAGAGACACAAAAAACCCTTCAAAAAATTAATGAATCCAGGAGCTGGTTTTTTGAAAGGATCAACAAAATTGATAGACCACTAGCAAGATTAATAAAGAAAGAAAGAGAAGAATCAAATAGATGCAATAAAAAATGATAAAGGGGATATTACCACTGATCCCACAGAAACACAAACTACCATCAGAGAATATTACAAACACCTCTACGCAAATAAACTAGAAAATCTAGAAGAAATGGATAAATTCCTCAACACATACACCCTCCCAAGACTAAACCAGGAAGAAGTTGAATCTCTGAATAGACCAATAACAGGAGCTGAAATTGTGGCAATAATCAATAGCTTACCAACCAAAAAAAGTCCAGGACCAGATGGGTTCACAGCCGAATTCTACCAGAGGTACAAGGAGGAGCTGGTACCATTCCTTCTGAAACTACTCCAATCAATAGAAAAAGAGGGAATCCTCCCTAACTCATTTTATGAGGCCAGCATCATCCTGATACCAAAGCCTGGCAGAGACACAACAAAAAAAGAGAATTTTAGACCAATATCCTTGATGAACATTGATGCAAAAATCCTCAATAAAATACTGGCAAACAGAATCCAGCAGCACATCAAAAAGCTTATCCACCATGATCAAGTGGGCTTCATCCCTGGGATGCAAGGCTGGTTCAATATATGCAAATCAATAAATGTAATCCAGCATATAAACAGAACCAAAGACAAAAACCACATGATTATCTCAATAGATGCAGAAAAGACCTTTGAAAAAATTCAACAACCCTTCATGCTAAAAACTCTCAATAAATTAGGTATTGATGGGACGTATCTCAAAATAATTGGAAGCATTCCCTTTGAAAACTGGCACAAGACAGGGATGCCCTCTCTCACCACTTCTATTCAACATAGTGTTGGAAGTTCTGGCCAGGGCAATTAGGCAAGAGAAGGAAATCAAGGGTATTCAATTAGGAAAAGAGGAAGTCAAATTGTCCCTGTTTGCAGATGACATGATAGTATATCTAGAAAACCCCATTGTCTCAGCCCAAAATCTCCTTCAGCTGATAAGCAACTTCAGCAAAGTCTCAGGATACAAAATCAATGTACAAAAATCACAAGCATTCTTATACATCAATAACAGACAAACAGAGAGCCAAATCATGAGTGAACTCCCATTCACAATTGCTTCAAAGAGAATAAAATACCTAGGAATCCAACTTACAAGGGATGTCAAGGGCCTCTTCAAGGAGAACTACAAACCACTGCTCAAGGAAATAAAAGAGGATACAAACAAATGGAAGAACATTCCATGCTCATGGGTAGGAAGAATCAATATCATGAAAATGGCCATCCTTCCCAAGGTAATTTACAGATTCAATGCCATCCCCATCAAGTTACCAATGACTTTCTTCACAGAATTGGAAAAAACTACTTTCCAGTTCATATGGAACCAAAAAAGAGCCCGCATCGCCAAGTCAATCCTAAGCCAAAAGAACAAAGCTGGAGGCATCACACTACCTGACTTCAAACTATACTACAAGGCTACAGTAACCAAAACAGCATGGTACTGGTACCAAAACAGAGATGTAGATCAATGGAACAGAACAGAGCCCTCAGAAATAATGCCACATATCTACAACTATCTGATCTTTGACAAACTTGACAAAAACAAGAAATGGGGAAAGGATTCCCTATTTAATAAATGGTGCTGGGAAAACTGGCTAGCCATATGCAGAAAGCTGAAACTGGATCCCTTCCTTACACCTTATGCAAAAATCAATTCAAGATGGATTAAAGACTTAAATGTTAGACCTAAAACCATAAAAACCCTAGAAGAAAACCTAGGCATTACCATTCAGGACACAGGCATGGGCAAGGACTTCATGTCGAAAACACCAAAAGCAATGGCAACAAAAGCCAAAATTGACAAATGGGATCTAATTAAACTAAAGAGCTTCTGCACAGCAAAGGAAACTACCATCAGAGTGAACAGGCAACCTATAAAATGGGAGAAAATTTTCGCAACCTACTCATCTGACAAAGGGCTAATATCCAGAATCTACAATGAACTCAAACAAATTTACAAGAAAAAAACAAACAACCCCATCAAAAAGTGGGCGAAGGACATGAACAGACACTTCTCAAAAGAAGACATTTATGCAGCCAAAAAACACATGAAAAAATGCTCATCATCACTGGCCATCAGAGAAATGCAAATCAAAACCACAATGAGATACCATCTCACACCGGTTAGAATGGCAATCATTAAAAAGTCAGGAAACAACAGGTGCTGGAGAGGATGTGGAGAAATAGGAACACTTTTACACTGTTGGTGGGACTGTAAACTAGTTCAACCCTTGTGGAAGTCAGTGTGGCGATTCCTCAGAGATCTAGAACTAGAAATTCCATTTGACCCAGCCATCCCATTACTGGGTATATACCCAAAGGACTATAAATCATGCTGCTATAAAGACACATGCACACGTATGTTTATTGCAGCATTATTCACAATAGCAAAGACTTGGAACCAACCCAAATGTCCAACAACGATAGACTGGATTAAGAAAATGTGGCACATATACACCATGGAATACTATGCAGCCATAAAAAATGATGAGTTCATGTCCTTTGTAGGGACATGGATGAAATTGGAAATCATCATTCTCAGTAAACTATCGCAAGAACAAAAAACCAAACACTGCATATTCTCACTCATAGGTGGGAATTGAACAATGAGAACACATGGACACAGGAAGGGGAACATCACACTTCGGGGACTGTTGCGGGGTGGGGGGAGGGGGGAGGGATAGCATTGGGAGATATACCTAATGCTAGATGATGAGTTGGTGGGTGCAGCGCACCAGCATGGCATACATATGTAACTTACCTGCACGTTGCGCACATGTACCATAGAGCCTAAAGTATAATAATAATAATAATAATAATAATAATAATAAAAAAGAAAAAAAATGCCACAAGGTAAAGAATAAATAATATAGTGCACTTTAAGTTCATGCCGCCAAGCCTGGCACATAATAAGTACTCAATAAATGTTGGGTATTTTTTTGTTAATAATTATTGAATGAAGTATAGGACACGAAAAAAAAAAAAAAGGAAATTACCAAAATATAAGAAAGCTATTTAAAAATGCTGGGTGGCCACAAATGATGAATATATTTTTAATTAAGTCACTGCTACTTTGTGTTATAGAGAATATGAAAATAAATCACTTAATTATAAAGTCATAGTATTTATTTTACAAAAATAATCACTGGAGTTTAAAAATCTGTTTCAATTCCAGTGATTTCCAAATCAGTAAAATACCAGTAAGTTTGTAAAAGTACATGAAATAAAGAGTACTAACAAAATACACACTGGCTGGGCATGGTGGCTCATGCCTGTAATCCCAACACTTTGGAAGGCCAAGGCGGGAGGATGGCTTGAGCCCAGGAGTTCGAGACCAGTCTGGGAAATATAGTGAGACCTCGTCTTTACAAAAAATGTAAAAATTTGCCAAGTGTGGTGGTCATGCCTGTAATCCCAGCTACTTGGGAGGCTGAGGTGGGAGGATAACTTGAGCCTAGGAGGTGGAGTCTGCAGTGAGTCGTGATCACATCACCCCAGCCTGGGAGACAGAGTGAGAACCTGTCTCAAAAAAAACCCACAAACAAAAAAAAATTCACTATTTCTGAAAATCCAAATAGTTTTGCAAAAAAGGAACAGTGAACAGATCTAGTATGTTTAAGACAACTAAAGTAGACTTTAGTTATCAAAACTGCTACCTAATAATGTCATATTCCAGATTAATAGAAATTTACTTGAGGAGAACCAATTGCCAATTTTCATTGATTTTATTTTATTTTTTAAGTATCTAAAATGGCCGGTATGGTGGCTCACACCTATAATTCCAGCACTTTGGGAGGCCGAGGAGGGTGGATCACCTGAGGTCAGGAGTTTGACACCAGCCTGGGCAACATGGTGAAATCCCATCTCTATTAAAAATACAAAAATTAGCTGGGCATAGTGGCAGCACCTGTAGCCCTAGCTACTCAGGAGAATCACTTGAATCCGGGAAGTGGAGGTTGCAGTGAGCCAAGACTGCACCATTGCACTACAGCCTGGGCAACAAAGCAAGACTCCATCTCAAAAAAAAAAAAAAAAAAAAAAGAAGTATCTTAAATGTGTTATCTACTTTCCTGTTTAATAAACAAGGTATACAACATATTATTCAATCATTCCTTAATGGCTTTAGGTCTTCATTATAAACAGAATGTGGTGGTGGTTATGATTAGCTTAAAGACTATTTCAGCAATAAATTAATCAGCTCTTTCACTGAATTTTCTCAGACTTTCACTTAGAGGGCTGCTGTCTCCTAAATCAACACGGTCTCTCTACACCAGTTCCCCTAAGACTGCCTGTTGTCCTACCAGCATTTTCTTGAAGATGGCCAGACTACCAAGCCTTTCTCAGTATTTATTCCTCTCTGTTCAACAGGCCATCACTCGCCATCTCCTTTATACTGGTGTCCAATGCTGTCCAAACTAATAAAGACAGCAATAGAGGAATGTCAGGATTTTTAATCTGGCAATGTAAGAAGCCATTATTTTGATAGCATATACTGCACAAGGAAGGTAATCAGCCTACTGTATAACAATCAAAATATAGAGTGGGGAGCTTCCTTCCTTTAAATGGAATAGGTAACAAATTAGAAACCAAATTGTTAACATTTAAAGATTGCAAAAAATTTCTGTAGACCAGGGTTGGTTTAAAAAAACTTCACACACATACACACACACACACACACACACATATATATATATATATAGAGTAAAAATTTAAAAATAATCTACTTTTGAGTTTGTGTCTGCCCAGATGATCAGCTGTAAATTATCAGATGTCCATCAGATACCAGATAAAGTATTACCATATTAAAATATATACTAAATTTTCAGGATACTGCTATCTTGATCTCAAACTTCTGACATAACAGGTGTTTTAACCTACTTAACAAAGTGAAAACTGTTTTCCCCACTTCTTATGCCAAAGGTTTTAATGAAAACAACAACAATAACAAAAATAACAAAATACCTTCCTCTGTCTTCTAACATGACCTTCCTATGATTTCAAAGTCCCTTCCCTATCTAAATTTATGAAATCTATACTCTCAGCTAGTCTCTGACTAACTCTTGACAGGGTATTAGATTGACAGATTAGATTGTTTGCCTCTAGATCCATTCTCCATCCTTCACTGTAAGGTTTATCTGTATCAATAGGCAACCTCATTCTCAGTCTTCCCTTGGGTTCATCAATGGAGAGACCTGGGAGGTAACCAGAAAGATAAAAGAAAGTGGGATGAAGCATTTATTTCCCTGGCTCCCTCCTCATGAGGTTGCCTTGGGCTTTGTCCTTCAATAGAAGTATCTTCTCAAAACAGTCTCTTCTCTGTAACTGTTTCCTGGGTACCAGTTACTCTCTCTGCTTGCCCTGGTTACAGCCTCATTTCTTAAGATTCTGCTACATTGTAACCCCTTTGAAAATAAACCCTCTTTGAAATATCCTAATTTGAATGTGCCACATGTTTCCTGGCAGAGGAGAGACACTGATACCAACACTGATAGATACGACATCCAGAGAAGATATTAAGCAGGCAGTTAGGTCTGAAACGTAAAGGAGAGACCTGGACTATCTATCTATCTATCTATCTATCTATCTATCTATCTATCTATCTATCCATCCATCCAATCTATTTATCATCAATTAATCTATCTATCTATCTAATTTAATCTATCCATCTCTGTGTCCATCCTCAAGGGAGACACAAGAATGTTTACTATAGCATTCTATAATAATGAAACAACAGAAATACTTCAAAATGTCCATCTCTTCTGGAAAATGGATACACTGAAATACAGTCACATGATGTAATACTATTATATAGTTATTATATAAGGCTTGAAATAAACTAGAACAGTTCAACATGAATAAAGCTCAGATATGTAAATAAATGGAAACAGAAAGTTGTAAGGGATAAAAGACTATACTTTGGGTAAAGTGTACACTGCTCGGGTGATGGGTGCAACAGAATCTCAGAAATCACCACTAAAGAACTTATTCATATAACCAAACACCATCTGTTCCCCAAAAACCTACTGAAATTTTATGTATGTATGTATGTATGTATGTATCTATGTATATGTGTGTGTGTGTATATATATATATTTTTAAAGTTGCCAATTATATGAAGGTTAAAGACATGCAAAACAATGTTATATATTATCTACAAATATATACCTATGTAATTAAAACATTAAAAATGCATGGAAATGACCACTTTTTGTGGTCATGATGAAGTAATTGAACCAAACTTACCCTCCTACTGTAAGCAGCTACAAACTGAACACAATATATAAAACATACATTTTCAGACACTGGACAAACAGTGCAGGACTGTGATCACCAAGAGAAGTGAAACAAATGAGATGATCCCTACAACTGCCCAGTGCTAGGACAGTTGGCTTGAATAGTTGTCCCCTCCAAAACTCGTGTTGAAATTTAATCCACAATGTGGCAGTATTGAGAGGTGGGGCCTTCAAGAGGTTATTGGGTCATGAGGGTTCTGCCCAAATGAGTGGATTAATGAGGTATCATGGGAATGGGGCTGATGGCTTTATAAGAAGTGAGACTTGAGCTAGCACACTCAGCCCCCTCACCATGTGATGCCTTGTGCAGTTTCGGGACTCTGCAGAGAGTTGCCACCAGCAAGATGACTACCAGATGTACTGCCTGACCTTGGACTTCACATCCTCTATAACTATAAAAAATAAATTCTTTCTCTTCATAAATTACCCAGTTTCCAGTATCCTGTTATAAGCAACAGAAAATAAACTAAGACATCCAGCTTTCTGACTGAAGGCAGTTTTTAGACTATGAGAACAGAAAGTCGGGAACAGGGAGTCCAGCGGAGTGGAGTTGAGGGGATAGAGATTGGCATCTGGGGAGGATGAAGCACCTGGAAGTTGTGAGATAATTCCAAAAAGAAGGAAGTTATTATACAGAACAGAAATCTATATTGTATTTTAAATTTTGAATTTTTTAAATTGTGGTATTGTTATTTTTATTTTTTTCCCCAAATATGGGAAATATTTGGGAAATAAGCAGTTGGTTGAATCAGTGCATGTGGAACCTACTGACAGGGAGAGCCGACTGTCCTGGTTGTGACTTCCTAAACTCCACAAAGTTAAATCTGACCAGAATATTATAAGGTAGCAATTCGGACAGCCACACAAACTGGGGAGGTAACTGAGTTCTGACCAGCTGAAGCAGAAAGTCCTCAGTCACCACTTATGGGCATTTAGCAGAGGCCTGAGAGGCATTATGCTGTTGTAGGGCTGAACTGGAGTGAAGGCTATTTCAGACACACCCTAAAACAGCTTAAAACCTGGACTTTTCAAACTGTTCTACAAGAAACTTAACTGCTTGCCAGAACAAAGCCTAATCCTCTTCAAAGGAAGTAAATAAAACTCCAGACTCAACAAAGCAATGTTCACAATGTCTAATTTCCAATAAAAATTATTGGACATGCCAAGAAGCATAAAAATATAACCAGGAGAAAAACAACACAAAGACTTAGAAATTACAAAGACGATGAAGTTAGAGATTAGAAATTAAAACATGAAGATAATAAGAGAAATGAAGATATATAAAAAACAGAACTAAATGTAACTTTTAGAGATAAAAAAATTATATTCAGTAAACAGTTCACTGGATTAGACACTGCAGAAGAAAATATGAGCAACCTGGAAAAGAGCACAGAGAAGACTGAAAGTCTATGGATCAAAGAAGCGAAATGAACCTCAAGCAAGATAAACACAAACATACACACATAAGCTCACACCAAATGCACATAACAAATTGCTGAAAGCTAATTATAAAGAGAAAATCTTAAAGGCAGTTAGAGAAATAAGACAGACCACTCACATAGGAACAAAGATAAGGAAGTTAGCAGGCTTCTTTTAAAAAACTATGCATAGTAAAACATGTCATACTTAAAGAGCTGATAGGAAAAAACCTGTCAATACAGAGTCATATATGTATATGCATTACACACACACACACACACACACACACACACACACACACACACACACCCCCTCTCCATCCTTCAAGATGTAAGGAAAAATAAAAATTTTTTCAGACAAGAAAAAACTCAGATTTCATTGTTGGCAGACCTATATTACAAGAAATGCTAAAAGAGCTCTTTAGACAGTAGAAAAATGATATCAGATGGTATCATGGATCAACATAAAGGAAGGCAGAATGTTGGGTAGGGTAAATGTATGGATTAAATATAAAATACTTCTTTTCATTCTTTGATTTCTTCAAAACACAACTATTTAAAGCACATACAATAACAGTGTATTGGGGGTTTAAAACACATGTAGAAGGAAGGCATATGACAATAGCACAAAGAATGAAAAATGGTATACAGAGGCATACTGTCAAGTGGTACAGCATTATTTGAAACTAACCATGATTAAAGCACATCCTGTAAATCCTACAGAAACTACTTTGAAAAAAATAAAACAACGAGGCAGAGCATTATAATAGGCCAACACTGGAGATAAAATGGAATATTAAAGAATGTAAGAAATATTACCAGGGATAAAAAGGGACATAATAAGAAAGAAGTCAATACATCAAAAAACATAAAAGACATAAGTATCTATGCATCTAATAGCATAGTTTCAAATTACATGAAGCAAAACCTGACAAAACTCAGAGAAGACAAAAGGTTACTGTACTAAAGTTTGTATTTCTACATATATTAGCAATAAATAATTGTAAATTAAATTTTAAAATGACTTACAGTTGCATAAAAACCATGAAATATGTAGGGAAAAAGGTAACCAAATATGTAAAAAATGTGCACACTGAAAACTACAAAATATAGCTAAGAAAAAAAGAAAACAAAACAATTATCCAGAAATTGATAACTTCCATGTAATATCAATCAACCTTCCCAGGCTTTTTCTGTAGAAATTAACAATATGATTTCAAAATTACACAAAAAGTGAAGGTCCTAGTATAGACAAACGAATTTGAAAAAAAAAACCCCATAAAGTTGGAAGACATGCTATTTAATTTCAAGACATACTGTAAAGTTATAGTAATCAAATCAATATAGTGCTAACATAAAGATACAGCTATAGCTAAATGAAACAGAACACAGTTCAGAAAGACTCACAAATAATACGTTCAATTGCTTTTCAACAAAGATGCAAAGGTAATTCAGTGGTGAAAGAATAGTTTTTGTTCAACAAATGATACTGAAGGAACTGGCTATCCATATGAAAAAAAGTAAAGTTTTTCCTTACTTCATACCACACACAAAAATTAACTTCAAAAGAATAAACATAACCAGAAAAACCAAAACTTAAAAAATTCTAGAACAAAAATTTCCATAACCTTGGGTATGCTAAGATTCCTTAGGTAGGTCCACAAAAACATTAAAAAATGGATGATTCGAACTTCCAAGACAAAAACCTTCTCCAAAAACACTGAAAATGAAGGCCATGGACTGAGAAAACACTTGTGAACACATATATCTGACAAAGGGCTTATATCCAGAATACATAAAGAAGTCTTGGCTGGGCGCGGTGGCTCACACCTGTAATCCCAAAACTGTGGGAGGCCCAGGTGGGCAGATCACCTGAGGTTGGGAGTTCAAGACCAGCCTGACCAACATGGAGAAACTCCACCTCTACTAAAAATACAGAATTAGCCGGGTGTGGTGGTGCTTGCCTGTAATCCCAGCTACTCAGGAGGCTGAGGCAGGAGAATCGCTTGAACCTGGGAGGCAGAGGTTGTGGTGAGCCAAGATTGTGCCACTGCACTCTAGCCTGGGCAACAACAGCAAAACTCCGTCTCAAAAAAAAAAAAAAAATTCTTACAGTTCAATAATAAAATGCATGGGAATGAGAAACAAAAAAGTTAAGATGGGGTATCTTCTGTAACAGAAGTACAAGGAAACTAGATGGCATTTATGGCTAATTCTTAAAAAAAAAAATTGTTGGGTTGTGGGCACATAGGCTTTTTAAAAATTATTATTATTATTTTAAGGTCAAGGATACAAGTGCAGGACGTGCAGGTTTGTTACACAGGTAAACATGTGCCATGGTGGTTTGCTGCACCTATCAACCCATCACCTAGGTATTAAGTTCAGCATGCATTAGCTATTTATCCTGATGCTCTCCCACCCCCCACCCCACTTACAGGCCCCAGTGTGTGTTGTTCCCCTCCCTGTGTCCATGTGTTCTCACTGTTGAGCTCCCACTTATAAGTGAGAACATGTGGTGTTTAGTTTTCTGTTCCTATGTTAGTTTGCTGAGGATAATGGCTTCCAGCTTCATCCATGTCCCTGCAAATGACATGATCTAATTCCTTTTTATGGCTGCATAGTATTCCATGGTCTGTATGTACCACATTTTCTTTATCTAGTCTATCATTGCTGAGCATTTGGGTTGATTCCATGTCTTTGCTATTGTGAATAGTGCTGCAATGAACATAGGCGTGCACGTACCTTTATAACAGAATGATTTATATTCCTTTGGGTTATATACCCAGTAATGGAATTGCTGGGTCAAATGGTTCTAGATCTTTGAGGAATCATCATACTGTCTTCCACAATGGCTGAACTAATTTACATTCCCACCAACAGCGTAAAAGCCTTCCTACTTCTCCACAGCACAGGCTTTAATTTTATTTATTCTTTGTTCTATGCTTTAAATATTTTATAATTTAAAACGTTAACACTAAAAGAGATAGCTTAATTCATATAACTCCATTAAATTATCATAGTTACTATGATATTTAACAGAGGGTTTTCCTCCCATGGCTTATTCTCCCATGTTTATTTGATGTCAGGGCACACATAGATTGATTCATATTCATAGTTTCCTACTACCCATTCCTGCTTGGATATGTAAATGTTTTCATTATCATATTAAACAATTTATTCAAAATGAATTCACTGCTTTTTCCCCTACCTGGACTCACATTTTCAAGCTCTTCTATTTTCTTTGCTAGTTTTACCATTTTACAAATCAAAAAATGGTATACTGCTTAGAAGCACAAGCTCTAGAGCCAGACTGATTGGGTTCCAATCTTGAGTTCACTACTCAAAAACTGTATGACCTTGGGCAAGTTACTTAATCACTCTGTGCCTCAGGATAAATGCTGAATACAAGGAAGGTGCTTAGAGCTAAACCTGGCAAATACTCATGCTCAATAAACGTTAGCCATTCTTTTTTTATCTTATTGTTTATATCACTACTATTATTACAACTACTTTTTGACTTATCTTTGTCTCTTCCTTTGTTCTCCCTATATCAAAGAAGATACTAAGTCCTATTAATTGTTCTCAGGACAATCTGATTTCTTCCAGTTTCTGGTGACCAGTATTGGAGGTGGTGACCAGTAGTGGAGATGTAGACTACTACAGCCTTCTTCGTACAAGCCTTCCTTTTCTTCAATTCTCCCCATTCCAATCTACTGTACACTACTGTCAAGTTAATCTTTACCCCTTTCCATAAGCCCTCCTTTCCTATAGTAGGAGTAGTTCTGTGAAGCTCTGCACAAGGGAAAAAAAAATACTTTACAGCAGGTTTCCAAATTAATTACTGCTGGAAAAAGTATGATGGTAGAAAGTCTCAAGGCTTAGTTTTAATCCTACAAATTTCAAAGCAAGTTACATTTATTATTACAAGAAGAGCAACAAAATATTATAAATTGCTTCTGACCAGCATTAACAAGTCCTTATAACATTAGTAATCACTCCTAACATAGTTAGCAATTTGATTTAGTACTATAAAAATAACTAGTTTTTTTTTTGTTTGTCAGTATAGAAACATCAGTGTCACTTACCTCTCTGGGCCCTGTTCTCTTTTTATAAATTAAAAAGTTATATAAATGCCATCACTCTTATGCTCCCAGACCCTAGAAGCTACCACTAATTGAGCACACTTTTTCCTGATCAGCCCAGAGTAAGCACAGTTATCCAGGATATTAATTCCAATGGAGGAACGGGCAGAGGCGAATTTATGTCATGCTTGAACTACATAATCTCTGGAGTTTCTCCTGATTTTAAAGGTCTGTGATTCTGTTCTAAAACTACAAACCTATAGAAAATTCCTCTAATTTAAAACTTATAATTCACTTGAGAATGAATACTACTAGAAATCTAGAAAGCAGTCTGAAATATTCTGTAGAAATTATTTTTGTATAGCTTCAAGATAAGTGGTTTTAAATTTTAAAATTTTAAACAAATTTTATTGTGATATTTCATTATGAATTCATACTTTTGTAACAATGCATTTTGGAACACTACTAAAATGGGCCCAGAAATCTGATATGGGCACATAAAAATTATGCAGCTGAAATTATGAAATTTTTTTTTTTAACGTTTACCTTTTTTCTTCTTTTGCTCTCAGCTGTTCTTCCTGTCTCAAAACTTGAACCATTATAGATTCAAAAACTCCACTTGTCAAGCCTGCCAAACTTCGCGGTGTTGACCGACGCCTTGTTGAGGTACATGCAGTTCCCTTCTCATCCTCCAATCCATAATAGCCTCTAGAAGTAACTGCTATCGTTGTCTTTTCTCTCAAGTGCCTTGGAGAAGAATAAGTCAATTCACAAGGTCAAATCTTCTGGATAAGCAATAAACCCCCTTAGCCAGCAACTTAAGAATCCCTTTTGCTAAACACATAAAAGTATTTAAACCTTACTTAGCTTTGTTCTAAATTTTTATCCTCCCTACACAATTTCTCATACTCCTTATGTCATAAAATCAGTCAGAGTGATAGTCTCTTCCCTACATTAAAAAAAAAAAAAAATCTGAGACCGAAGCATTTAAAATATTGACTAAAGCACTATCTCTTTAATAGAAAACAAAGTTTATTGTTTGCAACATATTTCATACTATCTATTATTGGTATGAGAAAATGTACAATAATACAGAAACATTTGGAAAAAGAAAATGTAAAATGATACATAAACACTTTGAAAAAATTATAAACAGCCAGGTGCGGTGGCTCATGCCTGCAATCTCAGCAATTTGGGAGGCCGAGGCAGGCGGATCATCTGAGGTCGGGAGTTTGAGACCAGCCTGACCAACATGGAGAAGCCCTGGCTCTACTAAAAATACAAAATTAGCTGGGCGTGGTGGCACATGCCTGTAATTCCAGCTACTCAGCAGGCTAAGGCAGGAGAATCACTTGAACCAGGAGGAGGCAGAGGTTGTGGTGAGCCGAGATCACGTCATTGCACTCCAGCCTGGGCAACAAGAGAGAAACTCTGTCTCATTTAAAAAAAAAAAAAAAAAAAAAACCACACACACAAAAATTAGTCAGGCATGGTGGTGAGCGCCTGTAGACCCAATTATTAATATATTAATACTTGGGAGGCTAAGGTGGGAGGACTGATGCTTGGGAGGTTGAGGCTGCAATGAGCTGAGATCGTACCACTCCACTCCAGCCTGGGTGACAGAGATCCTACCTCAAAAAAAAAAAAAAAGAAAGAAAATTTATATAAATTAAAAGTTGACCCTATAGTTATATTTCCCTGCTTTCCTACAGGCTTTAACATAAAATAGGCTAAAGGTTCATTAAAATGTATATCCTTTTTTTTTTTTTTTTTGGAGACAGAGACTCTGTCACCCAGGCTGGGGTGCAGTGGCATGATCCTGCAGCTTCAACCTCCCTGTGCTCAGGTGATCCTCCCACCTCAGCCTCTTCAGTAGCTGGGACCACAGGCATGTGCCACCATGCCTGGCTAACTTTTGTAATTTTGTAGAGACAGGATTTCACCATGTTGCCCAGGCTGGTCTTGAATGCCTGGGCTCAAGCAATCAGCCCACCTTGGCCTCCCAAAGTGCTGGGATTACAGGCATGAGCCACCCCACCCAGCCAAACATAAATCTTTATGACATAAAATATAATAATTGAAGTCCTGTCCTCCTTGGACTATGTCCAGAGTGATTTATTACACTAAATTAGAATAACTTTGTAACAACCTTACCCTCAGTGCCATCTAGGTCCCATGAACAGTATGAGTGTAGGATTCTACCAAACTGTAGCACCATTATGTGTTTTCTCTGTTATAAGGAGATAACACTATAACTAATTCAGCTTTAATTAGGGTATGAACGTTAAATTGGTTTTCCAAAAATACTGAAGAATTTGGGCTAATCTAGCATACCATTTTAGGCTGTGATCCTTCAGTATACAATGGCATACATCTGTATGATAGCTAATTGGGCCGGGAGTAAGGAATTGTGGACCCAGGGAAGATAGCTAACTGGCAACAACAGATACTGAATGGGTATACTTGAATTTATTTTAGTATAATATTTTTAGTAGGTGAATTAATTAGCTATGTAATTTTAACTACTTCTTTAATACTGATGAAAGAGAACATTAATGGACAATATTGCATTGAAAAATAATGACATCTCAGAGGTCACAGCAGGTATGTAGAGCATTGAGGATAAAAATTCAGTAAGTACACAGAACACTGGGGATAAGGAAAATTGAGAAAAATGGCAAGTTACATGGCTACATTGTTATATAAGGTCAGAAACTGTATTTTACTTTTTAATTTCAGTTTTATAAGTAGATAAGATAAAGTTATAAACTTTCTAAATCAGTATTTTCTCAGAACAAACACCAAAGAGAAAGTAATATCCTTTATTACTCATCACAAATTAAAATTTATGAGCTTTGATATTTATTACTCATAATTAAAAGAAAATCCAACCAACCATGGTGCTGTTTCTCTCTCACCAACATGTAAAGATAAAAAAGACTGATAGTACTCAGTATTGGAAAGGATGTAAGGAAGGAAAAATTCTTAAACAACATTAGTAGAAGTGTAAACTGGCAGTCTTTCTAGCAGTCAATTTAGTAATAATCATTAAAGTTTAACATGAACATATCCTTAGACCCATCATGCTTCTCGGAATTTATCCTACAGATGCAATGCAACAACTACGACCAAGAACACTCAGAATATTGCCTGTTATTTTTTAAAAACACTGGAAACATAAATGTTTTTCAATATGAGACAGATTAAATAATGTACTGAACACTACAACATGGAATAGCATCCATCCATTAAAAGGAATCAAGTATATGTATATGTATTCACTGTTAAAGATGTCCATATTACACTGCTAAATGTAAAAAAGAAGTTTCTGAACAAAATATATTTTTTAACCCAAAAAGAATTATATATGTGCATGTGTGTTTTTTTTTGTGTGTATATATATATATCATGCATGTACAGACACACTATTAGATGCCATATGTGTATTAGTTTTCATATGATATGTACACATACACCTAGTAGTATATCTGTACATGCATCTAGTAGTGTGTCTATACACGCATGAGTTCAAACTCTCATCTAGACTACTGCAGTTGCTTTGTGACAGGCCTCCTGGCTTCTGCTCTGATATTTCTAGAGTCTATTCATATAGCAACCCAGGTAATCCCTTTAAAAAGCAAACCAGGGCCGCGTGCGATGGCTCACGCCTGTAATCCCAGCACATTGGGAGGCCAAGGCGGGTGGATCACCTGAGGTCAGGAGTTCCAGACCAGCTTGGCCAATATGGTAAAACACCATCTCTACTAAAAATACAAAAATTAGCTGGGCCTGATGGCATGTGCGCCTGTAGTCCAAGCTACTCGGGAGGCTGAGGCAGGAGAATCATTTGAACCTAGGAGGCGGAGGTTGCAGTGAGCCAAGATCGCGCCATTGCATTCCAGACTGGGCGACAGAGAAAGACTCTGTCTCAAAAAAAAAAAAAAAAGAATGCAAATCAGATGCCATTACCTTGCTTTGTCTCCTCCAAAGTCTTCCAGTTAGAATAATCTAAAGTTCTTATGACCTCCAAGACCTAGCATGATACGGCCTTCACCTACCTCTCCAGGCCTAATTTTCTGCCATTCTGACCTTAGCTCTTTGTATTCCAGCCACAAAACTCTCCATTTTATTCTCAGTCATACCAACACATCTGCTTCCATGCATCTTTGCACTTGATCTCTCTCCTTTAAGACACTCTTCCTCCAGATACTCATATGGCTACACTCTATCACTTCATTCAAGTCTCTGTTCAGATGCCACAACATCTGAAAGACCTTCCCTAACTAAGTTATTTAATAAACGATACCCTATCACTCTCTATTCTTACACTAGTTTCTTTTTCATGTCACTTATCACTACATTGCATTATATAATTACCATTTATTTGGTAATTATCTAACAAAATGAAAGCTCCAAGAGGATAGGAACTTTGTTTTGTTAATGACTGTCATCATGCCCTCAAATTGTGCCCTGTATATCTATATGTGCATAGAAAGTATTTGGAAGAACACAAGCCAAGTTATTTATTTTCCATTTTAAATTCATACACATAATTAAGGTTTAAAAATTCCAGTCATCTATATTGTCCATAGTAAAAGAACCCTGATTAAACATGTTACTATCTACTTGAGTTCCATTAATCAGTGAATAAAATAAGATAAAAAAATAAATCTTACCTTTCAAATAGGATTGTCAAATAATCAATGGCCAAATAAATACACTAAAATAGCTCTCCCATTGCAAAAATTCAAGCTTTTTTTCTGTCTATTAGGGAAATCATTTCATGAAATCTGACAATAGTTTGAAAATAATAATATACTGCCATCCATAAGCAAACACTAACCAATAATTATGGTTACTTATTGAGTTTTACATTTACTTTCTTTCCTCCCCCTTTTTTTTTTTTTAACACAAAGCATGTGAAGTCTTTTCTGTGTTAATACATTCCAAATTTCAGAATTCAGAGGCTTGATTCTGTTTAAAATTATTACAATAAGTCTTAACAAGACAGTGAATTGATATTAAGCTTTACTTATAGTTAATATACAAACCGACACCTACTCCCCTACTAAAAATAGATGTTTGAACACTTTTGCATTATGTGATTTTCTTTTGCTATCAAAAACAATGTACATGTGTCACCTATAAAAATTCTATCAGCACACTTAAAACTCAGGGTTATCTAATCTGCTTAAAAATATTCTAAATGAAGCCGGGTGCCGTGGCTCACGCCTGTAATCCCAGCACTTTGGGAGGCCAAGGCGGGTGGATCAAATGAGGTCAGGAGTTTGAGATCAGCCCGGCCAACATGGTGAAACCCCATCTCTACTAATAATAAAAAATTAGCTGGGCATGGTGGCATGCGTCTGTAGTCCCAGCTACTCGGGAGGCTGAGGCAGGAGACTTGCTGGAACCTGGGAGATGGAGGCTGCAGTGAGCCGAGATCTCACCACTGCACTATAGCCTCGGTGACAGAGTGAGACTCCGTTTAAAAAAAAAAAAAAAAAAAAAAACTAAATGAAGAGTTTCAATCACTTAGTTCACCTATCCATTTAAATATATTAAAATGCAACTTTAGCCCTAAGGGTCCTGGAAAGAAATAGATAATATGTAAAAA
Organism: Pongo pygmaeus; assembly: GCF_028885625.2. NCBI lineage: Eukaryota > Metazoa > Chordata > Mammalia > Primates > Hominidae > Pongo > Pongo pygmaeus. The sequence goes on along the minus strand of NC_072386.2, from coordinate 51,742,897 downwards.
GATGTGATGTTTATTTAATGAAGGGACTATTTACAAATGTGCAGGCAAGGTTGAGAGAAAATAGGAAGGGATAGTGAAGCACTCCAGGGCTAGCCACAGCAGAGAACTATTTTACCACTCTAAGCCCAATAGGGGGAGGAGAGTGAATAGTTACTGGAACCCAGAGACCGGTGACTGTAGGAGAAGGCCATAACGATGGAGCACAGTTACTGACAACTTGCAACCCAGCAAAAAGGAAGCTGTAGGAATAAATATGTCTGTCCTCTCTGTCCTCCTGTCAGTCCCTCCTATTGGCTGAACCCAATCAGAAGTCAGAGGTCAAGGCATACCAGTTTGATCCTTATAAATCAGCCTTCTGGGGCACAGAGCACAGTGCACAAGGGCAGAAAATGCATTTACAGGGGCAAATGGAGATTAACAGCACAGCACACCTTAGGAATAGTTTTCAAGAGCAACTAATTAAATTAGTAAAGACAGAAAATTTTACTAGGGAATTTCGACAAAAAAATTTGCATATTTGATAGATAAGCATCATCCATCTAAGCTTCTGTCTACATTTATGTATCTTTACAAGCTCTGTGCTACAACAGCCATTAAAACTAAGTATCAAAACAAACCTAACTTAAAACAAGCCTTTCAAATAGCTCTACAGCCAAGTATGAAACCAACATTCTCAAAACTAAGTATCACAATGCCCTCACCAAAAACTTTTTATACCATCAATAATGTTAAAAAAATTTTTAAATATGCTTATTTACTCTCTCATTTTAAGTATCTAGTTTAGCTTATGTTTTATAATATATAAAACATAATAGTAAAGTATCCATATATGATTTATAAATAAATATGCATAACTGAAGGTACATATTCAAAATGTTTGCTGCTTGAGAAGCTAGATCATGAAAGTCCGGAGACCACTGCTCTTATCTGCAGCTATAAGCTACCTCATACACAAAAAGGTTTTCAGGAAAAGAAGAAGTCTTCATATCCACAAAAAAGCATTTATCAAAGACCATTAAACTTACTTTGTACTTGATTTTTACCTTCTATTTTCCCAGTCATTACCTTATTCCCCCTGAATTTCTTTTTCGTCTTCCTTCAGACCTCCAGTCCCTTGTCTGACTCTCATTTGCCATAACATAATTCAACTTCTTTTAGCTATTCATATAGATAACCAGTTGAAACCCATAATACATGACTAACCTCTTCTCTTATCTCCCTGGACCAATTATATTTCTGTCTCAGGCATGTAGCCTCTCTCTTACATCTCAGCCAAAAGCCCCTTCACTCCTATACTTCTCCTACTGAGCAGGGTAGGAAAAAATAATCCCCTTATAGTCTGTTGTCTAACTATAACCTCAGCTGGGCTCAACTGTACCTAATATGACTTCTTTGAAGGTGGTCAACTCCCTCTTTCATTCTCCATAACAGCAACTTCAAATGCTATCATTATTCATTTTTTTTTTTTTTTTTTTTGAGATGGGAGTTTTGCTATTGTTGCCCAGGCTGGAGTGCAATGGCGCCAACTCGGCTCACTGCAACCTCCGCCTCCCTGGTTCAAGCAATTCTCCTGCCTCAGCCTCCTGAGTAGCTGGGATTACAGGCATATGCCACCATGCCCGGCTAATTTTCAGTATTTTCAATAGAGATGGGGTTTCTCCATGTTGGTCAGGCTGGTCTCGAACTCCTGACCTCAGTTGGTCCACCCGCCTTGGCCTCCCAAATTGCTGGGATTAGAGGCGTGAGCCACCACGCCGGCCCAAATGTTATCACTATTCAAAAGCTTCATTCCATCACCTCACAGGTGACTTTGCCCACAGCTTATTTCAGAGAAAATGGCAGTTTTTAAGTAAGAGCTCCATTAACTTCCTGCTTCTCAAAAACCAAAATTATCTAAATCCAGGCCCATCCTTACTTTATGTTTCAGTGAAAAACGTGCCTCCAATCCTCTGATGAAAAATGAATCACTACACAGGTCTTCAGAATTTGTATTTCATTAATAATCTTCTGAGTCTTCAGACTCTCTTTCTCTATCTGTTAGCTGCTTTAGCATATAAACAAGTCCAAGTTTCCCTGAGGAACATCTAAACTGCTGACCCAATTCATCTTTCATTCACATCTCAATCTATAATGTGGCATCTGCTTGGAGCTACTCCACTGAAATCCCTCTTCCCAAAGATCTACCAGTTAGGAAATGCAAAGGATATTTTTCAGTTCTTATTTTAGTCAACCTTTCTATACCATCTGGTCACTCTTTTGTTAAGAACTTGAATTGGACTTTGCAGAAAGAACAGTTTTAGATAGATAGGAAAGAGTGGAGAGAGAATACTAAATAAAGACAAAAATATTCATTCATATTATTCAAATATATTCATCAAAATATTTACTGAGCAACAGGGATTTAGCAAAGAACACGCTAACAATTTGTACATATGGAATTAAAAGTATAAACATCAAAGATGACTGATATATTCAGGCTGAAACAATGATAACACCACTGACAAAAATGTGAAAAGTCAAAAAGAAAAAACAGGAAAGCTGGGAAGGAGATTTGCGTTAGAAACATACTCAGTTTTTAACATTTTGAGATAACAATTGCACAACCAACTGGAAAAGTTCTATGGACAAAAATATGAAACTAAAACTAAAGGCGGGGGGTTCAAGATACTGATTTAGGAGCCCTTAGTGGTAAGTAAAGCCATTAAACAACAAAAATAAATAAATACATATATAAAAATAAATATATTTATTCCTCTCCAGAGGAGAGGAATACAAACAAAACCTTCCAAAGCCATTATTCATTTCTGCAACAGCAACAGGTAAATGACATAATGCTCCAAAGAACAACCGAAGACCATGTAACTCGGTTTTGTTGTTGTTGTTGATGTTGTTGTTGTTTTTGAGACAACGTCTTACTCTGTCACCCAGGCTGGAGTGCAATGGCACAATCTCAGCTCACTGCAACCTTTGCCTTCTGGGTTCAAGCAATTCTTGTGCCTCAGTCTCCCAAGTAGCTAAGATTACAAGCATATGCCACTATGCCTGGCTAATTTTTGTATGTTTAGCAGAGTCGGGATTTCACAGGGTCTCTCACCACATTGGCCAGGCTGGTCTCAAACTCCCGACCTCAGGTGATCTGCCCACCTCGGCCTCCCAAAGTGCTGGGATTATAGGCATGAGCTACCATGCCCGAGCCATGTAACTAATTTTTAAAAAATCGTTTTGCGTAGAATATATCTCTTCTGTTTTTCTGAATTTAGGAAAGGCACAAAGGCAAATGCAAAGTTTTTATTTACAGAGAAACAGTATTTGAAAAGTGCCTTATCAACCTTGACAAGTTTGATAAGCATTTTTAGTAAGTTAGGGCTGCTCTGCTGAACATACTACTACTGCTACAGCTATTCCTACTTCTCAGGAGTTCTCAATGCAGGCAGAACAGAAGATCTCTAGGTCACTAACTCTCATACTGTCTCAATATGCTAATGTTCCCTAGAAGATGCTAAAAATGTAATGAGTCTGCAAAGTACGCAGGTAAATACCTTGGCTTCCTGCCCCTGGCCAACTCTTCTATTTACCTCCTAAGCATTGATGAGGCTTTAAAGTAGCTGATTGTAAATTTAGGACACTTTCAGATTCAGACAATGGCACAAGGAAGAAAGGCAGGAAAGCTAGAGCAAGTCTTAGCGCCTGCCTACCTGAAATAACGGGTCTTAACAAAGAGATATAGGGACTTGGCAAGAGCTAAGGACATAATTAAAATGAGAAGATGTGGCAAGTGGCTATTACAATGTCCACAGAAAATAAGTAATGCTATCAACTTTTCATCTTTCACTTCATGAATGAGAAGAATACCATTCTTATTCCCCACAAACTAGTGATTTCTATTGTTTTCTTGCATATTTCTTATGTGAAGTGAACAAAACATGGGTGATGCAAATGTTGCTTCTGCTATACTTATTTAAAAGCCACATATCTAATGGAAAAATAAATACATAAAAAAATGGGTTTTTTTTGACAGAGGACTCACTCTACCAAATATATTAAAATAAATTCTAAAGTCACAGTAATAAAGTTTAATATCAGAAGATGAATAGTTAGATCAACAGCACACCAGAGAAAGTTAGATCCAAATACACCAGAGACATACGATAAAGAAAAATAGATCCAAATACACCAATAACATATCATAAACATGGTAATTAAAAATAATGGAGAAAGCTGATGTTGCGACAACTGGCTGGGTATTTGAGAAAAAAATAAAGCTGGATTTCAACCTCACTTCTTCACCAAAACAAATTTCAGGCCGATCCATCCATCCATTCACTCATTCCTTCATTCAATATTAACTAAGCACTTAAAGGTAGTGGGGTAGGTTTGGCAACAACACAGGCAACATTCCTGTCTGCTCTGAGCTTACATGGATAGCAAAGAAGATACACAAAAAGTAAGGAAACACAATACATAATAAATAAGTTCAAACTATAACTTACATACTATACGTTTTGTAAAGGACAGTCAAGAACACTTACTTAAGTGGTAACAGTAGAAAGAAATAGGCAAGATTTAAAATATACTTTAGAAGTAGGAAGAATCAATGAAAAATGCTATTTTTTTGGCTAGAGCAACTTGGTGGATGGTCAAATCTCTAAGACTAAACTTAGTAAAAATAAACAAAAAAAAAGTTCTGTTTTGGACATGTTAAAGTTTGAGATGGCTACTGGACACTCAATTGGATAAAAGAAACTATTAACAGTAGGATTGGCCTCTTAACAGTAGGAGACCTGGAGACTGGTGAAAGAGGGAGATTTTCTCTTGTACTGTTCTATTATTGCCCCTAGATGTACACATTTTAAATTAATAAACTATTACGAATATAAACACTAATCACTGGATTGCTAACAAGTCTACATATATTAGTTACAATTCAACTATTTTCTTTAGATTTCCATAATATGTATACACATAATATTTTAATAATCTATATTGCAAATATTGTCAATCCTACCACCACAGGTATCTAAATGCTCCCTACTCCTTGAAATCTTTTATGATCCTTTTCTCTCCAGTCTGTCTCTCAGGAGAAAAGACTCCTTTCTCTCAATCCTTACAGCTTTTGTTCATAAGCAACCAAGCCTGATGATTAAGCGCTATATAGCAAATTCAAACTTTGCATTTAATTTTTTTGTGTGTAAGTAAAAAATACATGTGTATATATGAGATAAAAAAGGGTTTAAATTGTTAATAAAAAATTAAGAGATTTCAGTTATCCTATAATTTATATACTCTTCTCATGAAACTTTTAAAATAAGTCTTGGATATGATTAAGAGCCTTTGACTTAAATATTACTATCAGTCAAATTCCCTAGCCTGAATTAATAAGTAGTAGAAATCACTAGTGTACTAGAATTGTACCAAGGATTTAGATAAACTTAAGAATATAAATGGTTCTCATACTTGTCAGTAGTCTGTGGAATACCTTGAAATACTATCATATTTAATAGTTTTTAAATACTTTCTACTAGCAATGTTGTATTTTTTAAGGATTATGTTCTTATAAGTATTAAACTGTTACAAATATAAATTTGTGTCTATAAAAACTAAGCTGTCAAATTAAGCATATTGATATTGTCAATATGTTTATAATTTATTAATTATATTTGCCATAATTCTTTTTTTGGTTATTGGCAAAGTTGCTAAAAACAACTTGGTAGATAGACTAACTTAAATGATAAAATTCTGTATTTAACATATTTTTTTCCCTGAGAACAGAGAGAAGATTGAAATTATTCAAAGAAACAAAACTAAGTCTAACAAATTATTTAGAGATGTAAATCTAGCATATTATCTCAATTTGGCAAAATTTCTCTTGTATCTAGCATTGCTCTAGGATTTCTGCTATATATAAAACTAATTTTTCCTGATACATTTATATATATATAATCACCAGACCTAAAAGAAACATAGTCAAATGCAATTCTTTTAACTTGGAAGTCAAGAATAAGCAAAGGTGAAAATTAAAGGATGGGAAAAGATCAAATTGAGTCTAGTTTTCTCCTTCTCTAATTCATTTCATCTACGCACCCCTTGTAATTCCCTAGCTTAAAATCCTTCATACAACTCCCTAATATTAGCACAGCATATTAGGCCCTCTGTGATCTGGCTACATAATCTGGCCCTCACCGTCACACCTGTCACTACTTTTCTATATATAATTACACTCTAGCCAAACTAAACTACTGGCCATTCCCTAGCTACACACACTAGCTCTTTTTGCCTTTGCACTTTTAGATATGGCATTCTTATTGCCTGAATAACCTCTACACCAACTTAGTTTATCCACTCGTGTCTTTCTATATCCATCTTTGAATCTCCCTATAGTGCCTATCAAATAATAAACACTGTAAATACATGCCAAAAATAATGAACTGAACTTGTCTTACCACATTAATCACACACTACCTTCTTTTATGCTTTTGAACACTGTGTCCATCCCTTAAGGGAGGGTATGCTGTGTTCAATTTTTAACTTATATGGTTTATTCAGAATTGTAAATATTAACTTCCTTTCAATAAAATACATTTTCAATATAAAAGTAATATGCTTATTGTAGAAAATCTAGGACATATAGAAAAGTTAAAAGAAGAAAATGAAAACTACCTAGGATCTTTCTAGTTAACAATAACAACTATTAACATTTTCTTGGTTTTCCTGAATCTTTTTTAAAAGTGTACATACTTAATATTGTGATTGTAACGCATGCTTATTTCTGGAACATTCATAGGTCTCAGGTGGAAGACGATATAACAAAGGGTTTGGTGACAGATACTACCACTGGGGCTTATTAGCCTTTCCCAATAAAAAAAAAAAAAACTTCTGGTAACTTAACATGAATTTTAAGATTCATATTATTATACAAGTTCCTGGAAAATGAAAATGGCTATTATTTGTTCTGGGCAACTCTCATCTTAGAGTTAGCCTAAAGATGATCTGAAAGCTAAAATAAAACTATGAAAGGGATGACATTTTCTCTCCAAAATATGATTTTTCTTCCCTGCTCTAGTATTCTTCTGGGAAATAAAAATAAATACAAGGGCACAAATACAAGGAGAAACAAACTATAAGGCAAAATACATTAGAATCTGTTAGGACATTTTTATTGTCTTAATTCTAAATCATTCTCAAATTAATATTTTCAAATGGAAGAACAATCTTTTTAAATAATAGTCTGTAAGTTCAGCATATTTCAAATAATACCTTTTTACTTATTCCAGAATAAATTCTTTTCAGCTTAACTACCTTTTCTAAATTAAGCATTTCAGCTTTTAATATACATTACACATATTTTAATCATAACCCTAATCTTTTTTCTTTTCAGTTTGAAGACATTCAACCCTCACACAAAGTTCTGCCATTGGCTCCCTTGTATTTTTACTAGACTCTGTCCTGGGCAATTTCATTTACTCTATTTCTTTATCATCCTTCAGCAAGTTACCCTCTAATTAAACATCTCTAGCCCTTGTCACTATGCTGGACTCCACATGCACTCTTATAATTCTCAGCTGGATATCTTCAAATGAATGCCTCCTCTCAGGTTCCCTAAGCATCACCACCAGCTGGGCTCAAATGCCCCTATTCATCTTGGACATAATCTGCTCCTTCATACTCCACATTCAACAGTTTGCCATTTACCACTGATACCTGTTGAATTTACCTCTTTTGTATCCCCATCCACCTTTCTCTTCTTACTGTTTATTATCTCTTGATGGAATTAACTCAATAATCTTTTAATTGGTTTTCTTCCCTCATTGTCCTTTCACTTCTGCCTTCAAACCTCAAAATACTACTAGTAAAATCTTCACATTACTCCCTTAGTCACAACCTGTGATGGATCTACACTGTCTAGATTCTAAATTCCCTAGCAAGCATTCACGGTACTTTATAATTGGCCCCAGACTATCTTTCTAGACTTAGCTGCCACTACATATCCTCATCATCCTATACTCTAACCACTGGGTATAAACTGTTCCCCTAGACTACTCTGTACTCTCCTGCCTCCATACTTTAACTTTTAATTATGCCTCCAAACACCTAACTTTTAATTATGTGTTTCTGTTTACCTATCACCTTGAAGGGACAAGGTCATGTTTGTCATTGTATCTACAGGGCTTTACATATTATCTAGCACATAATAGTTCAAATAATTGTTCAATGAACTACACGTCTTCACCTATCATTATTCTACCCACTCTTCAAAACCTAGCTCAAAAACTATAATCTCTTGAATAAAATCTAATAAAATATTTTTAATCCCAGCTACCCACGCCCAATAGTTATCCGTCCTCTGCACACTATAATATAGCTCATCACAGTAGTATACATCCTCAAAGCATGCTCCTTGGAACATGGTCATTCATGAGCTGAACCAAGATTTATCACCTAAAATCTGAAAGCGATTATGTTTTCCCAATTTGTAGGGGGAAAAAACTAAGATACTACATAGAATTTCTTCGATTAAGGGTTCCCTCCCATTATTTGTTTTAAATCTTTTAGATGTCCTAGCAAAAAAATCATGATATAATTAAAAACATATTTCAGGATGTTGTGCAAATAGTACCATGACTTCTAAGTGTTCTGACAATGGAACAAGTTTGAGACTCATGGTTTAAACATACTTTACCTTTTACTATGCCTGTATATGTGTTTCTTCCTACCATCTTTTAAACCTGTTGGGGGCGGGGACTGCCCCCCAAACCCTAGAACAAAACAGGTGCTCAATAAATGTCTTGTTAATTGAACTCTTTCATACTTCTGTTACTGCACTTAAAACATTTTCTGAACCTTCTTTAAATAACACTAATTTTTAAAGAATGGCTACTATAATAAATAGAACTACATGGAATATCAAGCTCTAACATTCTATAGGTTCTGAACATGAGGCAAATCCAGATTCTATTACCAAAGATTCCCAATTTGTAAAGATTTATATACAAAAAAGAATTACAGAATCCAGTGGTAGGTAGGATGGGTTAGACTTACTGAGGAGAAATAAACATTTTGTTAAAATTCCCAATTACTTTATAGATTTTGATCTTAACTGAGGATAAGCAAGCCAGTAAGAATTCAAATTTAACTTAGGAAAAGATTAAAATAAAAATTCATTTTTAATTTGATTACTACTTGTACTTGGAAACCTCTATTTTCAAATTTTTGGGCCTTCATGAGGATGCTGTACTTTTTTTTTTTTTTCCACTCTTATCACCCAGGCTGGAGTGCAGCAGCACCATCTCAGCTCACTGCAATCTCCAGGTTTGAGCGATTCTCATGCCTCAGCCTCCCAAGTAGCTGGGATTACAGGTGTGTGCCACCACACCTGGTTAATTTTTGTTTGTTTGTTTGTTTAAGTAAAGATGGGGTGTCATCATGTTGGCCAAGCTAGTCTCAAACTCTGGGCCTCAAGTGAACCACCCGCCTCGGCCTCCCTAAGTGCCGGGATTACAGGCGTGAGCTGCCACACTCGGTCAAGGATGCTGTACTCTTACCCCAATCCAAAAAATATTCTGCCAACTAAAAGGCAATTACAAAACCAAATAATCTTCAGCTATATTTGAAGAAAGGCTTTTTATCCCATACATGTACCATTTTTTAACAGTAACAATATGGAAATCAAGAATAATTTTAACAAAGATATACACAAGCCTATTTTCACCAAGATATTATCTTAAATGGCAAAATTAAAAATTTAAATTTAGCTCTATTAGTGTCACTGGTGATGCATCTTTTCTAATGACAGCCTTTCAAAACTAGAAAAAGCCATCTTCAGGCTACATGGCAATATTCTTAAAGTTTTCAAAAAACCATCATTTAAAAATCAGTTTTGGAAGAGGTAAAAATTCATACTAATATTTGACGTTTTCTAAAGTTCTTTTCATAATTTCCTATTATTTTCTATTCCTTTCCACTTAGATGGTCTTCTCCCTGTTTCTAATGTTAATTGCTATTTCTCACAGTTGCCTCAAATGGATGAATGAGATCCCTTCTAAAATATAACTTTCTTGAGAATAGATATGTTATCTAACAGAGAAAATAGTATCTATAGCAATGCGTGGTCAAAACTGTATTTTTGATACTAAAAATTTAAAAATCTGTGTTGGGACTTTCAAAATATGTTATTGCCTTTGAAAAAGGCAATATACACACCAGTAGCCCAATTTGGAATTCATTCTGAGAATTAATCAGCTTTTGGAAACTGAAAGAGCAGACCTGAATTTTAGTCCTACTTCTCTTGCAAATATATATAGATAATATAAAAATCATAAATATTTATAGATTATTTATAGATTATATACATGCATTGCTGCTTTAAATATCACAAAAAGCAAACAAAAAGATATTTCAAAAGGTAAAATAATAATAGAACATACTTAAGTTCTAATATTTTCTTCTCTCACCCCAGTGGGTCATCCTGTCTACTTCCGGAAGTGCTGAGACTACTCTGGAAACCACAGTGAAGCATACAGAATTATCTGTAGTTCCCAGAAATACTATGCTGTTTCATGCCTTGCACTCACTGTAGTTCAGCATTCTGGAATGTCCCAGTTAAACCTTCCTAAAAAGTTCAGTAGTAATATTCAACTCCTTCAAGAATCAATTCAAATATAAACACCTCTATGATAGACTAGTCTCTTTCTCTTCCTTACCTCTTCTCACTTGTCATCCCCACATTCACCCCTTCCGCTTCAGATTTATGTCATCTTCCTTTAAATTCCTCTTGTACTTTGTTCATATATCCATTACAGAATTACTCTATTTTTAAGTATCTGTCTCCCTACTCAACTACAAACCACTTAAGGGCAGGGAACTTATCTTTTTATCTCAGGGACATGAATGCCTAATTCTAGAAGATACTTAAATACTTGCACAATTATTCTACCCTAACACCCTCATTATACAGATAAGGAAACTGAGATTCAAGTTATATGCTGTGTCCAGGGTACTAATGCTATTGGGCTGCTCTCTAATGAGAATGTGGTATCCTCTTTACCTAATGTACCTCATTTATTGCTCACTAGAAAGCTCAGCAGTATAGGGAACGGCTTTAAAGTCTCTTTACACTTTGAAAATAAGTTCCTTTAGTGTCTTACAAATATATTCCAGAAGACAACAGAAAATTTAAATAATATCTAAGTGATTCATTGGTTTCATTTCTAAAATACCATATACCACTTTGAGATATTTACAAATAAGATATGAGTCATCTATACGCTGAAAATCACACTCCCATGAACACTCTGTAGAATATTGTTTTGAAACATCTATATATCTTAGTTGCATTCCAAACAGTTATGACCTATGCTTTTCTCAAAGTTGTGCCCATTGGAAGCAGTTAGTAATGACTCAGATTTTAGGCTAGAAGAACTGATGTCCTAGTATCCACAAGCGTGGTCTTGCAAACCTGATGTATTTGCATACATCAAATACAAAAAAGTGAGGGACTCCAACTTTGATTAACTATCTGAGGTCATACTACTTTTTGCTACTAAAATAGCAAGAATTTTATCTCTACTGGCCTAAGAATGTCAGAAATACATTATGTTTATAAACTATAAAATGTTATAAGTTTAACTTCTAAATATGGATACTATAAGATCACATGGGAATATAAGTATTCTGAGCATTAACGACTGAGAATGATGATTCTAAGCATTTAGAAATTTACCTTTATGTAGTTTCTTAGTCTGCTCTTTTTTAAGACTAAGAAATGTTTATTAGAGGCCGGGCGCGGTGGCTAGGGTCTGTAATCCCAGCACTTTGGGAGGCCGAGGCGGGGTATCACCTGAGGTCAGGAGCTTCAGACCAGCCTGGCCAACATGGCGAAACCCCATCTCTACCAAAAATATGAAAATTAGCCGGGCGCGGGGACAGCTAATCCCAGCTACTCGGGAGGCTGAGGCAGGAGTATCGCTTGAACCCGGGAGGCGGAGGTTGCAGTGAACTGAGATCGCGCCACTGGACTCCAGCCTGGGCTATAGAGCAAGACTCAGAGAAAAGAAAATAAATAAATAAATGTTATTACACACAGAGCTTTTGAAAACACCAGTAATTCAAACCCACATGCTATCTATCTCTTAGCACTTTCATTCAGTCATTCTCTTGCCTCATTCTAAATCCCTATTCCCACATCTGATAGATTAGATGAACTCTAAGGTTCTTCCAGGTCTAAAATCTTGTGACATCAATCAGGAGGATACTTTATAACTTCAAAATAATAACGTGAATGGATTGTTTTTTTTATGTGAGTCACAGCAATAACGCACTGTAGAGACAAGGGTAGCAAACATACTACAGAAATACAAAATTACTAAAGTATTAAAAGTAATTTACAAAGCAAATATGTGAATAATTATTCTATTACTAAATAATCCTACTCTATGAAAGGATTCAAGAAGAGGTTCCTTAAAGAGAGTTCACTTAACGAAGACAGGCACTATGTTAACTGTTTTTGGTGAAAAAAATCACCGTTAGTCTTGAAAATAGCATCTGGGAAGCCAACGACAAAGGTTACTTTAAAATTACAGTGACAAATCAAGAACCAAAAAATTAACACAATTTCTAGGAGCTATTCTGTAAGAGCACAAGTATAATGCCCAGTTTCAGATATGAAGTATACACTCACATTATTCAACGACTGCTACTACTTACATTAAAATGGCTAACACTTATACTGGGCTAACTATGGGACCAGCACTGTTGATTTCACATTTATTAACTCATTAAATCCTCAAAGCAACTCTATGAGAGAAGTACTATTATTATCCCCGCTTGATAGATGAGGAAACTGAGGCCAAAAAGGTTAAGTGACTTGCTCAACTTAAATTCATTCTAATAGTAAACAGTCAAACTACTATTCCACTTCAACTACCAATACAAAAAACATTGAATTTTTCCACTCCCGAAAAATTTAAACTTTAGAAATTAACTTGGCTGACACAGACTATACAATTATTATAAAACAATACATTCATTTTAGTATTCTCCTCTTGTGTTAAATAATCGGATATATGGGTGGCGGATACCAAGAGCACAGTATCATCTGACTTGCCTATGATTTCTGGTAGAATAAACATAAACGTATAAACTTTAAAAAATGTGTGTTGATGCATTCCCTATTATTGCAAAAATTGGGTGTCCTCAGATGAAACGGAGAGAAAAGATCAGTAGTATGCAAGAGTAACCATTAACCATTTAGTAACACTCCATAAATCTTCGATGACCGACATGGGTAGTAAATGATAAAATTATTTTTTAATGGTTTCAGACACCTTTTTACATAAGCCAAAATTATTTTTCTAGAGATACTTCATCCTAAACGCTGTTTTAAATGTCATGCTAAAACTGTCTAAAAGTTGCAGGTCCAACTTTCACCCCACAAAAACTGTTCCTCTGCCTACACGTGCAATTATTCCTACGGGACCCATTCCATTTTACATCTGCAAATTTTACCCAGCTCTTCAGCGCTGCAGACCCAGGTTTCTTTCTCAGTCTACGCGCACGCCAGGTTCGGCCCACACCCACCACACCCCTCCGGTCCCCGCCCAACGCCGCTCCTCCTCCCAGGCTTCTCCAGCACCGACTCAGCACCTATCAGCGCCGCCCCCAGGCCCCTGGCCCAGCCCATCCTCGGGCACGTGTGAGGGTGTGTTTGTGTCAGTCTGTCAGTCCCACCGGGGACCGGGCTCGCTTACCGAGAGAGAAGCGCTAACTTCTGCTCCAGCATCATCTCCAGCTTCTGGCCCTGTTTGGAGATCCAGTGGTCCACTCCATGCAGGCGGTAGCACGTCTCCAGCATCAACCTGAAGTCCGCCACGAACTCGGTGATGCCCCCGTACTGGCCGCTGGCGAACTTCTCCTCCATCTTCAGCAGACACATGCCCTGCCTGGGCTGCTGCGCGAAGGCGCGACCGCCCCGGCCCCCGCTGCGCGGCCCTTCCGCCACCTCCTCCTCCGCGGTGGCAACGCCCCCCAAGGGCTGCAGAAAGGGGGCGGTGAGGCCCCGGTGCTTCTCCTGCAGGAACTCGCCCAGGATGCGGTAGCCCTGCTGTAGCTCGTAGGTCAGCTCCTGCTCCTTGCAGCCACCGCCTCCGATCACCATCGCCTCCATCTCTTCCTCCTGATCGTCCGCGTCCTCCAGCGAGGAGGCACTCCTTCCGTGGGCCGGCCCTGAGGTCTGGGCCGCCGCTGCCACCTCTTCCTCGTCGTCCTCTCCTTCGGCCGCCGGTGGCGGCCGCTCTTCCTCCCCGGCCGGCTCCATCGCTCCCGGCGTCCCGGGCACGCTCATGCCCCGGCAGGCCTAGGCTGGGCGGTGTGGAACAGCCGCTCGAGGTGCTGGGGGACGCGTGAGCGCGAGCCGCTTCCTCACGGCTCGGCCGCGGCGCGTAGCCCCTGCCACATCGGGCCTGGCTCTCCTCAGCCGCCGGCTCGGCTCGGTGCGCGCGGGGGTCTCGAGCTCACCGCCGGCGGGGCGGGGTTACATGGCGCGCGGGGAGGGGGGAGAGAAGAGGAGAGCCTAGGTGCCCTCCTCTCCCCTCCCCCCGGCGGCGGCGCGCGCACGGCCCTCGCCGGCCTCACCCCTCCGCACCCCGCCCGCCTGCTCTTCACCGGCCAGGCCCCGCCGGGTCGCCGCGGCCTCGGCGCCCCACCCCCTCCCGGGCCAGCAGGGGGCTGGGAGGGGGCGAGGAGGAAAGGGGTTCTCCTCTCCCCTCCCCGGAGGGGGCCGCAGCGGCGGCTCCGGCTCCTCCTCTCCCTCACACCCCCTCCCGCCCCCCTCTACCTGCGGGGGACACGGGCAGAAGGAGGCGGTGCGCGGAGGGGGCCCGGCGACAACTGTCAGTTAGAAGCCCCGCTGGGCGGTGGGGGGGGAGAAAGGGGAGGGGCAGGGAGAAAAGGGGGAGGGCACTCAGCCCCCCGGCTGGGAAGAGCTGTGGAGAGAAGCAAAGAAAGAGGCCCTGTCGCCATCCCCGGTGCGCATGCGTAGTAGAACAATTTCCCCCCCCCCGGCCACCATCGTGCCCCGCCCCGCTACGCAAAAGGAAGAGCTTCGGCTCAGCTACAGGCCCAGAAGCCTGCTAGGGTTGCGCGGACCAATGATGTAATCAATCGTAGGCCAATCTAAGATGGTGATGGAGGGGGAAGCAAGGCGCCTGCGCAGCTGAATTTACCACCTCCTGGGAAGGTGGCTAAAAGGCTTTTTTTTTTTTAAAGCAAGTGCTGCAAGAGGAAACTTCTTTTGCAAGACCCGTGTTAGCCCCCCCAAACTAAAATTAAAGTTGCTAGATAACCTTTGTTAATGGCAAATGAATAGTGAGAAAACGCAAAATGTAAATCTTCTCTACTACAAAATTTACATTCTGTTCCCACCCTTTCTCCCTTGTGACTGCGCGTCTTTTATATATAACCAGAATTTTGAGAAGTTTAGGAAGAAAGTTTAAGGACTCGACCATACGTTCACATGCAGAAGAAAAGGAGGTGATTTTTAGAACCCAAGCTCTTAACATCAATTCATATTTTGGAACTAATTCCATGTTTTCAGTTAAAAATTCCCACCCTCCCGATTCTTGAGATCTGTTAAGAATAAAGAGAATGGAACCTCATTTAAACAAATTCTTGGGACTGAAAACAGTCAAAATAGTTCATGTTTGAGTTGTACAGCATTAAACAGTTGTTTGCATGGGCTGACAGTCTCGCTACATTTTACAATTACTGTTTAATGACTAAAAAGTGGACTCATCATTCACATTGGTTTACATGTTATTTAAAATTAGTTGGGAGGTAGGAATTCATGGTTCCATAAAGCAAATACTACTATTTTCTCATGTTCTATTTGAAAGACGCACATATTATTTTTTCTAGGTACACAGAACCCTCGTTTGAAACCTAGAATTACCTAAACACAAAAACAAAATTACAGAAATCATGCATTTTAAAAGTAAAATGTGTATAACTAAATGACTAAGATACTGACTCTTGCAGTTGTTTACTTCTCATTAATGTGAACTTTAAAGCAGTGATAAAAGTTTTTTTTAACCTCAAAGCTGTTTTTTGTCCAGTAAGTTAAGTATCTCTTCAGTAAAATAGTGAAGCGGGAACGCTCTTTTAGTTAGGGTATTGACACTGTCCTCCACACATACCTTTTATCTAGTATTCGAGGTCTCCTCTCATCAGACATTTGTAATATATAACGCATTTACAGGGTTCTCTCCCCTCAGAGAAGAGTCTGTGGACTCTGAAAAGTCCACAGAAGAACCTCAGCTCACAGAAAAAAATGCAGGGATCAGTCTTACTTCAGCACCCGGCAACCAAAAAGTGTGTCTGACTAGACATTCCTCCTTTCTTTTGACAAAGCCCAGGAATCTGAAGCCCAACGTACCCAAGCAAACATCCTCTACTCCTCTTTAGTCATCAGCCCTATTTCATGACTCTTGGACAATATTAGCTTATATTATTGAACCCTGTGCCACTAAGCACTTTATATTCATTGTCTCCTTTAATTCTCACAACAAGCCTATCAGCTAGGTATTAACCTTATTTTTCAGATGAGGAAACTGCCTCTTAGTTTAAGAAAGTTGTTAACCAAAATTAAAATCTAGGTCTGTCATACTTCAAAAACTCCAGGTGCCTAATTCCAAGTCATCTGGCAGAATTTCTAATTCCTCATACGTGAAAGTGTAGGGAATTGCTACAAATGTTGATAAAGGTTTTCTTAATTAAGATTATATAAAAGAGAAAGGTGTGGGTGAATAGAAGGAACCTCAACTCTAGGTTATGAAGAGGTCAAGATGATAGCAACTTAACTATAATGAAAGTAGGATCTGGTCCTTGATCTTAGAAACTTTATTACACAAGAAATATGGGCTGGGCATGGTGGCTCACGCCTGTAATCCCAGCACTTTGGGAGGCTGAGGTGGACAGATCACCTGAGGTCAGGAGTTCTAGACCAGCCTGACTAACACAGTGAAACCCCGTTTCTACTAAGAATACAAAAAATTAGCTGGGAGTGGTGGTGCACACCTGTAATCCCAGCTACTCGGGAGGCTGAGGCAGGAGAATTGCTTGAACCTGGGAGGCGGAGGTTGCAGTGAGCCGAGATCGTGCCATTGCACTCCAGCTTGGGCAACAAGAGCAAAACTCCATCTCAAAACAAACAAACAAAACAAGAAATATGTTGGTTGTAGGTATGTAGGTAAATTAGAAAATATAGGTAAGTGAGAAGAAAATTTGCCACTTAATCCTACCACCTAGAGAAAACCTCTATTAATACTTTGAGGTGGGATTTTTCTATTCATTCATCTATACTTTATTTATCTTAAATATACTAAAAATTGTGATCATACTATACATAATGTCCTTAATTTTCCTTTTTCCCCCATTAGTAATAATTACATGGAATGGACAGAATTGCATATCTAAAATCTTAACTTTATATTCTTGTCAACAATAGCCTAAATAGCCTGCCAATATGAATGAGTAGGGAATGGATTGGGAAAATTCTAAAGTAAAAGAAGTTCCAGACACAATAGAGGTACAAACAACAACAGCAGTAACAGCTACAATTTATTGAGCACTTACTAGGTCTTAAATACTTGCTAAATACATACACAGTACTCACAATAGCCCCAGGAAATTATAGATGTATTTAAGTTTTGGATCAATGATTAATCATTAGCTGAGTACAAAGCTCTTTTCTACCCTACAATAAGCTCGACATTAAAGACTGACATTCCAATTAATATAATTAACCCTGGACTTATAGAACTGTTTTCTCATAATAATGCACATCTACTGCTAAATGACTACTCTCAAAGTTGCTTTCTTTTTCATGTTCAAAGAAAATTACATTTCTTTCCTCTCACTTTTCCAATAGAATACTCTTCAGTTCTTCTCTAGAATCTATTAGGAAGTTATTTGAAATAGAAATCAATTTAAGCCCTATAACTAGAGCTTTTTCTCTTGTTGAGCTGCTTTGCAGGGGGAAAATGGCATACATATACAAAATAATACTCTGCTGAAACACATAACACTGACTCCCAAGAATATTGCTTACTCACTCTTTGTCAAACACTGTTACATGCTACCAATATTAGATGTATCAGGACTCCCTTTTCAGTAACTATGGTTCTTGGAGTCCTGGATAACTTAAAAAAATAGAGACCTGTCTGGCTAAAGAAATTTAAAAGTTCTCTAACTCTCAACCAGACACCTTGGGAACTACAATATGGATATGTCCCACCCAGTTCCCAGGAGTACATTATGAAAAAGTTCATATACATCCCACATCCACTGCAATATCTCAAAACTCTCCTAGTAACAGCATCCTCCAATCACCACAAATACCAAGAGTATTAATCAAAGAGGGACAAGCCTGCCACTATATCCTTCACTCACAATTCCAAAGATGTTTGTCCTGGAAATTCTATCTTATTTTTGTGAGCTCTTAGCATATTGTGATAGCATGACATCTTCACATCAAGTATACTGCTTGGCTAGCATCAATAATAGTTCAAACAAATAGCAACAATTTATATACTTTACATCAACTAGGGGAAAGGTGACAAACATTGTTTAAGACAGTTTGAAGCACAGGTTATCACCAAGGTCTGTGTTTGGAAGATAAAACATGCGAGATAAACAGAGGACTAACACTGACTAATTCTGGAGAAACATGGGGAAGAACTATAAACTGCTTAGCAGGGAGAAAACAGTTCTCTGATTTATAATAAAATCCATTCACAACACTTATTTGTAGTTACTTTTATAGTAGATAATATTCAAGTTATATATTAAAGTGCTTCAAGCAAAATTTAGCAACTCCTGTAAGGCTTCCTGCTGTTCGTCATCAAGTTGCGATACACATTCCAACCATAAATCTTCAGAAGTCTGTACCTGACGCACGACGTTAGCTAGGCGTTTGGCACAAGGATCTTCATAGTTAATAGTCTCATTAATTTTTCCTTCTGCAATTATACTGATTATTTTGGGAAGATTGGAATTATTTGGACCAATTACAACTGGGTGGTTACTTTCAATTAGGTCACAGAGAAAACTCAAAGTCTGAATAGCTTCCTCCTTATCTTCATGCAGTGGAAGCCATGATAACCAGTGTGGAAGAACTTCATCTACATTTACACAGTTAGGCTTAAACTTCAAAATCTTCCCTATTGCTGAGATACAGTTCTCTGTAGCAATGACATTTTTTTTGGTTTTGGAATTTGCACACTTAATAACTTTTACCAGCAGTGGAACAGCTTCTGAACATAAAGAACGATAATCATCTCCACCAAACTGTGCCATGACACCCAGGCCATAAGCAGCAGCTTGCCTGACTTCAGGGTTGTTATCTCGCATATTTAGTAGCATTGGCCACCGAAAATATTCTACATATTTAAATGAAGTTGGACTGCAGTGCTCTATGATGTCATCAAATATGCACAATCCCCACTGTCTGTCTGGCCATGGCCTACTTGAACAAATTAGATTTACAATTAATGGAAGTAGTTGTTCAAACCATGGTAAAATCTTTTCCTTATAAGTACTAAATAATGAGTGCAAAATATCTGATACTTTGGTCAGAATATAAACATCACATTCATCCTCATCTTGCAGAGACATCTCAACCTGTTGATCATAGTTTTCTTCCTGTCTTTTCACCTGTCTCAATTCTTGGTTTTTAAAGTGCCCTTCAAGTTTTGCTTTCAGTATTCCTCCCAGTTCTTCCAAGTGTTCATCATTAAGGCAACCATCTCCCATAACTTCAATGGACTTTGCAAAAGAATTCATTATTTCTGAGAGCACATCTGTATCCGGTTCAGTACCAATAGCCTTGATTAAGGGGTCACATATGAATTGCCACATCTGTGCAAGATACTCTGGGCCACGAATTCTTGCACATTCCAGGAGAAAAGGCATGGACTCTGCTGCTGCCACTCGAACATTGTCATGGAAATAAAATTTCAGTAAAGGAACCATCAGCTTCACAACTTGTTCTGTATATTCCACAAACCCTTCCCTTAACTCCTTAGCATAGTAAACCAACATTTGGCAAGCAGTTGCTTTTGCTTCAAGTCCTGAAGTTTTAATTCCAAAACTCTGCTGGTCTCCAAGATTTACAAATTGCCAGCCATCATCGTCACTCATATTTTCCACATCCTGTGTGTCTAACAGAGCAACATCAGGTTTAGCTGAAGCAGTCTTAATAAGAGGCTCGATAACCAGTGGAAGGTACTGTTGAAAATCTTTTCCAAGAATTTTACACATTCTAGCCCATGCTGAAACCATGTAAGAGGTCTGAGGGTCATCATCTTCCATATTATTTAAGTCTGATTGTGTCTTCAACAACAGCTGCATCACATTTGATGCATCTTGCATAAATTTTTCCTTCCCAACAGCAAGACCAATATGGCTAATGCACTCGATAGTTTTTCCTCTCAGAAGCTTGAGTTCCTTCTGAACAGCAAGCTCAATGATGTGCTTTAGCGAGGGCATGAATATATCATAATATGGGACAAATTTTTCTTCTATTGTATCTGCAACTGATGCAATGGTTGTCACAAGTTGTTCCAAAGCCAACTTAGTTCCATTCCGAATCAACTCTTGAAGTTTAATCACCAAGATGGAATGTAGATTTTTCACCATACTATCCACATACAGAACTAGCAATGATTTAGGGCAGTCTTCAATAAAAATAATAAGAGCAGAAGCTGCATGTGATTGCACACGCTGATTACCTTGATTTTCCATGGTACGTAACAGAGCTGCAATCACTGTTTCATGAAATTTCTTTTGGAAATTAGGTGCAAAATCTGTAGCCATCTGTCCAAGTGTAGTACAGGCTGCAGCCCTCACCCTTGGATGAGGATCCTGAAGAAAAAGCAAAACGGAGTTAACTGTTTCATCTAGAATTGATTCCATTTGTTGATGGCATCCTTCTCCAATGGCAGATAAGGCCATTAATCCAGCATGTCGATACTTCCAGTCAGGGCTCTGAAGCATCTGCATGATATGCTCCTTGGTCATTGGTAAAACAACTTTTCCACCAAGCCCACAAGCCAGTCTGTCTAGTGCACTCTCCGCAGCAACTGCATTGCTGTCAAAATCATCTTCTTCCATTTCATCAGCATTTACCCAGTCCTCATCATCTTGTAGATCAACCATCATTGCTAATATATGAGGAACTGCCTGTGCAATAATATTTGTATGTTTTTTCAACATCGGAGTGGCAGTTTCAGACAAGGTCACTATAACTTCGAGGGCCAGCTGGCGCTGCAGATTACTAAGCCTAGAGTCTCCACATAACTTCAAACTCAACTGTAGAGTATCTTCTAAATAAGGACCCAAGTACTTAGGTACGGTATCTGCAATCTCAACAAGGGATTCTAGCACTGAATCATCATCCTGGTAGCATGAGTCATTCACAGCCTGTAAGATTCCAGGAAGCAAGTCTGCAAAGTCTTTGAAAAGAGCAATATTATTCTCATTAGCAAGTACAAATGCAGCTGCAGCTCTAGCGGATAATGTCCTGATTGCTGGATGTTCTTGATCTTGAATACACTGGTCCAACAACCGTTTGATGATATCCAAATCATGCCGCTCTTGGGTCCCAAAAATCCCAGGAAAGTGCCAGAAAACGTGAAGTGCAACTTCCCATAGAACCACATTTTTGGAGTAGATTGAATCAATAAGAAACTTCAGACCTTCCGGCCAGTGGTTAGTGCCATCCTCATCTATCAAATTCCTGGCCAGCACTGCAAAAATATCACAAAGTTTTTTCCTCATGCTAGCATGTGTTTCTAACTTAACAGCCAGAATCAGTTCAATCTTGACATCCCTCTGAACATCAGCAGGCAGATTTGGATAAACCTCCTCAAACCCGGAGGACAAAAGCCGTCGTAGCAGTGCGGCAGCCATTTGTCTCACCTCATAACCTGCTCTTCTATTTCTGACGGCATCTAAGAGGAAGGTAGTCTTACACAGACCTGGGATATTTTCATAGATTTCCTCTGCTTGCCTCCGCACCATACAGCTTGGATTGATCAGGTTCTTCAGAAGCTGGTAAAACTCTTGCTTTTCTGACACGGTCGCCGGCACCCCCGCAGACGCGGTCGCCGCCATTGCGCTCTGTCAAAGCTACCGCGACCTGGAAGGAGGGAGGGGGTCTGCGGCTCGAAGCAGTGACGTAGGCGAGGCGCCGGCGGGGATGGGCGGGGTGCTTCTCCCTCCTCTGCCCAGAAACTCCAGCTGCGCTCTGGCAGGCTGCGAGCTAGGTTTTGGAGAGAGGTGAGAGCCGTGTGGAGGCCAATGGCATCCTCCATTTGTTTTTCAATAAGATAAACGTGCACTTGCAGAAGAGAGAAGAAAAGCATTGATTAGAATGGGATCATAACTGATTTTTTTTTTTTTTTTTTGGATACAAGGTCTCGCTCTGTCACCTAGGCTGGAGTACAGCGGCGCGATCCCTGCTCACTGCAGCCTCAACCTCCTGGGCTCAAACGATCCTCCTCGCCTCAGTTCCCCCAGTAGCTGGGACCACAGGCGCGCGCCACCACGCCCGGCTAATTGTGTTTTTTATACAGACAGGTTTTCGCTATGTTGCCCAGGCTGGTCTCGAACTCCTGGGCTCAGGTGATCCGCCCGCCTCGGCCTTCCAAAGTACTGGGGATACAGGTGTGAGCCACTGCTTCTGGTCAGATTATGACTGATTTTTTTCTTTTATTTCTAAACTATATTGTTACTTTGATAATTTTTAAAAAATAAGTCTATCTTGAAAACACGCCAAGTGAAAGAAGCCAGTCACAACCACATATTGTATGATTCCATTCGTATGAAAGGTACCAAACAGGCAAATTGCATAACAGAAATTAGTGGTTGCCAGAGGTTGGGGGGAGGGGAGGATGGAGAATGACTACTATCAAATAGGGTGTTTCTTTCTGAGTGATGAAATGTTCTAAAATTAATTGTGATGGTTGCACAATTCTGTGATTATACTAAAAACCATTGAGTTGTACAATTTAAATTGGTGAATTGTATGGCATATAAATACTACTACAATAAAGCTTTATAAAATAATAAGTGTGATAATAAAATAATAATTACTTCCCCACTACCACATCTAATGCAGTAGAGTGGTAGCTCAAAATCTGGTGTGTGTCAGAATCACCTGGCCTGTTGGTTATAATAAAGAATGGGAAAGCAACTGAGTAAAGTATGGTAGAAAGTGATCTGAACTAATAATCAGAAGACAGACTTGCATCCTGGCCTTGTCACTAAATTAATTTTGTATCCTAGGACAAGTTACTCAAGATTTTCCTTGCATCTTGTCTAAACTGAAATATGAAGGGATGCAGTTACTAGAATCCTAACTACCCATTAGTGGGAAGCTGCTGAGGTTATTCCAAGAAACAAACGTTGATGAAACTAAACTTGTTCTTTTTTTTTTTTTTTTTTTTTTTTGAGATGGAGTCTCGCTCTGTCACCAGGCTGGAGTGCAGTGGTGCGATTTCAACTCACTGCAACCTCTGCCTCCTGGGTTCAAGCAATTCTCCTGCTTCAGCCTCCTGAGTAGCTGGGATGATGGGTGCATGCCACCACGCCCAGCTAATTTTTGTTTTAGTAGAGACGAGGTTTCACTATGTTTGGCCAGGATGGTATCTCTTGACCTCGTGATCCACCCGCCTCGGCCTCCCACAGTGCTAGGATTACAGGTGTAAGCAACCGCGCCTGGCCAGTTTGTTTCTTTAATTCAGACAGGTGTGTCAATAAAAGACAAGTTTCATTCCTATAACAATGATTAGGTCTTACTTTTGTATTAGCACTTGCCACACTCATTTTGACCCTTATACAGAATTGAGAGGTTGCTAGGTTAGGTATAATACTAAATTTAGGTGAGAAGTGGAAACTAAGGGAAGTTACAGGATGTGCCTAGGATGACACACCTGAGTCTCAATTCTACCTCTTCTGAAAGTGACACTGATGCTCTTTTCACCATATTGCTTCCCCATTAACTACTCTTGGTTTTGTAGCATGATCAGAGGCTTCACTTACTGCAAATTCTGTCTTAAACTTTTCCAAGCAGTCTTAATTTTATTTTTGTAAAGTGCTGCCGCATATACCCACAAAAATTAGAAAGTCGTAGCTTTTACATTAACCAGATGATAGACAAAGTAGGTAGTCTCATAAATTACATTGTCTCATAAATTACATTGTAGCCGGGCATGGTGGCTCATACCAGTAATCCCAGCAGTTTGGGAGGCTGAGGCAGGCAGATCACCAGATCAAGAGATCGAGACCATTCTGGCCAACATGGTGAAACCCCGTCTCTACTAAAAGTACCAAAATTAGCTGGGCGTGGTGGCACATGCCTGTAGTCCCAACTACTTGGGAGGCTGAGGCAGGAGAATCGCTTGAACCTGGGAGGCAGAGGTTGCAGTGAGCCGAGATTGCATCACTGCACTCCAGCCTGGCGACACAGCGAGACTCTGTCTCAAAAAAACAAAACAAAACAAAAAAATTACGTTGTAATATGAAACAGAGCTATTTTCTAAAATAGCATTTCTCATTCTGTAGACTGAAAACCAACTGCATTTGAATTGCTTGGGATACCTATTTTAAAATATAGATGTTAGGGCCCAAGCTCCTATTAACCCAGAATTTTGGGGGGACTGAGGACTAAGAATGTACAATTTCAACCAGCACATTGGGTTTTTATATAAATACCTACATTTGAGAATCACTGATGAGATCAATTCTGGTTCTCAGATTATGACTACAGTTGTGCATTCATTGGTTTTTTTTTTTTTTTTTTTTTTTTTAGATGGAGTCTCGCTCTGTCACCTAGGCTGGAGGGCAGTGGCACGATCTCAGCTCACTGCAACCTCTGCCTCCTGGGTTCAAGCAATTCTCCTGCCTCAGCCTCCTGAGTAGCTGGGATTACAGGCATGCACCACCACACCCAGCTAATTTTTATATTTTTAGTAAGAGACAGGGTTTCATCATGTTGGCCAAGCCGATCTCCAACTTCTGACCTCAAGTGATCCACCTGCCTCAGCCTCCTAAAGTACTAGGATTACAGGCATGAGCCACCACACCTGGCCCATTCATTGGTTTTCTTACTGTTCCTTCAAAAAGTCTAACTGGAGGGCCTTTGCATTTGCCGTTTCAGGAAATGTTAATAATAATTAATTAATTACTTAATACTATACCATTAGCATATGAAAGACATTGAAAAAAACTACAGTGGTACACCACCACAGACCTACCACAATGCTTTAAGTTTAAAAGTCTGACAAAGCCAAGGGTTGCTGAGGATGTGGAACAACAGGAAACTCAGTTATATTTTTGTTGAGGGTATAGGTAAATTGGTACAACCTCTTTGAAAAAAATGTTTGAGCTGGGCGCAGTGGCTCACGCCTGTAATTCCAGCACTTTGGGAGGCTAAGTTGGGCAGATCACCTGAGGTCAAGAGTTCGAGACCAGCCTGGCCAACATGGTGAAACCTCGTCTCTACTAAAAATACAAAAAAAATTAGCTGGACGTGGTGGTGTGCGCATGTAGTCCCAGCTACTCAGGGAGGCTGAGGCAGGAAAATTGCTTGAACCCAGGAGGCGGAGGTTGCAGTAAGCCAAGATCACACCACTGCACTCCAGCCTGGGTGACAGAGGGAGACTCCATCTCAAAAAAAAAAAAAAAAAAATAGAAAAAGAAAAAGAAAAAAATGTTTGAAAAATTCTGGGTTAAGATTATGCAATTATGTGGCCGGGTGCAGTGGCTCATGCCTGTAATCCCAGCACTTTGGGAGGCCGAGTTGGGCGGATCACGAGGTCAGGAGATTGAGACCATCCTGGCCAACATGGTGAAACCGCATCTCTACTAAAAATACAAAAATTAGCTGGGCGTGGTGGCGCATGCCTATAGTCCCAGCTACTTGGGAGGCTGAGGCAAGAGAATTGCTTGAACCCCGGGAGGCAGAGGTTGCAGTGAGCCAAGATCATACCACTGCACTCCAGCCTGGTGACAGAGCGAGACTGCGTCTCAAAAGAAAAAGAAAAAAAAAGACTATGCAATTATTCAGTTATTCTCTCAGCAAGCATTCATTGAGGGTACACTCAAGCATGGTGCTGAGTTGCTGGTATTAAAGATTAAATTCATGAAGATATGTGAATCTCATAGTAAACAGAGATAGTAAATGTCACATAGCGTAGTGATCACTGTAGTAATGATAAGCCTGCCATGGAGCCATATGGGGTTATGGAGGCAACTAATTTACTCTGGGTATGGGGTTGATCAAGTTAGGCTTCCCAGAGGAGGTATCAGAGTTGACTTTTGAAGGATGAGTCCTCAATAACCATTTGAAAAGAGAAAAAGTTGTTCTAAGTAAAGGGTACAGCTTTTTCAGACACAGAGAGGCCTTCAGGTGTACTGTGATGAGAGTTCTGCCAGTGTTTCAGTAATGCTGGGGTGGTGAGCATGGGATTTGAAGGGGTCTGGGGATGATACAGGAAGCTGGAAGGAGGAAGACGGAAAGTTAAATAAGGGCCAGATCATGAAGGGTATCATATCTGTCAGGCCTCTGAGCCCAAGCTAAGCCATCATATCCCCTGTGACCTGTACGTATATATCCAGATAGCCTGAAGTAACTGAAGAATCACAAAAGAAGTGAAAATGGCCTGTTCTTGCCTTAACTGATGACATTCCACCACAAAAGAAGTGAAAATGGCCTGTTCCTACCTTAACTGATGACACTACCTTGTGAAATTCCTTCTCCTGGCTCATCCTGGCTCAAAAGCTCCCCCACTGAGCACCTTGTGACCCCACCCCTGTCAGCCAGAGAACAACCCCCTTTGACTGTAATTTTCCTTTACCTACCCAAATCCTATAAAACGGCCTCACCCCTATCTCCCTTCGCTGACTCTTTTCAGACTCAGCCCGCCTGCGCCCAGGTGAAATAAACAGCCTTGTTGCTCACACAAAGCCTGTTTGGTGGTCTCTTCACACGGACGCGAGTGAAATTTGGTGCCATAACTCGGATCGGGGGACCTCCCTTGGGAGATCAATCCCCTGTCCTCCTGCTCTTTGCTCCGTGAGAAAGATCCACTTATGACCTCTGGTCCTCAGACCAACCAGCCCAAGGAACATCTCACCAATTTTAAATCGGGTAAGTGGCCTCTTTTTACTGTCTTCTCCAACCTCTCTCACTATCCCTCAACCTCTTTCTCCTTTCAATCTTGGCGCCATCTTTCAATCTCTCCCTTCTCTTAATTTCAGTTCCTTCCCTTTTCTGGTGGAGACAGGAGACGTGTTTTATCCATGAGCCCAAAACTCCCGCGCCGGTCACGGACTTGGGAAGACAGTCTTCCCTTGGTGTTTAATCACGTGGGGATGCCTGCTTGATTATCCACCCACGTTTCAGAGGTGTCTGACCATGCAGGGACACCTGCCTTGGTCCTTCACCTTTAGCGGCAAGCACTGCTTTTCTGGGGGGCAAGCACCCCCCCACCCCTTCTCTCCGTGTCCCTACCCCTTTTCCACTTTCCTGGAGGGCAAGCACCCCCCACCCCTTCTCCCCTTCTCTCCGTGTCTCTACCCTCTCTTTTCTCTCTACTTTCCTGGGGGTAAGCACCCCCCAACCCCTTCTCTCCATGTCTCTACCCTCTCTTTTCTCTGGACTTGCCTCTTTCACTATAGGCAACCTTCCACCCTCCATTCCTCCTTCTCCCTTAGCCTGTGCTCTCAAGAACTTAAAACCTCTTCAATTCTCACCTGACCTAAAATCTAGCATCTTATTTTATTCTGCAACACTGCTTGACCCCAATACAAGCTCGACAGTGGTTCCAAATAGCCAGAAAACGGCACTTTCGATTTTTCCATCCTACAAGATCTAGATGATTCTCGTCGTAAAATGGGCAAATGGTCTGAGGTGCCTAACGTCCAGGCATTCTTTTACACATCGGTCCCTCCCTAGTCTCTCTTCCCAATGCAACTAATCGCAAATCTTCCTTCTTTCCCTCCCACCTGTTCCCTCAGTCCCAACCCCAAGCATCGCTGAGTCTTTCCAATCTTCCTTTTCTACAGACCCATCTGACCTCTCTCCTCCTCCCCAAGCTGCTCCTAGCCAGGCCAAGCCAGGTCCCAATACTTCCTCAGCCTCCGCTCCCCCACCCTATAATCCTTTTATCACCTGGTCCGGCTTCACACCTGGTCCGGCTGACAGTTTTGTTCCACAACTAGCCCTACCCACCTGCCCAGCAATTTCCTCTTAAAAAGGTGGCTGGAGCTAAAGGCTCCTTTTAACCTCCTTTCAAGGTTAATGCTCTTTTTTCTTTATCCGACCTCTCCCACGTTTATATTTGATGAAAAAGAGTGTATGTTTTCATCAAATATAAAAATCCAGCCCAGTTTATGGCCCGTTTGGCAGCAACCCTGAGATGCTGTACATCCCTAGACCCTGAAAGTTCAGAAGTCCATCTTATTCTCAGTATGCATTTTATTTTATTACCCAGTCTGCTCCCAACATTAAATAAAGCTCTGAAAATTAAATTCCAGCCCTCAAACCCCACAACAGGACTTAACCTTGCCATCAAGGTGTACAATAATAGAGTAGAGGCAGCCAAGTAGCAACATATTTCTGAGTTGCAATTCCTTGCCTCCACTGTGAGACAAGCCCTAGCCACATCTCCAGCACAAAAATATAACTTTCATAGGAGTGTAAAAATAAAAACTCAAGTGTGAAGACTGGAGGCATTTATGAGGCCGATAACCTACTTCAGTTAAGCTGGAAGTCTAAACCATACTAGTGGTGGAGGGAAAGAAAAGAGGGCATGGATTGGAAAGGTTTTAAGGAGTAGAACTGATAGCACGCAATGGACCAGGAGAAGCCTAGGAAATCTCCCCAAGTTCTGGCCTGCGTATCTGGTTGGAGGTGCTGCTATTTACCTATTTATGTATCTATATATAAAGAAAGAACAATGTTAATGCAAATCAAAAGACTATTAACTCTTCTGGAGGAAAAAGAGACTTCAGTGAGTCCCAGGGTCCATATTTTGTTCTCTAGTTGCTCTCAAGTGCTATAGTGATGGTTATCATCTCAGCAGTAGGAGCTAAACTGCATGCACTTTAGGAAAATTACTTATGATCTTGTACTTTAGAAAAACATAAACGGATTCAAAATCTTAAGTTGCTTCCTCTTTAGATTACATAATTCTTTTTGCATTGTCATTTTTCCCCTCCTAAGGAACACTTATAATACCCAAGATTCAAGACTGGACTTGCAGATTTGGTTAGAGTTGAACAACTATATTAAAGTTTGTAATTAAAATTGGCTTTGTTTGCACCGGTGAGAGACCATCTCAAGAATGTTCCCACAAAGTGGCTCAATACCAGACAATTCAGGTGTTTATTAACAGCTTACCAGGTAAGTTGTAAATATCTTCCAGGATCTGAGAGATTTAGAGTCAAATGAGAGGGATAGTATTAAATTGGACATAGTTGACATTTTTTAAAAGAATAATTCAGAACCAGAAAACAAAAAACACCATGAAAGCTCCCACTGACCAAAGATGGGACAATCTGAATATAAAAAAGAATAATGCCTGCAATGGATTAAAAAACATCAAATATATAAACAAAAGTGATGAGTACCTAATATGAAAAAAGGTTGCTAACTCATTGATCATCTCTGGAGATTGCTAGGTCATCGACTCTGATTTTTTTATTTTTTATTTTTTAGAGATGGGGTCTCACTCTGTCACCCAGGCTGGAGTGCAGTGGCATGGTTCACTGCAGCCTTGACTTCCTGGGCTCAAGTGATCCTACTGCCTCAGCCTCCCCAGTAGCTGGAACTACAGGCACATGCCACTATACCCAGCTAATTTATTTTTAAATTTTTTTTTATTTTTAGTAGAGATGAGGTCTCACTATGTTGAACACGCTGTCTTGAACTCCTGGGCTCAAGCCATTCTCCCACCTCAACCTCCCAAGGTGCTAGGATTACAGGTATGAGCCACTGTACCCAACCCACCTCTGAAATTTGATAAAGAGAAATAATCAAGATCTTTCCTGCCTTTCCTGTACAAACTGTATTTCAAAATAACCAAATAGTTGATGAGGGAATGTTCTTCTTTATAGAATTCCAGCTAATAAATGCATAAAGGATATTAAAATCAGGAAATTTCTGTGTTGTGGCCACTAATGAAATAATAAATTATCTAGGTAACAGTAACCAATGGATGTTAAAACCATTAGATGAAACACTGAGAATTTAATAATGGACGGATTAGGCTAAAGTCACCTAAAATCACTGATTAATCTTTATATGATTAAAGGTAGGATTAAACCAGAGATGTCATTTACCTGTTGTCTTTTAGCTCCACTTCCATACTTTCTATAATTTATTCTCTGTTGCTGAGGTTAGGCCCTGGAAACAAAATTTCTCCTTTCATAGCTGGGTCACTGTTAGGTTCTATCAACAGAAGCCACTAGTGATTGAAGGATAAAAAGGGGATAGAAAAGGGATTAATCCTTCCTGTTTTTCCTGTTCTTGACTGGATTGCTCCAATAGTGACCCTTCCTCCTGGTGGCAGCAGTTTCTTGCTTCTTGCAGGACTCTTAGAAACAAAAACAGCAAAACCCAGTCATATCCCTGTCTGCAGAGGTACCAGCAGTAGCCTGGGGTCAAGCCTTCCTCAATGGTTTTACCCACAGCTCTGGCAAGCCCCTCCACAGAGTTCAAAAGTGCCAGTTCCACTTTGTTCCCTCAGCTTTAGGGGTGGAAACAGGTACTGCCAAGTTGTCATCTTTCAGTTACATTTTGTATTAGTGCTCTTTGATCGTTGAGCTTCTTACACCTGTATAACCAATCCCCTAAATTAAATCTCCTCCAGAAGTACATAATGTGGTTTCTGTTTTTCTGATTGGACCTTGACTTATATGTCATTTAACAATGCATAGGCAGTACACAGAACCACCTAAAAAGAATTTTTATTTTATTCAGGTTTGTTGAGGTATAATTTATATGCAATAAAATTCACCAATTGCAAGTGTATAATTGATAAGATGGATTTTGACGGTGAAGTTATCATTACCATAATCATATACAGACCATTTTCATGACCTCAAAAGTTCCTTTGGGTCCCTTTCCTGCCCCTGGCCCCAGGCAACCACTCATCTGATTTCTGTTGCTATAGCTTTGTTTTTTCTAGAATTTCATATAAATAGAATTATTCAGCATGTGGCTTTTTGTATCTGGCTGCTTTCATTTAGCACAATGCACTGAAATTCATCCAGGTTAGTGCATGTTTGTTCCTTTATATTCATATATCATATGAATATAGTGTTATTTCATCATATGAATATACTACAATTTGTTTATGTATTCATCAATCAATAGACATTTGAGTTGTTCCCACTTTTAAGATATGAATAAAGCTACTATGAATGTCTGAGTACAAGTTTTTGTGTGAAAACATGTTTTCATTTCTCTTGATAAATACCTAGGAGTGGAATGCCTTGGTCATATGTTAAAGGTAGTTTTATAAGAAACTGCCAAATGCTTCCCAAAGTGGTTGCACCATTTTTCATTCCTAACAGTAGTTATGGGAGTGCCAGTTGCTCCACATTCTTGACAATACTTGGTATTGCCTTTTAACTTTTAGTCACTCCAGTGAGTATTTTGCAGTATCTGATTCTGATTTTAGTTTGCCTTTCCCTAAGGAATGATGGTGTTGCACATCTTTTCATATGCTTATTTTCCATTTGTATATCTTTGGTGGAGTGTTTATTCAAATCTTTTGTGTATTTAAAAAAAATCTAGCTTTTTGTCCTCTTAGTATTGCATTTTAAGGGTTCTTTATATATTCTGAACACAAGTTTTTATCAGATATATGTTTTCAAATATTTTTCTCCTTTTTTCCTTAACTGTGTCTTTTGAAAATCAATAAATTTTAATTTTCAGGAAATTCAGGTTAATTAAAAATTTTTAAGGTTTGTGCTTTTTATGGCCTATTTAAGAAATCGTTACTCAATTGCAGGTCACAAATATTTTCTCCAATGCTTTCTTCTATAAATTTTGAAGTTTTGCTCGGCGTGGTGGCTCACACCTGTAATCCTAGCACTTTGGGAGGCCGAGGCAGGCGGATCACTTGAGGTCAGGAGTTTGAAACCAGCCTGGCCAACATGGTAAAACCTGTCTCTACTAAAAATACAAAAAAATTAACCAGGTGTGGTGGCACATGCCTGTAATCCCAGCTACTTGGGAGGCTGAAGCAGGAGAATTGCTTGAACCCAGGAGGCAGAGGTTGCAGTGGGCTGAAATCACGCCACTGTGCTCCAGCCTGGGCAACAGAGTGAGACTCCATCTTCTGTCTTAAAAAAAAAAAACAAAAAAAAAAATTGAAGTTTTAGGTTTTACATTTAGATCTATGATCTATATCAAGCTGGTTTTTGTATATGGTATGAGATATGGATTGAGGTTCATTTCTTTTTGCATATGCATTTACACTTCTTCCACTTTTCCTCCATTGAATTACTTTGGCATCTTTTTTGACTATCAATTGAATTATCAATTCTGAACCTTCTATTCTGTTCCAGTAATCTATTAATCTATGTCTGTCCTTTATCTAATACCATACTGTCTTGATTTCTATTCCTTTACAGTAAATCTTGAACCCATGTATAGTTTCCATCATTTCACTTCTTTGAAAATGATCTAGTTTCTCATCCAAAAAGGGAAGGAGAATTGTTGTAGAATAAAAGAGATAGCTATAAGACACAAAATATGCACCTCTCCACTCCCCCATTGAAAATATAAATTTGGGAAAATGTCTAGCAAAATATTCATTGTTTGTTCGTTTATTCATTCGTTCTAATAATGTCTCTTTTTGTTATGATCACATTTCTTTTAAAGTTTCTAATTCTGGCTTTAGGGTAAATAGGAAATATCCATAACCCAATACGTTAACTTAGATCTTTTTTTTTAGCTTCATTGTGAAGAATAATTATTAAATAAAATTCTAAAAATCATTGAACACTGTAATTTTTAGAAAGTACTTTCTAGGCTACAATAAATTGAACATACTTTTAAGCTACCTAAAGTCCACACAATTTGTAAAATTTGTATATAATTGGGAACTTTTTGCAATCTATACTCACTGCATCTTGAAAGATTAAATATTAAGCTAGATAAAACTAAAAACAAATTCCTTAATTCTTTTCATTGTGAACTTATTGATTTAGAATTATATCTCAACTTCTTCACCCTACCCAGATCTTCTGCAAAAAATAGCTGAGGACAAAGATATTCTTGACATCTGGGACTACAACCTTAAGCAGCTTGTGTTTTAACTTAAAATAGTTACATAAATATGATGTTATAATTGCTGATATTTTCAAGTTTTTAAATATAAAACTGCTATCTCGCTAAGCCTTTCACTTCATTAATTTGTTCAGCAAATATTCATTGAGTACCTACCATATGTCAGGCACTGAGCTGGGGCATTGGGGATGCAATGCTGAATAAAACAGAATGTCTATCTTCATAAAGTTTACAATCTAGTATGGAACTCCTAAGCTCATGCCAGGAAGAACAGCCATGTTGAACCTGTGGTTACCTCTTACCTCTAGGTGTATGAGAAACACATTTTCTCATACCTCTAGAGAAACACATACCTCTAGGTGTATGTAGTAAAACACCATTATCACCTTTAAGAATTGTGTGGCAATTCGGAATATGCAAAGTTGAATAAAAATGCAAAACTCTACATGAATACACAATTGGATTATTCTCCAGCTGGTTGAGAATACTTACATAGTACTTGCAGGTATTAATTGATTTAATTCTTATAACAAATTTTTTAAAGGGTAGAAACAGGCATTGGAAAAAATTTTAAATACGGATTTAATAACTGACTCAGAGGAAAGTTATAAGAGTGATGGAGGATATCTGCCATCCAGACATTTGATGCTCATTTTGTTCTCCTAAAATAAGAATGTTTGGGCTGGGCATGGTGGCTCACGCCTATAATCCCAGCACTTTGGGAGGCCAAGGCAGGCGGATCACCTGAGGTCAGGAGTTCAAGACCAGCCTGGCCAACATGGTGAAACCCCGTCTCTACTAAAAATACAAAAATTAGCTGGGTGTGGTGGCACACGCCTGTAGTCCCAGCTACTCAGGAGGCTGAGGATGGAGAATCTCTTGAACCCGGGAGGTGGAGATTGCAGTGAGCCGAGACTGCGCCACTGCACGACAGAGCGAGACACCATCTCAAAAAAAAAAAAGGAATGTTTGGCTCCTCCCAGGGCTACAGAATGCCCAGTAGAAGCAATGCTTAGGGGGAGGGATGGTGGAGAATGAGGAAAGAACCAAAGTAGAAATCAGATTGACATTTATTAGACATTTTATTAGCTACAAATTTAAGAAAAAAAATCTCACACTACAGACATATTAAACTGTATTGTAAAAATAAAGCACTCAGAAAAATATCTTTAAATAATACTAGTAGGGTTACAAAAGTGAAAATGTATCTGATTAGTTAGACCTACTGTTTTGGACAGTTTATTGTGTAACAGAAAAAATAAAAATTATACAAAGGACCTGCCCAGTTGGGTAGTGTACTTGGTAGAAAGATCTTAAGATGCCAAAACATTTTTATCTGCATCTTCAGCTGGCATGAGAAATAATGCCAGGCGTGGTGGCTCTCGCTTGTAATCCCAGCACTTTGGGAAGCCGAGGTGGGTGGATCTCCTGAGGTCAGGAGTTCTAGACCAGCCTGGCCAACGTGGCGAAAACCCATCTCTACTAAAAATACAAAAATTACCTGGGTGTGGTGGCACGCACCTGAAATCCCAGCTACTTGGGAGGCTAAGGCAGGAGAATTGCTTGAACCCAAGAGGTGGAGGTTGCAGTGAGCCAAGATCGCGCCACTGCACTCCAGCCTGGTGACAGAGCAAGACTCCATCACAAAAAAAAAAAAAAAAAAAAAAAAAAAAAAAAATCCTGGCTAACACAGTGGAACCCTGTCTCTACTAAAAATACAAAAAATTAGCTGGGCGTGGTGGCAGGCACCTGTAGTCCCAGCTACTCAGGAGGCTGAGGCGGGAGAATGGCATGAACTCGGGAGATGGAGCTTGCAGTGAGCCGAGATAGCACCACCGCACTCCAGCCTGGGCGACAGAGTGAGACTCCATCTCCTAAAAAAAAAAAAAAAAAAGGAAAGAAAAGAAAAAGAAATTGTTTAGCCATTGAATTAGAAGTCCTGTTAGTATAAAACTGCCATTAGTGTGCTGATCTGTTTGCAGCCATTGTATCGTGATATGTCTAATGTATTATTGTATTTATACTTTTCAAGAGCTTGTGAAAATCTGATATATTAGAACCGTGACAAGTGTAATTGGTTAGAAGTGTAATCGGTTAAACTTGGCCACCATGTTGGCCAAACGAATTACTTTGCAAATAAAGGGTGCCCAGGACCAGGGTTTCTTGATGGAGGACTTTTAGTCCTGGGAGAGTCCTAGGCAAAGGGGGACCCTAACTTTTCCCTAACTTTCATCAACTTTTAAGTGTAAGAAAAATATTTGTTGTAAAAAGATTTTAACTATAAAGGTAAACCAAATTCAAGTTAAACATTTTAACAAGAATCCTTTATAAGTGATGCTTTGTAATTCATATGCATTACATCACGATGAACATATTTGGTTGTCCTTTGATTATTGTTGCTAAGCTTTAAGTGGTGACTGCCTGATCTTTCTATTTTGTTTTTCTCCTTGAGATCAATAGCTTATTTTAGGGTGTTGATACTTTGACAAACTTCAGATTGTCCTTGTCTGAATCCGTTATTCCATCAGGAGTGGGGACAAAGGTGATTGTTTTTCTAATTCCGTATTTTTTCCTATATTTATAAGCTGCTGTTATTCTGTAAAGAGGAGCTCTCCCTCATTTTCTAAGGCTAATTGGACACTGTGAAGGAGTGCTTAATTCTTACTCTTTAATTACAATTTGCAGAGTAAGGAGTTAGTGTAATAGCCACCTCCAGTGGTGACAAATACGGTTGTTTTGTTATGTTTTGTTCGATTTTCTTTTTTGTTGGTTCATCAGGAACTGTGAAGGGTCAGATTTTACACTACTTCAAAGTGAACAAGCTGGCCTTCCAGTTATGTTTTTTATCTCTGACGCAGAAGTCTCATATCTTTTACCAGCACTGGTAAAAGATACGAGACTCCTGCATCAGAGATTAAAAAATAATAATTTATTACTCATAGCAAGAACAGTAGTCAGAGTACCAGCATTTTTTCCCTCCAGTTCCCAACCCCCAATTCATACAGAATGATGCAAAGAGAATGACAGCTGCATGCACTGTGGGTTGTGTACAGGAGAGAAATGCAGAGCTCAGAGTACTGGAATCTTTTGTAATGAAAAAGCCTGACTTTTCCAAAAGCTTGACTGCTTTTGCTCCAAAGGAGGACACTGTCTTTTCATTCTAGACAGTAACCATGCCTACCCTTTGCTCCAGAGGGAGACATTATTTCCATTTTCCAAGGCTGTTCACTATTCAAACATCCTCAAAAAGATAGTTCAGAATGTCTTCACTCACAAGACGTGCATAAGTGTGAGAGACCATGAGTATCATTATGTGCTAGTTGTTCTCCATCCTGGCATAAACCAATGGCAGTCAGGCTTCCTTGCTGTCTGGCTTCTGGTTGGATTAGTCAGAGAGGCATCAGCAAGGGACTGGAAAGGGGGCTAGGGTATTTATTCCTATCTCTCCACCCCATTCTGTCCCACCTTGCTGCAGTTCTGGTTCTGGCTGCAGTCTGTAATTACCTTTCTTATAAGAAGACCCTCTTTCAGGCTACACACTCTTTCTAGGCTCATTCTCTCCCATATCTCCTTTAGGCCTATAGGTGGTAAAAGTATATCATTGTTGCCAGATTCTGTCCCTTATTGTGTTCTCATAACCTTACCTATATCTCTGTAAATAATCCCTTCAGTATACTTTCTTCAGTAATGCTTTCTAAATATACTTTCTGTTTCTTGCCAGGATCCTGACAGGAACTTACAGATTTAGTTAAGTTTCAAAAGAGAAAAACTAGAAATTAATAGAGCCAAGGGTTAGAAAGATAGTAGTTTAACAAAAAATGATTTTAGAATATAGAAATATTATCCCAGTATGCTCATTTGTGCTAATATATTTTCTAATCAAGGTTTATAATTTATAATCTAAGGTCAGTAAAATATAAAGAAAGGTAATAATGTAATTTATTACATTAGCAGGAAAAACGGTAAGAATCATGTGAACATAGCAATAGATACCAAAAAGGATTTAATCAAATTAAAAGTCAATGAAAATGAAATATAAAGGGTGTTTTATAAATGAAGTCTTAGAATGAATTGTAAAATTCATTTAAAATAATTTCTTTAAAAATGAATTTTTAAAAGTCCTGTATTTAAAACCAAACCATCATAAATAATAGAAAAACACTGCAGCACTGCTGTTCGAAGTTTGATCCCCTGACCACCTGAAACAGGATCACCTAGAACATTTGTTGAAAATGCAAATCTTTAGCTTCCACCCTGAACAACTGAACAAATTTTTGAATCTGAATTTTTAACCAGCATCTCAGGTTCTCGGGTGATTCTTAGAACCACTGTAGTGTAGTCATTCTTTTTTTTTTTTTTTTTTTTTTTTTTTTTTAAGAGATGGGGTTGCCTAGGCTGGTCTTGAACTCTTGGGCTCAAGCAATCCACCCACCTTGGCCTCCCAAAGTGCTGGGATTACAGGCGTGAGCCACCATGCCCGGCCATTCTTTTATAATACTTTTACATTTTGAAAATTAAAGTAACAGTGAGCATGTTAAAAATCAAATAGTACAGCACAGAATGTAATAAAAAGCAGAGGTTCCTGGTTCCATATCTTCCAACCCTGAGTCCTGCTCCTCAAAATCAGCTGCTTTTAAACTTTTCTGTTTTTACATTTTCTGGTGGTTATTTCCATAACTCTGATTAATAGTCATTGTCTTTTAAAACAGTAACAAAATGAGACACACTCCTGTTACCATTCTAGGAAAGACTGTGCTAGAAGTGCTGTCAAAAGTTCTTTAGATAGAGCAGAGAAGGAGACAGTCTAATCATAGGAAAATAAAAATCACTGTCATTTTTTTTAATTTAATTTTTTTTTTTTTTTTGAGATGGAGTTTTACTTTTGTTGCCCAGGCTGGAGTGCAATGGCATGATCTTGGCTCACTGCAGCCTCCGCCTCCCAGGTTCAAGGATTCTCCTGCCTCAGCCTCCCGAGTAGCTGGGATTACAGGCACCCGGCCACCATGCCCGGCTAATTTTGTATTTTTATTAGAGACAGAGTTGCACCATGTTGGCCAGGCTGGTCTCTAACTCCTGACCTCGTGATCTGCCCATCTCGGCCTCCCAAAGTGCTGGGATTACAGGCGTGATCCACCGCACCTGGCCTTGTTGTCACTTTTTAATGTGATATGTATGTTTAGCTAAAAGCACTAGAGATAACAGATAAAAATATAGAGGATAAGGGCCTTGAGTGGTGGCTCAGGAATGTAATCCTAGCACTTTGGGAAGCCGAAGTGGGCAGATCATGAGGTCAGGAGATGGAGACCATCCTGGCCAACGTGGTGAAACCCTGTCTCTACTAAAAATACAAAAAAAAAAAAATCAGCCAGGCATGGTGGTGGGTGCCTGTAGTCCCAGCTACTTGGGAGGCTGAGGCAGGAGAATGGCATGAACCCGGGAGGTGGAGCTTGCAGTGAGCCAAGATCACGCCAGTGCACTCCAGCCTGGGCAACAGAGCGAGACTCCGTCTCAAAAAAAAGAAAAAATATATATAGATAGAGAGAGAGAGAGAGGATAAGGTAAATACTCAAAAATCGATAGCATTTCCTATTTTCTATTGACCCAGGCTTAGGGAATACAATAATTTTTTGTTGTTGTTGTTCCACTCTGTCGCCAGGCTGGAGTGCAGTGGCGTGATCTCAGTTCACTGCAACCTCTGCCTCCCAGGTTCAAGCTATTCTCTTGCCTCAGCCTCCCAAGTAGCTGGGACTACAGGTGAGCACTACCATGCCCAGCTAATTTTTGTATTTTTAGTAGAGGTGGGGTTTCATTATATTGGCCAGGGTGGTCTCGATCTCTTGTCCTCCTGATCCACCTGCCTTGGCCTCCCAAAGTAAAATAATTTTATGAAGTACAATGAAACAAATACTTGGATAACTAACTTTGGGGGAAAGAAAAGGTTATTTTGAAATTTTAGGAAGAAAATGAATGAGTAAAAGAGTCATAATTTGCTTCTAATGTTAAAGGCTAAATGCAATAGAAATAACAATTTTCATATTAATGTACCAGTTAAAGCACTATCTTTAATAAAAAGAGCCTTTTATTAAAGGCTCTTTAGGATTTTATAGAAGTTGATGACATATTGATAAAGAAATTACTTTGAAAAATAAAAGGTCAGATACCAAAAATATTAATGTGTTTATTTTATTTTATTTGTTTATTTTTAAAGACAGTCTTACTCTATTGCCCAGGCTGGAGTGCAATGGCACAATCAGAGCTCACTGTAGCTTCCAACTCTGGGCTCAAACGATCCTCCTGCTTCAGCCTCCTGAGTAGCTGAGACTGCAGGCATGCACCACCACACTTGGCTAAATTATGTTTAATTTTTATGCTAGAGTACCAATATCAGACACTGTTTTATAAAATGGAAACAATCCAAATCAGTAGTTATTAAATCAAATCCATGGAGAATGTAATAAAATAGATTTCAAAAATAAATCCCAACTATCATAAGAATTTAGTATGTGACAAGTCAAAAGCAAAACAATTGCTAGTCCTGGCATGAAGGATTTGGATGAGGTGGAAGTCTGAGATATCTCTCTTGCTGTCAGTTGGATTCCATCAGATGACAGGTGTCCTATGTAATCTGGGAGATGTGTCAAAAGTGGCAATTAGAGATATATATTTTAGCAATTGGAGACATCCAGTGTTTTGTGGTTACTAATAAAAAATCATTAAAATAGTAATATTAAAATATTTTTAAAACGTGAAGTTCACTGATAAAGGCCAAGTCAAACATTGGGAAGAACAAAAGTGAATCAGAGACAAAGTAGCAAGTGAGTCACAGGACAACTCAGACTATCCAGTCAGTTTTTACCAATCTTCCTTGCAAGTTACTTTGGATACATTTTATTCACATGTTCATATATGAGTGAATTTTATCTGAGGATGTTTTAAAAGCACCAATTGGCCTGGCCTGGGCGCAGCGGCTCATGTCTGTAATTCCAGCACTTTGGGAGGCCAAGGCGGGTGGATCACCTGAGGTCAGGAGTTCGAGACCAGCCTGGCCAACATGGTGAAACCCATCTCAACTAAAAATTCAAATATTAGCCTCAGGTGTAGTGTGATTACAGGTCGTAATCACAGCTACTTGGGAGGCTGAGGCAGGAGAATCACTTGAACCTGGGAGGCAGAGGTTGCAGTGAGCCTAGATCGTGCCACTGCATTCCAGCCTGGGCAATACAGTGAGACTCTTTCTCAAAAAACAAACAAACAAACAAAAAAAACTGATTGACTTCTGACAAAAAACAATTAACATTTAAGAAATATTTATGGGTCAATTCGTTTAATAATATGAAGGGATGGTACATCTCACACCATGTACATCAAAATAAGCTCTAGGATTCCTGCAGCAAGAGAGCTGACTAGACACAGCCAGGAAGAACATCTCCCACCAAGGAACCAGATCTTCAGAGGGAAGGCATTGAGAGAGGTTGGAGGGAAGACACAGAGGCTGGGCTGAATGGAGAAGAAGTTGGGAACCCTGTGTGGGGCTACCACTACTTCTTGCCTGTGAGTTCAACAGGCAAGAAGCAACTCTCTCTTGCTATGGACTTCTGGAATCCCAGCAAGAGGAGACCCCTCTACCATTAGGGATACTTGAATTGGCAGGGAAAGCTGCTTAAGGAAGTGGTAGGGCCAGAACTCCAGCTGGAGAGGAGCTCAGAGGATTTGATAAGGGAGTGTCTGGAGATGCCAGGGACACCCATCCCCCTAAGCTCAACTTGCTCCCATAGGACACTTTAGCCCTAGGTGAACTGTTAGACCTGAACTCTGAATGGTGGTCTTACCCATGAGATGAGGTCAGTTGGACCTGGGCAGCTCTTGCTCTGCTGGCCTCTCCTGGGGCCCCAGCCTGGCTGTGCCTGCTTGCAGGGCAGCCCCCAGGTACCTCTTGAGGGCTGGATTGTAGCTTCTGCACTGGCAGACCAGGCCTGACTAGCAGAGTGCTCCAGCAAAGCTGCCCATAAACACACAGCAGCCCACTTGGGCCCTCCCCTCACTGCAGCCTCCTCCATCTGCCTTGCCTGCAGGCACTTGCCCACAACCATTCCCTCTCCCCCCATCATTTTGCCAGTGTATGTGTGTACTAGAGGTCCTAGCCTTCCCTTCTCCACCAGCACACACATGCACATGCATCCTACGATGCCAGTGCTGCCAGAGTGAGTGCACCCCGCTTCCCCCTCTCCCCACTGCACAGCCATTGTCATGAGAGTATTGGCAGCACAGGGCCCACTAGCGTTAACATGCACAGAGCACGCACACAGTCCTGTACCCACCAGTGCCCTGCCCCTGTGCTAACACCATCACCAATGAGAACACATGCATAGTCACTGGCAGGAGCCCCACCCCCCCTTAGTCATACTGCCACCACTGCTGCGGTAAACACTCACATGAAGGCCAGTACCCCAGCACCCACTAGCATCCTGCTGCAGCTGACCGGGATGTACTCTGTTGTGCTGCTGCTGACACTGCTGCTGACACGTGCCAACGAGGACTGATCTGACTGCCACTGCTCTACAAAGTGCTTTGGCTGGCACCATCCATCGCAGTGTTGTGACCAGCAGTCTGGGAGTATTTTGGTCCCTCCAGTGCAACAGGTTCCTAACCTCGAGGAGCCAGAGAACAAAGCTAGGGTCTGATACCAGTCCCCTAGAGTTAGAGCATGCAGTCAGGAGTCCTGAGCTGAGCCTTGGCCCCCTATAGCCTTCCAGTAATGAAAACAGTCCATTGAACCCTCCTTATACCACAATCAAACCCCCAAATAAGCCCAGAAATAAGGTTGCACACCTAAAACCATCTGATCTTCGACAATGCTGACAAAAAAAGGCAATTAGGAAAGGACTCCATATTCAATAAATTGTGCTGAGATAACTGGCTAGCCATATGCAGAAGATTGAAACTGGACCCCTTCCTTATACCATATACAAAAATCAACTCAAGATGAATCAAAGACTTAAATGTAAAACCCCAAACTATAAAAATCCTGGGAGACAACCTAGGCAATACCATTGTGGACACAGGAACGGGCAAAGATTTCATGACGAAGATGCCAAAAGCAATCACAACAAAAGCAAAAATTGACAAATGGGACCTAATTAAACTAAAGAGCTTTTGCACAACAAAAGAAACTACCAACGGAGTAGACAACCAGCAGAATGGGAGAAAATACTTGCAAACTATGCATCTGACAAAGGTCTAATATCCAGAATCTGTAAGGAAAAACAAACTTACAAGAAAAAACAACCCCATTAAAAAGTGGGCAAAGGATATGAATAGACATTTTCAAAAGAAGACATACATGCAGCCAATACATGTATGAAAAAAAGCTCAGTTTTACTGATCATTAGGGAAATGCAAATCAAACCACAATGAGATACCATCTTACATCAGTCAGAATGGCTATTTAAAAGTCAAAAAATAACAGATGCTGGCAAGGTTGCAGAGAAAAGGGAATGCTAACACACTGTTGGTGGGAGTGTAAATTAGTTTAATCATTGTTGAAAGTAGTGTGTTGATTCCTCAAAGAACTAAAAATAGAACTACCATTTGACTCAGCAATCCCATTACTGTGTATATATCCAAAGGAATATAAAATCATTCTATCATAAAGACACATGCACACATATGTTCATTGCAGCACTATTCACAATGGCAAAGACATAGAATCAATCTAAATGCCCATCAATGGAAGAATGGGTAAAGAAAATGTGTTACATATACACTATGAAAAGGAATGAGATCAACTCCTTTGCAGGAACATGGATAGAGCTAGAGGCCATGACCCTTAGCAAACTAATGCAGGAACAGAAAACCAAATACCACAGGTTCTCACTTATAAGTTGGAACGAAATGATGAGAACACATGGACAAAAGGAGGGGAACGACATACATGAGGGCCTACCAGAAGGGTAGAGGTTGGAAGGAGGAAGAAGAGCAGAAAAATAACTCTAGTACCTGGGTGATGAAATAATCTGTTCATCAACCCCCTGTGACACAAGATTACATATATAACAAACCTGTACATGTACCCCTGAACCTAAAATAAAAGTTAAAAAACAAAATAAAAAACCTACATAGATGAAGACGAAATATTTTCAAAAGTCCATAAAGCAAATAAATTGTGTATCTATTCAACTTTGTTGGGGAAAAATAAGTTCTTCATCTTCAATGACATGTTGAATATTGGAAATCTTATAAGTATGCTTAAATAAATATAAGAAACTCAATTAGGTATAGCAAAATACATATCAGTTAGAAAGCAA
This sequence comes from Pongo pygmaeus, assembly GCF_028885625.2. Classification (NCBI taxonomy): domain Eukaryota; kingdom Metazoa; phylum Chordata; class Mammalia; order Primates; family Hominidae; genus Pongo; species Pongo pygmaeus. The sequence continues at coordinate 51,699,241 of NC_072386.2, read as the reverse complement.
CAAAATATAAAACCATATGGCAAATCTTATAAGAATGTACCCTTTAAAGAAATGATGCAAATATGCAAGACCAATAAATACCAATAAAACTCTTTTAGGATAATTTATAGAATGTGACTACACAGTAACCGTTAAATTACTTAAAAAGTCAAAGGGTCAAAGGTACAAAAAATTTATATCCTATATGCTAAATGACCAGAGAAGATAATTTATTGACAAAGAAATATACAATCTAAGTCACAACATGAAAAATTTCCAATTTGGTAGCAATTAAAGCAAAACAAAATAAAGATACAATCACATTTCTACATAATTATCCAAGATAAATCAAACCAACAACACAGCATTGGTGAATTGTTGGAAAATAAATATATTGCTGGTAGTCTTTGAGGACTTTGCTGAGAATCTAGAGCAGCGGTTACAAAAGTGTTTGATGTAGCAATTTTGTTTTGAGCAATAGATCCTAAGTGGATGATATAAATGAAAACAAAAATCAGATGTATGTTTCTCTACAGTAGATGTATGCTAGAGTACTGAAAATTGAAAATAACTCAATGATGGGTGGAATAATTGTAGAATAAACCATGATACTTTTTTCAAAATATATATATTTTTTATTTCAATAGCTCTTCCAGTACAAGTGGTTTTTGGTTACATGGATGAATTGTATAGTGGTGAAGTCCAAGATTTTAGTGCACCTGTCACCCCAATAGTTTACATTGTACCCAATATGTAGTTTTTTTATTCCCCACCTCCTACACTCTTCTGAGTCTCCAATGTTTTTTTTTTTGTTTTTTTTTTACTCAAATGGTTTTTATTTTCCTATCTGACATTTCTAACAAAATGCCAGGTAGACGGAGTTAAAAAGAATCCACCGCACGAAAGGTAAACAAAACAGACCCTCAGAAACTCCCTGGCAAGGATGTTCCCCTCCCCAGATTGGCCCAGTTTCACCAGCAACTGGTCTCAGCTCAGCCTTATGCCTTTCCACTGACACCCCCCACTCCTCTACATTCTCGTGATTCAGGCCAGCTGAGTCTCCAATGTTTGTTATACCACTCTGTATGCCTTTATGTACTCATAACTTAGCTTCCACTTATAAGTGAGAACATACAGTATTTGGTTTTTCATTCCTGAGTTACTTCACTTAGAATAATGGCCTCCAGCTCCAACCAAGATGCTTCAAAAGACATTATTTTATTTTTTTAATGGCTGAGTGGTATTCCACAAGTATATATATACCACATTTTCTTTACTCACTCATCAGTTGATGGGCACGTAGGTTGGTCCCATATCTTTGCAATTGTGAATTGAACTGTAATAAACACATGCATACAAATGTCTTTTGATATAATGACTGACTTATTTTCCTTTGGGTAGATACCCAGTAGTGGCATTGCTGGGTTAAATGGTAGATCTACTTTTAGTTCTTTAAGAAATCTCCATTCTGTTTTCAATAGAGGTTGTAATAATTTACATTCTCACCAGCCACTGCTGGTGAGTGTTCACTTTTCACCACAACCACGCCAACATCTACTTTTTTTTTTGACTTTTCAATAATGGCCATTCTGGCTCAGGCAAGGTGGTATCTCATTGTGGTTTTTATTTACATTTCCCTGACGATTAGTGATGTTGAGCATTTTTTCATATCTTTGTTGGCCATCTGTATATCTTCTTTTGAGAAGTATCTATTCATGGCATTTGCCAACTTTTTTGATGGGATTATTTGTTTTTTTCTTGCTGATCTGTTTGAGTTCCTTGTAGATTCTGGATATTAGTCCTCTGTCAGATGCATAGTTTGCAAATATTTTATCCCATTATGGGTTGTCTGCTTACACTGATAATTATTTCTTTTGCTGTGCAGAAGCTTTTTAAGTTTAATTTGGTTCTCTTTACGTGTTTTTGTTTTGTTGCATTCACATTGGGGGTCTTGGTCATAAATTCTTTTCTTAGGCCAATGTCCAGAAGAATTTTTCCTAGATTTTCTTTTATAATTTCTTTGGTTTCAGGTCTTAAAGTATTTAATTCATCTTTAGTTGATTTTTGTATATGGTAAGAAACAGGGGTCCAGTGTCATTCTTCTACATGTGGCTTGCCAGTTATCCCAGCACCATTTATTGAATAGGGTGTGCTTTCCTCAATTCTTATTTTTGTATGTTTTGTCAAAGATCAGTTGGTTGTAAGTATTTGGCTTTATTTCTGGGTTCTCTATTCTGTTCAACTGGTCCATGTATCCACTTTTATACCAGCACCATGCTGTTTTGGTTACCATAGCCTCGTAGTATAATTATAATTTGAAATTAGGTAATGTGATACCTCCAGGTTTGTTCTTTTTGCTTAGGATTGCTTTGGTTACTCAGGCTTTTTTTTTTTTTTAATTCCATATGAATTTTAGGATTTTTTTCTAATTTTATGAAAAATGATGTGAGTATTTTCTTTCTTACTTTTTTTTTTTTTCTATTTTTTGAGATGGAGTTTCACTCTTTTTGCCCAGGCTGGAGTGCAATGGCGTGATCTGGGCTCACTGCGACCTCTACCTCCTGGGTTCAAGGAATTCTTCGGTCTCAGCCTCCTGAGTAGCTGGGATTACAGGTGCCTGCCAACACGCTGGCTAATTTTTGTATTTTTTAGTAGAGATGGGGTTTCACCATGTTGGCCAGGCTCATTCTGAACTCCTGACCCAAGATAATCCACCCACCTTGGCTTCCCAAAGTACTGGGATTATAGGCATGAGCCACCTAGGCCAGCCTGATGTGGGTATTTTCATAGGAATTGTATTGAATCTGTAGATTCCTTTAGGCAGTATGGCCATTTTCACAGTGTTCATTCTTCCAATCCAGAGCATGGGATGTATTTCAATTTGTTTGTGTCATCTATGATTTCCTTCAGTATGTTTTGTTGTTCTCCTTGTAGAGCTCTTTCACCTTCTTGGTTAAGTACACTCCTAAGTATTTTATTTTATTATTTTCAGCTAATTGTAAAAGGGATTGAGTTCTTGATTTAATCCTCAACTTGGTCATTGTTGCTGTATAACAGTGCTACTGATTTGTGTACACTGATTTTTGTAACCTGAGAGTTCACTGAATTAATTTATCAAATCTAGGAGTCTTCTGGAGGAGTCTTTAGGGTTCTCTAGGTATTCAATCATGTCATCGGCAAACAGATAGTTTGACTTCCTCTTTTCTAGTTGATGTGCCCTTTGTTTCTTTCTCTTGCCTGATTAGTCTGGCTACCACTTTCAGTACCATGTTGAATAGAAGTGGTGAAAGTGGGTATTCTTGTCCTGTTCTAATTCTTAGGGGGAATGTTTTCAACTTCTCCCCATTCATATGTTGTTGGCTGTGGGTTTGTCATAACGGCTTTTAATGTTTTGAGATATGTTCCTTCTGTGCCTAGTTTGTTGAGGGTTTTGAATCATAAAGGGATGCTGGGTTTTATCAAATGCTTTTTCTGCATTTATTGAGATAATAATATCGTTTTTGTTTTAAATTCTGTTTATGTGGTGAATCACATTTATTGACTTGCATATGTTGAACCATCCCTGCATCCTTGGTATGAAACCCACTAGATCATGCTGAATATTCTTTTTGATGTGCTGTTGGATTTGGTTTGCTAGTATTTTATTGTGCTGACAATGTTTGCATCTGTTTATCAGGCATATTGGTCTTTAGTTTTCTTTTTTCATTATGTCTTTACCTGGTTTTGGTATCAGGGTGATATTGGCATCATAGAATGAATTAGGGAAGATTCCTTCTTCCATAATCATTTGGAATAGTTTCAGTAGGGTTGGTACCAATTCTTCTTCCTCTTCTTCTCCTCCTCCTCCTCCTCTTCCTCCTCCTTCCTCCTCCTCCTTCCTTCATCTTCTCCTTCCTCCTTCTTCTTTTCCTTCCTCCTTTTCTTCTTCTTCTCCTTCCTTCTTCCTCTTCTCCTTCCTCCTTCTTCTTTTCCTTCCTCCTTTTCTTCTTCTTCTCCTTCCTTCTTCCTCTTCTCCTTCCTCCTCATTCCTCTTTCTCCTTCCTCCTCCTTCCTCTTTCTCCTTCATTCTTCTTCCCCCTCCTCCTCCTCCTTCTCCTACCCCTCCTCATCCTCCTTCTTCTTCTTTTTTTTCTTTTTTGAGAGAGAGTCTCACTCTGTCATGCAGGCTGGAGTGCAATAGCATGATCTCAGCTCACTGCAACCTCCGCCTCCTGGGTTCAAGTGATTCTCATGCCTCAGCCTCCCAAGTAGCTGGGATTACAGGGGTCCACCACTGCACCTGGCTAATTTTTGTATTTTTAGTGGAGACAGGGTTTCACCTTGTTGGCCAGGCTGGTCTTGAACCCCTGACCTCAGGTGATCCATCTACCTCAGCCTCCCAAAGTGCTGGGATTACAGGCGTGAACCACCATACCCAGCCCGAATTCTTCTTTGAATGTCTGGTTGAATTTGGCTGTGAATCCATCTGGCCCTGGAGTTTTTGTTGTTGTTGGCATTTTTTTTCTATTGCTGATTCAATCTTACTGCTTGTTATTGGTCTGTTAGGGATTTTTATTTCTTCCTAATTCAAGGTAGAAGAGTTGTATGCTTCCAGGAATTTAACCTTTTCCTCTAGATTTTCTAGTTTGTGTGCATAGAGGCGTTCACAGTCATCTTGAATGATCGTTTGGATTTCTGTGGTGTCAGTTGTAATGTCTCCATTTTCATTTCTAGTTGACCTTATTTGAGTTTTCTCTCTTCTTGGTTAACTAATGATCTATCAATTTTGTTTATCTTTTCAATTACTAACTTTTGTTTCATTGATCTTTTGTATTTTTTGTTTCCACTTCATTTAGTTCTGCTTTGATCTTTATTTTTTATTTTCTTCTGCTAGCTTTGGGTTTGTTTTTTTCTTGTTGCTCTAGCTCCTTGAGGTGTGGTGTGAGGTTGTCAATTTGTGATCTTTCAGGCTTTTTGATGTAGGCATTTAGCACTATAAACTTTCCTCTTACCAGTGCTTCTGCTCTATCCCAGAGATTTTGATAACTCATGTCACTACTGTCATTCATTTGAAGACTTTTAAAATTCCCATCTTGATTTAATTGTTCACCTAGAAATCATTCAGGAGAAGGTTGTTTAATTTCCATGTATTTGTATAGTTTTGAGGGTTCCTTTTGGAGTTGATCTCTAGTTTTATTCCACTGTGGTCTGAGAAGATACCTGATATAATTCCAATTTTTAAAAGTTATTGTTTTGTGGCCTATCATATGGCCTATCTTGGAGAATGTTCCATATGCTGATGAAAAGAATGTATATTCTGCAGTTCCTGTGTAGACTGTTCCATAAATATCTGTTAGGCCCATTTGTTTTAGACTGAACTTTAATTCCAGTGTTTATTTTTGATTTTCTGCCTCAATGATCTATCCAGTGCTGTCAGTGGAGTGTTGAAGTCACCTACTATTATTGTATTGCTGTTGTGCTCTTTTCTTAGGTCTAATAGTAATTGTTTTATGAATCTGGGAGCTCAAGAGTTAGGTGCATATATATTTAGGACTGTAATACATTTTTGTTGGATTGATTATATTATTATTGTATAATGACCTTCTGCAGTCATTATACAATAATAGCTACTCCTGCTTGCTTTTGGTTTCCATTTGCAAGGAATATCTTTTTTCACCCCTTTACCTTGAGTCTATATGAATCCTATGCATTAGGTGAGTCTCTTGAAGACAGCAAATATTTGGTTTGTGATTTTTTTTTTTTGATTTTTTTTTTTTTATTATTATTATTATTATTATTATTATACTTTAGGCTCTATGGTACATGTGCACAACGTGCAGGTAAGTTACATATGTATACATGTGCCATGCTGGTGCGCTGCACCCACGAACTCGTCATCTAGCATTAGGTATATCTCCCAATGCTGTCCCTCCCCCCTCCCCCCACCCCACAACAGTCCCCGAAGTGTGATGTTCCCCTTCCTGTGACCATGTGTTCTCATTGTTCAATTCCCACCTATGAGTGAGAATATGTGGTGTTTGGTTTTTTGTCCTTGCGATAGTTTACTGAGAATGATGATTTCCAATTTCATCCATATCCCTACAAAGGACATGAACTCATCATTTTTTATGGCTGCATAGTATTCCATGGTGTATATGTGCCACATTTTCTTAATCCAGTCTATCATTGTTGGACATTTGGGTTGGTTCCAAGTCTTTGCTATTGTGAATAATGCTGCAATAAACATACGTGTGCATGTGTCTTTATAGCAGCATGATTTATAGTCCTTTGGGTATATACCCAGTAATGGGATGGCTGGGTCAAATGGAATTTCTAGTTCTAGATCCCTGAGGAATCGCCACACTGACTTCCACAAGGGCTGAACTAGTTTACAGTCCCACCAACAGTGTAAAAGTGTTCCTGTTTCTCCACATCCTCTCCAGCACCTGTTGTTTCCTGACTTTTTAATGATCGCCATTCTAACCGGTGTGAGATGGTATCTCATTGTGGTTTTGATTTGCATTTCTCTGATGGCCAGTGATGGTGAGCATTTTTTCATGTGTTTTTTGGCTGCATAAATGTCTTCTTTTGAGAAGTGTCTGTTCATGTCCTTCGCCCACTTTTTGATGGGGTTGTTTGTTTTTTTCTTGTAAATTTGTTTGAGTTCATTGTAGATTCTGGATATTAACCCTTTGTCAGATGAGTAGGTTGCGAAAATTTTCTCCCATTTTGTAGGTTGCCTGTTCACTCTGATGGTAGTTTCCTTTGCTGTGCAGAAGCTCTTGAGTTTAATTAGATCCCATTTGTCAATTTTGGCTTTTGTTGCCATTGCTTTTGGTGTTTTAGACATGAAGTCCTTGCCCATGCCTATGTCCTGAATGGTAATGCCTAGGTTTTCTTCTAGGGTTTTTATGGTTTTAGGTCTAACATTTAAGTCTTTAATCCATCTTGAATTGATTTTTGTATAAGGTGTAAGGAAGGGATCCAGTTTCAGCTTTCTACATATGGCTAGCCAGTTTTCCCAGCACCATTTATTAAATAGGGAATCCTTTCCCCATTTCTTGTTTTTGTCAGGTTTGTCAAAGATCAGATAGTTGTAGATATGTGGCATTATTTCTGACGGCTCTGTTCTGTTCCATTGATCTATATCTCTGTTTTGGTACCAGTACCATGCTGTTTTGGTTACTGTAGCCTTGTAGTATAGTTTGAAGTCAGGTAGTGTGATGCCTCCAGCTTTGTTCTTTTGGCTTAGGATTGACTTGGCAATGCGGGCTCTTTTTTGGTTCCACATGAAGTTTAAAGTAGTTTTTTCCAATTCTGTGAAGAAAGTCATTGGTAACTTGATGGGGATGGCATTGAATCTGTAAATTACCTTGGGAAGGATGGCCATTTTCACGATATTGATTCTTCCTACCCATGAGCATGGAATGTTCTTCCATTTGTTTGTATCCTCTTTTATTTCCTTGAGCAGTGGTTTGTAGTTCTCCTTGAAGAGGTCCTTGACATCCCTCGTAAGTTGGATTCCTAGGTATTTTATTCTCTTTGAAGCTATTGTGAATGGGAGTTCACTCATGATTTGGCTCTCTGTTTGTCTGTTATTGATGTATAAGAATGCTTGTGATTTTTGTACATTGATTTTGTATCCTGAGACTTTGCTGAAGTTGCTTATCAGCTGAAGGAGATTTTGGGCTGAGACAATGGGGTTTTCTAGATATACTATCATGTCATCTGCAAACAGGGACAATTTGACTTCCTCTTTTCCTACTTGAATACTCTTGATTTCCTTCTCCTGCCTAATTGCCCTGGCCAGAACTTCCAACACTATGTTGAATAGAAGTGGTGAGAGAGGGCATCCCTGTCTTGTGCCAGTTTTCAAAGGGAATGCTTCCAGTTTTTGCCCATTCAGTATGATATTGGCTGTGGGTTTGTCATAAATAGCTCTTATTATTTTGAGATACGTCCCATCAATACCTAATTTATTGAGAGTTTTTAGCATGAAGGGTTGGTGAATTTTGTCAAAGGCCTTTTCTGCATCTATTGAGATAATCATGTGGTTTTTGTCTTTGGTTCTGTTTATATGCTGGATTACATTTATTGATTTGCATATATTGAACCAGCCTTGCATCCCAGGGATGAAGCCCACTTGATTTTTTAAAATCCATTCTGCCAATCTGTATCTTTTAAGTGGAGCATTTAGAACATTTGAATTCAATGTTAATAATGACATGTGAGGTACTGTTCCAGTCATCATGTTGATTGTTACCTAGATACTTTGGTTTCTAGTATTTCTGGTATAGTTCATTGTGTTATTGTATTATAGGCCCTGTGACTTTTATGCTTTGAAAAGGTTCTATTCTGGTGCACATTGACTTTATGTTTCAAGATTTAGAACTCATTTTAGCATTTCTTGTAGGGCTAGTCTGGTGGTGACAAACTCCCTCAGCATTTGCTTGTCTGAAGAAGACAACTTCTTTTTCTTTTATGACACTTAGTTCTGCTGGATTGAAAATTCTTGACTAACAGCTATTCTGTTTAAAGAGGCTAAAGATAGGACCCCAATCCCTTTTGGCCAGTAAGGTTTCTGCTGAGAAGTCTGCTGTTAGTCTGAAAGGTTATCTTTTGTAGGTTACCTGATGCTTTTGTTATCACTGCTCTTAGAATTTTTCATTCATGTTGACTTTAGACAGCCTGATGACTGTATGCATTGGTGATGTCCTTTTTGCAATGAATCTCCAAGGAATTCTTTGAGCTTCTTGTATTTGGATGTCTAAATCTTTAGCAAGACCAGGGAAGTTCTCAACTATTCCCTCAAATAAGTTTTCCAAACTTTTGGCTTTTTCTTTTCCCTCAGGAATACCAAGGAGTCTTAGGTTTGGCCATTGCACATAATCCCATATTTCTTGGAGACTTTGTTCATTTCTTTTAATTCTTTTTTTCTTTATTTTTGTCTGTTGGGTTAATTCAAAAGTCTTGTCTTTGAGCTCTGAAATTCTTTCTTCTACTTGGTCTAGCCTATTGTTAAAACTTTCCTCTGCATTTTGTAATCCCCTAAATGTGTCTTTCATTTCCAGAAGTTCTGGTTGGTTTTTCTTTAAAATATATATCTGTTCAGAAAATTTTTCATTCATATCCTGAATTGTTTTTAAAATTTCTTTATGTTGGTTTTCACATTTCTCTTGTATCTTCTTGAGTAACTTAATAATCAAGCTTTTGAAATCTTTATCTGGTATTTCAGATTTCTTTCTTTCTTTTTTTTTTTTTTTTTGAGATGGAGTCTCACTCTGTTGCCTAGGCTGGAGTGCAGTAGCACGATTTTGGCTCACTGCAACCTCTGCCTCCCAAGCAATTCTCCTGCCTCAGCCTTCCAAGTAGCTGAGATTACAGGTGTCCACCACCACGCCCAGCTAATTTTTGTATTTTTAGTACAGACAGGGTTTCCTCATGTTGTTCAGGCTGGTCTTGAAATCCTGACCTCAGGTAATCTGCTCGCCTTGGCCTCCCAAAGTGTTAGGATTACAGGCATGAGCCATCACGCCCGGCCTAGATTTCATCTTGGTTTGGATCCATTACTGGATAGCTAGTGTGATCTTCTGGGGATATTACAGAACCCTGTTTTGTCATATTGCCAGATTTATTTTTCTGGTTCCTTCTCATTTGAGTATACTATTTCTTCTAATTATTTTTTATTTTTTGTTCAACTGTGTTTATTTTTTAATTTCTTTTTTTCTCCCTTGAGGATGTGACTAACGATTACAGTTTTTTTTTTTTTTTTTTTTTTTTTTTTTTTTTTTTTATTATTATTATACTTTAGGTTTTATGGTACATGTGCGCAATGTGCAGGTAAGTTACATATGTATACATGTGCCATGCTGGTGCGCTGCACCCACCAACTCGTCATCTAGCATTAGGTATATCTTCCAATGCTATCCCTCCCCCCTCCCCCCACCCCACAACAGTCCCCAGAGTGTGATGTTCCCCTTCCTGTGTCCATGTGTTCTCATTGTTCAATTCCCACCTATGAGTGAGAATATGCGGTGTTTGGTTTTTTGTTCTTGCGATAGTTTACTGAGAATGATGATTTCCAATTTCATCCATGTCCCTACAACGGACGTGAACTCATCATTTTTTATGGCTGCATAGTATTCCATGGTGTATATGTGCCACATTTTCTTAATCCAGTCTATCATTGTTGGACATTTGGGTTGGTTCCAAGTCTTTGCTATTGTGAATAATGCCGCAATAAACATACGTGTGCATGTGTTTTTATAGCAGCATGATTTATAGTCCTTTGGGTATATACCCAGTAATGAGATGGCTGGGTCGAATGGAATTTCTAGTTCTAGATCCCTGAGGAATCGCCACACTGACTTCCACAAGGGCTGAACTAGTTTACAGTCCCACCAACAGTGTAAAAGTGTTCCTGTTTCTCCACATCCTCTCCAGCACCTGTTGTTTCCTGACTTTTTAATGATTGCCATTCTAACTGGTGTGAGATGGTATCTCATTGTGGTTTTGATTTGCATTTCTCTGATGGCCAGTGATGGTGAGCATTTTTTCATGTGTTTTTTGGCTGCATAAATGTCTTCTTTTGAGAAGTGTCTGTTCATGTCCTTCGCCCACTTTTTGATGGGGTTGTTTGTTTTTTTCTTGTAAATTTGTTGGAGTTCATTGTAGATTCTGGATATTAGCCCTTTGTCAGATGAGTAGGTTGCGAAAATTTTCTCCCATTTTGTAGGTTGCCTGTTCACTCTGATGGTAGTTTCTTTTGCTGTGCAGAAGCTCTTGAGTTTAATTAGATCCCATTTGTCAATTTTGGCTTTTGTTGCCATTGCTTTTGGTGTTTTAGACATGAAGTCCTTGCCCATGCCTATGTCCTGAATGGTAATGCCTAGGTTTTCTTCTAGGGTTTTTATGGTTTTAGGTCTAACATTTAAGTCTTTAATCCATCTTGAATTGATTTTTGTATAAGGTGTAAGGAAGGGATCCAGTTTCAGCTTTCTACATATGGCTAGCCAGTTTTCCCAGCACCATTTATTAAATAGGGAATCCTTTCCCCATTTCTTGTTTTTGTCAGGTTTGTCAAAGATCAGATACTTGTAGATATGTGGCATTATTTCTGACGGCTCTGTTCTGTTCCATTGATCTATATCTCTGTTTTGGTACCAGTACCATGCTGTTTTGGTTACTGTAGCCTTGTAGTATAGTTTGAAGTCAGGTAGTGTGATGCCTCCAGCTTTGTTCTTTTGGCTGAGGATTGACTTGGCAATGCGGGCTTTTTTTTGCTTCCATATGAACTTTAAAGTAGTTTTTTCCAATTCTGTGAAGAAAGTCATTGGTAGCTTGATGGGGATGGCATTGAATCTGTAAATTACCTTGGGAAGGATGGCCATTTTCACGATGTTGATTCTTCCTACCCATGAGCATGGAATGTTCTTCCATTTGTTTGTATCCTCTTTTATTTCCTTGAGCAGTGGTTTGTAGTTCTCCTTGAAGAGGTCTTTCACATCCCTTGTAAGTTGGATTCCTAGGTATTTTATTCTCTTTGAAGCAATTGTGAATGGGAGTTCACTCATGATTTGGCTCTCTGTTTGTCTGTTATTGATGTATAAGAATGCTTGTGATTTTTGCACATTGATTTTGTATCCTGAGACTTTGCTGAAGTTGCTTATCAGCTTAAGGAGATTTTGGGCTGAGACAATGGGGTTTTCTAGATATACTATCATGTCATCTGCAAACAGGGACAATTTGACTTCCTCTTTTCCTAATTGAATACCCTTGATTTCCTTCTCCTGCCTAATTGCCCTGGCCAGAACTTCCAACACTATGTTGAATAGAAGTGGTGAGAGAGGGCATCCCTGTCTTGTGCCAGTTTTCAAAGGGAATGCTTCCAGTTTTTGCCCATTCAGTATGATATTGGCTGTGGGTTTGTCATAAATAGCTCTTATTATTTTGAGATACGTCCCATCAATTCCTAATTTATTGAGAGTTTTTAGCATGAAGGGTTGTTGAATTTTGTCAAAGGCCTTTTCTGCATCTATTGAGATAATCATGTGGTTTTTGTCTTTGGTTCTGTTTATATGCTGGATTACATTTATTGATTTGCGTATATTGAACCAGCCTTGCATCCCAGGGATGAAGCCCACTTGATCATGGTGGATAAGCTTTTTGATGTGTTGCTGGATTCTGTTTGCCAGTATTTTATTGAGGATTTTTGCATCAATGTTCATCAAGGATATTGGTCTAAAATTCTCTTTTTTTGTTGTGTCTCTGCCAGGCTTTGGTATCAGGATGATGCTGGCCTCATAAAATGAGTTAGGGAGGATTCCCTCTTTTTCTATTGATTGGAATAGTTTCAGAAGGAATGGTACCAGCTCCTCCTTGTACCTCTGGTAGAATTCGGCTGTGAATCCATCTGGACCTGGACTTTTTTTGGTTGGTAAGCTATTGATTATTGCCACAATTTCAGCTCCTGTTATTGGTCTATTCAGAGATTCAACTTCTTCCTGGTTTAGTCTTGGGAGGGTGTATGTGTTGAGGAATTTATCCATTTCTTCTAGATTTTCTAGTTTATTTGCATAGAGGTGTTTGTAATATTCTCTGATGGTAGTTTGTATTTCTGTGGGATCGGTGGTGATTTCCCCTTTATCATTTTTTATTGCATCTATTTGATTCTTCTCTCTTTTTTTCTTTATTAATCTTGCTAGCGGTCTATCAATTTTGTTGATCCTTTCAAAAAACCAGCTCCTGGATTCATTTATTTTTTGAAGGGTTTTTTGTGTCTCTATTTCCTTCAGTTCTGCTCTGATTTTAGTTATTTCTTGCCTTCTGCTAGCTTTTGAATGTGTTTGCTCTTGCTTTTCTAGTTCTTTTAATTGTGATGTTAGGGTGTCAATTTTGGATCTTTCCTGCTTTCTCTTGTGGGCATTTAGTGCTATAAATTTCCCTCTACACACTGCTTTGAATGCATCCCAGAGATTCTGGTATGTTGTGTCTTGGTTCTCGTTGGTTTCAAAGAACATCTTTATTTCTGCCTTCATTTCGTTATGTACCCAGTAGTCGTTCAGGAGCAGGTTGTTCAGTTTCCACGTAGTTGAGCGGTTTTGAGTGAGATTCTTAATCCTGAGTTCTAGCTTGATTGCACTGTGATCTGAGAGACAGTTTGTTACAATTTCTGTTCTTTTACATTTATTGAGGAGAGCTTTACTTCCAAGTATATGGTCAATTTTGGAATAGGTGTGGTGTGGTGCTGAAAAAAATGTATATTCTGTTGATTTGGGGTGGAGAGTTCTGTAGATGTCTACTAGGTCCGCTTGGTGCAGAGCTAAGTTCAATTCCTGGGTATCCTTGTTGACTTTCTGTCTCGTTGATCTGTCTAATGTTGATAGTGGGGTGTTAAAGTCTCCCATTATTAATGTGTGGGAGTCTAAGTCTCTTTGTAGGTCACTCAGGACTTGCTTTATGAATCTGGGTGCTCCTGTATTGGGTGCATATATATTTAGGATAGTTAGCTCTTCTTGTTGAATTAATCCCTTTACCATTATGTAATGGCCTTCTTTGTCTCTTTTGATCTTTGTTGGTTTAAAGTCTGTTTTATCAGAGACTAGGATTGCAACCCCTGCCTTTTTGTGTTTTCCATTTGCTTGGTAGATCTTCCTCCATCCTTTTATTTTGAGCCTATGTGTGTCTCTGCACGTGAGATGGGTTTCCTGAATACAGCACACTGATGGGTCTTGAGTCTTAATCCAGTTTGCCAGTCTGTGTCTTTTAATTGGAGCATTTAGTCCATTTACATTTAAAGTTAATATTGTTATGTGTGAATTTGATCCTGTCATTATGATGTTAGCTGGATATTTTGCTCGTTAGTTGATGCAGTCTCTTCCTAGTCTCGATGTTCTTTACATTTCGGTATGATTTTGCAGTGGCTGGTACCGGTTGTGCCTTTCCATGTTTAGCGCTTCCTTCAGGAGCTCTTTTAGGGCAGGCCTGGTGGTGACAAAATCTCTCAGCATTTGCTTGTCTGTAAAGTATTTTATTTCTCCTTCACTTATGAAGCTTAGTTTGGCAGGATATGAAATTCTGGGTTGAAAATTCTTTTCTTTAAGAATGTTGAATATTGGCCCCCACTCTCTTCTGGCTTGTAGGGTTTCTGCCGAGAGATCCGCTGTGAGTCTGATGGGCTTCCCTTTGATGGTAACCCGACCTTTCTCTCTGGCTGCCCTTAACATTTTTTCCTTCATTTCAACTTTGGTGAATCTGACAATTATGTGTCTTGGAGTTGCTCTTCTCGAGGAGTATCTTTGTGGCGTTCTCTGTATTTCCTGAATCTGAATGTTGGCCTGCCTTGCTAGATTGGGGAAGTTCTCCTGGATAATATCCTGCAGAGTGTTTTCCAACTTGGTTCCATTCTCCCCGTCACTTTCAGGTACACCAATCAGACGTAGATTTGGTCTTTTCACATAGTCCCACATTTCTTGGAGGCTTTGCTCATTTCTTTTTATTCTTTTTTCTCTAAACTTCCCTTCTCGCTTCATTTCATTCATTTCATCTTCCAGGGCTGATACCCTTTCTTCCATTTGATCGCATCGGCTCCTGAGGCTTCTGCATTCTTCACGTAGTTCTCGAGCCTTGGTTTTCAGCTCCATCAGCTCCTTTAAGCACTTCTCTGTATTGGTTATTCTAGTTATACATTCTTCTAAATTTTTTTCAAAGTTTTCAACTTCTTTGCCTTTGGTTTGAATATCCTCCCGTAGCTCGGAGTAATTTGATCGTCTGAAGCCTTCTTCTCTCAGCTCGTCAAAGTCATTCTCCGTCCAGCTTTGTTCCATTGCTGGTGAGGAACTGCGTTCCTTTGGAGGAGGAGAGGTACTCTGGTTTTTAGAGTTTCCAGTTTTTCTGCTCTGTTTTTTCCCCATCTTTGTGGTTTTATCTACTTTTGGTCTTTGATGATGGTGATGTACAGATGGGTTTTTGGTGTGGATGTCCTTTCTGTTAGTTTTCCTTCTAACAGACAGAACCCTCAGCTGCAGGTCTGTTGGAGTACCCGGCCGGCCGTGTGAGGTGTCAGTCTGCCCCTGCTGGGGGGTGCCTCCCAGTTAGGCTGCTCGGGGGTCAGGGGTCAGGGACCCACTTGAGGAGGCAGTCAGCCCGTTCTCAGATCTCCAGCTGCGTGCTGGGAGAACCACTGCTCTCCTCACAGCTGTCAGACAGGGACATTTAAGTCTGCAGAGGTTACTGCTGTCTTTTTGTTTGTCTGTGTCCTGCCCCCAGAGGTGGAGCCTACAGAGGCAGGCAGGCCTCCTTGAGCTGTGGTGGGCTCCACCCAGTTCAAGCTTCCAGGCTGCTTTGTTTACCTAAGCGAGCCTGGGCAATGGCGGGCGCCCCTCCCCCAGCCTCGCTGCCGACTTGCTGTTTGATCTCAGACTGCTGTGCTAGCAATCAGCGAGACTCCGTGGGCGTAGGACCCTCTGAGCCAGGTGCGGGCTATACTCTCCTGGGGCACCGTTTCCTAAGCCCGTCGGAAAAGCACAGTATTCGGGTGGGAGTGGCCCGATTTTCCAGATGCCGTCTGTCACCCCTGGAAGGGGAACTCCCTGACCCCTTGTGCTTCCCGAGTGAGGCAATGCCTCGCCCCTGCTTCGGCTGGCGCACGGTGCGCTCACCCACTGACCTGCGCCCACTGTCTGGCACTCCCTAGTGAGATGAACACGGTACCTCAGATGGAAATGCAGAAATCACCCGTCTTCTGCGTCGCTCGCGCTGGGAGCTGTAGACCGGAGCTGTTCCTATTCGGCCATCTTGGCTCCTCCCCCCTTGTTTTTTTTTTGTTTTTTGTTTTTTTAAATAACCTAATTCAGCTCTGAATGCCTTCAGGGTTAAACATTCTTTACGAGTTTTTTAGTTATAGAGAGTCTTTTTATGATGGCTTTCTCAGATGTTGGGTGTAGTAGCAATATGCATGGTGTATGAGCAGATTCACTGTCTCCTGTGGGAATGGCAGAGGCCTCTTGAAGGTTATCTCACTCCCCAGTGGTGTGCACTTTTTATTTATTTATTTTTCCCCCTGTATTTCATTTACTGGGTTGAACAGTTCAGGCTTCAGGCCAGTAGAGCAGGTGTCCATGGTTAAACATTGGCTGTGGCTAAAGCAGTTGGGTAAACGCAATACTCAATGGTGGGCAGAGGTCCCAGCCTTGACAGAAATGGCTGGGAGAGCTCTCAGTGAAACACACTGCAGTCTTATCAGGAGGAAAAGTGGAAGCCACCTCAGCTTCCCTGCCAGTCCAGCAGGAAAGCTATCCACTTTCCAGTCAAACTCCTGACCCAGTGTTCTGGCTATTCGGATCAGACAGGCACCTCTTTTCATTTGCAGGAATGTTGATATTCCATGTAGAGAGGGATGGTGATCTCTACTCCTCATGCAAGTCTGAACCTGGAGGGTACTCCTTCTGTGGGGATGCAGTCACCCTAAAGTGTTCCCAAAAGGCTGTCTACTATTTGCCCCCATGCTGAGCTCCTATGGGAGAAGCCCCAGCTGTGTCTGCAGTGGTGGGTGAGGGGAAGAAGAAATCCCCTTCTCCAAGTCCCTTCATGAGCACCAGGGCTGCCTGTTGGGTAGAGTCATAGACTTTCCCCCACTGGGCTCAGCACTGCATCTGTACCTCTGCTGAAATAACCTTCCCATAAGAAGAAAGTCCTGGGACTCAAGGCTTGCCACCTGGATTCTTTTGTCCCATGGGGGTACTCCCTTGATGTGGTGTACCCCCCTTTCCCCAGGAGTAGGAGTCCCTGAAGGCCAGACTACTGTGAATGCTGCTGCTCCTCTGCGTCTAGCTGTCCAGTTGGGCTGCCATCCTCTAGGCCAGTGCTAAGGAATGTCTGCAAGGGATCCAGTGATGTGACTTGTCCTCAAGTCTCCCAGCAGTGGGTACCAGCACCAGATCAGATAGAGGTGGCTGGGGAGTGATGTAGACTCTGTGAGATACCTTGGTTATAAATAGCCTTGGTGTGTTGGCTTTCTCAAATGCCAGCTGTAGTAGTAATGAACTGGTCACATGGACAGACTTAGGACCTCCTGGTTAGTTAGGGTAATGAAAGCAATTGTGATAGCTGAGGTCATGCACAAGTTTTTGCCTTCCTGAGCACTGTGTTCTTCTGCCTGAAGATGCTGTAGTGGCTGTATCAGCTGGCCTCCATCTTTGATCCTTTCATCACATCACTTCCTAAAAAATGTGCTCATGTGCCAAGCTACCTCTCTTCCTTCATTCAAGTATTTCCTGAAATGTGACCTTCATTTATGCTTGCCTTCTGTTACCCAGGGAAAGTACTCTGGTATCTCAGGCAACAAGCAGGGCCATAGGGCTCACAAAAGTTTCTTGTCTTTTGTGTTAGGTGATCAGCGTTGGCGGAGGGGCAAAGCCAGGTAGGGGCTGGGTCAGGCAAGTCCATGTTCTGGTTCTCGGTGTGCAGACACAAGCAGTGGCCCCAGTGGGGATCAGAACAGTTCTCTGGCTGCTGGAATAATGTTCCATGAGGGAGTACAGCTGCTTCTGCTGAACAAAAGAGTCTACAAGGGGAGTGGGGAGCAGCAGGTGGCAGTAAGCTGCACCTAGTTTCCATGCACTTGGCAAGGCAGGTCTCGCACCTGGAATGTTCCACTAGCAGCAGCTCACTGGGTTTAAGGCAGCCTATGATCAGAACTCAAAACTGCCGCAGATCATAAGCCTTCTCCATGGAGGCAGATATTGAGGCTTTCAGGCCACACTCCTCCTGGTCTGCCCAAGAAACAGGGGCACCCAGCTCCTGCTTAATCTCCATTGGGAGCTTCTCTCGTCCTGTGACTGCTGCCTGAATTAGCTGGCTGACTTCTAAAGTAAAGTATCCTGTGAGGCAGGATCAAGAATGGCTTCCCTCTGTCCCCACTGGAGACTGGGAGTGCACACACAGCATGTCCCAATGCTACTCCTTCTCATATGCTCCCCACCATTCACTACATTAGCTCTAGCACTGGGTAGGGTTAAAACCTTCCCTCGTGGCCTGGATTGCCAGGTTCTCTGGTGGAAATGTATATCCCAGAGGCAGCTTCTCCCCCCTCACACTCTGGGGATTTTCAGGTTTATGCCTGGCTCATGGTGTAGGCTGCAGCCTGACGCTTCTTTCAAAGGGTCTGGTTTCCATCAGTTTTCCTGTTAAGTTCCTGTGTTGCTTCTTGAAATAAAGTTCACAGTGTGAATCTCTACACACTATTTTGTCTTTCCAACTGGGAGAGGCATGCTAACGATGCCTCCAATCAGCCATCTTGGAAAAACACCCACGATACTTTAAGACATGTTGAAATGTTTATATGGAAAAAAGAGGATACACAATATGTACACACTATATATACTTTGTATAAAAATATGGCTTTATGTTCATTGGTTTCTTTTTGTTTTCCTATAAAGTTTCTTAAGAGCTCCGATTTGTTTTAAAGATGTTGCTTTGATTTACATAACAATTTAGTGCAATATTCTAAGCTTGTGGCATTTACTCAATCTTTACCTGTTTTTTTTTAATGGAGAAAATGATGTATCATTAAAAATAAAGAAAATGTGATAGAGATGTCATAATGGCTGGACCAGTGAATATGCTCCTTCTCATATACTCCCCACTGCTCACTAAATTAGCTCCAGCACTAGATAGGGTTAACACCTACTTAACTCTTTGAGAATAATAAAAGACCTTTTCGATTAGCATCATCACAAGTGATTCATTGACTATGGGTCAGAACATTTCCTACTCTCAAAGAAGTTAACTTGTCTGAAGTCATACAATTAGAAAGCAGCAGCAGAAGACTGGAACTTAGCCTTTCTGGCTCTCAAGCTGTCCCTAGTGTAGGAATGGGATGCAAAGTACAAATGGAAAGGATAGATCATGAAGGAAAAAATGGACACACTTTTACTGAAAAGGAAGAGATCCTGGATGAGATGCACGTGAGGTAAGTTTGCAGTTGAAGTGGTAGGTAGGCAGTAATTGAAGGAATTTTTTAAAACTAATGATCAGGCCGAGGCGGGCAGATCACCTGAGGTCAGGAGTTCGAGACCAGCCTGGCCAACGTGGTGAAACCCCGTCTCTACTAAAAATACAAAAATTAGCCGGGCGTGGTGGCAGGCGCCTGTAATCCCAGCTACTCGGGAGGCTGAGGCAGGAGAATTGCTTGAACCTGGGAGGCAGAGGTTGCAGTGAGCCGAGATCATGCCATTCACTCCAGCCTGGGGGACAAGAGTGAGACTTCATCTAAAAAAAAAAAAAAAAAACTAATGATCTCTATGTCTTTATTATTTATTTATTTAGAGATAGGGTCTCACTTTGTCACCCAGGCTGGAGTGCAGTGGTGTGATCTCAGCTCACTTGCAGCCTCGACTTCCTGGGCTCAAGTGATCCACCTGCCTCAGTGCCCTGAGGAGCTGTCACCACAGGTGTGCACCACCATGTCTGGCTAATTTATTTATTTATTTTTATTTTTTGTAGAATCGGGTCTTGCCATGTTGCCTAGGCTGCTCTTAAACTCCTGTGTTCAAGCAACCCTCCTGCCTTGGCCTCCCAAAGTGCTGAGATTTATAGTCAGGAGCCACTACACCTGGCCATGGTTGCTATTTCTTAGGGAGGCTGTTGTCTATAAGTGAGAGGGTAAGAGTTTGAGGAAAGAGTCAAAGGTTTAGAAGAAGCCATGGGAGTGGTGGGGTGAGAGGTGAGGGAAATGAACAAAGATAAATATAAGTACAGAAAAGAAAAGAATTGTCAACCTTTGTCCAGTTGAGATTAGAAACCAGGTATTTACAGTGGTGACAATCCACCAATTCATACTCTAAAGTGAAAAAGGCATATCATTGGTTTGATTCCATTTTATAAAAAACAAAACCTGTAGTGTGTATAACACATGTGTAGGAAAATGTGCCCCTCCTAGGGAAGAGAGTGCTTTGTTTCTAGAAGGGGAGTGTTTTTGAGATTAGGAGAAAGGACTGTCACTTTTACTCTCTATTCTTCTGTATGGTTTGAATTCTTTATGACAGAAATGTATTTTTTCCAGTACTTGTGTAAAACATGCAGAATGTGAAATGATGGTCTAGTAAGGGTTCCTGAGCTGGGTGCATGTCTCTGTCTCCACAGAGATCATTTAGGACCTATTCTACGGTAATTTGAAGCTTCAGAGCCAGCAAAAGTCCCACCTGGCTTCTTCTAGCACAGCTTGCACCTCAGCCTCCCGAATAGCTGGGACTACAGGCGCCCACCACCATGCCCGGCTAATTTTGTTTTTGTATTTTTAGTAGAGACGGGGTTTCACCGTGTTAGGATGGTCTATGATCTCCTGACCTCATGATCCACCCGCCTTAGCCTCCCAAAGTGCTGGGATTACAGGTGTGAGCCACTGTGCCCGGCCTGGAACAGCTTTTAATAAACAGATGCAAGCACTATGGCTAGCTGATACCTCCCACCCCAGCAGCAGTGGGATCAGGTATCACTAACCTTCCAGAGCGGGCTCTGTTTTAGGCCACAGGTGCAAGCTGTGCTAGGAGCCAGGTGGGACTTTTGCTGGCTCTGAAGCTTCAGGCTACTGTAGAATAGGTTCTAAATGATCTCTGTGGAGACAGAGACATGCACCCAGCTCAGGAACCCTTTTTGTGATATTAATTCATATGGGTTTTTTTCTTTTTCTTTTTTTCTCTTTCCCATTTCCAAGAAGATCCATTATGTACCTTTTCCTTGGGGATTATCTAGTAGGAGAAAAGCAGTTGTTCAAAGATTTCTCTTGTGTTTTGTGAAAGCTTCAATTCATCAAGGAGACTGTATTAGGTAGGGAGGGTGGCAAGGAGGAGGAGAAGGTGGGAGTACTTGCATGGAAATATATAGAAACAGAAAGTGGATATTTCTGCCAACTTTATGGAAGAGATGAAAAATGTTCCATGAGAATTGGGAGCTACTGCTCTGGTGTCTAGATTTCCACAGGTGTGGGGTATATAGGTGAGACTGGATGGTAATACCAAGGCTCCCAGCCCTGGAAAATATTACTGTGCCCAAAAGGAAGTGATATGTTAACTACATACTTCCAGGGGACTAGTGGGCTTGGGTAATGAACATCTCAGTGGTGGCTTACGCGGATCAAAGCCTGGGGAGGGTTTTCTATTTATTTTTCTCTTGCTAAGACCGATGGGAACTTTTGTATTACTCAGTTGGATATTCCCTTGAAGTCACAGTTTGAGGTAAAGGCTTGGATGCAGGTAATTTACTTAGGAATTAATCCAATGGAACAATAGTATGAGACAGAAAGTAAGGGAAAGTTAACACGAGATTGTATTATTTAGTTGGTTACTGCTATGGGCTCAAAAATTGTTCACTTGAAGGGCCAGGAACAAGCAAGAGAAGCATTCATTCATCTGCTCCTGCCCCCTACTGGTTGGGGCAACAACCTCTCTGGTTTGTGTGTATGGTAAGTGCTGAGTAGGCACCTATGGGCATGCATAGCAAGGACTCAGAGAAGCCCTGAAGCAGGAAGTGAGAAAAACAAAGGTTAAGTCTGAGATGAGATACTGTCAGTGCAAAGAGGTGGAAGCCTTCAGAAACCTTTTTGTCACAGCTGGAATCTGAGCTGAGGCTTAGAGGATGTGAAGTGGGGCTGATACATGTTCCCTGTGGTGTCTGATACAGGGAAAGGGGCTCAATAATGACTAAGCAATATGGAGCCTAGAGACTTAAACTTTTTTTTTTTCTCCTGATTAAAAAAGTAATACAGGCTGGGTGTGGTGGCTCACACCTGTAATCCCAGCACTTTGGGAGGCTGAGGTGGGAGGATCACTTGAAGCCAGGAGTTTGAGACCAGCCTGAACAACGTACTAAGACTCTGTCTCTACAAAAAAGTTTCTTAAAAAATAACTGGGCGTGGTGGCACATGCCTGTAATTCTAGCTACATGGGAGGTTGATGCAGAAGGATCACTTGAGCCCAGGAATTTGAGGTTGCAGTGAGCTGTGATTGCACCGCTGCACTCCAGCCTGGGCAACAGACTGAGATCCCCCAATTCTAAAAAATGTAATATATATATTTTTGGAGTCAAAATGAATTTAATTTGATTAAATGCAAATGTAATCCTTCTGATTTATCCTTGTTTTTGGTCTAAGGTTTATTCCTGTTATAGTAACAGAATGCCTCATATAACAGGCATGTCTTCGTTTGTTTTTGGTTGCTGTAACAGAATACCTGAGACTGGATAATCTATAAAGAAAAGAGGTTTGCAGTCAGAATGGCTGTAATTAAAAAGTCAAAAAATAACAGGTGCTGGCAAGGAGAAAAAGGAATGCTTATACACTGTTGGTGGGAGGGTAAATTAGTTCAACCATTGTGGAAAGCAGTGTGGTGATTCCTCAAATTGCTAAAAACAGAACTACTGTTCAACCCAGCAATCCCATTACTGGGCATATATCCAAAGGAATATAAATCATTCTATCATAAAGGCACATGCACGTATATGTTCACTGCACCACTATTCACAATAGTGAATACATGGAATCAACCTAAATGTCCATCAATAATAGACTGGATAAAGGAAATGTGATATATATATATGTACACACCATGGAATACTAGGCAGCCATAAAAAAGAATGAGATCATGTCCTTTGCAGGATCATGGATGGAGCTGGAGGCCATTATCCTTAGCAAACTAATACAGGAACAGAAAACCAAATATTGCATATTCTCACTTATAAGTGGGAGCTAAATATTGAGAACACATGCACACATAGAGGGAAACAACATATGCTGGGGCCTATTGGAGGGTGGAATGTGGGAGAAGGGAGAGGATCAGAAAAAATAACTAATGGGTACTAGGCTTAATACCTGGGTGACAAAATAATCTGTACAACAAACCCCCATGACATGAGGTTACCTATATGACAAACCTGCACCTGTACCCCTTAACTTAATAAAAAGGAAGAAGAAGAAGAAAGAGGAAGAAAGAGGAGGAAGAAGAAGAGGAGGAGGAGGTAGAGGAAGAAGAAGAAGAAGAGGAGGAGGAGGAAGAGGAGGAGGAGGAAGAAGAGGAGGAGGAAGAGGAGGAAGAGGAGGAAGAGGAGGAGGAGGAGGAAGAGGAGGAGGAGGAGGAAGAGGAGGAGGAGGAGAAGAAGAGAAGAGATGTGTTTTGGCTCATGGTTCTGCAGGCTGGGAAGTCTGAGATTGAAGAGCTGTGTCTCTTGAGGGCCTGATGGTGCTTCTTAACATGGTGGAAAAACAAGGGATCACATGGCAAGAAAAGAAGCAAGAGTGAAACAAGAAAGCGGAACTCACCTTTATAATAACACACTCTTGTGATAATAACACTCCCTCCCATGAGAACTAACTCACTCTTGTGAGAATGGCATTAATCCCTTCATGAGAGTGGAACCCCTATGACTTAAACACCTCTTATGGACCCTACCACCTTTTAACACCATTACTTTAGGAACCAAATTTCAACATGTGCTTTGGAGGGAACAAACCGCATCTAAACCATAGCAAAGCACTAAACAACAACAACAACAATGTTAGTTCCTTTTTTCTAATCACACATCAGTTAAGCACACACATGTATACACATACTTGTCTAAAAAATATGAGGAAAAATTCTTAGGAAGTTCTGTGATTCCATTGTGAGTTTATACTGGTGTCATGTCAGCATTTGGCTCTGAATTTTCAAGAAACTGACCTGGGATCTCTTTGCTTCCCAAAATGGTTGTTTTGGGATTTGGCATGTATCTCCATTCATTATTCTGTAAGGAAGCCCTGTAAAGATGGCTCCATTTAGAGCACAGTTTCTCAAACTTTAATGTGCACACAAACCACTCAAACTGATGCTCATCTACCATCTCTGCTTTGTGTTTCTCCTTGGCACTTATCTTCTAACATACTACATATATAACCTACTCATCCTGTTTACTGTTTGCCTCCTCCACTAGAATGTAGACTTAATGAAGGCTGACATTTTGTCTGTGTCTCTGGTGTCTTGCTCAAAGTAAGCACTCAGTGTCAGCACTCCAATACATATTTGTGGCATAAATGAATAAATATGTAAATTCATCAAAGTAAGTTGCATTTGAAAGTATAATGAGTATTTGCTAGATATTAAGCATTGTGGGAGGTAGTTTGTGGAATCCCAAGACAAAATAACACTGGAAATACTTGGAGTCTGAAAACATGCTCAGACTAGATACCTCTGCTATGTGACCTCTCCTGGCTCTCAGTGAATTTAAACAGGTTTGGTGCTATCAGTTATGCTCTTACATCATGAGAGCAGCTTACCTAGAAGCTTTGTACTCTTATACCTGAAATAAGGTCAGCTGAGGAGGGTAGGGTTTTACTAGTACTGTTATTAAATTTTAGGAAAAAAAATGTAAGCTCTCAATTCAGCCTTTCTTATTAAAAATAAATCCAATCCCTGCCCCCCGACCCCCCCCCCACAAAAAAAAAACACTGGGCAAAAACCAAAAACAAAACACTAGGCCCCTCCCTTCAGGAGTTGACAGGTTAGTGGGGAAGACAGACACGTATAAATAAATGTAATAAAGACAGAATTATCAAAACTCTGGTACAGATAGAAGCCGAATACTGTAAGAGCCCAAGGAATCGTCTGAATTGTGACTTGGGACAGCAAGGGGGTACTACATGAAGGTGGACACATTTGAGCGATGGTAGAATTTTTACCGATGGGGATGAGGAAGAAATTTCAGGGAAAGGGAACAACTGGAGCAGAGGCCTGGGGACATAAATATATTCTTAATGTTTCATTCAAGGGATAATAATCTCTATTGTAAATGACTTGTGGAGCACTGTGTGGACAATAAGTGAGAAAAGGTTAACTGGGACCTGATAGTATAGAAACATGAAAATCAGAGTCTTTCATATTAGGGTCTTCCATTGTAGCCACATATGAAAAAAAATACTTGTTCAGGCCCTGCATGAATTATGCATGTGTATTTGAAAAGCTCCCTAGGTGGTCCTGGTAAGAGCTCAGATGATGACTTAAAAGATGATGTGGAAGGCAGTGTGAGAAGTGAGATGACTGGAGGAGGGAGGAACTGGAGGCAAGGGATCTGGGTGGAAGATATGCAAAACCAGGGGAGAGTCTGTGGAGAAAGAAGACAAATCCAGTTCAAGTTATTGGAGAGATTGGCAGCACCCTTATATGCTAAATATTGAGGGTAACTCAAGATCCATAGGCTAGAAGCTAGTTTCAGTGATCCTTCCTCTTGCATTTCTGGCTCCATGAATTTCTCCTTTCTTTATTGGGAATATGTAACACAGATTCTAACTGGTCTTGGTATGTAGTATAACATAGTAATTAAGAAGCATGATATAAGGTCAAAGGACTTACCTTGCTCCATGACCTTGGGTAAGTCCTTATAGTTTCTAAACCTCAATTTTCTCATCTGAAAAAAGGAAAAAATAAATATATTGAGAGGATTGAACATGCAAATACTTGGCTGAGTACCTAGCTGTGATAGTCAAAGTTATGTATGCTCTGCTGCAGTAAGCATTAATCCCCAAATGCCTGTGGTTTTAGATGAGATTTATTTTTGAATCATGTTACTTGTTCACTGTGGATCAGCAGGGGGACTCTGCCCATTGTAGTTACTCAGGGACCCAGGCTGACAGAGTAGCTACCATCTTGAATATTGTTAGTACTTATGTCAAGGGGAAAGAGAACTCTGGAGGGTCTGGCACCAACAATTCAATGCTTGGTGCAGAACAGATACATGTCTGTAATCCCAGTATTCTGGGAGGCCTAAATGGGAGGATTGCTTGAGGCCAGGAGTTCAAGATTAGCCTTGGAAACATAGTGAGACCCTGTCCCTACAAAGTTTAAAAAAGAAGAAGGAGGAGAAGAAAAGGGCGGAGAAGGAGGAGAAAAGAGATACATACCATCCCTGCTGACAACTTATTGGCTATTGGCCAGGGGCAATCATATGGTCCTACCCACTACAGGAGGATTAAGAAGCACAGTCCTACCATGTACTCAGTAGATGGAGGAGCCTGAAATATTTGGTAAGACTTTATTACTACTATTTACTTATAACCTAAGATCTGCAATATTAACTATCTTCCTTCCTGCACCTTGAGTCCTCTCCTTCCTGCCTCTTCCTTGAGTTCCCGTTCCAGGGGGCTGCCATCCAATAGCTCCTCTCACCTAACTGGCAACAGAGTCCTCACAGTGCCCTTTAGTGGCACCTAGAGCTACTTCATTAGCCCTCGGAGGGAACTTAATTCTGAGGCATCTGGAGCAAATTTACCCAGCAGGGCTGAATAACATTAATTGTCGAGTTTGCTTTACTTTGTAAGCCTCATGAAAGCATTCAGGATAAGCCCTTATGCCTTGAGACTACCCTTTCAGGAGCACTCTGTGGAATCTATCCTTCCTTTTTGGCAAGAATATCTAAACTTCAATAATCTAAAGGACCTAGATACAAAACCCAACATGTTTTCACTATGTAGATGCTTTCTATTTTATAGACTCCCCTTCTGTCTCCAACAACCTTTCCTTTCTTATAAACCATACAAATACTTATAGAGATAGAGCCAAAACCATTATATGATTCCTGAAAGCCTATCTGCAAACTCAACTAGAATAATGATCCTTAATTATGAGAATAGAGAGGAGTTGCTTCTGAAGGAACCAAAATGTCATGTTCCCAGTCTCCTATTATGGCTTCCTAACTAGAGTCCATGGACACCTGACCACAACAGTATTTTCATATAATTGATTTCCTTTGTAATTCCATGTATTGTATTTTATACATTTAAAAACATGTATAAAATGTATTTTATACATTTAAAAACATTAATCTGAGAAGAGGCCCAAAACTTCACCAGTCCGCTAGAGTCGCTTGGCATCTTAAAGTTGTTAGATTGAAGTTGTATTTACCAGTGTGAGGAAACATTTTAAATCTTGCCACAGGGTGGTGCTATTGCTTTAAGGGTAAGAAAGAGTAAGCAGGTTGAACAAGAATCTGTTACCTACCTCCAAGAAGATTGAGAAACAGAGTGGTGATGTGGTCACAGAAATTTTGCAATAGTCTTAGTCTTAAGTGGCAGTTACAAATTCCTAGCAGATAAAATGCAAATCCGTTAACTAAGACATTTTGGTCTAGTATATAAGATGTGGTTGGTAATGGGTTTTCCTATTTTAAAGTAGTATATAATACAAAAATTATATACCCCTCAAGGTTTTGAGGAGCTGTTAGCCAACCAATTACCTAAACATTCATTCTACACAAGATTAAAGATTTTCTTCAACACACAGGTGGCTGACTGTGGTATCATTTCTCTCAACCGTGTTGTCAGAGTTTTATTTTTCCCGTTGGCTCCATTCTGGGTTTTTGTATGTACACATCATACTACACATGTACTGAATTACAGCAAGGTGTAATCATGATAAGATGCACACAGCAAGTTCAAAAGTAGAAGACACAACTCCTGAATAGGAACTGATAAATCAAATGATGAAAATTGCACAAAGAACCCAAGGAACAAACATAAAAGAGAGTTGGTTATGCTGGCAAAAGCAACATATAGTTACAGATAAGACAACTTACTTCAAAACAATCTGGGGGAGAAGCTATAGTCAAAATAAGATGATTATGTGATAATTGTTAAAGCAGGGAGATAGGTAATTGGGAGTTCCTTATACAATCTTCTTTTTATACATTTGAAGTTTTTCATTAAAATCATTAACATATCCATAAAGTAATATAATGTTAAAGGGTTGAATTTTTGGTGATCAGTGAGTATATACCAAGTCACAGAATTATTGGAAGGGAAGGAAGGATGAACACTGATGCAGAAGAGGTTGTAAGTCACAGAAAATGGATAAACTTCAGGAAGGTGTGACTGAGTTGTAGTACTCAATCCCTATTTAGATTAGATTTTTTTTTTTGAAAAAAAGTTTTCATAACTTTTTTCTTGTTTTCTTTCTTATTTTTTTAATTATACTTTAAGTTCTAGGGTACATGTGCGCAACGTGCAGGTTGTTACATATGTATACACATGCCATGTTGGTGTGCTGCACCCATTAACTCGTCATTTACATTAGGTATATCTCCTAATGCTATCCCTCCCCCCAACCCCCACCCCACGACAGGCCCCAGTGTGTGCTGTTCCCCACCCTGTGAACAAGTGTTCTCACTGTTCAATTCCCACTTATGAGTGGGAACATGTGGTGTTTGGTTTTCTGTACTTGCAATAGTTTGCTCAGAATGATGATTTCCAGCTTCATCCATGTCCTTACAAAGGACATGAACTCATCCTTTTTTATGGCTGCATAGTATTCTATGGTGTATATGTGCCACATTTTCTTAATCCAGTCTATCATTGATGGGCGTTTGGATTGGTTCCAAGTCTTTGCTATTGTGAATAGTGCCACAGTAAACATACATGTGCATGTGTCTTTATAGCAGCATGATTTATAATCCTTTGGGTATATATCCAGTAATGGGATGACTGGGTCAAATGGTATTTCTAGTTCTAGATCCTTATGGAATCGCCACACTGTCTTCCACAATGGTTGAACTAGTTTACAGTCCCCACAACAGTGTAAAAGTTTTCCTATTTCTCCACATCCTCTCCAGTACCTGTTGTTTCCTGACTTTTTAATGATCGCCATTCTAACTGAGATGGTATCTCATTGTGGTTTTGATTTGCATTTTTCTTTTTTTTGTAAGTAGACAGTTTATTTGGGTGAAGTTTAAGGATTATAACCTGGGAGCAAAGACTCAAGTTGCCTAGAATCTACTTTCATTAGCAGCAGTTGCAAGAGGAGTTGTAAAGACAAAAACAAAGGGACAGAGAGTGGGCTGATAGAGTTGTCAGAAATTTTTATTTATTTAAAGAAGTAACATTGGTTATTGATTAGACATATATCATTATGGTTTAGGGTATGAGATATAGTGTCCAATGCGGTATTATTAGTTTAATATATATCTACTTGTGGCAATAGTGAACAGTTTCAAGAGATGAATACATAATTTAAATGGGAGAATGACAAAACTGCACTTTCATTTCAATGTCTGAGTTTGATAACCAAAAAGACTTGCATTTTTAGATAAAAATTTTCTATTTCCCAAATCTCAAGACCTGGATACAAAATGTAGAGCTGCAGATTTAGGGCCCGAATGGCTGGAGTAGCAGCAGGTGTTACCTGCACATTTGTGAACATTTTACAAAGAGAAAAAAGGGGAAAGTGGAGGTTCTCATGTCTGCATGTGTACTCAATGAACACGTTACTCTGATTAGGTTTGTGGGCCCCATGGTCTCTGAATCAGTTTCAGGTCTGAAGATAACAAGAGTCATTGAGATAAAGCGATTGATTGTTGCCCAGTGAAGTTGGTAGAAATTTGGTCTAGTCTCTCTAGAAGTGACTGTAGAGGACTATAGATACCAAATAGGCAGAAACAGTTCTGCCTGTATATTTAGGGGACAGCAGATTTGCATTTTTCTGATGGCCAGTGATGATGAGCATTTTTTCATGTGTCTCTTGGCTGCATAAATGTCTTCTTTTGAGAAGTGTCTGTTCATATCCTTTGCCCACTTTTTGATGGGGTTGTTTGATTTTTTCTTGTAAATTTGTTTAAGTTCTTTGTAGATTCTGGATATTAGCCGTTTGTCAGACGAGTAGATTGAAAAAACTTTCTCCCATTCTGTAGGTTGCCTGTTCACTCTGATGGTAGTTTCTTTTGCTGTGCAGAAGCTCTTTAGTTTAATTAGATCTCATTTGTCAATTTTGGCTTTTGTTGCCATTGCTTTTGGTGTTTTAGTCATGAAGTCCTTGCCCATGCCTATGTCCTGAATGGTATTGCCTAGGTTTTCTTCTAGGGTTTTTATGGTTTTAGGTCTAACATTTAAGTCTTTATTCCATCTTGAATTAATTTTTGTATAAGATGTAAGGAAGGGGTCCCATTTCAGTTTTCTACATATGGCTAGCCAGTTTTCCCAGCACCATTTGTTAAATAGGGAATCATATCCCCATTTCTTGTTTTTGTCAGGTTTGTCAAAGATCAGATGGTTGTAGATGTGTGGTATTATTTCTGAGGGCTCTGTTCTGTTCCATTGATCTATATCTCTGTTTTGGTACCAGTACCATGCTGTTTTGGTTACTGTAGCCTTGTAGTATAGTTTGAAGTCAGGTAGCGTGATGCCTCCAGCTTTGTTCTTTTGGCTTAGGATTGTCTTGGCAATGCGGGCTTTTTTTTTGGTTCCATGTGAAATCGAAAGTAGTTTTTTCCAATTTTGTGAAGAAAGTCATTGGTAGCTTGATGGGATGGCGCTGAATCTGCAAATTACCTTGGGCAGTAGGGCCATTTTCACGATATTGATTCTTCCTATCCATGAGCATGGAATGTTCTTCCATTTGTTTGTGTCCTCTTTTATTTCGTTGAGCAGTGGTTTGTAGTTCTCCTTGAAGAGGTCCTTCACATCCCTTGTAAGTTGGATTCCTAGGTATTTTATTCTCTTTGAAGCAACTGTGAATGAGAGTTCACTCATGATTTGGCTCTCTGTTTGTCTGTTATTGGTGTAGAGGAATGCTTGTGATTTTTGCACATTGATTTTGTATCCTGAGACTTTGCTGAAGTTGTTTATCAGCTTAAGGAGATTTTGGGCTGAGACGATGGGGTTTTCTAAATATACAATCATGTCATCTGCAAACAGGGACAATTTGACTTCCTCTTTTCCTAATTGAATACTCTTTATTTCTTTCTCCTGCCTGGTTGCCCTGGCCAGAACTTCCAACACTATGTTGAATAGGAGTGGTGAGAGAGGGCATCCCTGTCTTGTGCCAGTTTTCAAAGGGAATGCTTCCAGTTTTTGTCCATTCAGTATGATATTAGCTGTGGGTTTGTCATAAATAGCTCTTATTATTTTGAGATATGTTCCATCAATACCTAGTTTATTGAGAGTTTTTAGCATGAAGGGCTGTTGAATTTTGTCAAAGGCCTTTTCTGCATCTATTGAGATAATCATGTGGTTTTTGTCTTTGGTTCTGTTTATATGATGAATTACGCTTATTGATTTGTGTACATTGAACCAGCCTTGCATCCCAGGGATGAAGCCCACTTGATCATAGTGGATAAGCTTTTTGATGTGCTGCTGGATTCGGTTTGCCAGTATTTTATTGAGGATTTTCGCATTGATGTTCATCAGGGATATTGGTCTAAAATTCTCTTTTTTTGTTGTGTATTTGCCAGGCTTTGGTATCAGGCTGATGCTGGCCTCATAAAATGAGTTAGGGAGGATTCCCTCTTTTTCTATTGATTGGAATAGTTTCAGAAGGAATGTTACCAGCTCTTCTTTGTACCTCTGGTAGAATTCAGCTGTGAATCCTCTGGTCCTGGACTTTTTTTGGTTGGTAGGCTATTAATTATTGCCTCAATTTCAGAGCCTGTTATTGGTCTATTCAGGGATTCAACTTCTTCCTGGTTTAGTCTTGGGAGGGTGTATATATCCAGGAATTTATCCATTTCTTCTAGATTTTCTAGTTTATTTGTGTAGAGGTGTTTATAGTATTTTCTGATGGTAGTTTGTATTTCTGTGGGATCAGTGATGATATCCCCTGTTACATTTTTTATTGCGTCTATGTGATTCTTCTCTCTTTTCTTCTTTATTAGTCTTGCTAGCGGTCTATCAATTTTGTTGATCTTTTCAAAAAACCAGCTCCTGGATTCATTGATTTTTTGAAGGGTTTTTTGTGTCTCTATTTCCTTCAGTTCTGCTCTGATCTTAGTTATTTCTTGCCTTCTGCTAGCTTTTGAATGTGTTTGCTCTTGTTTCTCTAGTTCTTTTAATTGTGATGTTAGGATGTCAATTTTAGATCTTTCCTGCTTTCTCTTGTGGGCATTTAGTGCTATAAATTTCCCTTTACACACTGCTTTAAATGTGTCCCAGAGATTCTGGTATGTTGTGTCTTTGTTCTCACTGGTTTCAAGGAACATCTTTATTTCTGCCTTCATTTTGTTATGTACCCAGTAGTCATTCAGGAGCAGGTTGTTCAGTTTCCATGTAGTTGAGTGGTTTTGAGTGAGATTCTTAATCTTGAGTTCTAGTTTGATTGCACTGTGGTCTGAGAGACAGTTTGTTATGATTTCTGTTGTTTTGCATCTGCTGAGGAGTGCTTTACTTCCAACTATGTGGTCAATTTTGGAATAAGTGCGATGTGGTGCTGAGAAGAATTTATATTCTGTTTGATATGGGGTGGAGAGTTCTGTAGATGTCTATTAGGTCCACTTGGTGTAGAACTGAGTTCAATTCCTGGATACCTTTGTTAACTTTCTGTCTTGTTGATCTGTCTAATGTTGACAGTGGGGTGTTAAAGTCTCCCATTATTATTGTGTGGGAGTCTAAGTCTCTTTGTAGGTCTCTAAGGACTTGCTTTATGAATCTGGGTGCTCCCGTATTGGGTGCATATATATTTAGGATAGTTAGCTCTTCTTGTTGAATTGATCCCTTTACCATTATGTAATGGCCTTCTTTGTCTCTTTTGATCTTTGTTAGTTTAAAGTCTGTTTCATCAGAGACTAGGATTGCAACCCCTGCTTTTTTCTGTTTTCCATTTGCTTGGTAGATCTTCCTCCATCCCTTTATTTTGAGCCTATTTGTGTCTCTGCATGTGAGATGGGTTTCCTGAATACAGCACACTGATGGGTCTTGATTCTTTATCCAACTTGCCAGTCTGTGTCTTTTAATTGGAGCATTTAGCCCATTTACATTTAAGGTTAATATTGTTATGTGTGAATTTGATCCTGTCATTATGATGTTAGCTGGTTATTTTGCTCATTAGTTGATGCAGTTTCTTCCTAGCATCAATGGTCTTTACAATTTGGCATGTTTTTGCAGTGGCTGGTACCAGTTGTTCCTTTCCATGTTTAGTGCTTCCTTCAGGAGCTCTTGTAAGGCAGGCCTGGTGGTGACAAAATCTCTCAGCATTTACTTGTCTGTAAAGGATTTTATTTCTCCTTCACTTATGAAGCTTAGTTTGGCTAGATATGAAATTCTGGGTTGAAAATTATTTTCTTTAAGAATGTTGAATATTGGCCTCCACTGTCTTCTGGCTTGTAGAGTTTACACCGAGAGAGCCATTGTTAGTCTGATGGGCTTCCCTTTGGGGGTAACCCGACCTTTCTCTCTGGCTGCCCTTAACATTTTTTCCATTTCAACTTTGGGGAATCTGACAATTATGTGTCTTGGAGTTGCTCTTCTTGAGGAGTATCTTTGTGGCATTCTCTGTATTTCCTGAATTTGAATGTTGGCCTGCCTTGCTACGTTGGGGAAGTTCTCCTGGATAATACCCTAAAGAGTGTTTTCCAACTTGGTTCTATTCTACCCATCACTTTCAGGTACACCAATCAGATGTAGATTTGGTCTTTTCACATAGTCCTGCATTTCTTGGAGGCTTTGTTCATTTCTTTTTACTCTTTTTTCTATAAATTCCTCTCTTCATTTCATTCATTTGATCTTCAATCACTGATACCCTTTCCTCCACTTGATTGAATCAGCTACTGAAGCTTGCGTATCCATCACATAGTTCTCGTGTCATGGTTTTCAGCTCCATCACGTCATTTCAGGTCTAATCTATGCTGTTTATTCTAGTTAGCCATTTGTCTAATCTTTTTTCAAGATTTTTAGCTTCTTTGCCATGGGTTCAAACATCCTCCTTTAGCTCAGAGAAGTTTGTTATTACCGATCGTCTGAAGCCTTCTTCTCTCAACTCGTCAAAGTCATTCTCCATCCAGCTTTGTTTCATTGCTGGCTAGGAGCTGCGTTCCTTTGGAGGAGAAGAGATACTCTGATTTTTATAATTTTCAGCTTTTCTGCTCTGTTTTCTCCCCATCTTTGTGGTTTTATCTACCTTTGGTCTTTGATGATGGTGTCGTACAGATGGGGTTTTGGTGTGGATGTCCTTTCTGTTTATTAGTTTTCCTTCTAACAGTCAGGACTCTCAGCTGCAGGTCTGTTGGAGTTTTCTGGAGGTCCACTCCAGACCCTGATTGCCTGGGTATCACCAGCGGAGGCTGCAGAACAGCAAATATTGCAGAACAGCAAATGTTGCTGCCTGATCCTTCCTCTGGAAGCTTCGTCTCAAAGGGGCACCCGGCTGTATGAGGTGTTAGTTGGCCCCTACTGGGAAGTGCCTTCCAGTTAGGCTATTCAGTGGTCAAGGACCCACTTGTGAAGGCAGTCTGTCAGTTGTCAGATCTCAAACTCGGTGCTGGGAGAACCACTACTCTCTTCAAAGCTGTCAGACAGGGACGTTTAAGTCTGCAGAAGTTTCTCCTGCCTTTTGTTCAGCTATGCCCTGCCCCCAGAGGTGGAGTCTACAGAGGCAGGCAGGCCCCCTTGAGCTATGGTAGGCTCCACCCAGTTCGAGCTTCCCGGCTGCTTTGTTTACCTACTCAAGCCTCAGCAATGGCGGACGTCCCTCCCCTAGCCTTGCTGCTTCCTTGTAGTTTGATCTCAGACTGCTGTGCTAGCAGTGAGCGAGGCTCTTTGGGCATGGGACCCTCCGAGCCACATACGGGATATAATCTCCTGGTGTGCCGTTTGCTAAGACCGTTGGAAAAGTGCAGTATTAGGGTGGGAGTGTCCTGATTTTCCAGGTACCATCTGTCACGGCTTCCCTTGGCTAGGAAAGAGAATTCCCCAACCCCTTGCACTTCTCGGGTGAGGCGATGCCCCGCCCTGCTTCGGCTCACACTCTGTAGGCTGCATCCACTGTCCGACAAGCCCCAGTGAGATGAACCCGGTACCTCAGTTGGAAATGCAGAAATCACCCGTCTTCTGCATCACTCATGCTGGGAGCTGTAGACTAGAGCTCTTCCTATTCGGCCATTATGGAACCTCTTTTTTCTATCAGATCTAAAAATTAGTTTTTATGAAACTTTAAGTCTCTTGGACCTTTGTTTGGGAATAGGTGAGTTTGGAGTAAGGGAATTGGTGAGAGTCAGCAAAAACTAGGTGTTAGGAAAGACAGGAGACTCTCTCTTCAGCATTTTTAGGCAAAAGGGTCAGGAAGAAAGCTGGTCTTTCCTATTATCCTTGTAAATTCTTCATGGTTTTAAAAACAGAAGACTTAATTAGTTTATTTTTATTAACTATGATCCACTTGAAGATATTTGTTTTGAGAAATCTATTATATGTTCACTGACAAAAGAACTTTTCAGGTTGTTATAAATGCATGTCCATGGAATTTAGTATTTTTGAAAAGGTCAGATAGAAAGGCTTTTTTATTCATGAATGCCTCCATGTCTGCTCTAACCATGAGAGAAAAAAAACACCTTTAAATTGACCCTTCTTAGCATTCAGAAAACCCCTCATTTTTTACTTTTAGCAGAATAACTAAGGAAGACCTTTCTATTTTTAGTTTTACAAGGACAAGTAGGAATTGCAACTTACTCTCTATCAATACAAGAGTAGTACTTTATCCTCTTGTATAAAATAAACAATTTATTAATGGTAATGCAATACAGTTTTATTTAAACCAAAAATACCTATAAGCCAATTAATAATGCAGCCATTTAAAAATTATCTAATTAGTAAGCTGACTTTTTTTCTCCCATATCTTGTCTACCATTAAGATTCCACCATGAGGTTGGAGTCTGCAAGAAGAGGATGTGACTTAGAGGAAGTGAAAAGCATGAATGTTGCCCCTTCAGGTTCCAGGGGATTGTGGGGGAGAAGGGAAACAGATTGAAGAGAGATGAAGGGTGAGGATCAAGTGGCCTAGTCTCTACTCTCTGAGCTTTGACCAGAATGAGAGCATCATGTTGAGGGGCCTTGCCTTGTTCCACATTTGGGGCTCCAGAGGGAGCTTCTATACCAACTGGGAGCAGCCACAGCAGAGATCTCTGTGGCACAGCATGATTGCACAGATTATGGGCCTGAGTTAAGTTTTCCTGAGTTGTCCTTGGTTTCTAGGTGGCAAAGATGAAAATCCCTGTATATTGCTGAAGGGGCATGAGGAAGGTGGGCCTGCTATGGGGTCTGCTATGGTAAAAATGGCACAGCTTTGGTAGGCATCATAGCCCAAGGCTGGATAGGGAAAAGGCAGTGTCTCAGAGGAGTCTTCAGCAACAGTTGAAAGCCAAGGCAAGGCTGAGCCATCTGGAAGAGCATAACCTGGTTCTGAAGAAGCTGTGGTACCACACTGCACTTCAGCAGCACTGGCCAGGAGAAGGCACAGGGATGAGACCAGTCACCCTTGAGCACTCATCAGGGAGCACTGGGGAATTGCCACTCAATGGCAAAGACAAGCAGTGGTCCAGATGCCATCACAAGGATTTGAGGACTTCATGTCACCTCTGCTGTCATTGAACACCCAGCTATTGCCCTTGTTCTATGAACTCAGATGACAAAAAAGAGAGGCTCTGGAAGAAGGTGGTGAAAATTTGAGAGATTAAACTACTAAAAGAGATTTAGTGCTTATCTAAAGGGTTATTTAAATTATTTCAGTAGATTAAGTTTATTGGAGTGGCATAACAGTTAGTGGTTCCCCTTCCCCACAATACCTGACAAGTGGGAGCACATGAAGGGAATCTGATTCATTATATACCAAAAAAGATATTACTGTACCTGTTCTCTACACATCTAAATGTAGTATAAGTATTTTTGAATCCTTGTTTATACAACTGCTGTAAATAAATACAAGTATTTTGTGTATAGAACCTAAAGACCTTTAAAAAATCAGAACCCTGTATAATGAAAAGATTAATGAAAACTCCTTTAGTGGTCTCTTCATAGTTTAAATTTATGATTGATATTGCCTCTACTTCAGAAAAGAGGTAGAGATAGTTAACAACAAAATAAGAATAGCTAATGCTGACTGAGTGGTTTTTCTTTCTGCTAGGTACCATTTTAGATGTTCTAAACTGTATTGTTGAATCTACAAGGTAGCAGCATTGTATTATACCTATTTGACAAATGACAGAAATGAGGCTCAGAAGGGTGGAGCAACTGGCCCAAGTTTTCATAGCTAGGAACTGAGAGAGATGGGCTACAAACCTACTTAGCTTTCATAGCCTGTGTTTTTAACCACTATGCTATCAGAATAAAAACTTAAATATCTTAGGGAAAGAGGCAACAATTATATCCAAAGAAGGCTAGCATAGTCTTCATAACCAAACATTAAATTTAGCTTACCAAACATCTAGAGCAACTAAAACTTATCTTTGTTTATCAGATGACCAGGAACTGAACTCAAAAGGAAATTATGAAAAGTAACATTGGACATTCTGCTCGATAAAGTTTACAAAAATTTTGCCAAAGAGCTCAAGAAAATAAGCATATCTAACTAAGAAAATAAAGGTAGCTTGGACTTTTTGCAATGTGTCAGATATTATGCCAGATCCTTCACATGAATTATCTTCTCTAATGCTCACAATAAATGCTCTGAAGGTAGGACTTTATTGTTCTTATTTTACAGATAAGGAAACTGAGGCTCAGGCAAAGCTTCTTGAGGCCCTACAGTTAGTAAAGGATAGAGTTGGGATTTGATCTTGCATGCCTGACCATCACACCACACTGCCTCTTGCTACTACAGAACACCACGATGTTCATCAGATGGTCACTGCCAGGACCAAGATGCTGCTAATATATCCTGGAACAGCCCCATGGTTTACCTGTGATTGGCATCCATCCTGACTGGTCTGTGCCTATGCTCTCACTTGTTATACATTTTAAATATCATCTGTCAACTTCCAGTGAAAAGGTTAGGGAGTCAAGATATGTCCTCAACCAGTGAGAGCAACCCCTGCTTTGAAAGCACTTTTGCACAAATAAAATAGAAATATATAAACAAATAAATTCCCAAAATGTAAACCCATTATTTCAAATGATTTTAAATGGCCAAGCTGAATGTTTTGGCAGCTGGGTGACTTTATGGAAAAAAATAAATTGCTGATGAATCGGCAATTTGGTTAAAGTCCTTTTTTTGGGGAGTGGGAATCAATAAAATGGGAGGATCGGAAAAGAGCAATTTATAATCATTAGGTTTGCTGTAGGTCACATTTTGTTTCTGATGTATGGTATCAAGGGATGTTGGTGGTGAATTTAAGTGCTAGGCATAACCTTGGGGCCAAGCAAATGGTGGGCAGGTATAGGAAACAGGAATTTGCCTCAGGCAGAATGAGTGGGAACTGCCTTAATAGAGTTCTTAATAGAACTCTATTAAGCATAAGTTCAATGAGGATGTCAAAGCAGGTCCAAGTATGGCCTGACTATCATAAGGCAAAGAAAACGAAAACAATTGAAGACATAATAAATGCCTGCTGAAGTTTTAACAGAAACACAAGTTTTTCTCTTGGCCCTTCAACTCATGGGAGAGTCTTTTAGAAACAGCACAAGTGCGCTCTTTGTTTCTTCTTGTTTCTTCCTCCATCTTGTTCAGAATGTGGATACCGAACGTGGTCCATCTTGGACCATGAAGTCAAATCTCTACAAAAGGAGCAAGAAGATAGAGAGAACTTGATCTCTGCACCAAACCATGATACACCATACTACCTCTAGATCTCTGATATGGACTTTTGATTTGGGGGGAATAAATTTCTGTGCTACCTGAACCATTATTGTGTTGGTCGTTGATCACCTGCATCTGAACTTAATCCTAACTAATAAATACCACTTATCATAGGTAAAATTTACCAGGAAGCAGACTGCAATGAAGATGGGCATGAGGAAGTATATTAGTGGGTGCCCTTGGAATCCACAATTGTGGAAGGGAAGGAGGCAGGATTGGACAGATGGAGAAGATGAGCTGTGATGTAATCACAACAAAAGCCCCAGCTGACTACATGAAAAGCTCTCATGCTGGCATGGTCATTGAGAGTTATCCTGAGTAGGGGATAAGTAGCCCAGCCTTTATGTGCTCATGCTGACCAGCCATTCTGTGTGGGCTGCATCCAGGGAAGGGAGTGTGACTTTGGTTGAGGCAGATCTTTATATTCAAAGAACTTCCCAAAGAGGGATGACAGCTGAGGTCTTACAACAGGTTGGGGAACTTGTTCTGGGTAGTTGAACAGGATGGCATGGCACAGCTCCCAGTCTTAAAATAAGAACCACTTGTTCTTATTTCAAGATGATGTATTTTTGAGTTATTGATGGTTTAAAAGTGGTACTCAATCAATTTTAATGCTTTCAGTTGCAAGTAACAGAACATCCAACTTAAAGGAAAGGGGCAAGCTTGCAGGAAAGGATCTTTAAATCATCTACATTTGGGTATAAATGACAGCCACAGAATATTTACCCTGTTTTGGAAGTAATTTTATCAGAAGACCAAAGCTTTTAGCTAAAAACATAAATTTCAAACAATAGGACAGTCATTTTACAGGAACAAAATACATAATTTCAAAGAAACTATTACCTTCTTAAAGACTAGACTGCGATAGTTTACTGAGAGTGATGATTTCCAGTTTCATCCATGTCCCTACAAAGGACGTGAACTCATCATTTTTTATGGCTGCATAGTATTCCATGGTGTATATGTGCCACATTTTCTTAATCCAGTCTATCATTGTTGGACATTTGGGTTGGTTCCAAGTCTTTGCTATTGTGAATAATGCTGCAATAAACATACGTGTGCATGTGTCTTTATAGCAGCATGATTTATAGTCCTTTGGGTATATACCCAGTAATGGGATGGCTGGGTCGAATGGAATTTCTAGTTCTAGATCCCTGAGGAATCGCCACACTGACTTCCACAAGGGTTGAACTAGTTTACAGTCCCACCAACAGTGTAAAAGTGTTCCTATTTCTCCACATCCTCTCCAGCACCTGTTGTTTCCTGACTTTTTAATGATTGCCATTCTAACCGGTGTGAGATGGTATCTCATTGTGGTTTTGATTTGCATTTCTCTGATGGCCAGTGATGGTGAGCATTTTTTCATGTGTTTTTTGGCTGCATAAATGTCTTCTTTTGAGAAGAACAAAAAACCAAACACCACATATTCTCACTCATAGGTGGGAATTGAACAATGAGAACACATGGACACAGGAAGGGGAACATCACACTTCGGGGACTGTTGTGGGGTGGGGGGAGGGGAGAGGGATAGCATTGGGAGATATACCTAATGCTAGATGACAAGTTGGTGGGTGCAGCGCACCAGCATGGCACATGTATACATATGTAACTTTCCTGCACATTGCGCACATGTACCATAAAACCTAAAGTATAATAATGATAATAATAATAATAATAAAAGAAAAAAAAATAAAAAAAATAAAGATTAAAAAAAAAAAAAAAGACTAGACTGCGATTGTGAACCCCTGAAGTATCCACAGATCCTGAGGAGTGCCCAGCTGTCTCAACAAGGAAACCGAGAGTCAAGAAGTTTAGTGAGGTCAACAAGAATCCTGCAGCATCTCATCGTCCAGATCTGCAGCAGCGTGTGTTGCAGTCCTACTAAGCTGAAGGCTTAACCATGTCTGCCATTTCAGGGTATGGAACCCTGGTTACTATTTACTTTCCTTCTTTCTTCCTATAGTGGATATTGTCCTTCAGTGGCCACACAACATCAAAGATTCGCCTTCATTTTTGTATTTTCTACATTCTGTGTACTACCTTCTCAATGTAGAAGCCAGAAAACTTACACATGCTCAGATTCCTGTATAGTTATAGTGCAATCATGTGACCTATTTTCTATGAATCATATGTATCCACATGAGACCTGGATTTCTTCAAGGGCAGTGTGACGAGATAGTCACAGACAGCGGGAGTGATCTTCTGGTACTTTATCCTGAGTATTATAGATGTTTAATGACAATGACAGTGACATACCCCCAAAAGCACCCACACCCGCACCTCACCCAAAGTGTGGTCTGGGCACTGGGTTTGGCTATGTGGCCTCAGAGTCTGGCCTCTGATCCTCCCAGAGAATCTGTGAGCTATCAGTTATTGTTTAACGAATCTCTCCACCTTATTTTTTTCTTAGACTAGCTAGAAAGGATTCTATTGTTTGCAGCTAACAATATACTCCTGAAAGGCAAATACAGTCAGTAAAGGCCCATATCAGCCAAATCCCACTTTACATGTATTAGTATATTCTGAATTTTTCACTCATTAATATCCTGACTTCTGCTTTAAATCTATAGCCTTAACCTTGCACCACATGTCTTACATTCACTTTCTCTTTCCTATAAGGAAGTGGTGCTAACTGAATGACATGGGTGTCAGCAGAACATGCTGTGGCTTTACAACAATGCTTTGTAATATTATGAGATAGCTTTGTTCCATTTCTTTTTTGTTTCTGATCTGTTTTTGTTTTCCAGGCAGATGAAATTGCTAAGGTAATCTTCAAAGGCAAGGCATCAAAATGGTCCTTTTTTTTTGAGACAAGTTCTTGCTCTGTTACCCAGGTTGGAGTGCAGTGATGTGATCATAGCATAATGCAGCCTCAGCCTCCTGGGCTCAAGTGATCCTCCCACCTCAGCCTCCCAAGAGCTAGGACTACAGGTGTGAGCTAATTTTTTAATTTTTATTTTTGTAGAGTTGGGGGGGTCTTGTTATGTTGTCCAGGCTCATATAAAATCTTAGCCACTAGAAATACCATTTATGGCCAAAACCACATATCAAGGACTTGACCGCCCTTTCCCTACATGGGTGTTTCCTTGAACTGTTTTTTTTTTGGGGGTTTTTTTTTGGTTTTTTTTTGGAGACAGAGTCTCTGTTGCTCAGACTGGAGTGCAGTGGCACAATCACGGCTCACTGCAACTTCCTGGGCTGAAGCGATTCTCTTGCCTCAGCCTCCTGAGTAACTGGGATTACAGGCCTGTGCCACCACACCCAGCTAAATTTTGTGTTTTTTTGTAGGGACGGGGTTTCACCATGCTGCCCAGGCTGCTCTCGAACTCCTGAGCTCAAGTGATCCACCTGCCTCAGCCTCCCAAAGTGCTAGGATTATAGGTATGAGCAACCATGCCCGGCCCTGAACTGCTCTTAACCTTCAAAATAGCGAGCAATGACCACTTCTAGCCTGACACCCAGTCCACAGGGAGACTCATGACTGTCTGCTCTCTTATTACTTAACAGTGATTGATTTTGAGATTGGGCAATGTTATGGGGATTGACTTATTGAGAATATTTTCCGAAGTTTTCTTTTTTTGGAACTGCTTTAGAAGTGATAATGTGAACATTCTCCAATGACACATGCTTTTGCTGCTGCAATTATATAAGCGCAAAGAACTGTAGCACTTGGATGTGCCCAGGACCTACAGTCTTCCTCTTTGTGCATGATACGTGGGAGCTCAGGCATGGAGAAAAATATCAGAAAATCAAAGTTCTGACAGGCTTTGAGAGGGCCAGGTTAATATATTTTTAGTTTTACTTCTGTTAAGATTATGTTAAAAGTTCCATATTATCATCATCTTTAAGTGCTAATTATTTACAAGATTTTCAGTGAAGAATTCTAATAGGAGAATCCGTACTTAAGATCTGCAGTAGACTGAATTAAAGGCCTAAATTCTTCATCTTTTCCTGTATCCATGCCATTTGCCACCTAACTTTTCAGTTTCTCCCTCTAAAGCAGGGTTTCTTAATCTCAGCACTATTGACATTGGGGCTGGGTAATTCTTTGCTGTGGAGAGTTGTACTGGGCATTGTAGGATGTTTAACTGCATCCGTGGCTTCTGCCTAATGGATATCAGTATAATTACTCACCACCTGCGATTGTGACAACCAAAAATGCCTCTAGACATTGCCAATGTCCTCCCGTGGGGGACAGAATCTCCTCTAGCTGGGAACCGCCACTCTAAAGGTGGGTAGTTCTCACACTGACTTCGGACTCAAGCAATGTAACTTTCTGTGTCAAAGAAAAACTTGAAATATGTTTGTGTAATGAAGCTTGCTCTCTTGTGCCTCTTATATCACCATGAGTAGAATGTCTCCAGGGAAGCTGCTCTGTCTTCATCCTGAGCCCTAGAATGAAGCATCTGGGGCACAGCCACCTTGGCTGATCCAAGAAGTATGTATCCAAAGAAGTATGATTCAAAGAAATAGGACCACCCCAGCTACCAAGTCCTGAAGTAGAGTTGTTTCATCCAACCTCAGACATGTGAGAAATAGATGGACATTGTATGCCACTGAGATTTTGTGGTTGTTTGTTATGTGCCAAAAGCTGACTGATACAGACAGCTTAGCCAAAGTAAAGTATATCCAACTCTTAGTTATATTTATTGGATTTTTTAGTTGCTTACTATGTCTTGAGACTCTCCCTCACTCCTGTTTCCTTCCCTGATTGTAGCTAATCCTCTCTGTCAAGGATGCTTCTGCTTCAAACTAATCCTTCCAGCTCTCTTTTGAGAGATACCTGCAACCGCTTGACCACCTACTTGATGTGAATTTAGGCAATGAAACTGGATTGTTTGTCCTTTTAGTATTGAGTTTTTTAGGGATTCTTTATACATTCTGGATACAAATCCTTTGTCAGATATATAAATTGCAAATATTTTCCCCAATCTGTTGCATTTTTTCAGTTTAATGGCATCTTTTGATGAGCAAAAAATAAAAGTAATTTTGATGAATCTAATCTATCTTTTTTTGTCTTTTCTGGTTAGAGCATTTTTTCTTCTAAGAAAGCTTTGCCTAGATTGCAAAGATATTCTCCTATCTTTTCTTCTTTATAGTTGTAGCTTTAGTGTTTAGCTTTTATAGATTAGCTTCATAGTCTTAGCTTTTGTATTAGGGCTATGAGCTACCTTGAATTAATTTTTGTGAATGGTGTGAGTTGTGGGTCAAGATTAATTTTCATTCATGTAAATACCCAGTTTTAGTAAATTTTAATATAATATCTTATGTATTAAAAAAAGGAGGATGTAAAATATA
This sequence comes from Pongo pygmaeus, assembly GCF_028885625.2. Taxonomy (NCBI): domain Eukaryota; kingdom Metazoa; phylum Chordata; class Mammalia; order Primates; family Hominidae; genus Pongo; species Pongo pygmaeus. The sequence continues at coordinate 51,655,430 of NC_072386.2, read as the reverse complement.
TACTGTAGGGTCAGAACCATTTTTAATCTTACTTAAAGAAATAGGAAATAAATGCAATCAGATTAATAGGCGTTGTCATTGGTAGGACTTTGGGTGAGTTTTTTCTTCTTCCTACTTTTCTGTATTTTCCAGTTTCCTATTCTAAAGTTATATTAATTTAATAATTTGGAGAAAAGCTCTAGTTTTCTTTTCTTTTCTTTTTTTTTTGAGACAGAGTTTTGCTCTTGTCACCCAGGCTGCAGTGCAATGGCACAATCTCGGCTCACTGCAACTTCCGCCTCCCAAATTCAAGGAATTCTCCTGCCTCAGCCTCCTGAGTAGCTGGAATTACAGGTGTGCACCACCACGTCTGGCTAATTTTTGTATTTGTAGTAGAGATGGAGTTTCACCATATTGGTCAGGCTGGCTTTGAACTCCTGACCTCAGGTGATCTGCTCACCTCAGCCTCCCAAAATGCTGGGATTACAGGCATGAGCCACCATGCCTGGCTGAAATTGCAAGAACCTTTAAGGTGATCCCCCACAAACTGGAGCTAGGATTAAGGTGGTCCTCAGGCCTTTGTTCTGCCTACAATGTTCATGAGAGTTGCTTTCTAGGTTTGATTGCTGCTCAAACATTCAAAATCTGAAATAGCAAAGAAAGAAAAAAGAGGAAATCTATTCCAAAGCAGCTACTGTAACTGAAAGTTGAATGCATGCTGGGAAACAGTATTATAATTTGATATAATTTGATATTTCAGCCTTATTTATTCTGAATTCCTAAAGCTTTGTAGGTATCCAATGCATTATGAAAAAATATTGTTTACCTAGAAGCCTAGGGTGCCAAAGTGTATACCTTCTGTGTTTCATTTGGCCTGTGGACAGGGGAAATATTACATAGTTCTGTAACTAAGGCCATCTCTCTGCAACTTCTCCATAGCATTCTGTGTCCTTGACCTTTACACAGTGGGCTGTGCTGTCCCTGTCACAATGCTTGTGCATTATTCTTCTCTCAACCAGACCTCCTTATTTACTCCTAAGTAGCTAACTCTTATATTATACCGTCTCTAAACCCCATTCACTCCACCCAGACCTTTGCCCCTTCCTTTCCTCCTAGACCACATGGTTAGTTATTTCTAGTAGATTTGTTCTATTACCACAACTACCTTTCCTCCTATAGTTTCCTCCTTGACAGTGCTAGCTTCCAGAAAACATTTTGCTACACAGCCTTGTAACATTGTCACCTGTCATATTACAACTGATATGGGAGTGCTGAGAAGGGAAGAACATCGTCCCTTTAAATGATACGGAAGCGGAAGCGGGGAAGGGAAGTGCTGGGTAGAGTAGGGCGTGGTCTCTGGCTAGGGCTCCACCCCCAAGGACCTAGCGGAGGACAGGCACTCCTGCCTTGGAGCCTAAATGTTGCATTTCCCAAGACCACCCTGGCCTGCCATGCCCCATCCTGTGCCTATAAAAACCTGAGACCCTAGCAGGAACACACACGCAAGTGGCTGGACAGAAGAAGACACAAATAGCTGGTCATGGAGAGCACACCATGAAAGAGCATGCTGACAGGCACCAGCAGGCCATCAACCAGCAGAAGACGAAGTTTGGCCAGAGCGGTTGGAGAAGGGTCCAGCAGCAGGACTCCAGGGAAAAACCATCTCCCTTCTGACTCCCCGATCTGCTGAGAGCTACTTTCACTCAATAAAACCTTGCACTCATTCTCCAAGCACACATGTGATCTGATTCTTCCGGTACACTAAGGCAAAAACCCCAGGGATACAGAAGTCCCTCTGTCCTTGTGATAAGGAAAGGGGTGTAATTGAGATGGTTAACACAATCTGCCTATAGACGGCAAACTAAGAGAGCACCCTGTAACACACGCCCACTGGGGCTTCAGCTGTAAACATTCACCCCTAGACACTGCCATGGGGTCAGAGCCCCACAGCCTGTCCGTCTGTATGCTTCCCTAGAGGTTTGAGCAACGGGGCGCTGAAGAAGGAGCCACACCCCCATTGCATGCCCTGCGAGGGGGACAAGTGTTTACTTTCCTGTTTCACAACCAGAAAACAAATGGCATTGGAGGTAACATGGGAAGAATTAGTAAATAAAAATCAACGGAACTGCAATTCTATAGAGAATCTGACTAACCAGGATAGATTGTTTCCAGAAAGCATCAAATTTCAGAAATATGTAATCTGGGCAATGAGAACAAAGCTTTAAAAATATAAGGCAGGAAAAGTAGGATATCATATAAAGGTGGGTCATGTAGGGAAAATTTGGGAAAGACTGCAATGTCTGAGTGTCTTCAGTGGAAAATTAGGCCTCATTTAGTACATAACCTCCAGGTTATCTGATTCTATGAGGTTTGTGCCTTTCATTATCTTTGAGCCATTTTATAACTGTAAATTTAGACAATGACCAGCGATGCAAATTATTCTTGTTACTGTTGTGCAAACGAGTTCTGTCTAGTGGAGTGACAATTGTTTTCCCTACCCCTGTCCCATGTGGAATAAGCCAGTTTTACTTTATTTGTTAATTCATTTCAGTATTCTTAAGTGTCTGTATATATGTGTGTGTGTATGGCTCTTAGAATTCTCCTTTGAACTGGTTGTCATGACTTACTGGTCCCTTGGATAAGAGTAAAATAAGGCTGGGCACAGTGGCTCATGCCTCTAATCCCAGCACTTTGGGAGGCCAGGATCACTTGAGGCTAGGAGTTCAAGACCAGCCTGGGCAACACAGCAAGACCCCATCCCGACAAAAAAAAATTTGGCTGGGTGCAGCAGCACCTACCTGTAGTCCTAGCTACTTGGAAGGCTGAGGCAGGAGGATTGCTTGAGCACAGGAGGTCGCGGCTGCAGTGAGCCTTGATTACGCCACTGCACTCCAGGCTCAGCAACAGAGTCAGACCTTGTCTCAAAAAAAAAAAAAGTAAGTAAAATTTTGACAACGTTTATTTTATATTTGTATGAGTCATTATTCTGCCTTTAAAAATATCTTTTAACAATAATTTAAAGACATTAGTTAAAAAATAAATTTAGGAACTGTGACAATAGGGTCTTCCTTGCACAAATGGGCCTAGCAGAAATCATGGCAAAATGCAAGTCCCAGTTTGAATCTGGGAACTTTGTTTCCACTCCAATTAGGTGCCAGAACCCTGAGTTAGTGGAGAAATGCCACGTACTCAAGAACTCAGATTTGGGGGCATTATGTGGGATACCTGGCCACTCCACTTTGCATTTAAGAGGTTTACTACCTGGTGGCATTCCCCAAAACTTGGGGCTTCTGTCATCATACAAGGAGCAGCTATGGTTATTTATAAACCTTGTCATTTTGTAGGTGAGTATTATGGCTATTAGGTTTGGCTAGCTGCTTCTTGTTTCACTACAAAGTGGTGCAGCCCCAGAGAACTGCACCTGGAATGAAGTTGTGTCAGTATAGGGATTCACTCATTTTTTTCTAAAGTCCAATCCTGGATTGTAGTGCTATTCTCTTCCTCTGTTCCTGTTCCTGTGTTTCAGAGTTCAGAATGTTCCTAAAAGAAATTTCAGAATGAAGCAGACTGAAATAAGAAAATTCATTATTTTTTCCAGTCTACCATGCTACTCTAATCTAATTGATTTCCTGGTTATACTTTCCTTTCCTCTCTACCTCCCTCCTCCAGGCTCTCTTTGCTTCCCTTTCAGCTAACAGGCTTATTAGGCACAACCTCTTTACATACACTTTGCTGCCTCCATTCTTTTACTTTTCTTCTCCTTACTCTTGATCAGCCTGAATAATTCCATCAAGCCACCAAACACCTCAACAATTACACTGGCACAGCATAAAAGGGGAGTGTTCACCTCACCCAAATTCAAAGACATAGTCCTGAACTACTCTCTTCCATCTTTTCTTTCAGAGGCGGTCTTACTCTGTCGCCCAGGCTGGTCTCAAGCCACTCCCCCACCCACCTCAGCCTCCCAAAGTGTTGGGATTCCAGGCGTGAGCCACTGTGCCCTGCCTCCTCAACCTATTTTTTACTCTTATTGCTTTCTACTTTCTGATTCTTCTGGCTAATGATTTGACTGCCATGTTGACCTGTACTTTGGACTGATGCTAGATATGATTTATTTTTAGCTTTATTAGTTTTTCTTAGCAATTATGATTTTCTGCTTTGCATGTATTGCGTTCAAACTGTCTTGAATAAACACTTACTCATTTTATCTTAGTCCTAAAATCCTTCCCCTCTTATTCTGCATCCAATGGCAAAGCTTCCTACCAGGTCACTCAGGGCTTCATTAGAAAGTGGTCATTTCCGGCCGGGCTTGGTGGCTCACACCTGTAATCCTAGCACTTTGGGAGGCCAAGGCAGGCAGATCACGAGGTCAGGAATTTGAGACCAGCCTGGGCAACATGGTGAAACTCCATCCCTACTAAAATACAAAAAAAAAAAAAAAATTAACCAGGTGTGGTGGCATGCGCCTGTAGTCCCAGCTACTTGGGAGGCTGAGGCAAGAGAACTGCTCGAACCTGGGAGGCGGGGCTTGCAGTGAACTGAGATTGTGCCACTGCATTCCAGCCTGGTGACAGAGTGAGACTCTGTCTCAACAAAACAAAACAAATGTCTTCTTTTGAGAAGTGTCTGTTCGTGTCCTTCGTCCACTTTTTGATGGGGTTGTTTGTTTTTTTCTTGTAAATTTGTTTGAGTTCATTGTAGATTCTGGATATTAGCCCTTTGTCAGATGAGTAGGTTGCGAAAATTTTCTCCCATTTTGTAGAAGACATTTATGCAGCCAAAAAGCACATGAAAAAATGCTCATCATCACTGGCCATCAGAGAAATGCAAATCAAAACCATAATGAGATACCATCTCACACCAGTTAGAATGGCAATCATTAAAAAGTCAGGAAACAACAGGTGCTGGAGAGGATGTGGAGAAATAGGAACACTTTTACACTGTTGGTGGGACTGTAAACTAGTTCAACCATTGTGGAAGTCAGTGTGGCGATTCCTCAGGGATCTAGAACTAGAATTACCATTTGACCCAGCCATCCCATTACTGGGTATATACCCAAAGGACTATAAATCATGCTGCTATAAAGACACATGCACACGTATGTTTATTGCGGCACTATTCACAATAGCAAAGACTTGGAACCATCCCAAATGTCCAACAATGATAGACTGGATTAAGAAAATGTGGCACATATACACCATGGAATACTATGCAGCCATAAAAAATGATGAGTTCATGTCCTTTGTAGGGACATGGATGAAATTGGAAATCATCATTCTCAGTAAGCTATCACAAGAACAAAAAACCAAACACCGCGTATTCTCACTCATAGGTGGGAACTGAACAATGAGAACACATGGACACAGGAAGGGGAACATCACACTCTGGGGACTGTTGTGGGGTGGGGGGAGGGGGGAAGGATAGCTTTAGGAGATATACCTAATGCTAAATGACGAGTTAATGGGTGCAGCACACCAGCATGGCACATGTATACTTATGTAACTAACCTGCACATTGTGCACATGTACCCTAAAACTTAAAGTATAATAATAAAAAACAAAACAAAACAAAACAAAACAAACAAACAAAAAAAAGTAGTCATTTCCTTTCCATCTCAGAAGAGTCATCTAATCCAGTGTAGTCTATATAGTAGTTACTCAATAGTGTGAATGTCAATGATGGCTGCTAGGAGTTTCCAAGTAGAAGAAGAGTGGCTCAAATTTTCTGTTATTTGCCTCACTTTCTACAGCCACATTCTGTTAATTTCACCCTAATGGCCCTCCTCCTGGAACCATAATCTACCCTTAGAAATATACACTCACCAGGCCGGGCGTGGTGGCTCACACCTATAATCCCAGCACTTTGGGAGGCTGAGGCAGGCTGATCACAAGGTCAGGAGATTGAAACCATCCTGGCTAACACGGTGAAACCCTGTCTCCACTAAAAATACAAAAAATTCTCTGGGCGTGGTGGCGGGCACCTGTAGTCCCAGCTACTCCAGAGGCTGAGGCTGGAGAATGGCGTGAACCCGGAGGCAGAGCTTGAAGTGAGCCGAGATCACGCCACTGCACTCCAGCCTGGGCGACAGAGCAAGACTCCATCTCAAAAAAAAAAAAAAAAAAGAAAAAAGAAATGTACACTCATCAAACAGGACAATGGTTTCCCAGCAATCCTACTTATGGTTAAATTATTCTCAACCTATCCTTTTCCGAAAAATGCTGCATTTCCTCTCGATTCCACCCACATAATATGACTCCTCAACTTACACAAAGCCATGCATTATTTCTATTTTTTTCTTCTCAGAAACATTAGTCACCTTCAAGACTTCCTCTTCCAAGCTTCCCGTCATATGCATAGTTGCCCAAACTTGAAGCCTTTGTTGTCATCTTCCAATCTTCTTTCTCTCCCAGCTTCACTTCTTCTTCTCTCAACCGAATCAATCCCACTTCATCCCCTCCTTTGAACTAAGACTCAGACTGCTTGAGTTCAGACACTCATTACTCCTTCGTGGTGTTAACACAGTGTCTTCATATCACTCTGTCCTTTCTTTGCTCTTGCTTTTTCAGTGATGCCTTCAGAGACATTTTTCTTCTTTCCTTTTTTTTTTTTTTTTTGGCAGGGGGTATTATAGCAGCAATAGGACAGAAACATTTTTCAAAGGATGTGCCAAGGAACAGTTACATCAGGGCTTGTTAATTGTTATTTGTAAAAACAATGTATAGGCTCAAATAACTGGGGAATATTGAGTTAAACAAAGATGATATGGTTTCTTCACTTAAGACTTTCGGGCCGGGTGTGGTGGCTCATGCTTGTAATCTCAGCACTTTGGGAAGCTGAGGAGGGAGGATCACCTGAGGTCAGGAGTTGGAGACCAGCCTGGCCAACATAGCGAAACCCCATCTCTACTAAAAATACAAAATTTAGCCGGGCATGGTGGCAGAAGCCTGTAATCCAAGCTACTCAGGTGGCTGAGACAGGAGAATCGCTTGAACCTGGGAGGCAGAGGTTGCAGTGAGCCAAGATTGTGCCACTGCACTCCAGCTCGGGTGACAGAATGAGATGAGACTCCATCTCAAAAAATAAAAAAAAAAATACTTTCAAAGCCTGTAACATGATACTCATTATGAATTGCTAAGGGAATATGGGCTCCAACCTATTATTCAAGTATTATCTCGTTGTATATTCTGAACAAAATATAAATTCTATTATACTTTTAGCCTCAGTGAGAAAAATCAAAAAAGCAGTTTGGAAGGTTAGTTTCCGGAATTTAAGATACAAGTATTCAATTGCAAAGGCTTTGTATTCTAAAATTTCTTTAGAACAGGAAATTAATAAATGAGATATATGGATGGGATTTCTTTGCAGCCCAGAAGAAATTCAGAAGGGGCCATTGGGCAAAAACACCTTTAAATATCTGAGCCTCCAGGCTCTGACGGAGAGAAGAAGATTAATTTCAAACCCACTTATTATATCACAATTGTGCAATCCAATGGATACTTCTCAGTGCTTGCCTTGTGTCCCTGTGGTCTTTCTGTCTTGGAATTCTTTCCTCTGTCAACTTCCATTACCCCATCCTACTATTTTTCCTTCTACTTTTGAGACTGCTCTTTCTCAGCTTCCTTTCTGTATTTTTTTACATAGTAATATCCCTAAAGAGTCCTTCTTACTCTGGCTCCCCTTTTCATTCTCTGTACTCTCCTTCAACTGTACTACTTGTCTTGATAACTCAACTGCCCACCAAATATCTCTGCAAAGGCCGCACATCCACTGTGAACTCAATGTGTACAAACCTAAACTCACCACTCACCCTAAACCACTAAATTCTCTAGATTCCAAATCAGAAGAGTCTCTTGTCTCCTCCATTTTAGTAAATGATACCACCAGCCCTTTATAGCTTTTTAGGTGTGGGAATATGATGAGGTTTCTCTTCAAATAGCCTGATCAATCCTTTATTCTTTAATTCATGGTACCCCCCCCCCCCACCCATTTTTTCTTTTTCTTTTTTCTTCCTTTCTGCCTTTGTTACCTACCCAGACCCACCACAGTACCGGGCGTTATCAGTACCAGCTCACATTCCTTTCCTTATTTGGAAAGAAGACTAGCTCTCTAGCTCATTGCAGACACCCCTACTCCTTTCCCCTATCTCCCTTATGTGCCCACCTTATTTAAAAAAGGTTCAAATGTTTAGCCAACTGGGACTAGTTTAGATTGTAGGGCCCAACCCCGGCCAATGGGGAAAGGGTACAGGGTCAGGACTTGCATTAGGAATAAAGGCTCTCATGCCCCTTTGTTCAGGTGTGCTCTCATGGTGACTGGCCAAGGAGAGGCACCCTTCTGCATAAAGGTAAAATTGCTTGGTTAAGAATCCTTTGTTTGAGTGTTCAATTTCCTTAGGATTTTGGGCATTATTCCCAACAATTCTGGTGCCCAAACGTGGGGCTCAAATATTCTCCTTTGGGAAGGGGGTCTTTGGTCACCCCACCCAGGGGTCCCACTGTCTTGTTATGGTGGCCAGAGGGTGAGGGGGATCAGGGCCCACCCATTGTGATGAATAAATCTGGGTTCTCAGCAAAGCGGTGAGGAGAGGCTTGCAAGACCATGGCAATAAGAGGACCAGGTAATTCTTGTGCATGGAATAAGGTAGGAGACTTCACAAAGGTGACAAAGTATTTCCTTGGTGGTCAGGATAATTTGCAGTTTGGCAGTGTGTGAATGGGGCTAAGCATTATGGTTGTGTGGAGTGAGTGAGTCTTCTCTGAGGTTTCGTGTTGCCATCTATCGACTAGGGGCAGGAACAGTCACAGTAGACAAAGAGAAAGAAGGGTACAAGGAGCCTCCAGAGGGGTGAGCTATAGGATATGCAGGAAACCCTTAACGGGAGAGGCTAAGCCTCCAGAAAGGGGGAGGTAAGACACCTCTAACACAAGAGGTTGAACCCCCTCTTAAAGCCTCATTGACCCTCTAGAAAGAGGGGGGTAGACTCCTCTAACAGGAGAGGTTGGAGCCCCCTCATAAACCCTAAGATGGGGAATGTTTCATGTAAGACAGGAAAACCAAAGAGTCAAGAGAGCAATGAAATTCCTTCTGATAGCCCCTTGGGGCTTATGCTAAAGTATTGGAAAGATAATGAGAGGACCAAGTATAAACGAAAACAGCAGATGATATAATACTGTTGTTTTATTTGGGCTCGAGAACCCATCCTGAAACCCTCACTTTTCTAGCCAAAATTTGGGTCAAATGAGGAGTGGATTTGTCAGCTCTTAATTGAGCATGTTAATGATAAGAGCCCTGTTTCCCAGGAAGAAATTGATTACACCCTCTCTTGGTGGCAGGGACCTGTCCCCCTTTACCCTTTAGACTCCGGAGGGAGAAAGCCAGAAGCCAACCCCTCTGGAAGGGAAAGAGTTCTCATGTCTAGACAACCCACACCCACTAACACGTGGGACCCTCTAGATCATCTTTCTCCATTCAGTGCCCCCATCCCACTCCTCCAGTTCCTGTTTCAGGTCCCTCCCCTGCTTGCATCACTCTTCTGGCGGCCTCTGATCCCGCCCCTCTGGTTCCCATTTCCATTTCAGGTCCCTCCCCTCTTTGCATCATTCTTCTGGTTGCCCCCAATCCCGCCCCTCCAGCTCCCGTTTCCATTTCAGGTCCCTCCCCTGCTTGTGTCACTCTTCCAGTTGTCCCCGATCCGGATCCCGTTCCTCCGGTTTCCCTCCCTCTGGCTGTGGTTTCAGGTTACTGCCCAGCTGTTTCAGGCCACTCCCTCACCTGTGTCACATGCCCGTGTTCCATTCCCCCAGCTGCTGCTGCAGATCCCTCCCCAACTTGTGGTGCCTATACTCATACTGCTCCTTCTCCCTGTAATCCTCACTTTGAAGAATTACCATCTTGTAAGCCTGCCCCCCCCACAACAAAACTATTAAGTATCCCCTTTAAAGGGGCTTCAATGTGAGATAGAGCAATGTAAAAAAGATATTCGAAACTTTCCATTTCCCTTCACACCTAAAGAGCCAGATCCAACTTTCTTTCCTCTAAGAGTGGTACCACAAGGACAGGGGGTGGCTATTGGCTTTGTAAACGCTCCCTTGACCAGTTCAGAAGTCCAGAATTTAAAAAAGGAGCTTAAGCCATTATTGGATGACCCTTATGGAGTAGCAGATCAAATTGATCAATTTCTAGGGCCTCAGATATACACTGGGCTGAGTTGATGTCCATTTTGGGTGTCCTCTTTTCAGGGGAAGAACAAAGTATGATTCGGAGGGCTGCTATGGTGGTTTGGGAACGTGAGCACCCTTCTGGTCAAAATGTTCCTCCTGCAGACCATAAATTTCCCACCCGAGACCCCCAGTGGGACAATAACAGTGCAAATCACCGGGAAAACATGCAGGACCTAAGGAAGATGATAATAAAAGGAATTCGAGAATCAGTACCCCGAACTCAAAATCTTTCTAAAGCATTTGATATTCAACAGGAAAAAGATGAGGGACCTGCTAGATTCTTAAATAGATTGAGGGAGCAAATGAGACAATATGCAGGCCTTGATTTGGAAAACCCCCTTAGATAAGGAATGTTAAAACTTCACTTTGTTACTAAAAGTTGGCCAAACATTTCAAGAAAATTACGAAAGATAGAAAGTTGGAAGGACCAGCCTCTGAGTGAACTGCTCAGGGAGGCTCAAAAAGTATATGTGAGAAGAGATGAGGAAAAAAAAACAAAAACAAAAGACAAAACTCATGTTTTCTGCCTTCCAACAGATGGCTCCAAATCCATATATCTCTAAGCAGGGCTCTCAAGGGGCCAGAGATTATAAGGGGCCTAAACCCTCCTTTAGAGGACCGAAGCCTCCATCTGGAGGGTCAAGGTCCTCATTTAATAAGCCCCCTAAGGGGTATAGGGGAGCAAGGGCTGAGAATGCTAAGACTGAGATGGAAGAAGGACAAGATAGATGCTACAGATGTGGAAGAACAAGCCACTTCAAGAGGGAATGTCCTGAACTAAAGAGAGAGAGAGAAATTTTTACACTCATGACTTCTGAAGAACAATAGGGGAGTCAGGGGCTCTGCCTCTTTTATTTTGAGTCCCACCAGGAGCCCTTGATAAATTTGGAGGTGGGACCTAAACGTGAATTTATCACCCTTTTAGTTGATTCAGGGCTTCACACTCCTCCGTTTGTTTCCCTCCACCTGGTCTTACCTGCTCTTCAGAAGAATTTTTAGTCACTGGGGTAAAAGGAGAAGGATTTAAGGCAAAAATTTTAGAAAGCACAGAAGTCAGATATCAAGATTGATTTACTCATATTCAATTTTTATTAATTCCTGAAGTGGGAACTAATCTATTAGGAAGGGATTTAAAGGTAAGGCTAGGTACAGGCCTTCAAGTGGGCCCTAAAGGATTCCTCACTTCACTACATTTACTCACTGCTGTAAATGAGAAATATATTCATCCTGATGTCTGGTCAAAGGAAGGAAATAGAGGGAAACTCCAAATCTCTCCAATACATACCAAACTAAAAACTCCTGGGGAAATAGTAAGGAGAAAGCAGTACCCCATTCCTTTAGAGGGCAGAGTAGGGCTAAAGCCTGTAATTAAGGGTCTCATTAAAGATGGGCTTCTTGAACCCTGTATGTCTCCTTACAATACCCCAATCATGCCTGTCAAGAAATCAGATGGGTCCTATCGATTAGTGCAAAACCTTAGAGCTATTAATCAAGTAGTCCAGACCACTCACCCCATTGTTCCTAACCCTTACATCATTCTTAGCAAAATTCTGTACAATCATCAGTTGTTTACAGTGATAGATTTAAAGGATGTCTTCTGGCATGCCCCTTGGCTAAGGATAGCTGAGATATATTTGCTTTTGAGTGGGAAGACCCTCATTCAGGGCGGAGACAACAATATCAATGGATAGTCTTGCCCCAGGAGTTCGCAGACTCCCCCAACCTCTTTGGTGAGATCCCAGAACAGGTACTAGAGAAAGTCACAGTCCCTAAGCAAATATGCCTGCTTCAGTACATAGATGATCTTCTTATATCTGGTAAAGATATAAAGGGAGTAGGTGACTTCTCTACACATATTCTCAATCACTTGCAATGTGAGGGGTTGTGGGTCTCAAAAGGGAAACTTCAGTATGTAGAACCTGAAGTTAAATACTTAGGTCACCTAATCAGTGCAGGTAAACGAAGAATAGGACTTGAAAGAGTGGAGGGAATTGTTTCTCTACCCCTGCCTCAAAATAAACAAGAACTCACGAAATTTTTAGGACTAATTAGATATTGCTGTGTATGGATTGACACATATGCATTAAAAAGTAAACTTCTATATGAGAAACTTGCCCAGTGCAAGCCTTTTTGTCTCTTGTGGACTTTTGAGGAAATCCAGCAAATTGAGGAATTAAAAGAGATGCTCATAACTGCCCCTATTCTACCTCTACACTCCCTAGAGTTTTTGTTAACGTAAACAATGGGGTAGATCTAGGAGTTCTTACCTAAGGGCATGGAGGCAATCGACAGCCCATGGCCTTCCTGTTAAAGGTCTTAGACCCAGTCACTTTTGAGTGGCCCCAATGTATCCATTCCATCATGGCTACAGCAGTATTAGTTGAAGAAAGTAGGAATTTAACCTTTGGAGGAAAGTTAACAGTAAGCACACCCCACCAAGTTAGAACTATTTTAAATCAGAAAGCAGGAAGGTGGATCACTGATTCAAAGATTTTAAAATATGAGGCTATCCTACTGGAAAAAGATGATTTAATATTAACTACTGATAATTCACTTAATCCAGAAGCCTTTCTGATAGGGGATCCAAACTTAAAAAGAGAGCACACATGTTTAGATCTGATTGATTACCATACAAAAGTTCGACCAGACTTAGGAGAAACTCCCTTCAAGACAGGGGGGCACTTATTCATAGATGGCTCCTCCTGGGTAATTGAAGGGAAAAGACATCATGGGTATTCAGTGATTGATGGAGAAACGCTTGAAGAAGTAGAATCAGGAAGACTGCCTAATAATTGGTCTGCCCAGACGTGTGAACTGTTTGCACTCAGCCAAGCTTTAGAACATTTACAAAACCAAGAAGGAACTATCTATACTGACTCTAAGTATGCCTTTGGGGTGGCACACACATTTGGAAAAATTTGGATGGAGAGGAGTCTTATCAATAGTAGAGGCCAAGATTTAGTTCATAGAGAACTAATTGCTTGTGTCCTCTATAATCTCCAATTGCCAGAAGAGATAGCTATTGTACATGTCCCAGGGCATCAAAGGGACTTGTCTTTCACAAGTCGGGGAAATAATCTTGAGGATCAGATAGCAAAGCAAGCTGCCGTTTCTTCTGAAATGCCTGTTTTTCATTTAACTCCATGCCTTCCTTCTCCTACTGCAACTCCCATTTTCTCTTCCATTGAAAAAGAGAAGTTAATAAGAATAGGATCTAAAGAGAACACAGAAGGGAAGTGGATATTACCAGATCAAAGGGAGATGTTGTCAATACCTCTCACGAGGGAGGTCTCGTCTCAATTATATCAGGTGACCCATTGGGGACCCCAAGCAATGTATGATGCAGTTCTCCGGGTTTATGGCAGTTCTCCGGGTTTATGGGTGTATAGGAATTTACACCCTGGCCAAACAAGTTACAGATAGTTGTTTAATATGTAAAAACGACAAATAAGCAGATTCTAAGGAAATTGCCCCTTGGAGGAAGGAATCCAGGGCTGAGACCATTTCAAAGTGTTCAGATTGATTATACTGAAATGCCCCCAGCTGGTCATTTAAAATACTTATTAGTAATAATAGACCACTTTACCCACTGGGTAGAGGCTATCCCATTCTCAAGTGCAACCGCCAATAATGTAGTTAAAGCATTAATTGAAAACATCATACCCAGATTTGGACTAGTAGAAAATATTGATTCAGATAATGGAACCCATTTCACTGCACATGTCATTAAGAAGTTAGCCCAGGTACTAGATACAAATTGGGAATATCATATCCCTTGGCATCCATCCTCCTCAGGAAGGGTAGAGCAGATGAATCAGACTCTAAAAAACCACTTAAGTTAGTTTTAGAACCTGATTGCCATGGACTAAATATCTTCCTATTGCTTTGTTAAGAATCCAGACTGCCCCTTGGGGAGATATTGGCCTTTCCCCTTATGAAATGCTCTATGGATTGCCCTACTTATACTCTACTGCTGACATCCCTACATTTGAAACAAAAGATCATTTCCTCAAAATTTATACACTTGGTCTATCCTCTATCTTCTCCTGCCTTAAGACTAAAGATCTCCTAGCACAGGCACCACCCATGGAGTTTCCAGCACATCAGCATCAGCCTGGAGACCATGTCCTCATCAAAGGGTAGAAGGAAGGGAAACTCGAACCAGCTTGGGAAGGACCCTACCTAGTGCTCCTAACTACTGAGACTACAGTCTGGACAGCGGAAAGAGGATGGACTTATCACACCCAAGTCAAAAAGACGCTGCCACCTTCAGAAACATGGACTGTCACTCCAGGGCTCACCCCCACCAAACTAACTCTAAAAAGATCTTAATAATCACTTACTTATTTTCTTTTCTACAGAAGGTCATCTTGTCATCAATGTAACTCAGGCTAGCCAACCTTTAACCCTTCTGTTCGACATCTGTTCAGTCATCCCGTGTGGAGATGAGCAAGCTCAAAGGAAGGTATCCCATGTTGATAAGTATCTATGTCCATACTGCAAAGAGTCAACCAAGTATAAGTATGGAACTTTAAAAGGTCTCTGTAGTGACTGGGCAGATGTTTGGTGGACCACTAAGTACAAAGGGTGGACAGCCAGGCCGCCTGCTTCAAATAGGTTACGGGGACTAAGATAAAAACTCCAACTAGCCCGTGGTCACACCCCACCAAATTGTAAGCTGTTGCACTGTAACCCCTTGTTGCTGATTATAAATCATCCCTGGACAATAGCCCAAGAACCCTCTATATTCGAATGGTATGGGTTAGAAGCAGATGTTTCAGGATAAGACCCTATAGGAATCTTCTCCCTAAGGTTAGTTAAACCACTGGTTAACAATAATAAAGGAATTCAGGCCCAGAGTCCAGGAGACATGTGGAACCCAACGCTCTCCCCAAGTATAGCAAGTCCAACGTCCTCCTCCCATCTCCAAAATGACCCAACCAAGGTGACAGTTGTCGTGGTAGAAAACTTAAGGCAAACTATAGCTCTAGAAACAGGATATCAAGATGCAAATGCTTGGCTGGAAAGGATTAAATATTCTGTCCGCACTTTAAATAAAAGTGAATGTTACGCTTGTGTGCACAGTAAGACCAGAAGCCCAGATTGTCCCCGTTCCGCTTAGATGGTCTTCCAGCTGACCGGGCATGAGCTGTATGGTAGCTCTCTTCCAAAACCCCTCAGCCTGGGGCAATAAATCATGCCAAGCTCTTTCTCTGCTGTTCCCTGAAGTTCGACACCCTGTGGGTCAGCCCCCGAGGGCCATTCAGCATCCATCTCCCAATGCCAATTTTACTTCATGTCTCTCATGACAGGGAGAAAATTTGGCATTCCTGGAAGCCTTAATGGGATGCAGTAAGCTTAAGTCCTTCCAAGAGCTTACCCATCAGTCTGCCCTTAGCCATCCTGGAGAGGATGTGTGGTGGTATTGTGATAGACCAATACTGGACACTCTGCCAAGTAACTGGAGTGGAATTTGTGCTTTAATTCAATTGGCCATCCCTTTCACCCTGACATTTCATCAACCAGAAAGGATAGGAACCAAATATCATCAAACAAAAGAGGCCCCCCCCATGGGTCCTTCAATTTTCATGTTCATATAGATGCCATTGGGGTCCCAAGAGGAGTGCCAAATGAATTTAAGGCCCAAAATCAAATAACTGCCAAATTTGAATCTATGTTCTTCTGGTGGCTAACTGTAAATAAAATGTGAATTGGATAAATTACATTTATCACAATCAACAACGATTTATTAATTATACTAGAGATGCTATTAAAGGGATGGCTGAACAACTAGGACCCACCAGTCAAATGGCCTGGGGAAACAGGAGAGCATTAGACATGATATTAGCAAAGGAGGGTGGAGTTTGTGTCATGATCGGGACCCAATGCTGTGCTTATATCCCTAATAATACTGCTCCTAGTGGGACCATAACTAAAGCATTACAAGGTCTTACTGACTTATCAAATGAACTAGCCAAAAATTCTGGACTAAATGATCCCTTCACAAATTTAATGGGAAATTTGTTCGGTAGATGGAAGGACTTATGTCCTCAATCCTCATGTCTCTGGCCATCGGAATAGGGTTGCTTATTCTTGTAGGATGCTGTATTATACCCTGTGCCTGAGGACTAATATAAAGACTTACTGAAACAGCTCTCACTAAAACCTCTTATGATCCTCCTCCCCCTTATTCAAATGAGCTTTTCCTTCTAGAAGACCAAGTAGAACAACAGAGTAAAATTATGCTAAAAAGATTTGAAGAGAAAAAGTTATAAAAAGAAGAAGGGGAAATCTGTGGGATATGATGAGGTTTCTCTTCAAATAGCCTGATCAATCCTTTATTTTTCAATTCATAGTACCCCCCCCACCCCTTTTTCCTTTTTCTCCTTTTTTCTTCCTTTCTGCCTTTGTTACATGCCCAGACATGCCACAGTACCAGGCGTTATCAGTACCAGCTCACATTCTTTTCCTTACTTGGAAAGAAGACTAGCTCTCTAGCTCATTGCAGACACCCCTTCCCCTTTTCCCTCTCTCCCTTACATGCCCAGCTAATCTAAAAAAGTTTCAAATGTTTAGTTAACCAGGAATAGTTTAGATTGTACTGCCCAACCCCGGCCAATGGGGAAAGGGTACTGCGGCAGGACTTGCGCCAGGAATAAAAGCTCTCATGACCCTTTGTTCGGGTGTGCTCTCATGGTGACTGGCCATGGAGAAGCACCCCTCTGTGCAAAAGTAAAATTGCTTTGCTAAGAATCCTTTGTTTTGAGTGTTCAATTTCCTTAGGATTTTGAGCGTTATGCCCAACACATGACTTCTAAAACTGTTATTTTTTTCTGTAGTAATAATTCTTTATTTTCATTTGCCTAGTGTGCTGTGCCTTTATTTAATTAGTCCCAATTTTTCACGGAGCAGCATAGCTACTGTCAGCAGGAACAAATGTCTCGAATAATTGGTTCCATTTTGCTCCTAGAGTCTTTAATACTCCTGACTCAATCTGTATCTGTTTCTCTCTAGGCTTTCTGTGTAACCCTCATTCTTCACTGTCAATCTGGAAAATCTCTACTTTTCTCCTGTAATGGATTCTACATTTCCTATATCCCATGTCTTCTACTTTTTGGGTTTATTTTTGTGAAGAGACTGATGGTTATATACTTAATATTCAATTTTTTCTATTTCTAAGGGGAATCACAATTTATTTGTGGGTGGTAATGTGTCCAGCCAAAACCTATATTTCTCAGTCCACCTTGCAGATAAATATGGCCCTGTAACATGGTTCTGGTTGCTGTAATATAAGCAGAAGTTTTTGGGTGAGGCTTCCTAAAAAAGCTCTTAAGAAGATGGGAGGGGACAGTCTCAGCTGGCATGCACATTGTGTCCTTTACCCTTCCTTTTCTTCTTGCAGGGAATAAAGATGTGAGTCTTCCCATTGAGAGAGAATGTATAAGTCACATGGACTTAATAATTTACTTCTCTATAATTTAAAATTTCTCACCATAAATTGATAAATTGACATTCTAGTGCATACATCACTCTATGGACCTATTTAATTAGAGTTTACCTTGAGAGATAAACCCAGTCTTGATATTTTTCAAATTAGTTTTCTTAGACTACAAGATTGAAGAAAAGAGTATGAGAAATTCTTCACAGCTTGTGAGGCTTTTTAGGAGTTAGACACTACCAGCCTCACCTGGCAACAATCTAAATACAAAAATAAAAATATAAATGAAATACATAGTATAAAAATAAAGCTTTTCTTTTGAACTTCAGGGGATTACATATTTGTATTAATAATACATAAAAGCTCCACTGAAGAAAAACTAAAATGTGACTTAGAGGCAACCCATGAGGAGGTGTAAAAGCTTTCTTCTTCACAAGGCTACCCCACGTTGGCTAATGATTTCTTCAACCAATTATATTCTCTCTTGGGGAATTTGAATGTGAGACATACAGAGAAGTACACAAACGGTAGAGAAACACAGAAACAGACAGCAATGCAGAAAACACTATAAAAGTCAAAGCCATGAGGTAGCAAAGTCATGAATAAGCAGAAAATCATGAATAAGTTGAAACAATATCAGGTGGTATGAGTTGTGTCATATCTTGATGATGATCCATATCTCTTTGAAACCTGCTGAAAATATGTAGATAGTTTCACATTTCTTATTATCTCATTCATCTTTATAATATACCACTTAAGATGATCTGAGTGGGCCTATGTACCTTACAACTTTTAATAGTTATTAGCACAAGTATTTCCTAAATCTATTACCTCATATCCGTGCCCATTTCCCTGCCCAGATTAAGCCTTCATTCTTATTCATATAGATGACTAGAAAAATAATTCATAGCTTCCCAGCTTTCACTTTTCCATCACGTAACACAGATCTTATCATGTCACTCTCTCTGTGTTCATGAATAATGCATATGTGAGAACTGGATGTCATACAACAGTGAATCATGGGGTTGGCTGTAGAACCATTCCATCTGGGTGTGTGCATAGGCCTGAGAGACTGAGAGTTGGAGGAGCCTTATCATCCACTTTGAGTAGGGAGGTGAGAACCAGAAAATTAGAGGTAGTTTCATTCACTCTGGTTTCTATCACTGTGTATATGCTGATGACCTCTACTTCAATTTCTCCACCCTCTTCTGACCTTAGATGCATATAGCCAACTGTTTACCCCACATCTCTGCTGGGAGGACTTATAGGCACCTGAATCTCAGCATGTCTAAAACAAAGCTCATCAGCTTTCCCTTCCTGTGAGGGTGATTTCATTTCTCTCTTTAGAGACTGGCATCACTGTTTGTTCAAGCCAAAAAACCAACAGTTCTCTCCCTTTTCTTCTCCTCCCTCATTCTTCATTTATAAGAAATCACCAAGTTCTCTTAATTTTACTTCTTTAATGTTTTTTGAATCTGAGCGCTTCTCTCTATTTCACTGAATTACTTTAATCTGATCCATCTCTCTCATGTAGGTAATTCACAGGTCTTTCTCACCTAATCTAGGATCTTCCCAAATGCATTCACGACTCTGCATCCATCCACAGGTGGCTATTTAAGTAAATTATGATGCACCTATACAATGTAACACCGAGTAGCCTTTAGAAAGAATGAGGCAGATTTGCATGTGCTGAATATTTGATAAAAATGCAAATAACTGAATAGCATGTATTGTATTATCTTCCTAGGCAAATTTAGAAAGTATATGAAATGTTGTTGCTATAGTTTCATTTGTTTGCCCCCCTCCAAATCTCATATTGAATGTTGAAGCCCAGTGTTGGGAGTGGGGTCTAGTGGGAGGTGTTTGGCTCATGGGAGCAGATCCCTCATAAATGTCTTGGTGCCATCCTCTTTGTAATGAGTGAGTTCACACTGTGCTAGTTCTTGCAAGTGCTGGTTGTTAAAAATAGCCTGGCACCTCCCAGCTCTCTCTCTTGCTTATTCTTCACCATGTGACCTCTGCACACACCAGCTTCACTCTGCCTTCTGCCACAAACGAAGGGGGCCTGAGGCTCTCATCAGAAGCAGATGCTGGTGCCATGGTTCTTGTACAGCCTGCAGAACCATGAGCCAAATAAACCTCTTTTCTTTATAAATTACCAGCTTCAGGGTAATTTATAAAGTCTGTTGTGTTGTTATCGCAATACAAACAGATGAAGGCAGCTGTCATATGCACATGTAGATGATTTTAATTATTTTTCTAAGGATTCCAAAGAAAATGCCTACAGGGAGAAATACTCAGAGCCTAGAGTAGTTGAGGCAGAAGATGTGGATACTTTCCTTAAAAGGCAGAGGGTGTGGTGACCTTCTGTTATGAAAAATTCTAAACATACACATAAGTAGGGAGAATAGATAATTCCTTTCTTCATGATCACCCAGCTTCAATAATGATTAACTTGTAGTCAATCTTGTTTTGTTTATGTCCTCACTCACTCTACTTCTAGTTCTACCGTTATTATTTTAAAGCAATTTTCAGGTGTTACAGAATTTCATTAGTGGAATACTTCAGTATATATCTCTAAGATAATGTTGTCCAACAGGATTCTCTGCAATGATGAAAATATCCTATATATGTACTTTCCAATACTATCTATGAGCCATACATGGCTAATCAGGCACTGGAAATGTGACTGATGTGGCTGAGGAACTAAACTTTTTAAGTTTTTCCTATTTTAATTGACTTAAATCTAAATGTAAACAGTCACATGTGACTAGGGGCTACACAACTGTAGCTCTTAGATATAAGGATTCTTTTAAAAATTTGTAACTAAAATAGATAGACCAGGCCAGGGTGGTTCATACCTGTAATCCTAGAACTTCGGGAGACCCAGGTGGGAGGATCACTTGAGGTCAGAAGTTCAAGTTTACAGTGAGCTATGATTGCAATGGTGCACTCCAGCCTGGGGAACAGAAAGAGACCCTGTCTAAACAAACAAACAAAACAAAACATAACTGAAATATGTCACATCTAAAAATTAGCACCATTTCCTGAATATTGTCAATTTTCAATTGCAGTGCTCAAAATTTTTCAGATATATCATAAATATTTTTTGTTTGCTTTTTTGTTTTTGAAATGGGTCTTGCTCTGTTGTCTGGGCTATAGTGCAGTGGTATGAGCATGGCTCATTGCAGCCTCAGTGTCCTGAGAAGCTGGGACTGTAGGTGCACATCACCATGCCTGGCTTTGTTTTGTTTTGTTTTGTTTTGTTTTGTTTTGTTTTGTAGAGATGAGGTCACTATGTTGCCCAGGCTGGTCTTGAACTCCTGAGCTCAAGTTATCCTCCTGCCTTGGCCTCTCAAACTGCTGGGGTTACAGGCATGACTCATTGGTCATAATTTTAATAGTTACTTTGCTTGAATCTAAATCCATACACTTTGTTTGTTGATATGTTTCTTAAGTTCTTTTAATCTCAAGTTTTGATAAGGATGCATTAACTTTCATTTTATGCCAATTTACATAGTTTGAATTTTTAAACAATTTTAAACCATGAATATATCATTTTTAATCACCAGTGTACCATCAGAGATTGTCTAGGTGGTAGGACTGTATGCCAATACTTGTTATTATTAAGGAATGCTTGCCTTTTTTAAGTACAAATCTTTTAATATAATTTCTGTGCCCTAAAGGGCTCTTCTTTTAAGCTTCTAAAATTTAATATCCAAATTATTTTTTTCTATTTTTTTTTCAACTTTTATTTTGGATTCAGAGGGTACATATACAGGTTTGTTATGTGGGCATATTGTGTGATACTGAGATTTGGGGTATGGATTATCCTGTCACTTGGGTAGTGAGCATAGTACCCAATAGTTAGTTTTGCAGCCCATGCCCCTTCCTTCCCTCCCATTTCTAGTAGTCCCCAGTGTCTGTTGTTCCCATCTTTATGTCTATGTGTACCCGATGTTTAGCTCCCACTTATAAGTGAGAACATGCAGTATTTGGTTTCCTGATCCTTTATTAGTTCACTTAGGATAATGGCCTCCAACTGCATCCACATTGCTGCAAAGGACATGATTTCATTCTTTTTTTGTGGCTGTGTAGTATTTTATGGTGTACATGTACCATATTTTGTTTATTTAATCCACAATTGATGGGCATCTAGGTTGATTCCATGACTTTACTATGGTGAATAGCACAGTGATGAACATGTGAGTGCATGTGTCTTTCGGTATAATGATCTATATTCCTCTAGCATATACCCAGTAATGGAATTGCTGGGTGGAATGGTAGTT
This sequence comes from Pongo pygmaeus, assembly GCF_028885625.2. Lineage (NCBI taxonomy): Eukaryota > Metazoa > Chordata > Mammalia > Primates > Hominidae > Pongo > Pongo pygmaeus. Next base: position 51,633,504 of record NC_072386.2, on the reverse strand, counting down.
CTAAGTTTTTGAGAAATCTCCAAACTAATTTACATTCCTACCAAAAGTATATAAACACTCCCTTTTCTCTTCAGCCTCACCAGCATCTGTTTTTTTTTTGTCGTTGTTGTGTTTGGTTTTTTTTAAACAATAGAATAGCTATTTGGACTAGTGTGAGATGGTGTCTCATTGTTGTTTTGATTTGCATTTCTCTGATAGTTAGCGATGTGGAGCATTTTTTTTTCATGTTTGTTGGCCACCTGTATGTCTTTTCTTGAAAAGTGTCTGAGATAATTTCTCTTGCTGTGCAGAAGCTCTTTAATTTAATTAGGTCCCGCTTAATCAATTTTTGGTTTTGTTACAATTGCTTTTGGAGACTTAGCCATAAATTATTTACCAAAGCTGATGTTGAGAAGGGTATTTCCTAGGTTTTATTCTAGAGTTTTTATAGTTTGAAGTCTTACACTTAGATATTGAGTTAATTTTTATACATGGTAAAAGGTAAGGGTCCAGCTTTATTCTTCTGTGTATGGCTAGGCAATTATCTTAGCACCATTTATCGAATAGGGAGTTCTTTCCCCATTGCTTATTTTTGTCGACTTTGTTGAAGATCACATGGTTGTAGGTGTGCAGCTTTATTTCTGGGTTCTCTATTCTCTTTCATTGGTCTATGTGTCTATTTTTGTGCCAGTATCATGCTGTTTGGGTTACTGTAACGTTATGGTATAGTTTGAAGTTGGGTAATGTGATGCCTCCAACTTTGTTCTTTTACTTAGGATTGCTTTGGCTATTCAGGCTTTTTTGGTTTGATATACATTTTAGAATGGTTTTTTTTTCTGTTCTGATAGGAATAATGTTGAATCTGTAAATTGCTTTGGGCAGCATGGCCATTTTAATGATATTGATTCTTCTAACCCATGAGCATGGAATATTTTTCTATTTATCTGTGCTGTCTCTGATTTCTTTTAGCAGTGTTTTGTAGTTCTCCTTGTATTGCTCTTTCACCTCCTGGGTTAGATGCATACGTAGGTATTTCATTATTTTTGTGTGGTTATGGTAAATGGGATTGTGTTCTTGATTTGGCTCTCGGCTAGAATTTTATTGGTGTACAGAAATACTACTGATTTTTGTAAATTGATTTTATATCCTAAAACTTTACTGAAGTCATTTATCAGTTCTAGGACTCTTTTGGCAGAGTCTTTAGTGTTTTCTAAGTATAGAATCAAATAATCAGCAAACAGAGATAGTTTTACTTCTTCTTTTCCAATTTGGATGCCTTTTATTTCTTTCTCTTGGTTGATTGCTCTGGCTAGGACTTCTAGCACTATGTTGAATAGGAGTGGGCATCCTTGTCTTGTACCAGTTCACAAGTGGAATGGTTCCAGCTATTGCCTGTTCAGTATGATGTGGGTTTGTTATAGATGGCTCTTATTATTTTGAGGTAAATTCCTTCAATGCCTAGCCTACTGAGGGTTTTTATCATGAAAAGATGTTGGATTTTGATATGGTTTGTCTGTGTTTCTACACAAATCTCATTTTGAATTGTAGCTCCCATAATCCCTTATGTTGTGAGAGGGACCCAGTGAGAGATAATTGAATCATGGGGGCAGTTTCCCTATACTGTTCTGTTGGTAGTGAATAAGTCTCATGAGATCTGATGATTTTATAAGGGGAAACCCCTTTTACTTGGCTCTCATTCTTTCTGGTCTGCTGCCATGTAAGACGTGCCTTTCACCTTCTGCCATAATTGTGAGGTCTCCCCAGCCAGGTGGAACTGTGAGTCCATTAAACCTCTTTTACTTTATAAATTACTCAGTCTTGGGTATGTTTATATCAGCAACATGAAAATGGACTAATACAGATTTCATGAAAAATTTTTTCTCCATCTATTGAGATGATCATATGGTTTTTATGGTTTTTATTTTTTTTTTCTGTTTATGTGGTGAGTCACATTTATTGATTTCTGTTTGTTTAACCAACCTTGCATTGCAGGAAGAAAGCCTAGTTGATCATAGTCAATTAACTTTTTGATGTGCTGTTGGATTCCATTTGCCAGTATTTTGTTGAGGACTTTTGTGTCTACATTCATCACAGATGTTGGCCTGAAGTTTTTTTTCCATTGTGTCTCTGCCAGATTTTGGTATCAGGATCATGCTTGTTTTGTAACACAAGCAAGGGAGAAGCCCCTTTTCCTTGATTTTTTAGAATAGTTTCAGTAGGATTGGTACCAATTCTCCTTTGTATGTGTGGTAGAATTCAGCAGTGACTCCATCTGGTCCAGGGCTTTTTTTGGTTGGTAGGTTTTTTTTGTTGTTGTTGTTTTGTTTTGAGATGGAGTCTCACTCTGTCACCCAGGCTGGAGTCCAGTGGCACGATCTCAGCTCACTGAGAGCTCTGCCTCCCGGGTTCATACCATTCTCCTGCCTCAGCCTCTCGAGTAGCTGGGACTGCAGGCGCCCGCCACCACGCCCAGATAGTTTTTTTTTTTTTGTATTTTTAGTAGAGACGGGGTTTCACCATGTTAGCCAGGATGGTCTCAATCTCCTGACCTTGTGATCTGCCCGCCTCAGCCTCCCAAAGTGCTGGGATTATAGGCGTTAGCCACTGCTCCTGGCCGGTAGGTTTTTTAAATTACTAATTCAATTTAAGAATTTGTTGGCCAGGCGCGGTGGCTCATGCCTGTAATCCCAGCACTTTGGGAGGCTGAGGCAGGAGGATCACGAGGTCAGGAGATCGAGACCATCCTGGCTAACATGGTGAAACCCCGTCACTACTAAAAATACAAAAAAAAATTAGCCGGGTGTGGTGGCGGGTGCCTGTAGTCCCAGCTACTCAGGAGGCTGAGGCAGGAGAATGGCGTGAACCTGGGAGGTGGAGCTTGCAGTGAGCCGAGATTGCGCCACTGCACTCCAGCCTGGGCGACAGAGCGAGACTCCATCTCAAAAAAAAAAAAAAAAAATGTGTTATTGGTCTCTTCAGGTTTCACTTTCTTCCTGGCTCAACTGTGGGAGATTGTGTGTTCGAGGAATGTATCAATTTCTTCAGATTTTCTAATTTGTGTGCATAGGGATGTTCATAAATCTCTAAGGATATTTTGTATTTCTGTGGGATAAGTTGTAATGTTATCTTTGTCATTTCTGATTGTGCTTATTTGGATCTTTTTTTTTTTGTTTCTTTGTTCTCCCAGCCCTAGTGATGATAGCTTCTTTCTTCAATATCCGTATCCAGGATGCCTTTAGTATTGTCTGTTTGTCTTGCCAGTTCTCCAGTGCCTGTTAACAATTTTTTTATATTAAATAGGTAATAAGATATCATGTAAGTAATCATCAGTAAACTTTCAGGTCATCTGTCCATTTATCAATTATCTATCTCTTCCTCTGTTTACCTATTTTTCTTTCTATTGATCTAGCCAATGCATTTTTATCAGAAAATTTCCATGTTTTTTGTCTGTTTGTTTGTTTTTTTGAGACAGAGTCTTGCTCTGTCACCAGGCTGGAGTGCAGTGGTGCGATCTCGGTTCACTACAACCTCTGCCTCCCAGGTTCAAGTGATTCCCCTGCCTCAGCCTCCCAAATAGCTGGGACCACAGGCGTGTGCCACCACGCCCAGCTAATTTTTGTATTTTTAGTAGAGATGGGGTTTCACCATGTTGGCCAGGATGGTCTCAATCTCTTGACCTCATGATCTGCCCACCTCAGTCTCCCAAAGTGCTGGGATTACAGGCGTGAGTCACCACGCCCTGCCAAAATTTCTATGTTTTGTGGAGACCACTTGACAGTCTGACTTGACGTAAATAATTATCTTCAGAGTATAGTTTGAAGTATACCTCTGGTCCCAGCACATCTCCCTCACTGTCTGTTGCCTACCAAAACTTCCACCATTAGCGAAATCATCCTCTTGGGATAAATTTTCTATCTCCGAAGATTCTCTTAAAATGCAGATGTAATCACCTGATGAATTCTTCCTGCCTGCATCACAGACAAAACCAGCTCACTGAGACCATGGTATTGCAGTAAAGAAAGAATTTGATTAATGCAAAGCCAGCCACATGGAAGATGGAGTTATTACTCAAATCTGTCTCCTCGGAGCCTTGAAGGTTGGGGTTTTTCAAGGATTGCTTGGGGGCAGGAGGTAGAGAATGCGGCAATCGACCGATGTTGACTGGTTGGGGATGCAATCATTTGGGTGTGGAAAAGAGTCCTCCTGAACTGAGTCAGCCTCTGAGCGGGGGCCACAGACTGGTTGAATCATGGGTTGTGTGTTCTGACCTGGATCCATGACCCATATTTCAACCAGTCTGTGGCCCCCACTTGGAGGCAGCCAGTCAGCCAGTTATCAGAAATACAAAAGTATGAAACAAAACCTTAAAAGGCCAATCTTAGTTTATACAATAGTGATGTTATTCACATGAGTAACCAGGGAAGTTACAAATCTTGTGACCTCTGGACCAATGGCTGGTAATCGTTTAACTATGCTTACATCTTAGCAGAATTCAGGACCCTCTGGATGGCGGCAGGAGGCAGCCAAATGCCTAGGCAGATAGGGGTGGGTCCCCAGTGAAACCCCACCTCCAAGCCAAAAACAGTCTGAAGGCTGAAAAACCAGACTGCTGGTCTTGGATGAAACCCGCAACCTAAGAGGGAGAACTTCTGTTCCTGTTTGCCTGCACTTTCCTGATTGATTCTTTCTGAATAATGCCTTTTAACCAATCAATGTTGCCTTTTCCAATACTACCTAGGCCTGCCCCTTCCCCATTCTGAGCCCATAAAAAGCCCCCAGACGCAGCCATATTGAGGGGGCTTACCACTCCCACCTCCTCTCTCTGCTGAAAGCTGTTTCATCACTCAATAAAACTCCCTATCTTGCTCACTCTTTGAATGTCAGTGCATCCTCATTCTTCTTGGGTGCAGGACAATAACTTGGGAACCAGTGTACAAGCCAGACTTGGCCTGGGCGGGCTGAGTAGGCAGGCCATCTCCTGCAGCAGGTAAAGGCCATCTCCAGCAGCAGGTAGTGTGGCTGAGTGAGGCCCAGGTGGTGCATCACCAGCCAGAGGTTCCTGGCTTGCAAAGTGACCAAGAAGAAAATTTTGTGTTACTCTCATAATCCTAACCTTGGCCTTTTGTTAGTTTTACAAAGGGGGTTTAGTTTTGGGAAGGGCTATTATTATTCTTGTTTTAAGGTTCAACTATAAATTAAACTCCTCCCAGAGTTAGCTTAGCCTACGTCCAGGTATGACCAAGGACAGCTTGGAGGTTAGAAGCAAGATGATGTCAACTATGTCAGATTTCTCTTACTGACATAATTTTGCATAGGTGGTTTCAGAGATATTCCTCAGCATGTAGAGTATGGTGTCATTCATATCATAACATAGATTAGCAGATCATATTGTTTATTCACCTGTCAGAGCAATGGCAAAAAGGAGCACAGAGCATTGTAAGTTTTCATAACTTCAACCTGAGCCCTTGTTTTCCTATATCCTTGGGATTTTCTTGGTGACTTGTATACATTATACTCTGAATGAGTATGTGTCAATAGCATGAGGCAGTTGAGGTAGGAGAAAATGAAACAGAAGATGGAGTGTGGCACAGAAGGCAATGTTAGAGTGTGGCAACTTCTCAGCCAGGAGGTGGTCTCAGAGCCATGGCCACCTGAAAAAGGGAAAGGAGCAGAGAAATCTCAGGAAGGAGTGCTGAGGGTAAACTTTGCTTATTTCAAAAGTCCTGTCTCAGACTGGTCCCCTGATGCAGAGATTATGCTTAAGGGAAATTAAATTGGCAACAAATAATCTTTTCCGAAAACTGTGATAAGAAATTATTGCTTGCACCATAGCACTGGCCTTCCTTTCCTGTACTGTCATTCTGTATCAGTGTAAAGTTAATCATAAGATCATGTTTATTGAGAGTCTTTGACCCAGGCAAACTCAGGATGCGGAATAATCCGTAGATTGAGAAATTGTATTTCTTCTCTTATTAGCAAAGACTAGTTTCCCTTAAGCAGCTGTGGGATGGGAAACTGACAAAGACTTACTCATTTAGGCTCTGTTATTTACAACTCTTTTTAATTCCTGCTTACAAGGTTTTCAGCCCTGACACTTTTTATCAGCCTTGCACTTTTCTCTTCCTCTCCAAAATTTGTCAGAGAAATGTTTATCTATGTCAATATCTATGTCCAAATCTATATTTCTTTATTTTTTTCTCAGCGGAGCTTCCCTTACAGAGGCCTTCTTCATATGCTAAACAGCATTACAGAAGTACTAGAAAACTACAAAAAGATGGATCATTCTCACTATACAGGTATTTGCTCTTAGGTTTTCAGAGAGATTTTATGGTCTGGAGCCTGATGTCCTGATTGCAGGCTGTGAGCAGAAAAGAGGAGAAAGGAAACTAATGTGATAAATAGAACAATTGGACTTCCACTCATGTAGGTAGAGTGATGGGTTAATACTGAGTGTCAACTTGATTGGATTGAAGAATACAAAGTATTGATCCTGGGTGTGTCTGTGAGGGTGTTGCCAAAGGAGATTAACATTTGAGTCAGTGGGCTGGAAAAGGCAGACCCATCTTTAATTTGGGTGGGCACAATCTAATCAGCTGCCAGCGTGGCTAGAATATAAGCAGGCAGGAAAGTATTGAATATTAGGAATGGAGTTCTTTCATTGTTTTGGGGTTTTCTGGAGTAGGCTTCTTAATATGATTAGACCCCAAAATGCTAAGGACTCTACTTCTAATAGTATAGAGAACACTGATAGTCCTTGATGTGAACTGTAGAGAGTTATGCAAAATAAATGCATTTGGCACTCCTGATTCATTATTCATGAGCGGCAAGGAGTTTAGTGACTCTATACGTAATACCTTTGACCATATGTGGAGAACCAAGGAACATAATGAAGCTGGTTGGTTGCTCCTAAGTTCAGTGGACAAAGTGATGAAAGAAAATTATGAACTCAGGGATTCTGTCTTCTGGCTTCAGAAGCTGATACTGAGCCTCAAATCTGCTAAGATTGCCCTGAGTGAGAGTCTTATCTCCTATAGAGAAAGAGTTGAAATTGTGGAAGAACAGAGACAAGCTCTTATCATGCAAGTGGCTGACCTGCAATGAAAGGTGCATGCACAGCCCCACCATGTGTCTACTGTTAAAATGAGGGCATTGATTGGAAAAGAATGGGAGCCTGCAACTTGAAATGGGGATGTTGGGAGGACTCTGATGAAGCTGGGGACACTGAGTTAGTAAACTCTGATGAACCTTTTTTGCCAGAAGAAACAGCTTCCCCATCCCCAGTAGTGGCAACATCCCCTCCCCATCCTATGCTGCCATCAGCCTTTACATCTTTGTCTGAGGAGATAAACCCTGCCTTGCCTGAGGCAACAGTGATGGCCTCCCCTGATGGGCAGTTGCCCAGCAAGATAATGTTGATTCTCCTTAGTAGTCACTGCTAACACCTCTGTTTTGCTTCTAGACCTATAACTAGACTAAAGTCCTGGGGGGCCCCTAAAGGTGAGGTTGAGATTGTGACCCATGAGGAGGTGCCCTACACTCAAAAAGAACTGCTTGAGTTTTCTAATTTACGTAAACAGAAATCTGGAGAACAGGCAAAGGAATGGATATTAAGGGTGTGAAATAATGGTGGAAAGAACATAGAGTTGGATCAGGATGAATTTATTGATTTGGGCCCACTAAGTAGGGACTCTGCATTTAATGTTGCAGCTCAGGGAGTTAAAAAAGGTTCTAATAATTTCTTTGCTTGGTGTGCTGAAATATGGATAAAAAGATGGCCCACTGTGAATAAGCTGGAAAAGCCTGATCTCCCTCAGTTTAATGTAGAGGAAGGGATCTAAAGGCTTAGGGAGATTGGGATGGTAGAGTGGATTAGTCACTTTAGACCTACTCATCCCAGCTGGGAGGGTCCAGAAGATATACTCCTGACAAATGCCTTGTGAAATAGATTTGTGAGGGCAGCACCTACATCTTTAAAGAACCCTGTAATTGGTCTTCTCTGTATGTCAGATCTAACAGTGGGAACCATAGTCACTCAACTACAAAATTTAAATACAATGGGAATAATTGGATCCCAAGGTGGCAGGGGCCAAGTGGCAGCACCCAACCATCAAAGGCAAGTTGGGCATAGCTACCATAATGGATGGCAGAAACAAAGGGGCAATCAGAATAGTCTGACTGGTGTAGAGCTCTGGCATTGGCTAATAAATCACGGTGTTCCTGGAAGTGAAATTGATAGGAAGCCTACTGCATTCCTACTTAATTTATATAAGCAGAAACCTTCGAGGTCAAATGCACAAAAGACTTATTTGAATTTGAATTATAAAAACAGAGAATCATGGCCCCTCGATCAATTTCCAGACTGAAGTCAGTTTACAGACCCATAACCCCTTGAATGAAGGGGAGGCCATGTCCCCTTGAGGAAGGACCCCACTACATTACCGATAATTTATGCAGTAAATCTTCTCCCATCCTTCCCCAAGGAGACCTCTGGCCTTTTTCCAGGGTAACTATGCACTGGGGAAAGGGAAATAATCAGATATTTCATGGACTACTGGACACTGGCTCTGAGCTGACGTTGATTCCAGGGGACCCAAAACGTCATTGTGATCCTCCAGTTAAAGTAGGGGCTAATAGAGATCAGGTAATTAATGAAGTTTTAGCTCAGGTCTGACTTATAGTGGGTCCAGTGGGCTCCTGGACTCATCCTGTGGTCATTTCCCTAGTGCCAGAATGCATAATTGGCATAGACATACTTAGCAGCTGGCAGAACCCCCACATTGGCTCCCTGACTAGTAGGGTGAGAGCTATTATAGGGCAAAAGGTCAAATGGAAGCCATTAGAGCTGCCTCTACCTAGAAGAATAGTAAATCAAAAACAATATCACATCCCTGGAGGGATTGTGGAGATAGTGCCACCATCAAGGACTTGAAAGATGCAGAGGTGGTGATTCCCACCACATGCCTGTTCAACTCTCCCATTTGGCCTGTACAGAAGACAGATAGATCTTGGAGAATGACAGTGGATTATCTTAAGCTTAACCAAGTGATGACTCCAACTGCAGCTGTTGTACCAGATGTGATTTCATTGCTTAAGCAAATTAACACATCTCCTGGTACCTGGTATGCAGCCATTGATGTGGCAAATGCCTTTTTCTCCATTCCTGTTCATAAGGCCAGTTTGCCTTCAGCTGACAAGGTCGGCAATATACCTTTACTGTCCTACCTCAGGGGTGTATCAACTCTCTGGCTTTGTGTCATAATCTTACTTGGAGAGATCTTGATCGCTTTTTGCTTCCACAAGATATCACACTGGTCCATTACACTGATGACATGCTGACTAGATCCAGTGAGTAAGAAGTAGCAAACACACTGGAATCATTGGTGAGATATTTGCATGCCAGAGGATGGGAAATAAATCTGACTTTCAGGGACCTTGTACCTCAGCAAAATTTCTAGGGGTCCAGTGGTGTGGGGCCTATTGAGATATTCCTTCTAAGGTGAAGGATAAGTTGCTGCATTTGGCCCCTCCTACAACCAAGAAAGAGGTACAAAGCCTAGTACAAAATCTTATTGGATTTTGGAGGCAACACATTCCTCCTTTGGGTGTGTTACTCCAGGCCATTTATCAAGTGACCTGAAAGGCTGCCAGTTTTGAGTGGGGTCCAGGAGAAGGCTCTGCAACAGGTCCTGTCTGCTGTGCAAGCTGCTCTGCCACTTGGGCCATATGACCCAGCAGATCAGATGGTACTTGAGGTGTCAGTCTCAGATAGGGATGTTGTTTGGAGCCTTTGGCAGGCTCCCATAGGTGAGTCACAGTGGAGGCCTCTAGGATTTTGGAGCAAGGCCCTGCCATCTTCTGCAGATAACTACTCTCCTTTTGAGAGACAGCTCTTGGCCTATTACTGGGCTTTGGTGGAAACTGAACGTTTGACTATGGGTCATCAAGTCACCATGCATCCTAAACTGCCTATCATGAACTGGGTGCTTTCTGACTCATCTAGTCATAAAGTGGGTCATGCACAGCAGCATTCCATTATCAAATGAAAGTGGTAAATACACGATTGGGCTTGAGCATGTCGTAAAGGCACAAATAAGTTACATGAGGAAGTGACTCAAATGCCCATGGTCTCCGTTCCTGCCACCCTACCTTCTCTCCCCAAGCCTGCACCCATAGCCTCATGGGGAGTTGCCTATGAACAGTTGACAGAGGAAGAGAAGACTAGGGCCTGGTTCACACATGGTTCTGCACGATATGCAGGCACCACCCAAAAGTGGACAGCTGCAGCATTACAGCCCCTTTCTAGGACATCTCTGAAGGATAGCAGTGAAGGGAAATCTTCCCAGTGGGCAGAATTTCGAGCAGTGCCCCTGGTTATGCACTTTGCATGGATGAAGAAATGGCCAGTTATGTGATTATATACTGATTCATGGGCCATAGCCAATGGTTTGGCTGGATGGTCAGGGACTTGGAAGAAGCATGATTGGAAAATTGGTGACAAAGAAATTTGGGGAAGAGGTATGTGGATGGACCTCTTTGAGTGGTCAAAAACTGTGAAGATATTTGTATCCCATCTGAGTGCTTACCAACAGGTGACCTCAGCAGAGGAGGATTTTAATAATCAAGAGGATAAGATGACCCATTCTGTGGACAACATTCAGCCTCTTTCCCCAGCCATCCCATCATTGCCCAATGGGCCCATGAACAAAGTGGCCATGGTGGCAGGGAAGGAGATTATGCATGGGCTCAGCAACATTCCACTCCCTAAGGCTTTCCTGGCTATGGCCACTATTGAGTGCCCAATTTGCCAGCAGCAGAGACCAACACCAAGCCCTCGATATGGCACCATTCCTTGGGGTGATCAGCCAGCTACCTGGTGGCAGGTTGATTATATTGGACCTCTCACATCATGGAAAGGGCAAAGGTTTGTCCTCACTGAAATAGACACTTACTCTGGATATAGGATTTCCTATCTTGCATGCAATGCTTCTGCCGAGACTACCATCCGTGGACTCATGGAATGCCTTATCCATCATCATGGTATTCCCCACAGCATTGCCTCTGACCAAGGCATTCACTTTTTGGCTAAAGAAGTGCAGCAGTGGTCTCATGCTCATGGAAGTCACTAATCCTACCATGTTCCCCATCATCCTGAAGCAGCTGGATTGATAGAACAGTGGGAAAGCCTTTTGAAGTCACAATTACAAGGCCAACTAGGTGACAATACTTTGCAGGGCTAGGGCAAAGTTCTCCAAAAGGCTGTGTATCCTCTGAATCAATGCCCAGTATATGGTACTGTTTCTCCCATAGCCAGGATTCACGGGTCCAGGAATCAAGGTGTGGAAGTGGAAGTGACACCACTCACGATCACCCTTAGTGAGTCACTAGCAAAATTTTAGCTTCCTGTTCCCACAACATTACGTTCTGCTGGCCTAGAGATCTTAGTTCCAGAGGGAGAAACTCTGCCACCAGGAGACAAAACAATGATTCCATTAAACTGGAAGTTGATTGCCACCTGGACACTTTGGACTCCTCCTACCTTTAAGTCAACAGGCTAAGAAGGGAGTTATAGTGTTGGCTGGGGTGATTGACCCAGGCTATCAAGATGAAATCAGTCTCCTACTCCACAATGGAGGTAAGGAAGAGTATGCATGAAATACAGGAGATCATTAGGGCATCTCTTAGTATTACCATGCCCTGTGATTAAGGTCTTCCATCATGGAAAGGGCAGAGGTTTGTCATCACTGGAATAGACACTTACTCTAGATATGGGTTTGCCTATTCTGCATGCAATGCTTCTGCCAAGACTACCATCTGTGAACTCACGGAATGCCTTATCCACTGTCATGGTATTCCACACAGCATGGGAAATTACAACAGCCTAATCCAGGCAGGACTACAAATGATCCAGACCCTTCAGGAATGAAGGTTTGGGTACTCCACCAGGTAAAAAAAAAAACACACAACCTGTTCAGGTGCTTGCTGAAGGCAAAGGGAATACAGAATGGGTAGTAGAAGAAGGTAGTCATCAATACCAGCTATGACCACGTGACCAGCTGCAGAAACGAGGACTGTAATTGTCATGAGTATTTCCTCCTTCTTTTGTTAAAAACATGTTTGTGCATGTATACATTTGTACTAAAAAAAATTCATTTTATTTCCTTTCTCCTTTATCATGTAACATAGATTTATTGACTTCACATCAGCATTTAAGTGTTAACTTTATGTAATAGTATTTTGTTTGGGGATTGGGGTGTTTCTGGTTGTATGAAGGATAGTTGTATTATGTTAGGCATAATTATGACTTTATTATTGTCTTTATTTGAAGATTATGTATGATCTCAGGAGATGTGTAAGGGTTCAAGTTGACAAGGTGTGGACTTGTTATAGTTAATACTGAGTGTCAACTTGAATGGATTAAAGGATACAAAGTATTGACTCTGGGTGTGTCTGTGAGGGTGTTGCCAAAGGAGATTAACATTTGTGTCAGTGGGCTGGGAAAGGCAGACCCACCCTTAATCCGGGTGGGCACAATCTAATCAGTTGCCAGCATGGCTAGAATATAAGCAGGCAGAAATATGTGGAAAGAGAAACTGACCTAGCTCCCCCAAGGCTATATCTTTCTCCCATGCTGGATGCTTCCTGCCCTCAAACATCAGGCTCCAAGTTCTTCAGATTTGGAACTGGGACTGGCTCTCCTTGCTCCTCAGCCTACAGATGGCCTATTGTTGGACCTTGTGACTGCGTGAGTTAATACTTAATAAACTCCCCTTTATATATATATCTATTCCATTAGTTCTGTCCCTCTAGAGAACCCTAATACAGGCAGCAAATACGTAACTGTTCACAGCATTTCACTTCATTCCCAGAATTGACAGGCAAGCAGTCATATGTCCTTCCTTTATGCTCATGGGTCCTATGGATGCAAGGTAGTGTTTTCTAAAAAAAATAAAATAAACAAAAAATAAAAAAGATATGAAAATTTGAAGGTAGCAGGGCTGGTTTTGAATCCTGGCTCTGCTCTGACACTTATTCCACACCCCAGAACAAGTTATTTAATCACTGTAAGTCCCACTGTGCTCATCTGTGAGATGGGAATATCAATCCCTTCAATGTTGGGTTGCTGGAAAAGATACACGAGATAGCACCTAGAACAAAGCAAGTACTTCATAAAAGTTGGTTTTTAGCCCTAGCCCTTTATGCCTCCATTTCCTGCCTTTGATCCTCATTGGTGTGAACTTTTCTGCCTACTGAATAATAGAGAAATGCTTTGTGATGACAAGAACATAGCAAAGAATGAAGTGTGTAAATTCTGGGGCAGAGAAAATTCTCCGGACTAAATACACTTTAGCATAGATGAACATCCCTCCAAATTTTATCAGGCTGGTGCCTATATGTTTCAGCTTAAAATATACTTCCTGAGAAGCAGAAAGACAATTTTAAGTAATACATAAATAATGTGTACACATGGACATACAGTGTGGAATGATAGACATTGGAGATTCAGAACGTGGGAAAAAAGTGTAGGGTAAGAAATTACTTAGTGAGTAAAATGTATATTATTCTGGCAGTGAATACATTAAAAATTCAGGCTTTACCACCACTCAATATATCCATGTAACAAAATTGCACTTGTACTCCCTAAATTTATACAAATAAAAATTAACTTCTCTCTCTCTCTCTCTCTTCCTGGAGGAAAATAACTAGTAGGTTTCTTTTGGGTTGGATAGGACTTACTTGCTTTTCAACACCCAAAGAATAACTTTGAAAATGTTATTTTCAAAATAAATTGCATGTTCCCTGGAAGTTGCTGTATTTTTTTAATTGGTTATTTTGGAGTAGTCTAGAAGACATCCCTACAATTATTGTTTAAGCCTTAAAATAAACCCTTTAGTATACAAATTTGAAAAAATTAAAACTTTCTTGAAAATAGATTTATATATACTCTATCAGAGTGCAAGCAGGAAACAAACTACACCAGTTACTTGAACATAGAGACTTTAAGGAACGGTTGGTAACTAGGTAACTGAAAGGATTAAATTAAAAAACAAACAAACAAAAAAACAACAATGAAAGTAACATGGAGGTAGCAACTGCAGGAAGCAGCTACCACTCCTGGGGCTGGGGGTAGCAGAGGGAAGTGCTTGGATTTATTAAAAGTTAGAAACTTTGAGAAAGGGCCCCACAACTTGCACTGGCTGTGAGCTGGGATAAGCAGGCTGTGGGCCTGCCACCGAAACCTTTGAGGACAGGGCACTATTTATAGCTCACTTGTGTCTATGAGGTGGGGGCATGATGAAGCTGTTTTTGCAAAAGTTGGAAAAACTGCAAATTGGATTCAGCTGCTGCTATGGAACAGCATGGGTGAAGAAGCAATGCTGGAGTGATCTTACAGAAATCACAAGCTGACAAGCCTACAGGGAACAAACTGAAAGGAACCTGTCTTTTCTCTCTCCTCCAGCCTGGCTGTCTCCCTCTGTAACACCCTCTAGTGACAGAGCCTAACTGGAGCAGCCATTTTTAGCAAAGCTAAAACTGGTGTTTTGAGTCCCAGGCCTGCATTGCATAAGTGTATAGAGAAGGGTAGCTGAGAGACAATAACTCAATGTAAAACTTGTTTGAAAATAGACCTCTAATGCAAAGGAGAGACATGTTGAGGAATTGATATCCTCTCATTCCTTTTTCTTCCCAACTCCTAATTCAAGGCTAAGAGAATGTTCCAAACTGTAATGGTATTTGGAGGATGATACAAGATGAAATGTGACCCAACATTTCTTTTCCACCTTGCCATGACTCCAGTGGCTCCAAGACATTTGTATTCCACAGACTGGTAAAATTTTCTATTTGTGGCAACTGACTTAGAGTTTATTGCTTTTTATTTTGTGTAGTGATAGCATTAAGTACCCAGTAGCATTTCATTAAAGAAAGAATATTTCAACCACCAAAACTCAGGAAGAACATAATCTCAGAGTAACGAGTAGTTCTTACTTGGATGATTTTGCTTTTTTGAAAAACCCACTGTTAAAATGCAAATACTGAGGGACAGAAATAAATTAATATTTTTTTCTTTTTGTTTTTTAAAAAACTTTATCTTATTTATTTGTTTTTATTTATTTTTCTTTTTTTGAGATGGAGTCTCGCTCTGTCACCCAGGCTGGAGTGCAGTGGCGTGATCTCGGTTTACTGCAAGCTTTGCCTCCCGGGTTCACGCCATTTTCCTGCCTCAGCCTCCCAAGTAGCTGGTACTACAGGCGCCTGCCACCATGCCCAGCTAATTTTTTTTGTACTTTTAGTAGAGATGGGAGTTCACCGTGTTAGCCAGGATGGTCTCGATCTCCTGACCTCGTGATCTGCCCAGCTCGGCCTCCCAAAGCGCTGGGATTACAGGCGTGAGCCACCATGCTCGGCCTCTTTTGAGACACGGTCTTGCTCTGGCACCCAGGCTGGAGTGCAGTGGTGTAAATACAGCTTACTGCAGACTCATATCACCTGGGCTTAAGCGATCCTCCCACCTCAGCCTCTTGAGTAGCTGGGACTACAGCCACCACACCTGGCTAATTTTTAAAAATGTTTTGTAGAGATGGGGTCTTGCCAAGTTCCCTAGGCTGGTCTTGAAATCCTGGGCTCAAGCAATCCTCCTGCCAAAGTGCTAGGATTGCAGGCATGGGCCACCATGCCCAGCTGAACAATCTTGATATTCATAAATTTGCATGGGTTTTACAGTTACAGTAATTGTAATAATAATCTGTAATTATTGAGAGCTTACTATGAACTAGGATTATGATAAGCACTATATATATGATTTAATCTTCCTCGTAAGTCTCCCAAGTGGGTCCCATTATCATCCCCATTACACATTAAGGAAAATGAGAATTGGTGAAGATGTGTGCCTAAGGTTACACAGCTAAGTGGCAGAGCTATGCCTAGAAGCCAGATCTTCTGACAACAAAGTCTGGCTGGGCTGCTGGCTACCCATACCTCTCTGTCTGGAATCCCTTTTATATATTCCCTACATGGATTCCTACTGAAGGTATGGGCCATGGGCCCAGGCACCACTGACTTTATCATATGGCCCTGCCTTCATGGACAAAGCTTGTTCTAATTTTCAAGATAAAGATTATATAACTTTCAGCTACAGCCTGGCTACATGTTGTTCCTTGCCCTTGTATTATTTGAGTTGTTTTCTTAAAATGAACAAACTTCTCTTGGCTTGAGATATTTATGTTACCATTCCTTGCATTCTTTCTGTTTTTATATTCTTCGCAAATAATCCTTGCTTGAAGTGTTCAAAATCTCCCCCAAGATGGGCACCCCTGGTAGACTCAGAAAGCCTGAGCTGCTGCTGTGCAGTCCAATATCTACTCACGCTGTTGAGGCTGGAGAAGGGGAGATGGAAATGGTGCTCATAGCCTTCCAGCTTTGTCTGGTTCAGTGGCTCAGTGGCTGTTTGCAGATGGAGTTTTCGGCTGGGGCTCAAGCCCTCAGGTTGGAATACTAGCTTCCCTGACTCCGTGTTTCCTGCTCCTTCTCTCACTGTTCTGAGTAGTGGTTCTGTACCATCTGCTTAATGCAAATAATGCAGTATTTTATTCCTCTTTAATGAACGTAGACACTTGTGATGGAAAGACACATAACACATAGCATGCACAGGGGGGGATTTATGAGTTCTGACCCAAAGTCGGGGCAATGAATGTAACCTCGTACACAGAAATTCATTAGAAAGTCTCCAATGTCAACATATGGCATTTTTTACTCAGTACTGTCAGGTAGCTTTTATTTTATCCCTTTACTCGTGAAAAAACCGATTCAGATGCATTTGCCACTGGTATCATAACTAGCTAGCCACTGTCAGAATCGTGATTACAATGGAAGGATTTTGACTCCTGTTCCAAGACTACACTACCTCTTGGCAAAATAAAAGCATTCATTCATTCTTCATTTATTCAGCACATATTTTTCTAGTACCTTTTCTGTGTTAGGTTTTGGGAAATTCCAAAGGGAGCAGAATATGATCACCGATGTCATGGTGAATACAGTTCTGTGTCAGATCAGACATGAGTCAGATAATCATATAAATAAAAACATTCACTTTGTGTAGAAGTAAGGGAGTGATAGGTAGCTCCAAGAGAACAGATGACAAAAATGAGGTTAGTAAGAATTCATGTAAGATGGGTTAATCATATTTAAAAAGCAAGAATTTAAATAAACACCAAGCAAAAAAAAAACTTTCTTTTCTGAAATCATCAATGATCAAGAAATCACCACTACACAATATATCCATGTAACAAAACTGCATTTGTACTCCTTAAATTTATACAAATTTAAAAAGAAATCTTAGATGTGTCAGTGTTTGAAGAAAATCATATCTTTTGCATCTGTGATGCCACCAATCAGATCACAGATGATCTGATTAGAGGCTAGATTGCTAACAGCTGCTAGCTCCTTTGGGCTGCAGAGCTTGTGGTTAAATTTGATTCTTAGGAACACAAATTTTTAAAAATAAATTGCTTATTCTGGTTTCTTTTAGCAGAGAAATTTTCCTCTCTTTTCACCATGCAAGTCTACTTGGATTACTCCCCATGGTTAGAGTAAGAAAACATTCTCTTTTCCTTGCCCTTTAGCTGGGCCTAGGCTCAGTGGAAGTTAAAAGACATGAAGACACAGGCCTATGAGCCCTCAAACCATCTCTTCCACATAGGACACAGCCCCTCTGGCCTTTTCACTTCTGGAAAGTTGCTTTGCTGTCTCCCCTTCCAGTCCTAGAAGTCTACATATTCATCTAGCAGCCTGTTTCCTTTGTGGGCTTCATGCAGATGAAGTGCTAGGTAACATTTTATGTTTCTCTCTTTACAAAAGTAATACAGGTTTCCTATAAAAAACATAGAAATGTGGGATGTCACCACTCATTGTTATCAAGTTTCTATTGTTTCTCTTTGTTTTTCAAAATTGAGAAAGAATGGAATTATAGACTCCTAAATTTCCTTTTGCTTTAAAAAGATATTTCATAAAATAATTGCCCCCAACCTAAACTTTCTGGTTCTTTTAGGCTTTTAGACAAAGCAGATCAACTGAAAACCCCAGTTACAGTGGATTGTGGGGTGCAGGGGTGAGGAGAGAGGGGAGGCGGTGGGTTTTAATCTTGCTTTTACTCTATATTATACTTTGTGGTCTCTGTCAATGTGAAAAAGACGTGGGCGTTCCATCACTGTTGGTATAATTGTCTTAGACCTCCAGAGCCACTACTTTTACACATGGTAGTCTTGAGTTGTGCAGTGTACAATGTGCACAGCGGTATCTTTACTCACTCTTTCTGCTCTGTTCCAGGTCTATTCAACTTCTCTAGCCTTTCTCTTGGTCTCTTATTTCCTGTTCAGCACCCCTTAGCCTGAAACTTCATGAGTAAATTTGACCTTCCAAGTCTGGCCCTTTTATACACAATTTGTCTTTATCAGTGTGGCTAGATTTAGCAAATAAAAATATAGGACACCTGGTTATATTTTGGGCACATATTTATACTAAAAATTATTCACTACTTGACTGCAATTAAGATTTATTATAGTTGGGAATCTTATATTTTATCTGGCAACTCTTATCCTGACCCTAGCTGTTTTAGGGCTTGGATGTGTTTGCTGATCCCTCTGCCTGCTCAGGTCTCTTCAACCCTACCCTGGGTAATGTTCATGTCCTCTAGGGGACAATTGATTTTCTCACAGAAGGTGTAAGAAGCAAAGTTCTTCTGATTGAGGAGGATGGAGGAACACGATCTAGCTAAAATAAATGAATCTTGCCTCACAATTGTCTATCACTAGCAATTTCCTATGTGTTTATATTATATCTGTTACATTGCAAGTTCCTGGAAGACAGGGACTTGATTTTTTTCTTTAGTGTCACAGTAGGTTTTATTAAGATCAGAGAGATTCAATTACAATCAAATCAATCAAGCTTTAATATATTGGCTAATAGACTTCTAAGAAAACAAAGCTTCCCTGAAAAAAAAAAAGAACAATTAAATATTTTTAAAATTCAACTTATCATGCAAGTGTCTGAGTAATTTACTTTTGTTTGTTCAATTCTCACATAGCTCAATTTATAAGTATTGGTGTGGAGGCTATAGATTTAAGAAACATATTTGTGTAAAGTTGCTGACCCACATAGCATTTACCACCATACTATGTTGTTTATCTTGAGAGGCTGAATATACAAATAAACACTGGCCAGACCATATATGACAAAACAACTCTGACCATAGTCTCTGCAGCAACCAGCCCAGGAAGCCCAACCACAACCTTTGTAGCCTTTGGCCCAAATTGGTCAGAACCTGGTCAGTGACTCCCAGCTTTCCTAATGTTTGCCCTCACTTCTAACCCAGAACCAACCAGAGCAAGAAAATATGCTCCCCAAACCAATCATAGAGGATGCCGGCTTCTACATAGCCCACATCCAGCTTCCCCAGGCCAACATTTTTTGATCAGGGCACACTTGAAGCTTTTCCTTTTTTTTCTGCTATAAAGCTTTCCTACTCTTCTGTCTGTGAGTCCCTGCCAAACAAAAGTGATGGTACCTGACTTCCTTGCAAGCTCTGGATGAATAACCTCTACCTGTTCTAAATCAGATTGTCTTTGTCTATTTCCACAGCGTTTACTAGGATCTCTATACAGAATCTCTTCAATGGCAAGATTAACCCTGCCCAGGTTTAGGAAATCATTTAGGGCCACTGAATATCAAATATGGTCCCAGAAAAAGTGTTGACACTGGTTCAAACTTGGGTCAAGAGTCCTTTGATCTAGCTCAAATGTGTGATAATTTGATATTACTCAATCCTCTTTCCAGTTCATCTCAGCAAAAGTCTCACTGCTTGTGAGTGTCCTGCATACAGTCTGATTTGGGTAGTTGTTTTCTTTGTGGAACTATTCAGAGGTCATATGACATTTACCTCTGGATAGTTCAAATTGACTCTATTTCCTTAGGTCTATTTTGCCCTATTCACTGAGAAATGTATGGTCTCTGATATTAGATTGTTTCAATTCGAATTCCGCCAATATCTTTTATTCATCTTGTGAGTCTGGAAAAGTATATGTACTTATTTAAGTCTTAAATTGCTTGTTTAAAAATTGTGATAGTGACATTAGCACCTACCTTATAGGGTTGTTTGAGAATTAAAGCATAATTTCTATAAGACGATTACCAAAGCCCTAACATGTAATAGTTATTCAACAAGTAATAGCTATCATTATTACTATTATTACATCGAAATAGGTGCTTATATTTCCAAATTAACAATCTTTTGTACTTTTGACGTGAAAATATGTGCATTAAGTGGTACAAAGAATTAAGGCATTGTCTTCATAATTACGTGATAGCAACTTTCTTCTTTATTAGAAATCAAGCATCTCAGAACCTTCATGATTGGCTATTAGGCTTTTTGACCTCAGCGTTGTCAATGGCTTTCACTGGCAGGGCAAGTTACAGCTAGTAACTTGGTCAAGGTTTTTGGATATAAACTTTACTTTTTAGAGTTTAGACCAATGTACATTTAAAATATGATACTCCAGAGGCACAGAAAGGTACATGACACAGCCAACTGAAGAGGTAGCATGTCCTAAAATATTTTCTCTATTCTCTTTTGAACTTTATTATAATCAAAGAAATCTTTATGGTGAAATGCTCATTTTGCAGACATGCCGTGTGTTTTAGTTTCAAAATTGAACAAAGGAAAAATCCCTGGGCATTTTATGTGCATTTTTGTTAATGTGATCACAGATACAAAGTTAGTCATTCAATCCCAAATGAGACATGATCTCACTGGGAGGGAAAGGACACATCAATCGCACTGCCCATGCACTCCTGTCTCCTCACTGATATCAGAGATTTGTTCTGGGAAGTCTCTAGCAAACATTTTTGGAACAGGTATTTTGTGAGAATCTCACCGTTTTTGTCACAAAAGTCATTCAGTGGTCTAACTGGAACCAAGAATGGAATGAGTTACCTTATTAAAAATTTTAAATCAAAAAGTGTTTAGTTTGTTTGGTGGGTTTCAGAAGAAATTAGAGGAGCAGCAGGTCATGATGGAGAAGCAGGGAATCTATCAGGAGCACCAGGAATGCTTTTTCAAAATATATATATTCTATTAGATTAAATGTTGCTAAGAACTGGCCCTCGACACAGCCCCATATAGCGTATTTTTCCACTTTTCTACAGTGACTATTTTAAATATTTTCCATTCTCTTCAAATCTCTACTCCTGTCTCCTTTATCAACTACCCCTAATGATGGCAGCAGCGGGCCATCTGGAGTGGCCACCACCATCATGCTGGCTGCAGTAGGGAGGCGTGGCCAGGGCTGCACACTCTGTGGAGCCAGTGGGAGCTGGGGACGCCCGGGAGCCCCACCTCTTTCGAGTTGGGGTGGGAGCTCCCTGGATGCCGCTGCAGCTGCCCAAACTTCAGCTGCAGACCTGGGCCTCCTGCTCCACAGAGCAGGCAGAAGCCCCGCCCCCTCACCCCCCAGGCACAGTTGCAGCCACCCAAACTGCAGAGGCTGTGGACCCAGGCATCCCTGCACTTTTGGGGGCCTGGGAAGGCCCCCTCTACCATCACAGGCTCAGAAATGCCTGCTCCCACTGACTGGCTTCTTCCTGCTGTTGGCACCCACTCTGATCTTAGAGCAAAGTCAGGGCCAAGCCTGGCCACTGTCACAGCCCAGCTGGGTGTGCACATGCTTGGGTAAGTGCTGACATGCCAGCCCCCTGCCATCTTGGCCCCCTCTGGACTTTGGGCACTGACAAGCACAGGAGGGAAGCTGATGGAGGGCTGAGGGCAGCTCGGTGCTTGTCTGCAGGTGCCCCTTGGCACCTACAGCCCGGACGCCATGAATGGCAACAGGAGCCAGACACGTTCCTTAGAGGAAGGGGGTGGCCTGAAGGCTGGGGGCCAGGCTGCCAGCTCCACGAACTGGTGTGGGAACTTGTGATGCCTTTTCTGAGCCCACCCATGGCTGCCCATGGACCAACTAGTGTGTGCACTTCCTCCCCTCTGAGGCACATAGCCCCGGGCTCAGCCAGAACTCAGCAGATGTCAGGATGACTGGTTGCAGAGAGGAGCTACCCACTCCAGGGCCTCTTCTCTGCTGAGAGCTGCAGAGACAACGGGACAACCTACCTGCAGAGAGGAACTACTCACTCCAGGGCATCCTCTGAGCTACTATTGCTCAATAAAGCTCCTCTTCATCTTGCTTGCCCTCCATTCGTCTGGTACCTCATTCTTCCTGGGTGCAGGACAAGAACTTGGGACCCACTGAATGAGGCTAAAAGAGCTATAACACAATCAGGGCTAAGACATGTCCCTTGCTTGCCACATTGTGGGTGAAGAGAAGAAAAGAAGAGCTGAAGCTCTTTGGGGAGCTTAGACTTGGGAGCTCCCTGAGCCAGGGCTGTGACTCCCTCGTTGGGGCCTTGTGGTTTCTGGCATCTCCAAGCTTCTGGGTGCCACTGTGCTCCCAGTGCTAGCTGTGGAAGCTGTTTGCAGTGTGCCTGGTCCAGCTGCAGCCTCACAGAGAGCTGGCACCTGGGCTGGCACCTGGAGCTGCCTGCCCCACTGCAGCAGCTAGCATGTCTGACTGTGCAGTGGCTGGACCCCATGCTTGCTCACACACCCCTTACTGCTCCATGCAGTCTCCCTTGGCAGGTGTAGGATCCAGACCAATAGTGTGAGCTGAGTGCAGTCTGTCAGGCAAAGTGGGCAGAATGAGCCCAGTGGGCCCAAGCAAAATTCAGGCAAAGGTGCCACCAGCCACAGGTTTCTGACCAGAAAAGCGACACCCTAAAGATCCTGTAACACTATTTAACAGGAAAAATACAATCACAAACTTCTTGTCTCCCAACCCATATACCTAATTGCATCTGTAACAATTCTTTACTTGGAAAAAGACTTGACTCTTTCCCATCCCTCTACTCTGCTTCATGTCCTTTACTTTCCCTTTCCTCCATTATGAATTTCTAATTTTTAAAATTTTAAAATTTTTTATTTCAATAGGTTTTTGGGGAACAGTGGTATGTGGGTACATGAATAAGTTCTTTAGAGGTGATTTCTGAGATTTTGGTGCACTCGTCACCTGAGCACTGTACTCCATACCCAATGTGTAGTCTTTTATCCCTCACCACCCCTCACCCTTTCCTCTGAGTTCTGAGAGTGTCATTCTTATGCCTTTGCATCCTTATAGCTTAGCTCCCACATATAAGTGAGAATATATGATGTTTGGTTTTCCATTCCTGAGTTACTTCACTTAAAATAATAGTCTCCAGGCCGGGTATGGTGGCTCACGCCTGTAATCCCAGCACTTTGGGAGGCTGAGGCAGGAGGATCACCTGAGGTCAGGAGTTCAAGACCAGCCTGGCCAACATGGTGAAACCCTGTCTCTACTAAAAATACAAAAAACTAGCTGGGTGTGGTGGTAGGTGCCTGTAATCCCAGTTGCTTGAGAGGCTGAGGCAGGAGAATCCCTTGAACCCGGGAAGCAGAGGTTGCAGTGAGCTGAGATCGCATCACTGCACTCCAGCCTGGGCAACAAGAGCAAAACTCCATCTCAAATAATAATAATAATAATAATAATAATAGTCTTTAATCCCATCCAGGTTGCCATGAATGCCATTATTTCATTCCCTTTTTTTTTTTTTTTTTTTTTTGAGACAGAGTCTCGCTCTGTCACCCAGGCTGGAGTGCAGTGGTGCGATCTCCACTCACTGAAAGCTCCAAGCTCCACCTCCTGGGTTCACGCCATTCTCCTGCCTCAGCCTCCAGAGTAGCTGGGACTACAGGTGCCCGCCACCTCGCCTGGCTAATTTTTTGTATTTTTAATAGAGACGGGGTTTCACTTTGTTAGCCAGGATGGTCTTGATCTCCTGACTTTGTGATCCGCCTGCCTCAGCCTCCCAAACTGCTGGCATTATAAGCATGAGCCACTGCGCCTCACCCTATTTCATTCCTTTTTATAACTCAGTAGTATTCCATGGTGTATATATACCACATTAGCCACACATTGATTGATGGGCATTTAAGCTGGTTCCATATGTTTGCAAATGCAAATTCTGCTGCTATAAACATGCATGTACAAGTATCTTTTTCGTATATTGACTTCTTTTCCTTTTGGTACATACCTAGTAGTGAGATTGCTGAATCAAACAGTAGATCTACTTTTATTTCTTTAAGGAATCTCCACACTGTTTTCCATAGCGGTTGTCCTAGTTTACATTCCCATCAGTAGTGTAGAAGTGTTCCTTTTTCACTGCATCCACACCAACATCTATTATTTTCGGATTTTTTTATTATGGCCATTCTTACGGGAGTGAAGTGGTTTTGTGGCATTGTGGTTTTGATTTTTAATTTCCCTGATAATTAGTGATGTTGATCATTTTTTCATGTTTCTTGGCCATTTATATATCTTCTTTTGAGATTTGTCCATTCATGTCTTTAGCCCACTTTTTGATGGGATTGTTTGATTTTTTCTTGCTGATTTGTTTGAGTTCTTTGTAGATTCTGGATATTAGTCCTTTGTTGGATGTATAGATTGTGAAGATTTTCTCCCACTCTGTGGGTTGTCAACTCTGCTGATTATTTCTTTTGCTGTGCAGAAGATTCTTAGTTTAATTAAGTCCCATCTATTTACCTTTGATTTTGTTGCCTTTGCTTTTAGGTTCTTGGTCACGAAGTCTTTGCCTAAACCAATGGATAGGAAGTTTTTTCCAATGCTATCTTTTAGAGTCTTTATGGTTTCAGATCTCAGATTTAAGTCTTTGATCCATCTTGAGTTGATTTTTGTATAAGGTGAGAGATGAGGATACAGTTTTCTTCTCCTACACGTGGGTTGCCAATGATCCCAGCAACATTTGTTGAATAGGGTGTCCTTTTCCCCACTTTATGTTTTTGTTTGCTTTGTTGAAGATCAGTTGGCAGTATTTGGATTTATTTCTGGGTTCTCTATTCTGTTCCATTGGTCTATATGCCTATTTTTATACCGGTACTATGCTGTTTTGATGACTATGGCCTTATAGTATAATTTGAAATTATGTAATGTGATGTCTCCACATTTGTTCTTTTTGCTTAGTCTTGTTGTGGCTATGTGGTCTCTTTTTGGTTCCATATGAATTTTAGGATTGTTTCTTTCTAGTTCTGTGAAGAATAATGGGGTATTTTGATGGGAATTGCATTGAATTTGTAGCTTACTTTTGGCAGTATGGTCTTTTTCACAATATTTATCCTACCCATCCATGAGCATGGAATGTGTTTCCATTTGTTTTGTCATCAATGATTTCTTTCAGCAGTGTTTTGTAGTTTTCCTTGTAGAGATCTTTCACCTCCTTTGCTAGGCATGTTCCTAAGTATTTTATTTGTTTTTGCAGCTATTGTGAAGGTGGTTGAGTTCTTGATTTGATTCTCAGATTGGTTGCTGTTGGTGTATAGCAGAGCTACTGATTTGTGTACATTGATGTTGTATCCTGAAACTTTGCTGAATTCATTTACCAATTCTAGAAGCTTTTTGGATGAGTCTTTGCGGTTTTCTAGGTATATGATCATATCATCAGCAAACAGCAAGAGTCTGACTTCCTCTTTACTGATTTGGATGCCCTTTATTTCTTTCTCTTGTCTGAATGCTCTGGCTAGGACTTCCAGTACTATACTGAAAATGAGTGGTGAAAGTGGGCATCCTTGTCTTGTTCCAGTTTTCAGGGGAAATGCTTTCAACTTTTCCCCATTCAGTATCATGTTGGCTGTAATTTTGTCATAGATGGCTTTTATTACCTTACAGTATGTCCCTATGCTGATTTTGCCAAGGATTTTAATCATAAATGAATGCTGGATTTTGTCAAATGCTTTTTCTGTGTCTATTGAAATGATCATGTGATTTTTGTTTTTAATTCTGTTTATGTGGTGTATCACCTTTATTGACTTATGTATGTTAAACCATCCCTTCATCCCTGGTATGAAACCCACTTGATCATGGTGGATTATCATTCTGATATGCTGTTGGATTCAGGTCACTAGTATTTTGTTGAGGATTTTTGCATCTATGTTCATCAGGGCTATATTGGTCTGTAGTTTTCTTTTTTTGTTATGTCTTTCCCTGGTTTTGGTATCAGGGTGATACTGGCTTCATAGAAATTATTCAGAGAGGATTCCCTCTTTCTGTATCTTTTGGAATAGTGTCAATAGGATTGGTACCAATTCTTCTTTGAATGTCTGATAGAATTCCATGGTACATCAGTCTGGTCCTGGACTTTTTTTGTTGGCAATTTTTTTTATTACCATTTCAATCTTGCTGCTTGTTATTGGTCTGTTCAGAGATTCTGTATCTTCCTGGTTTAATCTAGGAAGGTTCTATATTCTATATCTATATCTAGAATCTAGGAGGGTTCTATATTGCCAGGAATTTATCCATCTTCTCTGTTTTTCCTAGTTCATATGTGTAAAGGTGTTTATAGTAGCCTTGAATAATCTTTTGTATTTCTGTGGTGTTGGTTGTAATATCTCCTGTTTTGTTTCTAATTGAGGTTATTTGGATCTTCTCTCTTCTTTTCTTCGTTAATCTTGCTAATGGCCTATCAATTTTATTGATCTTTTCAAAGAACCAGCCTTTTGTTTCATTTATCTCTTGTACTTTTTTTGTTTCAATTTAATTTAGTTCTGCTCTGAGCTTGGTTATTTCTTTTCTTCTGCTGAGTTTCATATGGAACAAAAAAAGAGACTGTACAGCCAAGACAATCCTAAGCAAAAACAACAAAGCTGGAGGCATCATGCTACTTGACTTCAAACTATACTACAAGGCTACAATAACCAAAACAGCATGGTACTGGTACCAAAACATACAGACCAGTGGAACAGAACAGAGACTTCAGAAATAACACCATCTGATTTTCAACAAACCTGAAAAAAAAAAAAACAAGCAATGGGGAAAGGATTCCCTATTTAATAAATGGTGTTAGAAAAACTGGCTAGCCATATGCAGAAAACTGTAACTGGACCCCTTCCTTACACCTTATACAAAAATTAACTCAAGATGGATTAAAGACTTAAATGTAAAACACAAAACCGTAAAAACCCTACAATAAAACCTAGGCAATACCATTCAGGACATAGGCATGGGCAAAACCTTCATGAATAAAACACCAAAAGCAATTGCCACAAAATTGAAAATTGATAAATGGGATCTAATTATACTAAAGAGCTTCTGCAGAGCAAAAGAAACTACCATCAAAGTAAACAGACAACCTACAGAATGGAAGAAAATTTTTACAATCTACCCATCTGACGAAGGTCTAATATCCAGAATCTACAAAGAGCTTAAACAAATTTACAATAAAAAAAAAACATCAAAAAGTGGGTGAAGGAAACGAACGGACACTTCTCAAAAGAAGACATTTATGTGGCCAACAAACATGAAAAAAAGCTCATCATCACTGATCATTAGAGAAATGCAAATCAAAACCACAATGAGATACCATCTCATGCCAGTCAGAATGGCTATTATTTTATCGAGATGGAGTCTCACTCTGTCACCAGGCTGGAGTGCAGTGGCATGATCTCAGCTCACTGCAACCTCCACCTCCCAGGTTCAAGTGATTCTCCTGCCTCAGCCTCCCAAGTAGCTGGGACTACAGGCACACACCACCACACCCGGCTAATTTTTGTATTTTTAGTAGAGATGGGGTTTCACCATGTTAGCCAGGATGGTCTCGATCTCCTAACCTCATGATCCACCCACCTCAGCCTTCTAAAGTGCTGGGATTACACAGAATGGCTATTATTAAGAAGTCGGGAAACAACAGATGCTGGTGAGGATGTGGAGAAATAGGAACACTTTTACACTGTCAGTGGGAGTGTAAATTAGTTCAACCATTGTGGAAGACAGTGTGGCAATTCCTCAAGGATCTAGAACCAGAAATACCATTTGACCCAGTAATCCCATTACTGGGTACATATCCAAAGGATTATAAGTCTTCTACTATAAAGACACATGGACATGTATGTTTATTACAGCACTATTTACAATAGCAAAGACTTGGAACCAACCCAAATGCCCATCAATAATAGACTGGATAAAGAAAATATGGCACATATACACCATGGAATACTATGCAGCCATAAAAATGAATGAGTTCATATCCTTTGCAGGGACATGGATGAAACTGGAAACCATCATTCTCAGCAAACTAACACAGGAACAGAAAACCAAACACCACATGTTCTCACTCATAAGTGAGAGTTGAACAATGAGAACACAAGGACACAGGGAGGGGAATATCACACACTGGGGCCTGTCAGGGGGTGGGGGCAAGGGAAGGGAGAGCATTAGGACAAATACCTAATGCATGCAGGGCTTAAAATCTAGATGATGGGTTGATAGGTGCAGCAAACCACCATGGCACATGTATACCTATGTAATAAACCTGTACATTCTGCACATGCATCTCAGAACTTAAAGCAAAATAAAAAATAAAAATAAAAAATACGTTTTATTGTGTGTACTTAAGGTATACAACGTGACAGCTTTATTGAAATATAATTTACATGTTATGCAATTTATCCATTTAAAATATACAATTCAAACATTTTTAGTATATTCCTAGAGTATGTGTAGGCATCAGGAAACTAATCTTTCTATCTCCATAGATTTGCCTATGCTGGATATGTCACATAAATAGATTCATACAATATGTGGTCTTTTGTGACTGACTTCTTTCATTTAGCATGATGCTTTCTTGTTTTCTTTTATTTTTGTTGTTTGTTGTTTTTTATTTTTAAAATTTTTCTTTTTAGCATGATGTTTTCAATGTTCATCCATTTTGTAGCATGTATCAGTACTTCGGTTTTTGTTTTGTTTTGTTTTGTTTTTTGTTGTTGTTGTTTTGAGACAGTGTCTCGCTCTGTTGCCAAGGCTGGAGTGCAGTGGCACGATCTTGGCTTACTGCAACCTCTGCCTCCCGAGTTCAAGAAATTCTCCTGTCTCAGCCCCCAGAGTAGCTGGGACTACAGGCACATGCCACCATGCCTGGCTAATTTTTGTATTTTTAATAGAGATGGGGTTTCACCATATTGGTTGGGGTGGTCTCAAACTCATGACCTCAAGTGATCTACCCGCCTTGGCCTCCCAAACGCTGGGATTACAGGCATGAGCCACCATGCCCGGCCAGTACTTCAGTTTTTTAATTACATAAATATATTACATTGCTTGGATATACTACATTTTATTTCTCCATTCATCAGTTGATATACATTTGGGGTGTTTCTGCTTTTTGGCCATTATGAATAGTGTGGGTAAGAACATTCATGTACAGGACTTTATGTGGACATATGTTTTCATTTTTCTTGGGTATATAACTAGGAGTGAAACTGCTGGGTCATACATGAAGTCTGTGTTTGACCTTTAGAGGAACTGACAGACTGTTGCATATTACATTCCTACCAGCAGTACATGAGCAGTATATGAGAAGCACACTCTAGAGTGTTGACTAGTTTTTCCCTCTCTCCCTCTTTTCCTTCCTTCCTTCCCTTCTTCCTACTTTTTCTTTCTTTTTATTATAGCTATCCTAGTGGATGTGAAGTAGTGTCTTACTGTGGTTTTTATTTGCAATTTCCCGGTAGCTAATGATGTTGAATATCTTTTCACATGATTTTTGGACACTTGTATGTCTTCTTGTACTTTTTTTTTTTTGAAGAAATGTATACCCAAATCCTTGACCCATTTTTATATTGCTTTTTTTATTGTTGAGTATAAGAATTCTTTATATATGCTAGATGCCAGTCCCTTATCAGGTATGATTTACCAATATTTCCCTAATTCTGTGAATTGTCTTTTTATTTTCTTGATGGTATCCTTTGAATCAGAAAAGTTTTAAATTTTGATGAAGTCCAATTTATCTAATTTTTTTATTGTTTGTACTTTTGGTGTTATAGTTAAGAAACCACTGCCTAATCCAATATCAGGAAAATTTAACCTTATGTTTTCTTCTAATAGTGTTATGTTTTAGCCATTACACTTAGGCATTAGATCCACTTCTAGTTAATTTTTCTACATAGTTTACAAAAGGGAAGATCAAACAAGGGATTTTATGGCCAGGACTGAAAATGGAATGCATGAGTTCTTCTCATGTTCTAGTGGCCATGACCCAGTCACATAGTAACTACCGTGGAGATAAGAAAATGTAGCCTTCCTGTTTATTCAGGAAAAAGAAATTGGATTGGTAAGCATCTAGCCAATTTATGTTACAAGAGGGTTTTAGTTGTGTTTCTGTTTCAATTTTTTTCATAATAGAAAAAGTACCTGGCATCCTGGCAGTCTGGATTTTTCAGCTGGAGGCCAACATTTTCACATGTAAAATAGATTCTTACAGCGGTGTTTCTTTCTAGCCACCACCTTAAGAAATCAGGTGCCACCTTGAGAGGAGGCTTATGGGACAGGTATTTTCACCTCTGATCTTCACTTCTACCACAACACATCTGTTTTAAAATTATTCTTAAGTTTGAGGGTTCTATGTAGACTGTTGTTAAAAAACATTTCTATTACTAAAAATATATATTTTCAAAACCACTTAACTAGATGATCAATAAGCTTACTTTCAGCTCTGATACTTGCAATACAGAATTGGGGTTAATTAATTCATACATGAATTTAACAACCTGCCTTGTATTATAAACTGGACTACATGGTGAGGACATCTCTATAAAGCATATACTGTAGCTAACAAAACAAGGAATTCATACCTTTTGTAAGGGTTTCTTGTATGTGTGCTTTCTGGCTCTCCACAAAACCAATTTTTCTCCAAATACAAATCTCTTCAATAAATGTTTACCTGAGTTATATTGAAAGGAAAAATGAGGTTTTGTTAAATTGTGATTATTTTCACCTCTTTATCATTGTATTCATTCATTCTTTTTCAATTTTTTTGTTTTCTTTTATCTACAGAAGTGATATAAGAAAATTATTTTTCATTTTTATCAAAGCAATATGTACACATAGTTTTGAAAGTCATATAACATTAAATGGCTTGAAATAAAAATCAGTAGTCCCCATCTTATTTTTCTCCAATTTTGGTTCCTGTTTCACAAATTGCTTCCTTTCTTCACTTTTTATTTCCTGATCTACAAATATTTAAAATATTTTAACGTACTTTTTAGGGTTTATTTCCATGTATAATATACTTCTTGATTTGTAAGATTCTGGCATTATGTACAAGGTTTATTTTATGGTAGTGGGTTGAATAGTGTCTCCCCCAAAATTTAATGCCTGCCTAGAACCTCAGAATGTCACTTTATTTGGAAGTAGAATCTTTGCAGATATGATTAGTTAAGGCTTTTGGGGTGAAATTGTGCTGGATTTAATCACTGGTGTCCTTATAAGAACAGGAGAGGATACCTAGACACGGAAAGAAGTCCATGTGAAGACAGAGACAGAGATTGGAGTTATGTTGCCACAGGCCAAGGAATTCCTGGGGCTACCAGAAAGTAGGAACAGGCAAGGAAGGATTCTTTGCTAGAACTTTCAGAGAGAGCATGACCCTGTTGAGATTCCAGACTTTTGGCTTCATGACTGGTGATCATATACATTTCTGTTGTTTTAATTCACCTAGTTTGTGGTACTTTGTTACAGCAGCCCTTGAAAACTATTAAAGTGAGGGCGGAATTGGCTTACCCACCCCTGCCCGGTCTTAGCCCATTCCTTTCATTCCCATGCCCACTCTTCTATTCCCAGAAGTTTCATGAAATTTTTTGGTTAAACCAATATTTATGTTATTATGTTCAAATACATATTGTTTCCGGCTAAGCGAAGTAAACTATGTAATATGGTTTGGCTCTGTGTCCCCACTGAAATCTCACGTTGAATTGTAATCCCCACATGTCAAGGGAGGGAACTGGTGGGAGGTAATCAGATCATGGGGGTGGATTTCCCTCTTGCCGTTCTCATGATAGTGAGTTCTCACAAGAGCTGATTGTTTAAAAGTGTGTGGCAGCTCCCCCTTCGCTCTCTCTCTCTCTCTCTCTCTCTCCTGCTTTGCTGTGGTGAGACATGCTTGCTTCCCTTTCTCACCTTTGGTCATGATTATGATTGTAAGTTTCTTGAGGCCTCCTAACCATGCTTCCTGTAGAAGCTTCCTAGCCTGTGGAACTGTGAGTCAACTAAACCTCTTTTCTTCATACATTCCCAGTCTCAGGTAGTTCTTTATAGCAGTGTGAAAACAGACTATTACACTATGATTTATTTCCTTCATTGATAATGACCTCCCATACCTTTTCTTCTTTATTGCTTGATTTTCTACAGATCTATTACAATTCTTCCACACTGCACAACAAACTGCCAACACATTTCCCATATTAAATACTATATCAGTGTTTTTGTTGTTGGTGTTGTTGGTGTTTTTCCCTAGAGTCCTCTGGCTCTGGTCTAAATTGGTGCTCTCTGCTACTGCTACACAGCTATCAACCTAAATCTTGCTTTGCCATCATTCTGAGTAACGCATTGTCTCTCCGTTGTCTGGGATTACACATTTCCTGGATCCTGTGCCTTTCACTTTTTTGCTTATTCTCTTATTTGGTGAAGCACATTCCCCATGGCTTCCTGAAAAAAAGATATTTGGAGGTAAATTTATTGATACAATATGCATCTAAAATGTCTTGATTCTGCCTTTGTAAGTGTGGCTAGGATGAAAATAATTTTCCCACAGAATTTTAAAGAAATTTCTCAATGCATTCTATATCTAGTGTTGGAAAGTTAGATGCTTTTCTGATTCCTGTTCCATCGTGTATGACTCCCCTTTGCCTCAGAAAGCTTTTAGCATCTGGTATTTACTTGAAACATGAAATATCATTATGATGTATCTTTGCATGGGTGTTTTTAAATCTTTTGTTTACATTGAACATTAGCAGGCAGCCCTTTAAGTCTGGAAACTGACATCTCTCATGTTTTATATTCTTTAATAATTTCCATATGCCTTCCCCTGGGTTTGTGAAATTCTTGTTAGTTGGTGGATATTGGACTTCCTGGATTTATGCTATATTTTTCTTTACTTTTCTTCTCCATTTAAAAAAAAACTTATTTTAGAATAGTGTTATATTTATTAAAAAGTTGTGAAGATAGAAAAGATTTCCCATATACTCTACATCCGGTTTCCCTGATTATTAACATATTAGTATGGTACTTTTGTTACAGTGAACAAGTATTGATACATTAGTATTAAGTAATGTCCGTACTTTATCAGATTTTCTTAGTTTTTACCTAATGTATTTTTTTTCTGTTCCAAGATCCCATCCAGGATACCACATTATATTTAGCCATCACATCTTAGGCTCTTCTTGGCTTGACAGTTTCTCAGATTTTCCTTGTTTTAGATGACCTTGAAATTAAAGAACTACTAATCAGATATTTTGTAGAGTGTTCCTCAGTTGAGATTTGCCAGATATTTTTTCTTGTGAATAGATTGGGATTATGAGTCTTTTTTTTTTTTTTTTTTTTTTTTAGAGTAAGACCATGTAGCTAAAGTGCTATTCTCATCATATCATATCAAAGGCACACATTGTCAATATATTTACCACTGTTGATGCTAACTTTGATTACCTGGTAGTGTTTGTCAGGTTTTTCCACTATAAAGTTACTCTTCATTCCCCCTTTCTGTACTGTACTCTTTGAAAGGAAGTCACTGTGAACAACCTACACTTAAGAAGGGGAGAGTTATGTTCCAGTTCCTTAAAGGCAGACTGTATATAGAAATTATTTAGAATTCTTCTGCATGGGTGATATTCTTTTGCATGAGAGATTTGTCTATTCTCCCCCATTTATTTATTTACTTGATAAATTATCTATATCAATATAGACTCATAGATATTTATTTTGTAATTTTCCATGTAATTCAATACTATTTTATATACTTTGTTGCTCAAATTGTTCCAGCTTTGGCCATTGGGAGCTCTTTCAGTTGGTTACTGTGTCACTTTGACATATTGCAATTATTGTGTTTTGTTTGGTTTTACGTTTTGGCACTTCCTTACTTCTGGCACTACTAGATGTTCCAGGCAGCCAACACACATATGAAAAAATGCTTAACATCAAAAATCATCAGAGAAATGTAAATCAAACCACAATGAGATACCACCTCACACTGATCAGAATGGCTTCTATTAAAAAGTAAAAAAAAAACAGTTGCTGACAAGAGTGCAGAGAAAAAGGAACACATATACACTGTTGGAAGGAACGTAAATTAGTCCAGCTACTGTGGAAAGCAGCTTGGAGATTTCTCAAAGAACTTAAAACAGAACTACCATTCAACCCAGCAACCCCATTAATGAGTATATATCCAGAAGAAAACAAATCATTCTACCAAAAAACACATGCACTTGTATGTTCATTGCAGTACTATTCACAATAGCAAAGATACAGAGTCACTGTAGGTGCCCATAAACAGTGGACTGGATAAAGAATGTGGTATGCATACACTGTGGAATAGTATGCAGATGTAAAAAGAACAGAATCATGTCTTTTGCAGCAACATGGATGCAGTTGGAGGCCATTATCCTAAGCACATTAATGCAGGAACAGAAAACTGTATAACCACATAGTTCCCACTTATAAGTGGGAGCTAAATATTGGGTACTCATGGACATAAAGATGGCAACAATAGATACTGTGGAGTACTAGAAGGAGGAGGGAGGGAGTGGCACAAGGATTGAAAAATGAAGTTTTGGGTACTATGCTCACTACCTTGGTGATGGGTCCATTTGTATCCCAAACTTCAGCATGATGCAATACACTCATGTAACAACCTGAACATGTACCCCAAATCTAAAATAAAAGTTGAAATTATTTTTTTGAAAAAAGAAGTACAGATATATATTGGGGAAGTGCCCTCATAAAGCCCAATGGTGGCCAATTCTCCAAGGAAAAAATAAACATACACAACTTGGCTAAAAATAATAATTTTAAAAAGATGCTCCAGGTTTATCTTGTATATTCCCTGCCCCAGTCCTAAATTTAGCCATTTCTTCAATGAGTCCTGGTTCCTTTTATTGGAGAATGGTATTAGACACCAATATCTGGGTGCTAGATGTGCTCATTGACACTCATGTGCTGTGACTTCTAGGCCCTTTCAGGTAACAGAGCAAGGAAATACATAATTATACTAATCTGTATGTGTGTATGTGTGTGTGTGTGTGTGTGTGTATATATATATATATATATATATATATATATAAAAAACAATCTCTATCAATATTAAGCTACACATGAGCCCATACAGACATGTCAAGTAACCCATTATCACACAGATCACCCTAGCCTTCTCCCTGTACCTATCTGTAAATTTTCACTCCAACAGTGAGAAACCTAGTTGCCAACCATCTACTATCCACTTACTTAATTGTTCAATTCCAGAATATGAGTATAGCAGCATCAGAATCCTTCATCTGTATCCCTGTGTAAAACAACTTTATCAACTAGAGTACAGTGCTTATATACAGTTGCTTTTACTTTTAGTTTTACAGACTACATATATTTCCAAATTTACTTAGGTTAGCATCTTTCCTTCATGGCTTTTAGTGAGGTTGTTTGATATATTTGTAATACAATTAGATTCTTTTGTGACAGTGTGGATTCATTGCTGAGATTTCCTCAACCTCCTGAATGATTTTTAAAAATTTGCATCTATTAAGGCTACTCTTTGTATGGTAAGGTTCTATGGGTCTTGGAAATTGCATAGTGTCATGTATTCAACATTATAGTATGACACAGAATAGTTTCCACCATGCAAAATAGTCCCCTGCGCTTCACCAATTCAATCCTCCCCCACCCCTAAATCATGGCAACTGCTCAACTGTTTGCTATCTCTATAGCTTTTCCAGAATGTAATATAAATGGAATTGTATACTGTGTAGCCTTTTTAGATTGGCTCATTTTACTTAGCAATATTCACTTAGGATTCATCTGTCTCTTTGCATGGCTTTCTAGCTCAGTCCTTATTTCTGAATTGTATTCCATTGTATGGGTGTACAACACTTTGTTTACCCATTTCCCTCTTAAGGACATTGTATTAATCCGTCCTCACATTGTATTAGTATCTTTACAGATACTACCTGAGACTGGGTAATTTATAAAGAAAAGAGGTTTAATTGACTCACTGTTCTGCATGTCTGGGGAGGCCTCAGGAAACTTACAATCATAAGTGGAAAATAAAGGAAAACCAAGGCACGTTTTCTCATGGTGGCCGAAGAGAGAGAGAGTGAAGGAGAAATGGCCAAACACTATTAAAGCATCATATCTTGTGAGAACTCCCTCAACATCATGAGAACAACATGGGGAAACTGACCCTATGATCCAGTCACCTCACGTCAGGTCCCTCCCTTGACACACAGGGACTACAATTTGAGATGAGATTTTGGTGGGGACATAGAGCCAAGCCATATCATTCCACCCCAGCCCCTCCCAAATCTCATATCCTTTGCACATTTTGAAACCAATCATGCCTTCCCAATAGTCCCCCAAAATCTTAACTCATTCCAGCATTAACTCAAAAGTCCAAGTCCAAAGTTTCACATGAAACAAGGCAAATCCCTCTGCCTATAAACTTGCAAAATCAAAAGCAAGTTATTAACTTCCAAGATACAATGGAAATACAGGCAGTGAGTAAATGTTCCCATTCCAAATGGCAGAAACTGACCAGAACAAAGGGGTCACAGGCCCCATGCAAGTCCAAAACACAGGCAGGCAGACATTAAATCTTAAAGCTCCAAAATCTCCTTTGACTCCATGTCTCCATATCCAGGGAATGCTGATGGAAGGGGTGGGCTCCCACAGCCTTGGATAGCTCTGCTCCTGTGGCTATGCAGGGTACAGTCCCTGCAGCTGCTTTCATGGGCTGGCATTGAGT
This sequence comes from Pongo pygmaeus, assembly GCF_028885625.2. Taxonomy (NCBI): domain Eukaryota; kingdom Metazoa; phylum Chordata; class Mammalia; order Primates; family Hominidae; genus Pongo; species Pongo pygmaeus. Next base: position 51,596,628 of record NC_072386.2, on the reverse strand, counting down.
GCCTGCAGCTTTTCCAGGCACATGGTGCAAGCTGTCTGTGAATCTACCTTTCTGGGCTCTGGAGGACAGTGACTCTTTTCTCACAGATCCACCAGGCAATGCCCCAGTGGGGACTCTGTGTGGCAGTTCCAACCCCACATTTCCCTTCTGCACTGCCCTAGTAGAGGTTCTCCATGAGGGCTCTGGCCCTACAACAGACTTCTGCCTGGACATCCAGGCATTTCCATACATCTTCTGAAATCTAGGGGGAGGCTCCCAAAGCTCAACTCTTGTCTTCTATGCATCTGCAGGCCCAACACTATGTGGAAACCACCAAAGCTTGGGGCTTGCACCCTCTGAAGCCACAGCCAGAGCAACACCTTGGCCCCTTTTAGCCATGGCTGGAAATGAAGTAACTGGAATGCAGGGTGCCATGTCCCAAGGCTGCACAGAGCAGCTGGGTCCTGGGCCTGGCCCAAGAAATCATTTTTCCCTCCTAGGCCTCTGGCCTCTGGGCCTGTGATGGGAGGGGCTGCCTTGAAGATCTCTGAAGTTCCCTGAAGACATTTTCCCCATTGTCTTGGTGATTAACATTTGGCTCCTCATTACTTATGCAAATTTCTGCAGCCAGCTTGAACTTCTTCCCATTTGGGTTTTTCTTTTCTACCACATGGTCAGACTGCAAATTTTCCAAACTTTTACGCTCAACTTCCCCTTTAAATGTAAGTTCCAATTTCAAACTATCTCTTTGTGAGTGCATACAACAGAATGCTCTCAGGAAAAGCCAGTCACCTCTTTAATGCTTTGCTGCTCAGAAATTTCTTCTGCTAGATACCCTAAATCATCTCTCTCAAGCTCAAAGTTCCACAAATCTCTAGGGTAGGGACAAAATGCCACCAGTCTCTTTGCTAAAGCATAGCAAGAGTGATCTTTGCACCAGTTCCAAATAAGTTCCTCATCCCCATCTGGAACTACCTCAGCCTGGACTTCATTGTCCATATCACCATCAGCATTTTGGTCAAATCCATTCAACAAGTCTCTAGGAAGTTCCAAATTTCCCACATCTTCCAATCTTCTTCTGAGCCATCCAAACTGTCCCAAACTCTGCCCATTACTCAGTTCTAAAGTTGATTTCACATTTTCAAGTATCTTATACCAGTGCCCCACTCCTGGTACCAATTTCCTGTATTAGTCTGTTCTCACACTGCTATAGAGATAGTAGCCAAGAGTGTGTTATTTATAAAAGAAAGAGGTTTAACTGACTCATAGTTCCACATGGCTGGGGAGGCCTCTGGAAACTTACAATTATGGCAGAAGGTGAAGGGGAAGCAAGGCACATCTTCTTATGGTGGCAGGATTAAGAGAGAGTAAAGGAGGAACTGCCAAACATTTGTAAAGCATCAGATCTTGTGAAAACTCCCTCATTATCACAAGAATAGCATGGGAGAAACTGCCCCCATGATCCAATCACCTCCCACCAGGTCCCTCCCTCAACACATGGGGATTACAATTTAAGATGAGATTTGGGTGGGCACACAGAGTCAAACCATATCAGACATCTTGGTTGCTCTAGTTTTTGTGATTATGAATAAAATCACTGAAAGAACTCATGTGCAGGTTTTTGTGTGAACATACGTTTTCAAAACAGTGTGAGTAAATATCTAGGCACACAATTGCTCAATTGTATTTTATTGTATTGTAGTATAAGAATATGTCTAGCTTTGTGAGAAACTGCAAAATTGTCTTTCCAAAGTGGCTGTATAATTTTGCATTTCCACCAGCAATAAATGAATGGTTGTTGCTTTACATCCTCACCAGTATTTGGTGTTGTCAGTGTGTTGGATTTTAGCTATTCTAATAGATGTGTAGTGACGTCTCGTTGTTTTACTTTGCATCTCTCTAAAGACATAATGTTATACATCTATCTGTTCATATGCTTACTTGCCATCTATATACACACATATATCTTCACTGATGAAGTGTTTATTCGGATATTTTGCATTTTTATGTTGCATTGTTTACTTATTATTGACTTATAAAAGTTCTTTGTATATATTAGTTACAAGTCCTTTAACAGATATGTGTTTTGCAAATGTTTTCTTCCAGTCTGTAACCTGTTTTTTCATTCTCTTAACAGTGACTTTTATAGACCAGAAGTTTTTAATTTTTTTTTTTTTGAGACGGAGTCTCGCTCTGTCACCCAGGCTGGAGTGCAGTGGTGCCATCTCGGCTCACTGCAAGCTCTGCCTCTTGGGTTCACGCCATTCCCCTGCCTCACCCTCCCGAGTAGCTGGGACTACAGGTGCCTGCCACCGCACCCGGCTAATTTTTTGTATTTTTAGTAGAGATGGGGTTTCACCCATGTTAGCCAGGATGGTCTTGACCTCCTGACCTCGTGATCCACCCGCCTCGGCCTCCCAAAGTGCTGGGATTACAGGCATGAGCTACTGCGCCCAGCCAGAAGTTTTTAATTTTAATAAAGTGTGTATTAGTCTGTACTCATGCTGCTAATAAAGACATATCCAAGATGAGGTAATTAACTTTAGAAAAGAGATTTAATTGACTCACAGTTCTACATGTTGTGAAGGCCTCACAATCATGGGGGAAAACAAGGAGGAGCAAGTCACATCTTACATGGAGGCAGGGAAGAGAGAGTTTGTGTAGGGGAACACCCCTTTATAAAACCATCAGAACTTGTGAGACTTATTCACTATAATGAGAACAGCATGGGAACGACCTGTCCTCCATAATTCAATTACCTCCCACCAGGTCCCTCCCACAACATGTGGGAATTATGGAAGCTACAATTCAAGATGAGATTTGGGCAGGGACACAGCCAAACCAGTGTGGATATTAAAATATTTCCACTTTCTTTCATGGTTTATGCTTTTGTTGTTGTGTCTAAAAACTCACCAGCAAGCCAAAGGCCACATAAAAATTTTTCCTATGGTTTCCTCCAGAAGTCTTGTAGTCTTGCGTTTAGGTCTTAGATCCATTTTAAGTTAATATTTGTGAAAGGTATAAGATCCATGCCTGTGTTCATTTTTCAGCATATGAATGTCAAGTTGGTCCAGCACCATTTATTGAAGAGTATTCTTTCTTTGTTGAATGTCTTTACTCTGTCAAAAATAATTTAACTATATATTTGACTATTTCTGAACTCTCAGCTTGTCCCATTGATCTGTGTGTCTATTCCTTCATCACAACCATCCTGTCTTGATTACTGAAGCTTTACAGTAAATCTTGATATTAGGTAATGTGAGTCTTCCAATATGCTTTTTCTTCACCAGTATTGTACTAGCTATTCTAGGACTTTTACCTTTCTAGACAAATTTACGAATTGGCTGGTCAATATCTATAAAACCTCTTGCTAATTTTTTTTTTTTTTTTAGATGGAGTCTTGCTTTGTCACCCAGGCTGGAGGGCAGTGATGCAATCTCAGATCTCTGCAACCTCCACCTCCTGGGTTCAAGCGATTCTCCTGCGTCAGCCTCCCAAGTAGCTGGGACTACAGGTGTGTACCGCCATGCCTGGCTAATTTTTGTATTTTTAGTAGAGATGGGGATTCACCATATTGGTCAGGCTGGTTTTGAACTACTGACCTCGTGATCTGCCCGCCTCGCCCTTCCAAGGTGCTGGGATTACAGGCGTGAGCCACTGCGCCCGGCCTTATTTGTAGTTCTTATAGGTGGGGATTGAAGTTCTTCAATTGTTTTGTTCTATTTTATAAATAAAATTATAAAAGGCCAATGAGTGCCTGGCTAGAGATAAGTATAATGTGCTATCTCTTTAAAAAGATTTTCCTTCTATTATGGAACTTTGGAAAAATGTTAATAACCTTTTGAAGACTTTCTCATTACAGAATCTTCCATGGCAGTGTCCAAGCTAGTCATCTGGTTGTTGTGCTCCCTAAAACATGGGATTATTTAACACGATATACAAAAATGTTTGTCAATATTATTACTCTTAGCTCCAAAACAGAAAAAAATGACTGCTCCCACTACCACCTGCAATTTGTTAAGTCCTATTATACGCCAGATATTAGTCTAATCTTGGAAGACGGCTAGTATTATACTCAAATCATAGAAAAGGAAACTGAGGCACAGAGGGGTTATATAATGTGCTCAATGCCATAGAGCTAGATTAGCAAGAAGCTAGAATTCTGTTACAAATCTTTCTGGGCTTCTTCTCAGTATACCTTTTCTATTTCTAGAGCTGTGGCCATTTTTAGGGGTCTGTTAACATTGTGAATAATTCTGTGTAATTTTCTGTTTATTATTATTTTTTCATTCAGCTAAGAAATTTGTATTTCAAGATCTCTTCATTTGAAGTCTTCAGAATTAGTGCTTTTTATATCTATATAAAACCTCTCTCATGGCTCCATTTAAATAGACTTTCATGTGTAAGACTTCATAGGGGTAAAGAAGGCAGTCACAAATGCAAGGATCAGGAAAGTGTCACCTATAGGATCCTCCATCTATTTTTCTACCTATCAAGGCTTCTGTGAGACTGGAGATATAGGCTATCTCTGAAAGAGAGGAAGAGTTTGGGAAACACTGTAACAAGTCAATCACTGTGAATGCACTGGGAACATGAGTTAGAACTATTAAAGATGGCTGAGTTTACCCGAACAGTGGACTTGGAAAAAAAAACCACACCAAACTATTATCTCATAAGAAATAACTACTTCCTTTCAGACAATGTAGTTACCATTCCTCTGAAACACTAGAGGAAGATGGATTTAAAAACTTTCTAAGAGATAAGAAAATAGAACTAGTCATTGGTCCACTGTGAAATAAGATGAAAATCAGATAATTAATCTAGTGTCCAGAAGAACTTGCCTTATCTTGGGAAGACAGAAATGTATTCAAAAATGTATTCTCAGGGAGGGCCAACCTTCCTCTTAAAAAAACAAAGAAGTGGCAATTCTACAAGAACCTAAAACTCCAAAGAACTACAGAAACTTCATGTCCTCATGCATAAAATCTAAATAAGTTGACATATTTTTCTAGAGTCAATGAATATTTAAATGGATATATGGTATTAGTTATAATCATATTTTTTGTCAGACATTATTCTTTACATTTGAACTAGCTTCTTTATATCTCATTATTTCAGCTCCAGAGAAATAGAAATCTGTGTCCACCTAATTGAGACAAGCTGGTTCTCTACAGGAAGGTGCAAATTAGCTTAGAAGTCACAGATTGGTGGGGCGTGGTGGCTCATGCCTGTAATTCCAGCACTTTGGGAGTCCAAGGCGGGCGGATCACTTGAGGTCAGGAGTCCGAGACCAGCCTGGCTAACATGGTGAAACTGTCTCTACTAAAAATACAAAAATTAGGTGGGCATGGTAGCCTGTAACCCTAGCTACTAGGGAGGCCAAGGCAGGAAAATTGCTTGAATCTGGGAGGCAGAGCTTGCAGTGAGCTGAGATCTTGCCACTGCACTCCAGCCTGGGTGACAGAGAGAGATTTCATCTCAAAATAAATAAATAAATAAATAAAATAAAATAAGAAAAAAAATAAGTCAGATTATCAATTAACTGTGACATGGTGGGGAAAAGGTCTTGGACATTGGGAAGACAGCAGTATGTCTAAAATTTTAAAACCAAGAGAGTCCTTTTTGGATGCTGCCTCAATTTAAAAGTGATTTATTATCCACACTTAGTATCAGAATAACCATTTTCCCTCTCTTGTTTTTAGTAACAGTTGTATTACGGTGTAATTCATATAACATAAAATTATCCTTTTAAAGAGTACAATTCAGTGGTTTTTAGTGTTCAGTTGTGCATCCATCACCACTGTCTAATTCCTGAAAATTTTCATCATCTCAAAAGAAACCTATACTCATGAGCAGTCATTCCCCATTCTCACCTCCCCTCAGACACTGGTAACCACTAACATACTTCCTGTTTGTCCCGATTTCCCTCTTCTAGACATTTTTTAATAAGTCAAATAATACAATGTGTGGCTTTTTGTATCTGGTTTGGAACTACTTCTCTTTTGCATTCATCTTCTAGACAAAGCTTTACAAGATGTTCCTGTTGTGCCCAGGAACTTTTGAACTCTCTGTTTTTTAATAAATTTCTACACCCTGTGCTTGAATCATCCATGTCAACTCTGAGTCCTCCCAGCATTTCTCCGTGGGCTGTACTGCTGGTATTTCCAGTCTGGGCCCAACATGACTGATCTGACCCTACAGAGAAAAATCCCAATCAGATCGCAGTTCCACCAATTTCATGAGAAAGCTTCTATGTGCTACTTCCTGTGGTTTTCCAAGGAATATATTAATAAATGGTACATGAAAATTATTTGGAATTACAGTTGCTAAAGAAAGCTCTCTGTGGCAGATTACATTATTTTGGAGGCCAGTTTTCAAAACAGATCCTTATAGTTTGGTTGATGGGTTTAACACTATTATATACACATTCCTGCTTTCCCAAATGAGTAAAACATTCCACAAAGGTTATTAATAATATCAGATAACTAATAAACTGACAAAACTAAAAAGTAAAAGAAATTATAAAAATAAATTGAAAATCACCCATCCAATTACTTTGTAGCTAACAATTCTCACCTTTAGAAATGACTTTTTCATTTTCTGCTATTTATATTATCATTTTCTTCAGCTACAACAAGTATTATTTAAGGATCATGCTTATTCCTTTTTAATCCAACACACTAGTTTTTATTTTGTTTCTATTTTAAAATTATGACGGTATAAAAGCAAATTTTTAAAGAAAAAATTCATCTATAATCCTCATAATGCTAGGAAAATTGTTGCTATTTCCCTATTCATTTTTTTCTTTGATTTCCAGAAAACTTTTATAATTAATCGCCTTAAATGCCTCGATAATACATTTTCTTCTATATTTTTGTAGAAAAATGTGGGGAACCCCCACACATCAAGTTTCTTTTATATACCAGCTAGAAAAGATGCATTTGCTGTTTCTAAGTTTCTTATAAGTTTGTGCCTGCAAACACTGGAATCAGATAAATCCTATGTTACACGATTACTATAATTTTAAAAGTTTATTTCCATGTGGACCTTTCCATAGAATTTCTCCCAAGCATGCCAGCTGGCTTCATTAGAGCATGTAAGCAAGAGGGCAAGAGAGCACGAGCCAAAGAGAATACACTCCCTTTCTGCTTTTCTACATACACCTTTTTTTTTTTTATAACTATAACACAGCTTGCATTCGTGTGTTGTTCTTGTTCCATTTAACCCAATTAATTTATCCCATATACTACAGAATGACTTTTAAAGTTTTGCAACAGATTATTCTATATTTTACATAATATTTTACCTACAAATTCTCCAACTGTTGTGTAATATGGTGGTTTCAAATTTTTCTGAAGCATAATTTGGGTAAGGGGCATGCTGAGTCTACCTCGGGGAAGAAATGAAGAAGACTTTGGGTATGGGCAGGGCCCCAGACACTGTTTTTAAAACTCTATCAAATAAAGGAAGATTAAGGCTAAGTTTAGAGCCCGGAGGTAGTAGGACAGAAGGTCCTGGCCAGAACCTCTTGCTGATGTTAGAGGGAAGAGATTTGAGGTCCTCCCCAGCTCCTGGCACTGCATTAGAGGAGAGTGCACACAAGATCACTCCTCTTCTGTCACTCACTTCCTAAAGAACTTCCTGTTGACTCCTCCCTAGGAGCAGCCACAAACTTAGGTTGACCAGATGGCTGCTTGATGGTTACATCATGTACAGGTCATTCTTCCTGAGGGTTGGTGGAAGAGCTGGCCCATCTGCAGGGAGCAAGCTCTCTCCAGTGGGAAAGGAGCACCATGGCCCTCAGGACAGTCTTTGGATTCAGTAGCACTGGCAGGAGCAGAGCTGGTGACTGTCATTATTTTCTGAAGCCAATGTATCTCTTCTCTAAATCTGCTTGAGTTCAGCTCTTCCACCTGGTTCCCTGATTTAGTGCAGGGCCCACTATCTACCCCATCAGCCAAATCCCATGCCTGGATGTCCGTGTGACACTGTCAGCTTCCTCAGCTCCTCAAATCCATTACAATGAAAAAAAAGGTCTTGATGCTTCTGACCAAGTATTTCGTACTTCCTTTACAGAGGAACACTTCTGTAAACAGACAATCTACTCCATGACCAAATATTGTCAGATGGGCAAAGGAATTAGTGAATAAGTGGATGAGTAAATAAAGGCTTTTCTGTGTGTAGAAAATGGAAAGCTGTAGCACTAGACTATTTAGTACTAGATTCTTACATTTAGATTAAGCTTCTATTAAAACAATTCTGACCAATCACAGTTTACTGTGGATTGTTTGCATCTGGCACATAGGAAGAGTTTAATAGAACTGGTCTGGTTTTCACACTATGTTCACAATCACCAGCAACTTTCTTTTTCCTTTTTTTTTTTTTTTTTTTTTGTTCTGGCCAAAGACAATTATTCAAATTGGCGGAGATGCTTTTTTGCCATGTTTAAAATAATAATATTTTTAAAATATCCCGATCTGGTTTCTTTAACAAATAAATAACAAACAGAAAAGGCGAGGAAGGTCAATCTTTAGAGAATGAAAGAGGCTTAAAAGACATAACCAAATGCAGAAGAGGCTTTTGTTTGGATCCTGATGTAAACAAATAGAAGGTTAAAAAATATGTGAGAGAGAGAAGAAAATCTGAACTCTGGAAGGAAATTTTATAACATTAAAGAATTAATGAGGCCAGGCACAGTGGCTCATGCTTGTAATCTCAATACTTTGCACAAAGCCGAGGCAGAAGTATCGCTTAAGCCCAGGAGTTTGAGACCAGCCTGAGCAACATAGCAAGACCCTGTCTCTACAAAAATTAAAACAATTAGCCAGGCATGGTGATATGCACCTGTAGTCCCAGCCACTCTGGAGGATGAGGTGGGAGGATCGCTTGAGCCCAGGATTTGACATTGAGCTATAATCACATCACCACACTCCAGCCTGGGTGACAGGGCAAGACCCTATCTCTAAAAAAATTTTTAAAAATGTAAAATAAAGAATTAGTGTAATTTTTAAGGTGTGATAATGGAGTTTTTCTCGTTCAAAAAAGAGTCCTTATCTTTTATGGAAACATAATAAATTATTGACAGATAATTTGAGATAATGTCTGGGATTTGCTTCAAATGATCCGGAGAGGTGGTGGGAGTGTAGCCTCCTGGCTACACCTTGCATCCTTTCAGCTTCAGCTCCTGCTGGTAACTACCTCAGTTACTAATTCAGAAGTAGCAGGAACTTGGAGCCAGATGTCCCATCTCTTCTATAATTACATCTGACAGCTCAGGTTACTCTCTGCAGCACAGAAATAATACTCTCCATGCATCTGACAGGCTTAATTTAGCTAGGTGTCATTCAAACTTTTCTCATGGGCAGAAACCTGTTCTCAAAATAAAATCATACATAAAATGTCTGTATATGAACATATGAAAGTTGAGCCACTTTCATGGACACTGCTCAGCCCTCTCCAGGCCTGTGCCTCTGCCTCAGTACTCAAGGGTTCTGCAGAAGAGAATATGAAAACCACACATCTGTGTGCTAGTTCATGTCCAAGAAAGTGCATGTTCTAAGACCAGCTGGGAGGGATGATAGATGTGGGGCTATACCAAAGAAGCGCTCCTCGTTGGAGTGTGGCTGGACTGAGCATGATGAGAAATGAGGCAGGAGAAGATACAGTCAAGGGTCTGTAGTCTGGCTTTGGGCACAGCTTCTGCGCCAGTCTATGGTCATGTTTTTCCTCCAGATCTGCTATTGTGGAGCCAGCCTAGGGCAACTTCATCCTCACTGTGAGACCTGCCCTACTCTTGCCCACTATGGTAGTTTGCCCATCCTACCTTGACATGCAAAGGCATTTTGCATTCAGGCTGCCCCCACTCGCAATCACTTTCACTTTTCCCTGTACATGAGGATTTATTGTGTCATTGATTTACCAATGAGTCCAACCCCAGCATATGTCAGGCTTTATAGAAAGTCTATGAGTTTTCTTATTTCTAAGAACTGGATAAATATTGGTCAGGTTCAGGATAGCTTACCATGTACAGGAAAATCATTTATTTGGGAACTTCTGATTTAGTAAGTGCTAAGCTACCTGGAACGATTCATGATTTCCTTCTATTAGAAGTGTACATTGGATGTGCCTCCTAAGGCCCAAGATTCTTTGTCAAAAAATAGCTGAAGAAGAATGCTATAGATACAGATCTTAAGGGCTTAACTTTCTGGATTCTTATTAGTATATTATGTTAATGCACATTCGCAATTTTTCTCTTTGTCAACTTTAACATATATTCATCAGCTAACAAATTTAGCTGTAGTACTGGTGAGGTCAAAAACTTGACGCTTCTTATTAGTTGTTGTAATTGTGGTTGTTGCTTTTTAAAAGACTAAAACTTTATTTTTAAAGTTTTAGATTTACAGGAAATGTTATTGTTTTAACCTACACATCATCCTTGTGTTAATGGCACAGGATCCTTTTTTGTTGTTGCCGTTACAGATGTAACTAAATATTTAATCCATTCAAGCCTAAGAATATCAATCTCTCTAAGACTTTAAAAACATCTTTTTTGTTTTTAACGCCGCTTTTATTTACCCTTCTTGGCTTACTTAACAGTAAGAAGCCAGAGAAGCTAAATTGTCTGCCTGATTGCTTAAAGCAGTGCTTGCCAAACTTCACTGAATAGCACACATAGCAAATTATAACATTTGTACAGCCAGCTGGGATAAGCAGGACAGGCATCTCCAATCTAAACTGACCTGGGGATTCTGGTTCAGGAAGAGCCTGAGGGGATCATATGTCCTCATATCTATAACTCTTCCACACCACACGTGGTGGAAAGCCCTAGAATGCTGTGACCAGTAGAAGAGGACTAGGATGGTGGATGGAACAGGAAACAGTTCATGGTGACAGGTGGTCCAAACACACCATGCTACATGCTCTAGGGCAGCAGATGCTAGTGTTTGAGAGTACTGACTTTGTTAGTCAGATCTGAGTTTCTATCTGGGCTTTACCCTGTTGTCATTCATTCATTTATTCATTCATGGAATGTGTCAAAGGATACCAGCAACAGAATGAAAAGACAACCCAAAGAAAATAAAGTATTTCCAAATCATATCTAAGAGATTAATACCCAAAATATAAAAATCAGGTTTAACAAAAACAAACAACTGAATTCAAAAATGGGCAATGACTTGAATAAACATTTCTACAAAGAAAATACACAAATGGCCAATGAGCATATGGAAAGATGCTCAACATCACTAATCATTAGGGGTATGCAAATCCAAACCACTTCATACTGGTTAGGATGGCTATTACCAGAGAAATGAAAAATCAAGTGTTGGCAAGGATGTGGAGAAATGGGAATCCTGGTGTATTGCTAGTGGGAATGTAAAGTGGTGCAGTCACTGTGGAAAACAGCAATGTCAGTTCCTCAAAAAGTTCAACATAGAGGCTGGGCGCAGTGGCTCATGCCTGTAAACCCAACACTGTGGGAGGCCAAGGCAGGCGGATCACAAGGTTAAGAGTTTGAGATCATCCTGGCCAACATGGTGAAACCCCATCTCTACTAAAATACAAAAAAATTAACCAGGCGTGGTGGAGCGTGCCTGTAGTTCCAGCTACTCAGGAGGCTGAGGCAGGGGAATCGCTTCAACCCGGGAGGCAGAGGTTGCAGTGACCGAGATCATGCCACTGCACTCCAGCCTGGTGACAGAGCAAGACTCGATCTCAAAAAAAAAAAAAAAAGTTCAACATAGAAATACCACACGATCCAGCAATTTTACTTCTAGATACACATCTGAAATATTGAAGGTAGGGACTCAGATACTTTCACACCCATGTTAATAGCACATTATTCACAATAGCCAAAAGGTAGAAACAAACCAAATGTTCATCAACAGATGAATGGATAAACAAAATATGGTGTAGATATACAATGGAATGTCATTCAGCCTTAAATAGGAATGACTTTCTGGATGTATACTATAAAATGAATGAAACTTGAAAACATTATGCTAAGTGAAATAAGCCAAACACAAAAGGACAAATATTTTATGATTCCACTTATATGAGTGTGTTAGTCCATTTGCATTTCTATAAAAGAATACCGGAGACTGGGTAATTTATAAAGAAAAGAGGTTTGGTTGGCTCACTGTTCTGCAGGCTGTAAAGGAAGCACGGCACTGGCATCTGCTCAGCTTCTAGTGAGGGCCTCAGACAGCTTACAATCATGGCAGAAGGTGAAGGGGGAACTAGTGCATCAGACAGCAACAGAGGGAGCAAGAGAGCATGGGAGGAGGTGCCAGGCTTTTGAAACAACCATCTTTCATGTGAACAAATAGAACAAGAACTCACTCATTAACATGAGGAGGGCACCAAGCCATTCATGAAAGATCTGCTACCCCCATGACCCAAACATCTTGCACCAGATCCCATCTCCAACATCGGGGATCATATTTCAATATGAGATTTGGGTGGGACAAATCGCCAAACCATATCAATGAGGTACCTAGAATAGTTAAATTTGCAGAGACAGAAGGTATAATAGAGGTTACCAGGGGCTGGGAGAAGGGGAAAATGGGGAGTTATTATTTAATGGGATAATGAAAAAGTTCTTTGTGATGACTGAAAGTTCTGGAAATGGTTAGTGATGATAATTGCACAACACTGTAAATGCATTTAATGACGGTAGATTTCATGTTCTGTAAAAAAGTTTTTTTTAAAGATGAAATAAACATCTTCAGATATATGAAAGCTTTGAGAATTTATTAGGCACTATGCTTGAAGCTTTATTTGTATTGTTTTACTTAATTCTAATAGTTCTATAAAGAAGATATAATCTCTATTGTATAGTTGAGGAAACAAAGTCTTGAAAGACAGACTTGCCTAAGGTCAAAGACCTAGTAAGCGGGTAAACAGTGCTTTAAACCTAGGCCCCCATATTTCTAAAACTCATGGCTTTTCCACTATATTATTTTTTTAAATTAGGTTGTAAACTCCTAAAGGCTATGATTACTATACTTTCTCTGGTTTTATAATATCCCTCCCTTGACTTCTAATCACATCCAATAGCACATAGCACACTTGACTGAAAATGTGAAGACAATTTATTATTCCTACTGGAAATTTCAAATACTCAGACACTTTTAAATATGTAAATTACATATAATTCATCATTTTATATCCAAAATTTGATTATTTCTCCTTTTAAATCTTCTTTTTATTTCAAAATATAAATCCATTTTTATCAAAAATAAAATATGTGTTGATTTTTAAAATATTTTAAAAGTCCAGGCAAGTAAAAATGTCCTCATAATCTTATGCCCCAGAGATAATCCTCCAAACCATCATGTGAAAATTTGATCATTTTAACTTCATGCCAACTTATATAGTTTTGCAAATTAAAAAATAATAATTTTAATTTCTGTTTCAGTCCCTCTGGTTGAAATTAGCAACCACTACTGAAACAAAAAATTTAAAAGTCACACATTCAAAGTTTACAAAGCTAAGTATAAAAGAAATATAAGTAAACTTTTAAGTTTTTAGCATTTGTAACTCTGAGATAAATCTTAAAAGTTCACTAAGATTTTTGGCATACCTGTATTTCTAAGTCAGTACATAAAATTTTACCTTATATATTTAACTACCAGATACCTTATTTTGAATACCTGTGTCACAGTTCAAGGTCTCAGGGAGACCTCACTTTGGTTTCCATCTTTATGAATCGAAATATTTTTCTCCTTATTTTTCCTTTAATCAGGAGAAGGGGGTTTGGTAAGCTGAGACATCTCCTTTGAGGATGCAAGGGTCTGTGGCAGGGTGGCAAAGCAGAGAGGAAAAGGCCTCCCAAGACACAAGACCCACACATTCCTGCTCACATGATCTTGCTTTCACTTCTGGATTGGGTTGCAGGTGCTGCTCAGCTAATACACCACACAGGCTGCAGGGAGGCAGAGCTGGCAGCGGTGAGACCTATTGGATCAGGGAATCACCCTCCCTAGCTACTCCCACCTTAGAAGGAGCTTCAACGGTCCAGGATGCTTTTGCCAAGCTAGGAGCCTATGCTTTGTCAACAGATTCTTAAAGCACAAAATCTGGTTTAAAAGCTTCTCACATCAGACTTAGTTAGGTGACTCCTACAATATAACCCAGTAACTACGCAAGCTTCACTTGGTCAATAGGTCAAAACTAAAACTGAAAAACTGAGCATCAATAATGGTAATAATTGTTGTGGATTGAAACATATTAAATATGTTTATAACTTTGAGTTCATAATGATGCCAATCACTTCTTGGCCTTTTGGCTGAGATCAAGCATAATGATGGAAAAAAAAAACAACCCTAATTGTTCACCTGTGGAAGATGCTAAGGAACCAACTATTTATTTTGAAAAGTAGTAGTAAGTAAACTGCAAGGCTTAAACATTTATCCTGACTTTACAATACAAACTGTACTATTAGATAGCTAAATATCAGATGAGAAGACCTGTCTTTTTGATATAATATGCAAAAAAGTAAATAAAGAAGAAATGATAGAATTGGAATACCATTTTGCAATATTTAATGAATTAAGGATATAAACATTGAGCTCCAGGGCTGCTGACAATGCAAACCAGACAGTATGTGCCCTTGGTGAAAAGCCCAACATCATCTTTGAAGCACTCTTCATTCTAAAAAACCAACCTTCATTCTGATTATCCTTTAGATCCAACTACTGATGTGTAGAAAGTATAGAGGACAGAGATGCACATTTGGGTGATAAAGCTATAAATAAAAATAAGGAAACAATTCCCCAAAAGGTTAGGACCGTGACTACCCTTAGTGAGGTGCAGGGGACTGTATTTGGGAGGGGCATCATAGAGAACTTCTGGGATGGCTGGTAAAGTTCTATCTTCTTTCATGGGTGCTGGTTAAAAGAATGTTTGCCCTCTAATGATTCATTAAGTGGCACATTTGTTTTATGCCTTTTTCTGTGTATGTGTTATTTTTAACAATAAAACTCTTCTAAAACTAAGTTAAGTCTGAAGACAATTTTGGCAGATTTAGGTTTGCAGTGATATATAGGGAGCAGAGTCAAGAATCAGTTCCAAGAGAGCAGGGTGGACAGAGGCATCATGTTCCAAGGGTTCTTCCAGAAAGCAAAAGGAAGCCCCAGCTGCCTGCTGGGAAATAACAGCCATGAGCTGTAGCTCAGGCTCTGGGGACCAGAAGAGAATGGAGGAATTCTGGAAACTGTTGGCTAGAGGGAAATTGGTGCAGAAGGTGCCTAGATTCATAAAATGTTAAGAAGGACAATATGATATGGCTTTGGATTCCATCAAAACCTATTCCTGCTGTGAAAACGGTTTGGCAGGCTGGGTGCAGTGGCTCACACCTGTAATCAGGAGTTCTAGATCAGCCTGGCCAACATGGCAACACCCCACCTCTACTAAAAATACAAAAATTAGCTGGGCATGGTGGTACATGCCTTAAATCTCAGCTACTCGGGAGGCTGAGGCAGGAGAATCACTTGAACCTGGGAGGCGGAGGTGGCAGTGAGCAGAGATCACACCACTGCACTCCAGCCTGGGTGACAGAGTGAGACTCCATCGAAACAAACAAAGAAACAAACAAACAAAAATGGTTTGGCAGTGCCTCAAAAACTTAAACATAGAATCACTGCATTCTCTAGCAGTTCTCCTAAATAAATGTACTTAAACAAATAAATGCACATACATGTTCAAAGCAGCACTATTCACAGTAGCCAAAAGGTAAAAGCAATCCAAATGTTCATCAAAGGATGAAAGGATAAACAAATTGTGATATACATGTAACTATAAATATTATTTGGTCATGTAAAGAAATGAAGTAGTAATACTTGCTACAACATGGCTGAACTTTGAAAACATCATAGTAAATGAAAGAAACCAGATACAAAGGGTCACATGTTGTATGATTCCACTTATATGAAATATCCAGAATAGGTAAAATCTATAGAGACAGAAGGCAGATTGGTGGTTGTGAGGGGATAGGGGAATGAAAAATAACTGTTTAATGAGTATGAAGTTTCCTTTTGGGGTGGTGTTTTGGGGCTAGATAGAGGTGGTGGTTGCACAACAATGTGAATATACTTAATATCACCAAACTATAAGCTTAAGAAGACTATAATAGTTATCTTCATGTTATGTGTATTTGAACACATTTACTACAATTAGAAAAATCTCAAGTTTCACAACCTAACATCACAACTAAAAGAACTAGAAAACCAAGAGCAAACAAATCACAGTGCTAGCAGAAGACAAGAAATAACCCAAATCAGAGCTGAACTGAGGGAGCCAGAGAAACAAAAAAACCATTCAAAAGATAAACAAGTCCAGAAGCTGGTTTTTTGAAAAAATTAATAAAATAGATAGACCATTAGCTAGACTAGTAAAGAAGAAAAGAGAGAAGATTCAAATAAACACAATCAGAAACAACAAGGGGGATATACCACTGACCCCACAGAAATACAAACAGCTATCGGAGAATATTATGACTACCTCTATGCACATAAACTAGAAAATCTAGAAGAAATGGATAAATTCCTGGACACATACACCCTCCCAACACTGAACCAGGAAGAAACTGAATCCATGAACAGACCAATAAAGAGTTCTGAAATTGAGGCAGTAATAAACAGCCTACTAACAACAACAACAACAAAAAGCCCAGGACCAGGACCAGACAGGTTCACAGCTGAATTCTACCAGATGTACAAAAAAGAATTTTTATCATTCCTAATGAAACTATTCAAAATTTGAGGTGGAGGGGGGCTCCTCCCTAACTCATTCTATGAGGTCAGCATCATCCTGATACCAAAATCCAGCAGAGGTACAACAAAAAAAGAAAACTTCAGGCCAATATCCTTGATGAAGATCTATGCAAAAATCCTCAACAAAATACTAACACACTGAATCCAGCAGCACATCAAAAAGCTTATCCACCACAATCAAGTAGGCTTTATCCCAGGGATGTAAGGTTGGTTCAACATATCTAAATCAATAAATGTGATTCATCACATAAACAGAACTAAAGACCAAAACCTCCATGATTATCTCCATCAATGCAGAAAAGGCTTTCAATAAAATTCAGCATCCATTCATACTAAAAACTCTCAGTAAACTAGGTTTTGAAAGAACATACCTCAAAATAGGAGCCATCCTAATACATAAAGGTGGGTATGTAAGAAATAAAATGTTTTATTTTTCTCTTATCCAATCTCATTCTCATTTGAAGATTTTATTTCATCAGAGTGGCAGAAACAAGATTTCGGCAAATCTGTATTCTCCTCTCCTTTTTCCAGGGCTGTATCTAAATCCCTGAGGCTTATAAAGTGCAAAGACCTCGAGAATGCAGT
The DNA here is from genome assembly GCF_028885625.2 of Pongo pygmaeus. Lineage (NCBI taxonomy): Eukaryota > Metazoa > Chordata > Mammalia > Primates > Hominidae > Pongo > Pongo pygmaeus. The sequence goes on along the minus strand of NC_072386.2, from coordinate 51,579,292 downwards.
GGTACATTAGGATCAGTCTCTGCCTCCCTGATAGCTCTAGAATCATCCAGAGGCTGAACTGGCTACTGGAATAAAAACATTGGTGCTGAGATAATATAGTAATAATGACAGATTATCTTTTCATAGTGCTTACCATGAGCCAGGAATTAACTAAACACTTTGCATACATTCATTAATTAATTTAAACAGCAACCATTCAAGGTGGCACTCTCTTAACAAATGAAGTCAAATGACACATAAGTTGCCTGATTTGTACAAGGTCACACAGGCTGGTGAATGGCAGAGCTAGTACAGGAACCCGTGGAGTCTGGCTCCAGAGTCTGCATGTTTAACAAGTCCATCATACTATTCCTCAGGCTTGTCTGTGAGACTCCCTTCAAGAGGTCAGCAATCACTGCTGTTTCCCTGACACACTTGAGGTCTCAAGAATCTTTCTGCTGCTTCTATCTCTGGCCCCCTGTTTTGGGTATGTTCTGTTTGCTGGTCAGGCACGCCACCCAGAAATTGGGCAGAGGACCACTTGCCTTTCAACTCTCATCTACCTCCTTTTCTTTTTCTCTGACCTTCCCTGGGGAATCCTATTCTAGTCTCTAGGGGGAAAGCCTTCTCTCTATTAATTTTGCTGTTTTCTTTAAACAATTTGTTTTGTTTTCAGACTTTGAGCTTTTAGAAGGCAAAGCAAGAAATAGTCTCCTTAAAGTATTTGTGTAAAAGAAAGGGGAATGGTAGGAAGTTAGGGAAGAAGACAGAGGGAAATATCAAAAAGAAAAAAGAAGCTAGGTAAACCATTCTGCCAGAGTGGCCTCTGGTTAAAGTGAATCGATTGACTACCACGTTTATTGTCTTTCTGAGTCCTGCTAGTTTTCTCAGGGTGTCCCTAAAGATATTTCATAAGTGTACTCAACCAATCATCAACAATACTTTGTTCTGTTCCCTGGAGTCACTGGATGTATACTTTTTAGTATCTGGGACTACCATCTCATCACTGATGTAGTGTGGCTTTAGTCATTCTTTCTCTGTCACAGCATTGAGGTAGGAAAAGGGCGCTGTTTTTCAAAAAGCTGGGAGTCTAGTTTGGTAGATTGATTACAAAATGGCCTCTCTATTCTACTTTCTTATACTGATGCCCTTTGTGATAAGACTTTGCAACCACTCTCATCAGAAAGTGAAGTCTACTTCCCTATTTCTTGAATCACAGCTGGCCTATGACTTGTCTAAGTGACAGAAGTGTCTGTGCTCTTTCCCTAAGCCAAAGGCCTCAAAGCCCTTGCCCAGTCTACTCTCCCTTGCTCCTCTGCCTGCACCACAGGACAATGGAGCAAAGCCATTCTTCCCAGCCGAGGCTGTCTTCATCAACCAAAGGCCAGTCAACCACCAACAGGTGAGTCCCAGCTATGACAGAACCACTGACAAGATCAGCAGAATCCACAGACTTGAAATAAATGGTTGTTTTGAGCCACTGAGTTTGGGAATGGTTTGTTATACAGCACTATTGTGGCAAGAGATAAGTGCTCCAACTGTGTACTCTCAGTTTCTTAAAAGGTTCCTGGTTTGGGGACTGTATCTGTTTTTAAAGCTCACCTACATCAGTACTCTGGCACAAATCCCTTAAAAGACAGAGTTGAGAGATAAGAACACCCCACCTTAGGGCAGGGGTATAGGAACCTAGGAACTACTTTTGTGCTGTGAGCGGGGAGCAAAGACTCAACTTACCCATTTCAAGTATTGCAAAACATTGTCAGCCTTTCCTTAAAGCCTTGGGACCATAACAATTCACTTCTGTTCTTTTCTCTTTGGTCTGAGACAAGTAAAGTGGTATTGCTTGGTTTCAGCAGAAATACCAATGTGGGCACTGGAATCCCAGACCCTAGTTTGAATATGACTGTTAAAATCATCTACTGTTGTTTCTCTTTCCCCAGTAGATCAGCCACTCTTCAAGGACCAAGACCATTCATCTGTGTCCTCAGAACCCAGAAAAATGCCTGGTCCAGAGAAAATATTCAGTATATGAATTAAATAATAAATAGATCAGGAGTGTCAAGACATTCAAATCTGAGAAATGGTAGGTAGACGAGAGTGTGGCAATCAGAGATTGCAGATGTTAAGACTGGCTCACAGAGGAAACTGGGATTTCTAGTGGGGAGGAGAAGCTAGTAAGGCAGGATGTGGTCAAGAATAGTCAATAGGGCCTGGCTAATGGTGTCAGATGCAGATGCTATGAAAGATGTGGAACTGGTATTGCTTAATCAGAGAGTATTGGTTAAAATACAGGAAATCTGGGGTAATGAGGCAGAAAACCAGGGTACTTTGAGGTCAGGGATGAAAACTAGAATTTTTTTTTTTTTTTGCCTGAGAAACTTGCTGCTTTGAAGAGGCCCATGTATTAATTGCTTTGGTCTTCCTTTTCTTACAGCTCTTTCAAGGGCAGAGCCCTCCTTATCCTGAAGGAATCTTACCCTTAGCTACAGTATGTACTCTCTGCTACAAAAAAGGAAGAAATCTTGAGGCCTATTGGCATTCTCCCTGAACATCATGAAGGTCCTCTTTGTGTGTGTGTGTTGTGTGTGTGTGTGTGTGCATGCACATGTGACGGGGTCTTGCTCTGTCTCCCATGCTGTAGTGCAGTGGCACAATCATGGCTCACTGCAGCCTTGACCTCCTTGAGCTCAGGTGATCCTCCTACCTCAGACTCCAGAGTATCCGGGACGACAGGCATGCACCACCATGCCGGGCTAATTTTTAGGTTTTTTTGTAGAGGCAGGGTTTCGCTGTATTGCCCAGGCTGGTCTCGAACTCCTTGGCTCAAGTGATCTGCCCACCTCCACCTCCCAAGGTGCTGGGATCACAGGCATGAGCCACCACGCCCAGCCAAATGTTCTCATTAATATGGTAAACACAAATTGCTAATGGCCCCTTGAATAACTGAGATACAATTTTGTTAATTAAGGTTAATTTTTGTTGCCGTATTTCTGGATTTCACAGAACTATGATTTGTTGTTACTGTAGTCGGGTTTGGAGGACTGACATAGGGTTGCAAACATCTCTTTTAACAATCAAGTAGGAATGGAATAATATCATAATAAACATCAGTATTGACCAAAAGGGAATAGTTGGCACCTTACACTCGTACATGTATATTGCATTGTCCTCATTTTTCTCATTTTTGTCCTAGCCCAGTGAGAGCATTGTCTTGGGTCCATACTAGTCTATTGGTCTAAAACTGCTAGAATGAAGAATGAAAAATTGTTTAGTAGGCAGCAATAACAAATCTTGCACTTTAGTGGACTATAACAATGAATCACCAGAGAAATATGACATTAACGGCCTGGAGTTAACCACTCCTTCCAAAATTTATTGCTTCTGTAGAAAATGCAGTGACTTTTCTGTTGTCCTGGAGCTATCGAACCACACCTAAAGTATTTTGATAAAGAATTCTTTGCCAAACCTGAGTATGCCCCAAAATTAACCCTCAAGGTGATGGGAGGATTTGCAACCACATTATACAATGAACTAAGACTTACGAGCTGAGAGAACATGTGGGTATACTTGCAGGAATGAAGGGAATAGTGATTAAAGGGTATAACTTTTGAATGGTCTGCCTAGTGTACAAGCCAATGACTTACCCAGGAACCTTCTTCAGAGGGCCTCAGAGGCCCACCTTTTCCCCAGCAACCAAACTATGACCTGGGTACTCCTTGAGCCATGGTTGACCAAACCTAGGCCAGCTGATTGTCTCCCAGAGTTTGGAATTGGGACTTAGATAGTTTAAGTTGGTGTTTGGCTAAGGGAGTGTCAAGAAGAACTTATAGAAAGAGCTCTTCAAAATCAAAAAGCCTTCTCAGAGAACAAGTATGTGTCCCTTACCTGAATCAAATCTCTCCTCTCCCTCTCCTCCTCCTAAGTAGAGAAAGCTGGCAGCCATTTGCCAAGGTTCTTGGTCTGAGGGATTCACATATCAGAAAATTATTTCAATCAGATAAAACCGTTAAAGAACCTACAAACTCTGAGAGGCTGTAGTACAAGATGATGTCAGGTGATTCCATGGATGGATTCTTTTACTTTAATGCTTATGTTGATTAGTTTATTTTCATGTATTTCAGTAAAAGAAAAAAAATACTTCTAGGATGTCAAGCTCATGAATTAATGAATATTGTTTAGAAAAAGAACTAATCTCTTTAAGTAAGAAAAAGATGAGTTTAAAGAGAACTATTACATAAATAATAGTCAGTATATAAGAAAAACATAATGAGAATGAGTCACAAAGAAGGTTCAAGTACCCCCAAAATGTTTTTAACAAAAGTAACTGAAATGTTAATGCCCATTGATCTTATTAGTACTACAAATTGACACATAATAAACCAAACAGTGAAACCCATTGAGGCACTGGGCTTTAAGAAACTGGTTTGGATGATTCAGAGAGTGAGTAATAACTAACATCTTTTGGGTGGTTAAGACCTGTCAGGCATCATTTAAATGCTCTGCAAGCATTAATTTAAACTCATTTGATTCCTAGAACACCTTTATGTGGTAGGTGATTATTGTTATGCCCATTTTCTAGATGGGTTAACTGAAGGACAGAGAGGTTAGTAACTTGCCCAATTATCTGCCATTTGTAAGTCACAGAGAACCTGCTTTTCCTTAAGTCTGACAACCCAGTCTGCTTATTTTGAATGTGAACTGGATTTTGGTTTCTTGGTGCTATATATTAGTCATTTATAACTCCCCAGTGTTAGCACAATGCCTGGTACTTTGTAAGAAAAATGAAATAAAAAATAAATGAATGAGTAAAGGAATAGGTGTGATGATGGTGGCAGTTTGAAATGACCCTAAAATTTTCTCCACATTTATTTTCCACTTAAAACAATAAGAGTTAGGCAAACCAATCAAAGTACTGAATGGAAGTGCCAGGTCAAAGGATTCCCTTCTCTCACACACTGGGCTGTGGCCACAGCTAGGACTTGGCAAACCCTCAACTCAGCTTCTTAGAAGCATGATGAGGTAAACCGAGGGCTTATTTGACTCTGATGCCTTAAAAAGTCTACTTTGCTTACTGATGCCCCATGGCCCTTTCAATTTGACTACTCCATCGCTGTCATAGTTCTCTTTCCTCCATTAAGAATGTTCATAAGACCTGGAAGAAATTCTTCCAATTGGTCAGTTATCCTGCCAAGTGCAAGTATCTCAATTATTATTGCAGTGCTGCCTGGGAGCCTTGGAAGAGGGTGTGGGAAGGGGAGAAGGGACAGTGACACTTTAGGCCTGTCTTGTGCAAGTCAGGCATAGCTGCCATGACTTCAGGGAACAGGGATTTCAAGTTGGGGCTCTTTGCTGGACTGTGAATGGAGTATTTCCTCCTTTCTAAGTTGTCTACTGTCCTTGGCAGTTATTCCATTGTTATATGATTCAGGAAAAAATATGAAACTTTAATCCTTTAAAAAAGTGAATTTAAACCTTTTGTATTATGGTCATATCTAAGGCAGGGGAAATCCTTCATTCCATAGCCTCCTCCACTCACTTCTCCACCCTGCCTAAATTATGTACAAATTGTGTGTCCTATGGCAGGCAAGGCATTTTCTGCTTTCACAACTTGCGGCTATACTTGGCAATTATTAAATCAATATGTGATTCAGGAACAAATATGAACTTTAATCCCTTTGGCAGGTAAAGAAGACAAGTCTTTTCATATTCATTTCAAGAATTTGGTCATGTTAAAGCCATACTAATCCATAGAAAAAATAAATTTATAATTCATCATATTGTTTTCCCACTATTCCCAAATGCTCACTCATGGACAGAGAGAAGGAAAACAGATACAGGTCCAGAAAAAGTCAAAAGTCTTCTTTTGACTTTTCTAATCTCTCTAATTAATTTTTTCACTCATTCATTTATTCATTCGACAGACATGAACCATCTTCTTCGCTTTATACTTAGCTGGGCTTTGCTGGGCTTGATTCCAAGCTACAGGTTGGTCCAATAGGCCAGTGGTCTCCAACCTTTTTGGCATCAGGGACCTGTTTCATGGAAGACAATTTTTCCACAGACCGGTTGGGGAGTGGGAGATGATTTGGGGATAAAACTGTTCCACCTCATGAGAATCATCAGGCATTAGCTTCTCATAAGAAGCATGCAACCTAGATCCCTCGCATGCGCAGTTCACAATAGGGTTCACACTCTTATGAGACTCTAATGCTGCCACTGCTCTGACGGGAGGCAGAGCTCAGGCGGTAATGCTCACTCACCCACTGCTCACCTACTGCTGTGCGGCCTTATCCTAACAGGCCATGGACTGGGTACTGGGGTTTGGGAACCTCTGCAGTAGGCTATACAGGACATTTCTTTTTCCCTCATGGCAATGGCAGAAGTGCAAAAGGGCAAGCCCAGTTTCAAATCTGCTAACATCCCATTGGCCAAAGCAAGTCACATAGTCAAGCTTGAAGTCAAGGGGCAGGTAAGTACACTTTGTCTCTAGTGAAAGGAACTGTAAAGTCACCTGACAAAGAGTATAGATACATCAAGGAACGATTGAGAACAATTATATAATCAATCACACTGATAAAAGACATCATGATGCAGTTTCAAAAAGCTCTATGAACCCTGTGCAGTATAAAATACCTAAAAAATAAAACTTAAGCAGGTTATTATAAAACTTTACTAAAGATCAAGGGGTAAAGATCTTACCCCTTCAGGTGGGGTAAGGCCAACATCAGTAGATAATTACCACTGAAAAAACAGTTTGTTATTCACAGTTAATGTCTTAGTACATTCGGGCTGCTATAATAAAATATAGTAGAGTGGGTAGCTTATAAACAACAGAAATTTATTTCCCACAATTCAGGAGGCTGGGGAGTACGAGATCAAGGTACTGGTAGATTTGGCATCTGATGAGGGCCTGGTTCCAAGACAACAGTCTTTTATTGTAATCTTACATGGCATAGAGAGTAAGGGATCTCTCTGGGGTCTTTTTCATTCAGGCCCCAATCCCATTCATGAGGGCTTTGCCTAATCAACTAATCACCTCCCAAAGAACCCACCTTCGATTACCCTGAGGGTTAGAATTTTAACATATGAATTTTTGGGGGACATAAGCATTCAGTCCTTTGCAGTTACCAGGAGGAGGGAACATGCCACACCACATAGGGCCACATGGGTAGCACCAGTCAGTCAGGAGGCAGAAAGCATGAGCGGAAAACGTGGGCAAGAGCTTTTGTTGTGGTGGTTTCTATGGGAAAGAATGGGCAAAGGATAAGAAGGCTTAGGATTGGCTAGTTTGAATAACTTCAATGGGCTCTTCAATGGGAGTGTAGGAATTGTCTCAAGTTATCTGGCACCTGGTCCTGATGTTATCAGGACAGAGGATAGGTAGTTTGATGTGTGAGAGCTAGATAAAGGAGATGGTTGGGATATGGGCTCTGGATTGGCTGGTTTGCATATGAAAGTTGCACTCCCAGATGAGTCATTAACTATCTCTAGGAATTGGCTAGCCCCTGAAGGGTCAATCTCTCCAGCACAGCAAGGCCCCATACATCAGAGCATCAGAAATATGAAAAAATTAAAAGGCATGATCAATATAAGAGAATGTCTTAAAAACAGTCAGAGAGAATAAGGCATGTTTCCTTCACTGAGCAAATGAACTAACGGATGACATCTCAGTAGAAAGAAATCAGTAGATAATGGAAAGATATCTTTACTGCACTGGGAAAGAATAACTGCCACTCTAAAAATTCTATGTTCAGAGAACACAGCCTTCCAAAAGGAAGGCCAAATAAACATTTTCAGACAAATGAAAACTGTGAGAATTTGTCACTGCCAAAGAAAATAATAGAATTCTTCAGACAGAAAAAAATTAATACAGATGGATGCAGACACATGAAAAACAATAAAAAATAACTTAGAAGGTAAATAAATTAATCTAAATGAATTTCAACTGTATAAAACAGCCCAGATAAAGTTTTAGGGCATACACACTGTGTAAATGTAAACAGAGAATTTAATATATATAAAATTTATATGTGTCAGCAATTGTCATAAATGGTAGAAGGGCAAGTGGATTTAAATATTCTAAGGTCATTACTTTCTCCCAAAATTGACCTGTAGAATAAATACAATCCTGATTTTAAAAATCAATAATATTTTTTGTGGGGGTGGACAATGAGAATGTAATAACTAATTCTAAAATGTATATAAAGATACAAAGGGTCAAGAATAGCAAACATGCACAGCTCAGTTATTAGGCTTGCATTTTCTAGTCTTTCAATACATGCATATCTTTACTATTTGAAAGGTGTTACAGCTGTCGAAGAATCGTCGTGGACCTGAGGATAATTTCTTGCAAAGCTGAATGCAAGTGAACTGTCATTCATAGTGTTTATATAAAAATACCAGAAATCTTCACTTTTGCTACCTAGATATAGCATTGGGCTATTATGTTACAACATTGAAATATATTGATTTATTTTTAAAATACTTTTATAAGAAAAAAGTATAGCGAAGATAATTTTATCTTTCTTAACCTCTTATGAAAAGTGTCAAACATATACAAAAGCAGACAGAAAAATATAATGAACCTATTACCCATCTTCAATAGTTTTCAGTTCATGGTCAGTATGGTTTTATCTATACCCCCATGCCCACTTCTTCATGTAATTTACTTGTGCTTTCAGGGCCTACTCAGGTCCAGTCATGTATATACCACTTCCATTTGATGATGGAGTGTTGCTGTGCATGCCATGCCCAACTTCATGTCTCGGCGAATCAGATAGTACCCAGTTATGATGAACCACTATAGTCACATGGTAACTTGGTAGTCTGTGGTCAAGTGTTGATTTTTACTAAGGCCCAGCAGCAGGCAAAGAGCTACCTCTCTCATCATCTGTGGTGATGGCAGGGCCCTGTCTCAAAAATCCTAAAGGCTTGTGCTGTCATTCACTTATAGGTGCCTGGCAAAGGCTCCAAACAGCATCCCTATCTGCCACCGACACTTCAAGCACCATTAGATCTGCTGGATCATATGTCGCAAGTGGCAGAGCAGCCTGTACAGCAGCCTGGACCTGTTGTGGAGCCTTCTCTTGTTCTGGGCCCTAATCAAACTAGTAGCTTTTTGGTCACTTGAAAAAGAGGCTGGGTAACACACCCAAATGAGGAATATATTGCCTCCAAGATCCAGATAGATCCACTAGGCATTGTGCCTTTTTCTTGGCTGTAGGAAGGACCATATGCAACAAACTTTTCTTCACCTTAAAAGGGCTATCTCAACATGTCCCATACCACAGGACCCCTAGAAATTTCAATAAAGAAGGCCCCTGAGTTCTAGTTGGATTTATTTCCCACTCTGGCATACACATGTCTTACTAGTCTAGAGTAGTTGCTATATTTGCTAACTGGGGCCAATCAGCATAACGTCATCAATGGAATGCACCGGTATTAACCCTCGTAGAAGGGAAAGGTCATCAAGATCCCTGAGAACTAAATTATGACATAGAGCTGGAGAGTTGATATTCCCCTGAGATAGCACACTGAAGGCACATTGCTGGCCTTGCCAGCTGAGGGCAAATTGCTCTAGTAGGCCTTATGGACAGGCATGAAGAAAAAGCTGTCTGCAAGATCAATAACTATATATGAAGAAGCAGGAGATGTGTTAATTTGCTGAAGCAATGAAACCACATCTGGTAGAGCAGCTGCAATTGGAGTCATCACCTGGCTGAGATTATGATATCCATTGACATTCTCCAAGATCTCTCTGTCTTCTGCACAGGCCAAATAGGAAAGGTGAATGGGGATGTGGTTGGAATTACTATCTGTCCATGCTTCAAGGCTTCACACTAATCTCTGCAATTTCTCCAGGGATGCAATATTGCTTTTGGTTTACTATTTTCCTAAGTAGAGGCAGCTCTCATGGCCTCCAATTGGCCTTTCCACCAAAATAGCTCTCACTCTGTAGGTCATGGAACCAATATGAGGATTCTTCCAGTTGCTAAATATGTCTATTCCAATTATGCATCTAGAACTGGGGAAATAACCTGGATGGTGTCAGGGACCCACTGAACCCACTGTGAAATGGATCTGAGCTAAAATTCCATTAATCACCTGTCCTCCAAAGACCTCTGTTAGGAAATAAAAAATAAAAAACCCACAAACTGTTTTTTCCTCTGCTCTCACATCACAGCAACAATCAACACAGAAGTTCTGTGACTAAATGTGTGGGGATTTCTCCCCACCAAAAAGCAAGCAAGCAATTCTATACCAACTAGGTGTCCTCCAATTCAATTAATTTTGATGCTTTCTACCTAGAGATAACCTCAGCAACCACAGGTTGAGGGCTCAGTCTCTAAGACTGTTCTTCCTTCAGACACCAGTTATAAGCCCAGGCCTCTGGAACTTCTGATCAACTGGCTTCAAGTTGGGGTTCCCACAACCTCTTTTTGGGGTTTGATTATTTTGCTAGAGGAGCTCACAGAACTCAAGGAAATACTTGAGTTCTGAAGCACTGAAACCACAGGACCCCTAGAAATTTCCTCAAGGAAACACTTGAGTTCAGTGAGCTGCTCAGAGGCAAGGTGTTGGGGAAGGAGCATACAGCTTCCATGCACTCTTTTGGTGTGCCACCCTCCAGGAACCTCCAGGTGTTCAGCTATCTGGAAGCTCCCCAAACTCAGTCTTCTTGGTCCTTTTATGGAGACTTCATTGGATAGACATGATTGAAGCATGAACAACCATGTAGAAATGTGATTGGACAAAAAGGATATGATCTAATAGTAATAGTCTGAGTGGGAAAACACAGAAAGACCTGTATATTTAGATTCTTGGCCTCTATGTGTAGCATTTCTTCCTCCAGGGTATGGGACAGGACCCTCTCTGGAATGCGGGCCTTATGACTTACTATCAAACAAGGTAGTTCAGATAATTTCTTTATGGACAGAAATGTGGGGGCTTTTGGCTGGCTTTCAGGAAACAGAGTTCTGGTTTCTATGATTCAATTTGGGGAAGAAAGACTCTAGTTTCTAGGGATGGCCTTGAGGGAGAATGAGAGTCAGAAATAGGGCCAGAGAAAGTCAGAGAGAAACTTTTGCTTCTGAGGCCTAAAACACCCTAACAAGACTGTAACAAGGACTGTGGGAGTTATAAGCCAGAAACTGTGAATGAAAAGATATGCATATTTACACATCTGTGCATAATATTACAACCTCCTGGACTGACTGGAAGGCCACAGTGATGTTTTGGGTCACCTGGAATCAGTTAGTTCAGAGCCAGTGTCTAAGTAGTTCTCAAAAGCTCTGATTATTTTCTTTTCCCCAACGCACAGTTACCCTGGTGAAAGGCAGTAGGTACCTTTGGGGAAAGCTGGGATAAAGATTAGCAGTATACGTTTTTGGTAATTTACTTGGGTTCTTCCTAAAGGGAATCCAGCCTCTACTTCATTCGAGGGGTTCTGAGCCTATAAACTGACTCAAGTCTGGAAATCGATCAAAGGGCCATGTTTTTATGATTGGGGTTAGATGTCTGTTCACTTGACATAGTTTTTTGCTTGTATAGATAAAGTGAGAATTTAGTAGGCATCCTATTTCACTTCTAGGAACACCATGATCAAGTAACCAATGTTATAGGCCTGCATGAGTCAGACTATCACGATTGTTGCTTTGACTTTGCTGTCCATTGTGGTAACTACACCCACCTTGCTTTTGGCAGCTGAGTGCCACCATTTCGCCCCTGTCATCCTGGAATCCAATCACTCCCAATTCATTTAGGTTTTCTTATTGAATGGCTACGGTTACCACTCTGAAGTCTGGCCTACAAAAGAGAGCTATCACAAAGCCCTTCACAGATGCTGGGGCTACCCTCACAAATGTATTTTTCACATTCATGGTGAAAGATAGGTCTTCTGTATCCTCCCAGTGTGAGTGAGTAGGTCTTAAATACAAATCTACTCTAACATTTCAATATTCCTATGCTGTGGTTTGAATGCATCCTTCAAATTTCATGTGTTGGAAACTTAATCCCCAAATTCATATATTGATGACTTTTGGAGGTGGGGCCTATAGGATTAGTTAAGGTCATTAATTAGGATTAGTTAAGATCTTTAGAGTGAAACTTCCATGACAAGACTGGTGGCTTTATACAAGAGAAAGAGAGACCTGACCTGGCACGCTCTTGCCCTTTTGCCATGTGATGCCCTCCACCATGTTATGATACAGCAAGAAAACCCTCAACAGATGCTAGAGCCATGCTGTTGAACTTCCTGCCTCCAGAACTTTGAGCTAAATAAACTTAGCTTCTTTATAAATTACCTAGTCTGTGGCATTCTGTTATAGCAACAGAAAACAGACTAAGACACCCTAAGCCATTGAATCCTTCCTCTACATTAAAACAAGCGGGGGTCAGGCATTTCAAATTTGCCCATGGTTTAGCCAACCACCTAACCAAACAATTAGAGCCCTTTCTGACTCCCCAAACTGCAACATTACATGAAAAATCTCTACTTAGTGAGTTCATATCAATAAATTCTGCATGATCCAAGTTTACGTTCCTTTCACCATTATCCCACGCTGTTAATATCCACTCCTGCATATGTTCCCAAGATTTCTGCTTGTGTAAATTAGAAAACTCAAGTATTAATAGTTTTTTTTTTTTTTTTTTGGAGTGTAGTGCAACTCCTCATGGGTCACACTTTCTACTTCACCCTTAGGGGCCTGCTGAGACTTGAGTCTAATTACAGTTCTAGAAGCAAAGAGGGATGGTGGGGTGGATTCTGAGGAGAAACAGTGTTGTCTTGCATGGCAACTGCCTCAGGACAGGCCATTACTATTTTCTCAGGAAATGCTGGGTTAATGCCCTCAGATGGAGGTGGAAAAATTGGTGGAAAGGCAGATACTACTGGAGTTGGAGAGGCCACTTCTGCTGGGGGTGAGGAGGCCTCTTTCATTGGCAAGAAAGACTCATCACAATTTAGGAGTCTAAGTTCCCAGTGAAAAAGTCTCCCCAGGACCTGAAAGCTTAAGGAAATGAATAACTCCTTCCTCCTCAGGCTCAGTGCCAAGGCGCAAGGCCACTTGCACCAGCAGTGTGCGTGAGCGGGATAGCAGAAGCAGGAAGAGAGTTGGCCAGAAGACATGTACCCCCTGAAGACTGAGAGAGAGGCTGTCTGGGTACTATGTAGCTATATACTATGTACTATGTACTATGTACTATAGCTATATACTATGTACTATGTACTATATATAATATATAAATTATAATTAAACAATAATAAGAATAATTTATTATAGAAATTGGATTTATGGAGGTCAATACGTCCCATGATTTTATATCTGCAAGCTGGAGAACCAGGGAAGCTGAAGGTGTAATTCAGTCTGTCTAACAGTCGAAGAACCAGGATTGCTAATGTTGGCAGGAGGAGAAAGATGTCCCATTTCAAACAGAAACAAAACAAATTTGCCCTTCCTCTGCCTTTTTGTTCTATGTGGGCCCTCAGTGATTGGATGATGTCTGCCTACATTGAAGAGGGTGATCTTCTTTACTCAACGGATTCAACTGCTAATCTCTTCTGGGAATATTCTGATAGGCACACACAAAAATAATGTTTTGCCAGCTATCTGGGCAACACTTAGCCTGGTCAAGGTGATGCATAAAATTAACCACAACTCAAATGTCCACCAACTGATAAATGGATAAATGAAATGTAGTCTATCCATACAATGGAATGTTATTCAGCTATTAAAAGGAATAGAGTACTGATATATGCTACAACATGAACAAACCTTGAAACAATGCTACATGAAAGAAGCCAGTCACAATCTCTATCTTTCTCTTTCTATCTTTCTCTATCGTCCATGGCAATTATTCACTAAGTCTTCTCAATTCAACCTGTTTTAACATTTCCAAAAAATATCACTTCATATTCAAAATTCGTTTGGTTGTGAGCCAAGGAAATTTACTCAGACCAACTTACACAGATATCCTTTTAGTAACAACTCCTGAAGTGTGTCTCTTCCTAAATTCTAAGGGTAAGACAGTGCAGCCGAGTCTCATGAAAGACTGACCTGCTCTTACTATGATCATCAATGAACTTCCTATAGTCAAAACTAAAGGACTCTTTTCTGTTCTTATCCTACTTGACCACCCCACAGAATTTGATACACTTTATTCTTTCTTGAATCATGCACACATGCTCTCTCTCTCAGAATGGGAAAAATTGTTTTACACAAGAAGTTCCAATATAGGGTTTCTCCATGTATACATAATTCATTGGTTTAACAATGTCATCCATATTCCTTCCATGTTTTTATTCTACCATCCTCCTTTGGTCAGCTTTGTCCCTCAGATTATCTCCCTTCACAGTCTCCAATAGCTCTGTTTTCTTTTAAATCTTAGGTCTTGCTTCTGGGGTCATTTTTGGGAGTTCCTGTAGCAGCTTGAAGCAGCCAGAATGAACAAAAAGGATCCTGTCCTCCAAATATTGGGGATCTGTATTTGTATTGCCAATCACTGCTTCTGATCACAGTGGTACAGACAAAGAAGTGAACAGCTATTGTTTCACCTCTACCCTTTTTGCAAGCCCCTCCCATCCATCTGAGATGACTTCCAGGGGATTCAAAGGACCAGGGCCATTTTTCCCCCTTAATATTTTTGATCCCCTTTTGGGAACCAGACATTAAAGACTAGGACTTTCAGAAACAACTTCATATAGGGGGAGATTAGAAAGTGACCACGCATACCCAGGGAAAGGCTCAGGCTCAGAAAAGACCTGAAAGGACCTTAAGTTTATATATATCAGATATATAACAATAAAAAAGAGTAAACAAAAACAATGACTAAATCTAGCAAACTCTGGAAAAGGAGGAGAACTTGATTTCCAGATTTACCACATTTTTAGATTCAAATGTCCAGTTTTCAATGTCAACCAAAAAAAATCACAAGACATAGAAAAAAAAAACAGGAAAGTATGGTCTATTCAAAGAAAAAAATAAATCAACAGAAACCATCCCTGAAAAGATATGATCTCAGATATACTAGATGAAGACTTTTAAACAGACATCTTAAAGATGCTCAATATTCTAAAGAAAGATGTGAAGAAAGACCAGAAAAAATATATGATATATGAACAAAATGGAAAAATCAATGATGATATAGAAAAACCTAAAAATAAACCAAAAAGAAAGTAAGGAGTGGAAAAATAAAACCAAAATAAAAAATTCACTACAAGGACTAGAAGACATACTTGAGCATCCAGAAGATAAAAATAGTGAAGGTGAAGATAGGACAATGGAAATCACTGAGTCTGAGGAATAGAAAAAAGGCTGAAGAAAAATAAATTAAACCTAGATAAACTGTAGGACACCATCATATACATTTTGGGAATCTCTGAAGATGAGGGGGGCGGTAGAGAGAATATTTTAAGAAATAATGGCTGAAAGCTTCACAAATGTGATGACAGACTTGAACATAAACACACAAGAACTCAACAAACTCCAAATAAGAAGAATTCAAAGAGACCCACCCAAAAACACATTATAATCAAACTTTTGAAAACCAAAGACAAAAACAGAATCTTGAAAGTGGCAAGAGAGAAGCGATTTGTCACTTATAAGAGATCCTCAATTAGAATATCATCAGATTTCTCATCAGAAACTTTGGAAAAAAGAAGCCAGTGGGTTAATAAATTCAAAGTGCTAAAAGAAAAAAAAAAACCTGTCAATCAAGAATCTTTTATCTTGCAAAACTCTCCTTCAAAAGTGAGGAAGCAATTAAAATATTCCCAGATAAACAAAAGCTGAGTGAGTTCACTACTAAACCTGCCGTGCAAGAAATGCTTATGTCTTGCAAGGTGAAATGTAAGAACACTAGACAGTAACTCAAAGCTATATGAAGAAATAAAAATCTCAATGAAGGTAAATACATGGACAATTATAGAAGCTAGTATTATTGCAACAATGGTTTGTAACTCCATTTTTTGTTTTTTGCATGGTTTGAGATACATTAAAAACTATTAGTCTAAAAGCTAGTATTAGTATAACTTTGGCTTGTAACTCCTATTGACAGAAATTAAGGCTGTTGAGGCAGAAATAATTTGATAAACGTTTATTGGAAGCCAAATGTGAGAATCAACCTGGGAAGACACATCAGAAAGTTGGGAGTGTTCCAGAATCTGTTACAAGTTGGAAGCCTTTATAAGTAAGTTTAGGAGAAGGGAGAGGGGCTCCTCATAGTGAAGTTGTCCTTTTTCATTGGAGGGTACAATACAAAGATTGGCTGCAAAGTACGACATACAGGGCAACATACAGGCTAAAATGTCTATGCACAAGACAATCAGTGAAACTTCATGATTCAGAAACAAATCACCAAAACTTTATGATTCAGAAACAAATCAGCAGCCTTTTTGATGTCAGTAAGTTATAAATTAATCATTAAACGTCAATAATTTGAGAAACTCAGATAAGATTCTTTACTCATGAACAGGATGTTGCCATGAATCACAAGACTGCCCCAAGATAGGTTAATTTAAGAAGCCCTGTTTACTTTTAAAGTAAACTGCCAAATATGAACTGTAGGTTATCACCTCACATTTTATTTTCTACTTTTTTTTTTTTTTTGAGATCGTGTCTTGCACTGTTGCCCAGGCTGGAGTGCAGTGGTGCAATCTCGGCTCACTGCAACCTCTGTCTCCTGGGTTCAAGAGATTCTCATGCCTCAGTCTCCCCAGTAGTTGGGATTACAGGTGCCCGTCACCATGCCCAGCTAATTTTTGTATTTTTAGTAGAGACGGGGTTTCACCATGTTGGCCAGGCTGGTCTCAAACTCACGACCTCAGGTGATCCAACCACCTTGGGCTCCCAAAGTGCTGGGATTACAGGCATAAGCCACCATGTCTGGCCAATCTTCTAGATAATTTAAGAGACTAATGTATGTAAATAAATTATTACTTTATGTTTTGGGGCATGAAATATAAAAAGATGTAATTTTATGACATTAAAAACTGAAAGAGGTGGGGACAGAATTGTAAAGAAGCAGAGTTTTGTATGTTATTGAAGTTAAGCTGGTATAAATTCGAATTAGAGTATTATAACTTTAGGATGTTAAGTGCAATCCCCATGGTAACCATAAAGGAAATAGCTAAAGAATGTACACAAAAGGAAATGGAAAGAAATTTTAAAATTTCACTACAAAAAATCAACTAAACATGAAAGAAGACAGTCAATAAATGCAGGAAATGAGAGGCAAATAAGCTATAAGCCATAAAAAACAAATAGCAAAATGAAAAAAATTAAGTTTCTCCTTATCAGTATATACTTTAAATGCAAATGAATTAAACTCTACCATCAAAAGACAGGGATTAGCAGAATGGATACATACATGGTCCGACTATTTACTGTTTACAAAAGACTTAACTTTAGATCCAAAGATATAAACAGATTAAAAGTGGAAGCATGGAAAACATATTCCATGCCAATAGTAACCAAAACACAGTAGGAGTGCGTATAATAATACCAGACAAAATAGACTTTTTTTTTTTAACAGGGTCTCACCCTGTCACCCAGGTTGGAGTGCAGTGGCACAATCTTGGCTCACTGTAGCCTTGACCTCCCAGGCTCAAGCAGTCCTCCTACCTCAGCCTCCCAAGTAGCTGAAACTACAGGTAAGCGTCACCACACCCTGCTAACTTTTGTATTTTTTTGTAAAGATGGCATTTCACCATGTTGTCCAGGCTAGTCTAGAACTCCTGGGCTCAAGTGTTCCACCTGCTTCGGCCTCCCAAAATGCTAGGAGCACAGGGATGAGCCACTGCTCCCAGGTAAAATAAACTTACAAGGCTATAGTGGACAAAGAAGGACATTATACATTAATAAAAGACCCAACACAGCAAGAAGATATTCAGTATAAACATTTACCCACCTAAGGGCAGACCATCAAAACATATAAAGCAAAAGCTTACAGAATGAAAGGGAAAAAGAGATAGTTCTATAACAATAGTTGGAGACTTCAATACCCAACTCTCAATAATGGTTAGAACAACCAGACAGAAGATAAGCAAGGAAACAGAAGACTTAAACAATGCAATAAACCAACCAGACTAACAGGTATATACACAATCCTCTCTCCAACAACCACAGTATACAAACTTTTCTCAAGTGCACATGGGACATTTTGCAGGATACATCATATGTTAGGCCACAAATTAAGTCTCAACAGATTTTAAAAGATGGATATCATACAAAGTATCTTCTCTGTCCAAATGACATAAAGTTAGAAATCAATAACAGAAGTGAAAGGGAGAATGTATAAATTTGTGGAAATTAAACAACAAACTCTTAAATAACCAATAGGTCAAAGTAAAAATCACAGGGGAAATTAGAAAATACTTACAGACAAATAAAAATGAAAACACAACATGCTAAATCTTATGGGACAAAGCAAAAGTAGTCTGTGGGTGGAAATTTATAGCTATACATGTTTACATTAAAAAACAAGAAAAATGTCAAATCAACATCCTAACTTTACAAGTTTAGAATAAGAAGAACAGGCTGGGTGTGGTGGCTCATGCCTGTAGTCCCAGCATTTTGGGAGGCTAAGGCAAGCAGATCACTTGAGCCCAGGAGTTCAAGACCAGCCTGAGCAACATAGTGAAATCCAATCTCTACAGAAAATACAAATATTATCTAGGTATGGTGGCACATGCCTGTGGTCTCAGTACTCAGGGGGCTGAGGTCGGGGAATTACTTGAGCCTGGGAGGTCAAGGCTGCAGTGAGCTATGATTGCACCACTGCACTCCAGCCTGGGTGACAGAGTGAGATCTTGTTGAAAAAAAAAAAGAAAAGAAAGAAAAGAAAAAGAAGAACAAACTAAACTCAAAGTTAGCAAAAAGAAGGAAATAATAAATATTAGAGCAGAGGTAACAAAATAAAGAATAGAAATCAAGAGAAAAATCAATAAAACCAAGAATTAGTTCTGTGACAAGATTAAGAAAATTGACAAATGTTTAGTTAGTTGTATTAAGAAAAAAAAGAGAACACTCAAATTACTAAAATCAGAAACAAAAGTGGGGATATTACTGCTAATTCTACAGAAATAGAAAGGATTATAAGAGAGTACTATGAACAATTGTGTATTGACAAATTGGATAACCTAGATAAAATGGACAAATTCCTTGAAACAGAAAGCCTACCAAGACTAAATCAAGGAGAAATAAATAATCTGAATAGACCTATAACTAGTAAAAAGATTTAATTAGTAATGAAAAATCTTCTGACAAGGAAAAGCCCTGAACCTGATGACTTTGCTGATGAATTCCACCAAACATTTAGAGAAGAATACCAATCCTTCTCAAACTATCCCCCAAAAATTGTGGAGGGAACCCTTCCTAATTCATTCTATAAGGCTAGCATTACTCTGATACCAAAGCCAGACAAACACACTACAAGAAAAGAACATTATGTCATAAAATTCATTTTGCTAATATTTTGTCAAGGATTTAAAAAACCCTTTTAATATTTTAAAATAATATCTTTTATGACTATTAATGTAAAAATCCTTGACAAAATATTAACAAAACTGATTCAACACCATATTAACAGGACTACACAGCATATACACCATTACCAAGTGGTATTTATTCCTGTAATGCAAGGATGATTCAACTTATGAAAATTGATTAACAAAATATACATTACACAGCGAATAGAAACAACCACTTGATCATCTCAATTGATACAGAAAAAGCATATGACAAAATTCTATACCCTTTTATGATAAAAATACTCAACAAACTAGGAACAGAAGGGAAGTTTCTCAACATGATAAAGGGCATTTATAAAATTTTCATGGCAGCATTCCACTCAATGGTGAAAGACGGAAAGCTTTTCCTCCAAGATCAGGAACAAGGAAAGACGTCTGCTTTTTCTGTTTCTATTCAACATAGTACTAGAAGTTCTAGCCAGAGGAATAAGGAAAGTAGAAGAGGTCAAAGGTATCCAAATCGGAAAGAAATAAGTAAAATTCTCTGTGTTTGTAGATGATATAATTTTATATGTAGAAAACCCTAAAGATTCTACAAAAAACTGTTGGAACTAATAAATAAATTCAACATAGTAGCAGGATACAAAATTGACACACAAAAATTAGTTTTATTTCTATACACTAAAAATGAACAATATGAAAAAGAAATTATTAAAATTCTGTTTATAATAGCATCAAAATGAATAAAATACTTAGGAATTAACTAAATAAGTAAAATACTTGGACAATAAAAACTACAAAACATTGCTGAAATTATGACATAAAGAAATTGAAACAAATTTCATGTTTGTGTATTAGAAGACAATATTGTTAAAATGTCAATACTATACAAAGAGATCTTCAGATTCAGTGCAACCCCTAGCAAAATCCCAATATATATATATTTTTTTTTGCAGAAAAACCCATCCTAAAATTCATATGGAATTTCAAGGGATCCTGAATAACCAAAAACAATCTCAAGAAAGAAGAAAGCTAGAAGACTCACACTTCCTAATTTCAAAATTTACTACAAAGTGACAGTCATTGAAACAGTATGGTACTGGCATAAAGGCAGTGCCATAAAGGCATAAAGTCAGACATACAAATCAAATAAATTGGATTGGGAGCCCAAAAATAAACCCTCGCATGTATGGTCAAATAATTTTTGACAAGGAAGCCAAGACCATTCAATGGGGGAAAGAATAGCCTTTTCAACAAATGGTGGTGGAAAAACTAGATATCCACATATCAAAGAATAAAGTTGAAACCTTACCTAATTATATACAAAAATTAACTCAAAATGGATTAAAGACCTAAATGTAAAACTTAAAACAATAAAACCCTTAGAAGAAAACATAGGGAAAAATTTCATAACATTGGACTTGGCAATGATTTCTTGGCTATGACAACAAAAACACAGGCAATAACAACAAAAAAATAGATTGGTCTTCATAAAAATTTGTGCATGAAAAACTGCTATCACCATCTGCTGCATAATCCACTCTAATTGGTTTGTGAGTTTCCTTTCTTACACATGAAATTCTTGTATTATTTGAAATGGTTTCAGAGCAATTTATTCGGCACGCATCCCACCCTCCTGCCCCCGGCCCTTTCCTTAGAGACAGGGTCTCACTCTGTCCCTCAGGCTGGAGTGCAGTGGTACAATCATGGCTTGCTACAGCCTAAAATTCTTGGGCTCAAGTGATCCTCCTGCCTCGGCCTCCTGAGTAGCTAAGATGACAGGCTCATACTTCCATGCACAGCTAGCTTCCTTCCTTCCTTCCTTTTTTTTAATTTTTAAATTTTTTTTGTAGAGACAGTTTCTTGCTCTGTTGCCCAGACTGGTCTCAAATTCCTGGTCTCAAGCAATCCTCCCGCCTTGGCCTCCCAAAGTGCTGAGATTACAAGCATGAGGCACCGTATTTGGCCTTTTTTTTTTTCTCATTAATTTGTTCATTGATTCTTGTTCATACAGTCTTTTTACTTCCTTAGGTTACAATCCATTTATACCCAGCTGAGAAAGTGTCTGTTTTTCATCTTATTTTTTCCAAATATTTTATAGTAATCTTACTTGTTAATTTCCCAGGTGAAATATAACCAGGAAAATTTTGTCCATTTCTAAATTCTGATTGTGTTAAGTTCTTCTAGAATTTCATCTGGAAGTGTGGTAAACTATGAATTACTCAATTACTCAGAGAGGAATTGAAGTTTTTAAAATGAGCTTTCCATTCAAGAACACATATTTTTATATATTTACTCAAATCTTCTTTTATATTTTGTATACATCTCACACATTTATTTTTAGGGGTATTCGGTGTGTTTTTTAATGGCTATTGTGGCTGGAATTTTTTTTGCCATCACACCTTTTAACAGGTTGTATAGAAACAAGTTAAATAGTAAGTAAAAAAAAAAAAAAAAAAAAGGCAACAGAATGAGAGAAAATAACCTGCAAATTATATATCTGACAAGAGATTAATATCCAGAATATATGGCAAACTCCTAAAACTCAAAAACAAACAAATGAACAAAAAACACAATTCAAAAATGGGCAAAGGAGTTCAATAGACATTTTCCCAAAAGAAATATAAATGAAAAGGTGCTAAACATCACTAATCATTAGAAAAATGCACATCAAAACTCCAATGAAATACCACTTTACACTCATTAGGATGGTTACTATCCAAAACAAAACTAAACAAAAGTAAAGTTTCGCAAAGATGTGCAGAAATTGGAACACTTGTACACTGTTGGTGGAAATGTAAAATTATACAACCACTGTGGAAAACAGCATGGCAGTTTTTCAAAGTTAAAAATAGAATAAAAAATAGAATTACCATGTGAACATCAATTTCACTTTTGGGTATATACCCAAATGAATTGAAAGTTGTATCTCGAAGATTTATTTGTACACTTGTGTTCATAGAAGCATTATTTACAATAGCTAAAACACGGAAGCAATCCAATGTCCATCGATGAATGACTGGATAAGGAAAATGTGGCATATCCATACAACAGAATATTATTTCAGCCTTAAAAAGGAAGGAAATTCTCCAATATGCAACAACATGGATGAACTTTAAGGACATTATACTAAGTCAAACAAGCCAGTCACAAAAAAAGACAAACACTGAATGATTCCACTTACATGAAGTACTTAAGAGCAGTCAAAATCATAGAAACAAAGTAGAATAGTGGTTTCCAGGAGCTGGGGATAAGAGAAAATAGGGAGTTATTGTTTGTTTAATGGGTATAGAATTTTTATTTTACAAGATGAAAAGAGTTATGGAGATGGATGGTGGTGATGACTGCACAAAATTATGAATGTATTTAATACCACTGAACTGTATACTTAAAAATGGTAAGATGAGGCCAGGTACGGTGACTGATGCCTGTAATCCCAGCACTTTGGGAGACTGAGGCAGGCGAATCACCAGAGATCAGGAGTTCCAGACCAGCCTGGCCAACATGGTGAAACCCCATCTGTACTAAAAATACAAAAAAATTAGCCAGGCATGGTAGCACCTGCCTGTAATCCCAGCTACTTGGGAGGCTGAGGCAGGAGAATTACTTAAACCTGGGAGGCAGAGGTTGCAGTGAGCCGAGATCATGCCATTGCACTCCCAGCCTGGGCAACAGAGTGAGACTCTGTCTCAAAAAAAAAAAAAAAAAAAAAAGGGGTAAGGTGATTAAATTTTATGTTATGTATATTTTATTATCATAAAAAACTGGAAAAAATACATAATCTGCCTTATTTCATTTATTTCTAAGTAATCTCTCTTTTCATTATCAATGCTTTAAATATATCTTTATCTTTGGTATTATGCAGTGTCTAGTCATGAATTGCTTTATTCTGATGTATCTAATCATGAGTTGCTTTTTAAAAAAAAAAAAAAAACCCTAAATGGTACACAATATGCTTCCTTAGCATGTGGACTCATGTATTTCATCAATTCTAAAAGTTCTCAGCCATTATCTCATTAAATTTGTCCCTCCTTCATTTTCTTTAGTCCTTTCTTCTAGGACTCCAATTACACATATATTAGATCTTCTCATACTATCTTCTAAATTATAAACTTCTTTTTCATATTTTTATCTCTTCTCTTCTCCTCTCCTCTCTTTTCCTCCACCTGCCCTTTCCTGAATTCTAGGCATTTTATCCTGTTCTGCTTCCAGTTAATCAGTTCTCTAATCACCTAAACCACTGTTAACTTGTCCATTAATTTAAGAAATTTCTACAATTATACTTTCATTTCTAGAAGTTTTCATTGTTTGTATTAAAAATAGTCATTTATTATAGTCTACATACTCATCTTTTGTGAAGTATGCTTTATTTCTTTAAACATTTATACATAACTTTCTTATATTATGTATTTGAAAATGCCCATATCTGTAGTTCTTAAAGCTCTAAATCTATCATTTGTTGTTGCTGCTGACTCTTCCTCATGGTGGCTTACATCCATGCATGCCCAGTGACCTTTGATTCTCTTGACCATCTCTTTTCCATTAACTTATAAGAAGAAACAAAGCCCTGGGAGAATATATGGAAATTAAAGGAGTGCTCCCATTCTATTTCTGTCTTTGTTTCTGTATCTGTCTTTCTGTCTTCCTGTCTGTCTTTTTCTCTCCCCTCAACCTCTTCTCAGTTCACAGGTTCTCTCATCTCTGTTTCTCTCTCTATGTCATTTACATTCTCTTTCCTTTTCCTGAGGCCATGCAGTTCTCTACTTCTTTTTACTTTTTATAGAAGATGGCTGTCCTACCGTTTATATAATCCTCAGTTTCAGTCACACACGGGGACTAACTAACTGAGAAATAGAGAGAACCTGACTGATCCATCTCAGGCAAATGTACCCCCGATCCAATCAGCTGTAACTACAAGGTCAGGAACACATAGCACAAAGATGGCTGTGGACTTCCCAGCCCTGAGGAAGAGAGGACCAATTCTCAGACAGGAATAATTGAGCAGAAATATGTCTTCCAAACACCCTGTCCTCTCAATCCCTGCTGTTGTTTCTGCCTTCATTCATCATTTCACTATGAATGGCTGCAAACATTTCCTGACAACTTGCCTTTCTTCCAGCCTTTTCTTCTCAATCCACTCTCTACCAGAGTGATCTTTGTACAATGAAAATTGCATCATGTTACTTTCCTAATGAAAACACTTCAAGAATTCTCCATAACCTCTATGACAAATTCCAGACTTCTTAGGTTGGCTGGAAGAAGTAATTTACTAATTTGAGTCCTAATGCCTAATCTTTTTCTTTACCATAATCCTTCCACCCTAACTCCAGACATTCCAAACAATATTTTGCTTCCCAAAATTTCCTGAGTCTCTCATTCCTCTCTGCTTTCACTCATGCTGCTCCATATACCTGTAGGGCTCTTCTTCCCCTTGCCAGCTTGGCAAATATCTATCCATCTATGAAGAACCAACTTGCTTCTTCTGGGAGGCTTTTTTCCTAAATCCACTTATCTATTGGGAATTGACCTCATTTTTTGTGTCATCCCTATTCTTTTTATTTTTTATTTTTATTTTTAGACAGAATCTCACTCTGTCACCCAGGCTGGAGTGCAACGGCGTGATCTTGGCTCACTGCAACCTCCACTTCCCGCGTTCAAGCAATTCTCCTGCCTTAACCTCCCAAATAGCTGAGATTACAGGTGCCCGCCACCATGCCCGGCAATTTTTTTGTATTTTTAGTAGAGACAGGGTTTTACCATGTTGGCCAGGCTGGTCTCAAACTCCTGACCTCAGGTGATCCACCTGCCTCAGCCTCCCAAAGTGCTGGGATTACAGACATGAGCCACTGCACCCAGCCGTCATCCCCATTCTTATAAGCCATACAGTACCTTTCACACTCCAACCTAGTGATTTGTTTGCCTGCCTGCTCCAATTGTCATTGAACTATTAGCATTTTTAAGGTAGGAACTGTGTCTTATTAGCTTCATATTTCCATTTCCTGACACAGAACCTGGTACATACAGTGTTCAAAGAAATGCTTGTTGAATAGATGAATAATTCCTTCTTCCTGTGCTTCTGTGGATGTTTCAAATCAAAGGATCTCGTAGCTCTTGGACTCATATTCTGAAAGAAAGAGATAACATAGAATGCCACCTCTAAATTTTTTCTAGAAATATACATATTGTATATTTTTCAAATTGCCAATGTTAATTCCCTCTGACCATGGAAGATATCTGTGAGTGGACTAGAAATTAAGTTTTCTAAAGCTCTCAGTGAAAGACCCCAAGCCAAATAGAGAACCAGTGGCATTTTCAATCTAAAATAATTTAAAACCTTCAACATATGTGTCACTGAACTAAAGCTAAGTGAGGAGAGCTTAAATTCCAGCTCACTAGGTAAAATGGCATTTGAATAATCAAATTCCAGGAAGGGCCCCAGTTCAGGGCTCAGCACATATCTGAGGGCCTCAACTGTGTGTGTGTGTGTGTGCACGCGTGCACGCGTGTGTGTAATCTCCACATTTCCTAATAAGATCTTTTAAGTGAAAATTACTGACTGTAATTTTTTCAAAATACAGAAGTAATTTTTAATAAAATAAACAAAAAAACAAAGTTAACTTTATGTGCACTCAGCACACACATACACAAACACAGCTTTATTCAATATCTTATTCAATTGTGTAAGCTGCATTCCTCACTCAACATATTTCTGTGTTAATCAAGTTTTTATGATTCCATTATATTCCACACTATGGATGTATCATAATTCATTTATCCAATTCTCTATTAATAGAGAATAGTGCTTACTATGAGTTCTAGACATCTTATATATACAAACCTGCTTATTATTCACAACAATCCTATAAAGTAGGTACTATTATTATCCACATTTTGTATATAGGGAAATTAAGGCACAGAGAACTTAAGTAACTTGCCCAAGGTCAGATACTTTATACATGGTAGAGGTAGGCTCCAGAGTCTGCTTTTGATGATTATGCAATATCATTTCGCTGAAACTGGGGTTAAATTGATTAGTAGCTGGTTGTGAGCAAGGATAAGTAGGAAGGTTACATTTTGCTGAGACTTTGTGTTAAATATGGCTAAGAGCACATGTTCTAAGTTAGGCTGTCTGGCTTCAAATCCCACCTTTGCTACTTATCAGCCCTGTAGCTTTGGGTTATTTGATTCACTTCCTATATCTCACTTTTCTCATCTGTGAAACAGGATTAATAACAGTGCCTACTTCAGATAATGCTATTAGCGCCAACTATTAAATACTTAAGCCTTCAGATAGATGATAACTTTTATTAGAACACCTTGATTCACCATGGGGCAATTTTCCTGAATTGTAGAATGACTCCCACAAAAACAAACAAACAAACAAACAAACAAAAACAAAAAAAACCTGCCTTTTTAAAATTCACTTAGCCTTCCAAGTCCAATCTTAGGAGATAAGAGAACTAGCCCTAACTAGTAATACTGGAAAACAGAAAGAAACATATCTGCAAATCAGTGGTGCTATATTACATATAGTGGGGAGGAAATGGTTCCATAATGCCCAGAAAGGTACCTGAACTGAAGTCACTATCCTTAAAGTTGAGTCTTTGACATTGTCCATTTTCTCCTGATGTCAAGAGGGCTGGCTCAGGTTCCAGAGAAATCTAGACAATGGTGGAGTGGAAATGACAAGGCAGCTTTCCTAAGACAGAAAAGCATGTGAAAAAGTGAGCATTAACCCTTTTTCCCCACTAGCTTTTAAATTTGTTAATTTTTGGCATCCTTAAAGTCTCACTTCCCTAGAGCACAGCCTTAATTACCCTGCCTTAGCTGTGATTCAATAATAAGGAAGAGTTATTGAGTGCATGCAATGGGCTAGCACCTACACTTGACATTTATTATCTCATTAACTTACAGCAACCCAGTGAGATGGAAGGAGCCAATGTATGCCAGAGGTTTTGTGTGTGCGGTTTTTTGTTTTCTTTTGTTTTGTTTTTAGAGACAGGTCTCTCTATGTTGACCATGCTGGCACTCCTCCTACCTTAGCCTCCCAAGTAGCTAGGACTACAAGTGCATGCCACTACCCTCCGCAGAAAAAGTTTTAAATGGCATGCCCAAGTTTACTTAGGTAACAAATGACAGAGCCAGAATGAATCCAGGAAGCCCACACACTTAATGGCACAGTTTTACATGGCACAGCTTCTCTGTGTGGTAATGGTCAACCAGTTAGAAATGTTAAAGATGGAAGGAGCCTTAGGAATTCCCTAATCCAAAGTTTCCCAAAGTGCAATATATATCCCTATCTAGTATAAGAGGTGACTTTAAGGGGTGTAGAGATAAACATTTTAAAAGTAATATGTATGTTTTTATATTAACATATAGTAGAAAATATAGCTAACATATCGAAACTGTGATTTCAGTCACAATGTATTAATATGTGTAAAGTGTTGGTATACCATAAGTGTTGTGTAAGTGTTTGCTATGATGACCTAGATCATTATGATGAGACTAATTTTTTAAGAGTCAATCTTGAAAATAATAATAGTAAAAGCAGTACACAGAAATAGGAAAAGTCATAAAATTGATTCTTAAGTTACTAAAGTTTGAAAATACTAAACTCTTCCAACTTCTTTGTAACAGCACAAACTTTGAAATACTGTTCGAAATTATTAGGTTGAGCCATATTAAATTGCCATTTGTACAGCATCAGTATGGTCAAGTATTGGAAATGCTGTTTGGCTCAACCTAATATTCAAGGCTCTTTCTATGCTTATTAACTGTGAGAACGTGGGCAAGTTATTTAACCAGACAATAAAGAGGGTCCAGCTCTTTGTCTATATTGGTTATTTTTGCTCCTTTTGCTTCTCTTACTAAATGTCTCTGCTTTCAGGCCTGGTCCTGCACTACGTATCATCTCCCACTCTGGGTGGGCCCAGAGAATGCCCCATTGTGGCATTCTTTCCACTGACCACAGGCATGGCCATGGAGGCTTTCACTGCCTTTCTCAAGACCAGAATAATTAGTGGTTGCCGCTTCAGGTGTCTCCTAGCCACCCCACGCTGAGGGTGCTATGAGCAACTGGGGAATAATCTTTATCATTCATGAAAACCTTGATTCAGTGTTGGGGAAGCTAACCCTTCCACTCCCTGATCAGGTTTGTTTTCCCTTTATCAACTCATAGTATAAACTTCCATCCCCATCTGCTGTACTCTCATTAGGTTGAGATTACCCTTATGAAAACATAGGTGGAAGCCGTCATCCTATCATATGACAGTTTCTGCTCTGAAACACACAGAAAATTAATCATGTGCTCTCATTTAAAACAAAACAGCTCCAAACTCAGACTACTAAAGCTGGTGTATTCTACGTATAAGGAGATGCAGAAAGTAAAAGGTATTTCTCATTGTTGTGTGACCTTCTTATATTGGTAAGAACTTGACTGAAATTGATATCTGGAAGTATCCTGCCACTTGGACCTTTCTCTATTAGTCTTGGAGTGATATGAAAAGAAGATTATTTTAAGTATTGCCGGGGTAGGATTCAGTGAGGCAATAAATCACATGCACAAAAGGTATTTTTCTTTGTGAAGAACAAGAATGTGAGCTACCAGATCAAAACTGACTTGGAAGGCAGAATTTTAACACATTTTTTTTTTGTAAACTAAGTGAAAAAGACACATTTGGAAAGTGATCACATGCTGTTAGTGAGCAACTTAATCAGTTTTGTTCTGAGTTTGAGGGTAATTAACTAATAAGAAATCATGGTTCAAAACAATAGAACTTCAACACACAACATGAACATGTTCAAAGATGGTCATGAATGTCCATATTTGTGAACATAGGAATGTTTAGGCAGGTGCCTGACCTTCCCTCAAATCATAGATCCCACCGAGAGTCTCCTGTTTTCTGTGCATATTCTCAAGCCACAGGTGTTAACTCCCTTTCAACTTCTACTAAAGTTTTCCTGTCCTCTGATAGCCATTTTTGACATGCGAAAACTCGTTTCCATCTTTCACAAATGTAGTATGCTACAATGAGTGAAATTCAGCAAAGGCAAGACGAGACACAGCTAAGAGGTCAGAGAGGCATGCTCTTTGTCAAAGTAACTCCAGCTTTAAAATACCTCTCATTCAGGATCACTTGAGCCCAGGAGTGAGCTAATGTGATTCAAGTGGCCTTACAATCTGTTCAACAAATATTTTGGCATTACAAAAATAACCTTTTCAAATTTACTTTTTAGTTTCCTTGGCAAATGGGTTAACCAAAAGGATCTTCTGTAGGCGGACAAGGATTGAGAAAACTAAGGAATTTGATCCATTGAACCTATTGTGACAGAAAATGCAGTGGTTTTGTATGGACCTAAATAATTTGGGCAACATAGCGAGACCTTGTCTCCACAAAAAAAAATTGAGGCCAGGCGCAGTGGCTCACGCCTGTAATCCCAGCACTTTGGGAGGCCGAGGCAAGTGGATCATGAGGTCAGGAGATCGAGACCATCCTGGCTAACACGGTGAAACCCCGTCTCTACTAACAAATACAAAAAATTAGCCAGGCTTGGTGGTGGGTGCCTGTAGTCCCAGCTACTTGGGAGGCTGAAGCAGGAGAATGGCGTGAACCCGGGAGGCGGAGCTTGCAGTGAGCCGAGATCGCACCACTACACTCCAGCCTGGGCAACAGAGCAAGACTCTGTCTCAAAAAAAAAAAAAAGAAAAATTGAAAAATGAGCCAGGCATCATGACATGTATCTGTGGTCTCAGCTATTAGGGAGGCTGAGGCAGGAGGACTGCTTCAAGCCCAGGAAGTTGAGCCTGCAGTGAGCCATGATTATACCACTGCACTCCAGCCTGGGCAACAGAGTGAGAGCCTGACTCCAAAAAATTAAAGAAAATATATGTAAATAAGTGAAACAATAAATAAAAAATACTCAAACACACATGATGGGAAGGTATGATCTCAAACACACATGATGGGAAGGTGTGATCACTTGCAAAGAGTTATCATTGAAAAAGTTAAATTCATAAAAGCTAAGTGTCTACTGCAGCAAAAATTACATATGAAGCGATAATGTAATTGTTTAAAAGTGCCTGAGACAGGTGCAGTGGCACATGCCTGTATTACCAGCTACTTAGAGAGCTGAGATGGGAAGATTGCTTGGGCCCAGAAGGTGGAGACTACCCTGGGCAAGATAGTAAGATCCTATCTCTAAAAGGAAATAAAAGTGGCTGAAAGAAAAAAAAACTTGCTGAACATTCTTGTGAACATCCTTGTGTTCCAGTGCCCCAACTGTAATCCATACTATAGAACGGTTCAGAGCCTAGAAGCTGCTGGAGCCAGAGGGTGGAGATGAGCCATAGGAGAAAACGACCAGAACTGCTAGAAGAAATAAACAACAATTTGACCTAATAACAAGAGCACTTAAAGAGATATAAATATAGCAAAATCAAAATATACTGGGGGGCTAACAAGCCATTATTTGTGAACCTCCCTTCCCACCCAAGTCACCTCCTTTACGTGTGGGAGGATGTCCCCAGTCTAAGATTTAATCTATGTTCAACCTTCCAGGTTCTGTTTTGGGATTTCGGTAAAAACTAACCCTTTTCTCACTATGGACTTTCAAAAGCCTGGTTTTAAACTCAGAGCTGAGCAATTCCTTTCTGCCTAGACAGTATCTGCCTTTCCTTCTCTAGGGCAATAAACCTCAGCTTCAAAGCCTAATCTTCCTGTCAGAGGGGTTATGAGAAGAATCCATTATCAAGAAAAGAAAATGCTTCAAGTGGTATTTTGACATGATACCAGGACACAAGAAATGATTATACCTAATTCCCAGATAAAATTATATTATGAGTACCTCCTCAAATTTGCATTCTCTGGGACCTAGGGATACGTCCTTTAAAGGTGCATCAAGAGGGAACATGTCAGAGCTCAACGCTCTTGCTTTCCTAAGTCAAGTGCATGAGACTCCACACTCCTTCTGATTGTATGACCTTGAACTCAGGAACTGTGCATCATTTTTCTTTGTATCCTCTGTGCTTTAGGCAGCACAGTGCACATTGCAGTTGTTTAGGTCCATATAGAACCACTGCATTTCTGCCACAATAGTTTCAATGGATCTAATTACTTAGTTTTCTCAACCCTTGTCCACCCACAGAAGATCCTTTGGTTAACCATTTTGCCAAGAAAACTAAAAAATAAACTTGAAAAAGTTCTTTTCGTAATGCCAAAATATTTGTTGAACATATTGTAAGGCCACTTGAATCACATTAACTAACTAAAACGTCTATCGCAAGGTCACAGTCTTATCCTACTGAATACTTAGAATTCTTATTCTCCTCTAATCCCACAGAAACAAAAATTGCTTACAGTTCAATCTATCTTTAAAGAAAAATATTCAAATTTGTAATGTCTGTGGATAACTAGGAGGCAAGAAAGTTGAAAACTGAAATCCTGCATCATATATAACTAGTAGGTCTTACCTCTCACTGTTTTTTGTCATAAAGCAATTATTGGATAATTCAGCTTTGTAGAGAGGCTGGATTGTGGTATTTGGGGTGTCATAAAAGGCAGTATTTGCAAGATCAAGTGGGAGACATAATACACAGAGTAAAAAATATGCAGGGATAGGAACTGTAAGGGAAAAAAACCCAAGAGACTACAGGCTAAATAAACCTAACCCATGGATAACTGAAGTTCTAGAATGAGAAATAAAAACAGATAGAGACAAGGTAATAATACTAAACTATTAGAAGAAAATTTTCCTGAAATTAAGAAAATTTTAAATCTGCAGTTTGAAGTATTCAAGTATGTATAGGAATGCTGAAAAAAAAAAGCCTGATAAAATTTCTAAACTTTTAGGATACATTTTAAAACTTCCAGACAGAAAGAATCTATGCTATTATATTAATAAAGATGCTTTCTGGTGGCGAGTATCAGAAACATCAAAGTGACTTTAAAAATAAGGAAACTGTATATATATATATCTCATATACACACACGTGCACACGTACACATGCAAAGCCCAGGGGTAAAACCACTCTAGAGTTAGTTAATTCAGTGGCCTAACTGCACCAGTAAAGAAAGACCAGGTTTTTTTCAAACTAATAATTCTGCCTTTATCCTCAGACTACCTTCTTTCATGGCAAAAGTTACAGCATCACAATGTCCAAAAGCAGCAAATGAATTGTCTCTCCTCCTGTCTTAGTGGCAGTAGCTGTTGATTACCTATCCAAGATCTACCAACTTAGTGGCAGTAGCTTAGTGGCAGTAGCTGTTGATTACCTATCCAAGATCCACCATCCTCTTCTTCTTCACTAAAAGAACCTTGATTTTGTGCCCAGCTAAACACACTTTCTAAGACTTCCTTTTGGTCAAGGGTGACCTTGTGATATAATTTTGGACTATAAGATGTAAGCAGAAGTTTGTGTGATGGTTAATTTTATGTGTCAACTTGACTGGACCATGGGGTCCCCAGATGTTTGTTTAAACATTATTCTGAGTGTATCTTCAAGGGTGTTTATGGATGAGATTAACATTTTAATCTGTAAAGCAAATTGCTTGCCATAATGTGGGTGGGCCTTATTCTATCAGGCCTAAATAGAACAAAAAATCTGACTCTTCCCTGAGTAAGAGAGAATTTTCCAGCAGATGGCCTTTGGACTTCATCAGAAATATCAGCTCTTCCTGACTGATGACCTTTAAAGTGGGACATCAGCTATCCTTGAGTCCCCAGTCTGCCAACCCATTCTGCAGATTGGACTTGCCAGCTTTCATAATACTGTGAACCATTCCTTATTTATATTTATTCATCATATATATGTACACACACATACACACACATATATGTAAATATATATATTTACATTATATTCCATATATATATTCTGTTTCTCTGAAGAACCCTGACCAATCTAATATATTTTGCTAAATGGTTTCTCGGAAACCATAAGCTTTCTTGATATGAAAGGACAGTAGCATGTGGTACAGACATTATCCTACCTATTTTTCCTTCTTCTTGCTTTGAAGTGATGACTGGAGCTAGAACTGCAGCAGCCATCTTGCAACTATGAGGGAAAGGTCAAAGAAACTACAGATATATATGCCCTGATATCAGAAATGCAACATCAGCAACTGCCTGCCTCTGGGCATTTTGCTATGTGAGAAAACTATCCCCCAATTTTTAAAGGTCATTTTTGTTTTATGTTATTTTGAATCGAAAACTTTCCTAATTGATAGAGTAGTGATCTCAAATGCTAGAAAACTTTTCTAAAAAACATTTCTTGCTAGACTTTCCTTGATGTATCATTGACTAGAGCAGAGTCACATGCTCACTCCTAAGCTAATTAGAAGTAAATGACCTTTTCATGATTGACTTAAACAAATCAAAATCTACAATTCCAGAACAAGAAATGGGATAAATACCATGGAGAATAGGATAATACCTGAGAAAATCAGTGCTAATGTTAGGAAGCCAGTAGATGTTGAGTGGGTAACCAAGAGGGTCTGCCACACTTACAAAGGAAAAAGAATCAGATCGGCATCAAACTTCCTGAATACATACTAAAATCTAAAATCTAATTAGGTTATTTCTATAGGCTACCTCCAAAAATGAGCTGAAACCCAAAAATTCACTGTCTAGCCCTGTCAGGATAAAAATATATATATTTGCAGAAACTCAGGAATTCAGAGAACATTAATCACATACTTCATGTGAGAAAAACACTGCTAAACTACAAATGTTAGGACAGAGATTTCAAAATGAGGGGAGAGGAGAAGTAATAAGCAATACATCTGGCTCTATATGTAGAAAAATATAAGTGAATAGTGGCAGAGTGACCAAGAAATTATAATGTAAATTCTAAATAAGGATTTTTAAAACAAAAACTACATATTGCAAGGAAAAATGTAAGAATCTTTGGGTCTTAGAGTATTAAATATTTCAATACTTGGATCTTAAAATATGATTTAAAAAACTCTAGGATTTGATAGTAGTGGGTGGAAAACAGATTATGGGAAATGAAAGCATTCAAACAACAAATTAATTAGTTACAGTTTGTTTTCTTTTCTGTGTGGCTTGTTTTCTTTTCTTTACAGCTGGTTTTCATTTCCTTTCAAATTTAAAAGAGTGTATTTAACATTCCATCTTAAGGCAATGCGATAAGCGTGAATTCTTTGTGTGAGAAAGGAAAGAGGGAGGTTAATTTTTAATGAAAGTCATAGCGTAGAGGAAAGGGGGTCTTCCCTGGCATCCTTCAGCCATTTACAACATTTTACAAAACAATGCAGGTAAGGGAAAAGCTTTCACCCATAACTAGAGGAAAAAAGGTTCTAGCTGCCTAGGTTACAGCAGCCTGTGATGTGACTCAAGCCTCGTAATTCACATTTTTTAAGGCTCACAATAATTTAGAGTTCCAACAGCTTTGATTTTGAATTACTTATTTTCACAATAACACAAACAAAACTTGATATAATAAATGCATATATCCTTAGAATTGACAATATATATTTTATATGACCATGATTTGTACAAAAATTGTATTTGCTGCAAAAAACATTAAAATATAAAACAGTAAAGATTTTTAAAACCACAAACTCTGATCCTCATCCAATAAAATCAGAAATATATCATATAAAAATGAAGTGACCAAGATGGCAGAATAGAAGGTAACCTGCTCATATCTCCCTATAAGAATTCTGCATCCATCCATGGTAAAAAGTCACTCTGCAGGAGCCTCAGGATTGAGGTAGGAGTTTGTGAAACCCTAGTGAAGTCCAAGACATCAGAGGATCATTTGCAGAGGGAAGACCTACACATAGGTGGCTGATCCACCAAGCTTGTTCCTGGGTTCAAGCCAGAAAATGACCCAGTCCCCCAAGGGGTTTGGCTACAACCCCACTTGACATTGATCCTGCAACCAAAGCCATCTGCCAAGGAGTCAAGAAGGAATTGTGCACACTAGTAGAAAGGCTCATCTACCCACTGACAGTCGTGTTGGCAGTCAATCTGAACATTGCTCTCTGGTTCTGCTCCAGCCCCCTCAGGTGAGGTCCCAGCTCAGAGCTGCTCACATAAGGATCCAGAAGGAGACTTGCCCATAACTTGCAGCCCAGTAGTCTGAGCCTCTCAGACAGGCTAGAGCTTGTAAACCTCTGTTCCACAACAGATACCAAGGAGGCCCAGTCTCAGCTCTGGCCTCTCACACTGCAACCAAGGAACTATTCCATCTTTACAGAAACTTGCTGGGAGAACGTGTCTCTCTGAGCCAATGAGACAGGGCTCTCCAGGTTCTGCCCCACAGTGGATGTCAAGGGGGCCCCATCTCAGCTCCACTCCATCCTGCTGCAGTTGGGGAACTATCCCATCTATGCTGAGACCTGCTTGGAGATGTATACCTGTTTGAGCCAATGAGAAGGGCTCTTCAGCTTCCGTCCCACAGCAGATCTTGAGGGGCCCTAGTAACCGCTCTGACTCCTCCTGCTGCACAGAACTATCCCATCTATCCAGAGACCTACTAGAAGATGCGTACCCATATAAACCATTGGGATAGGCATGCTAGTGTCTGTCTCACAGCAGGTCCCTTGGAGGTCCAGCCTCAGCTTTGGCCTTTCCTGCTGCAGTCGAAGAACTACCCTGCTTGTGCAGGGTACTGCTGGGTGACATATATCTGTCTGAGCCAACAAGATAGGCCCATCAGCTTCCTTCCCATAACAGATTCTGAGAGGGACCAGTTTCAACTCCAGCCTCCCTTGCTGCAGTTGGGGACCCATCCCACATGTGTAGAAACCTGCTGAGAGGCATGCACAGGTGGGATGGGTCCCCAACTGGGGGTAGCCATCCATCTTGGCCACCAGGACAGTCTTCTGGATTCAGGTCCCTGTCCAGCATTCCCACACAGCCCAAGTACCCTCCTTGGGTCTTCCCCTGATCCTGCTGGGCTGGAAAGCTGTGCCAATCTCATAGTCCTCATGAGACTTGCAGCAAACCTGTACTTAGAGCATCTTCTACTGCTGAGGGGGCTGCAGAGGTCAGAGGCTCAGAGAAAACAATAGTCAGACTGTATAGAATCCCTACAAGGATAAGCACAAAGAAAGCTAGACTACAAAGACTAAAATATTAAATAAATACCTAACCTATCAATACGCAGACATCATTTCATGTTCATGCCATTAAAAACACTCATGGAAATATGACTCATCATATGGAAAAAATAAGGTGCAAGAGGCTGACCCTAAAGTGATAGAGATATGCACTTTCTTAGACAAATAATACAAAATAGCTGTTTTAAGAAGCTTGATTGACTTCTACAAAATACACAGAATCAGTTCAGAAATGTATCAGAGAAATTTAACAGAGATTAAAATAATTAAAAAAAAAAACCAGAAATCCTGGAGCTGAAAAATACAATGAATAAAAGGAAAAATGCAATAGATCAGCAGAACTGATCAAGCTGAAGAATCAGTGAGCTTGAAAACAGAATATTTGAAAATATACAGTCAGAAGAGAAAAAAGAATGAAAAGTATAAAGAAAGCTTACAGGAATGACAGGACAACAATAAAAGACCAATCATACATGTTATTTAGTTAAAGAGGGAAATGAGAAAGACAAGAAGGTAGGAAGCTTTTTCAAAGAACTAATAACATAAACCTTCCAAACCTGGAGAAAGATATAAATATCCAGGTACAGGAAGGTCAAGGGTCACCAATCACTTTCAACCCATATATGAATACCCTTAGGTATTATAATCAAACTCTCAAAGGTCAAAGACAAAGAAGCGATTATGAAAGCAATGAGAAAAAAGAAGCAAATAACAGATAAAGTAGATCTGAAATGCCTGGCAGCAGACTTCTCAGTAGAAACTGTACAGGCCAGGAGAGGTGAGATGATATATTCAGAGTGCTGAAAGAAGTAAACTGCAAAGCAAGAATACTGTTTCCAGTAAAGCTATTCTTCAGAAATGAAGGAGAGATAAAGGCTTTCCTAGACAAACAAAAGCTGAGGGAATTTGTTGCTACCAGACCTGTCCTACAAGAAATGCTAACGAGAATTCTTTAGGCCGAAAGAAAAGGATACCAATGTGATTGTTACACTAATATTGTAATTGCGGTATGTAAATCAATTAAATCTTTACTAAGAAGACTAAAAGATAAAACTATTAAAAATAATAACTACAAAAATTTATTAAGAGATTAGCAATATAAAAATGTAAATTGTAGTATCAAAAATTCAAAATGTGTGAGGAGAGGGGAATTAATATGTATAAGGTTTTATTTTGTTAGTTTGTTTCTTTTTGCTTTTTGTGATCAAAGCTAAGTTGGAATCAGTTTTAAGTAACTTGTTATAACTATAGAATTTTTTGTAATCTTCATGTTAACTACCAAACAAAAACTTATAATAGATATACTGAAAATAAAAAGCAATGAATTAAAACACACTACCAGAGAAAATCACTTAACCACAAAGGAAGACAGTGAGAAAGGATGGAACTGGAGGCCTTTGGTAAGCCAGGCACAGAAAGACAAATATCGCATGTTCTCATTCATATGTGGGAGCTGAAAAAGTGGATCTCATGGAGGTAGAGATTAAAATGGTGTTTACCAGAGGATGTAAAAGAAAGGGGAGGGAGGTAGGGATGAAGAGAAGTTGGTTAAAGGATACAAAAACATAGAAGGAATAGGTTCTAGTATTCGATGTATAGTAGGGAAATTATAGTTAACAATAACTTATTGTATATTTCAAAGTAGCTGGAAGAGAAGATTTGTAATGCTCCCAACAGAAAGAAAAGATAAATGTTTGAAGTGATGGCTATCCTAATTACCCTGATTTGCTCATTACACATTGTATGCAGGTGTCAAAATATTGCATGTACAACTATTAAATATCAATTTTTTAAAAATCTAAAAACCAAAAATACTTTTCAAAAAGAAACCTGTAAGTCCTAATGACTGTGGAGTAACCATAACACTCCTATACTGCCTATACACACATGAAAGAAAAATAAATTTCTATTTGGATAAAAGAAATACATAATATGAATAAATATGATCTTAAAAATTAGAAAAAGCAATCAAAAACCCAAACTAAGAAAAGCTAAAATTGATGAAATAGAAATTTTTTTAAATGCAAGAAGAATGCATCAACTGAAAAGCTATTCCTTTGAGAAGACCAATAAAAACAACAAGCTTCATGAGCCTGACTATGGCCAAAATAAAATATGCCCACAAGAAAAAATATACATGATTAGGAATGAAAAATGATAACTATCAAAGAAATAAAGAGATTTTTTAAAAAATTGTAAGAGCCAGGTATGATGGCTCATGCCTGTAATCCCAGCACTTTGGGAGGCCAAGGCAGGAGGATGGCTTGGGGCTAGGAGTTCAAACAGCCTGTGCACCATGGTGAGACCCTGTCTCCCACAAAAAAAACTAAAAAACTAGTCAGGCATGGTGGCTCATACCTGTAGACCTAGCTACTCAGGAGCCTGAGGCAGGATAATTGCTTGAACCCAGGAGGTTGAGGATGCAGTGAGCTACAATTGTGCCACTGTACTCTAGCCTGGGTAGTAGAGTGAGACCCTGTCACAGAAAAAAACAAAACAAACAACAAAAAAAAATATATATGAATATTATATGCACATCTATCGAAACGAATTTGAAAACAAGGAGGAAATTGCTGATTTCCTAGCAAAATACAAATGTCTAAAATTGACCTAAGAAATGAAGAAAACATTAAAAGGCCAATTTCCATAGAATAGAGTTGAAAGGTGATAAACCATAGCTGTCCTAAGATGTCTGTGTTCTAATCCCTGAATATGTGAATAAAGTATGTTATTTTATATGGCAAAAGGAACTTCACAGTTGTGATTATGTTAAGGATCTAGACATAGGGAAAGTACCTTGCATTAATTCCAGGTGGCCCCAATGATGTAATCGCAAGGGTCTTTATAAGAGGGAGTGTGGTAGGCTGAATAATGGCCCCCAAATATAGCGAAGTCTTGATCCTTGGATCCTATGAATATTACCTTATATGGCAAAGGGATTTTGCAGGTGTGATTAAATTAGGAATTTTTTTTAGATGAAGAGATTATCCTGTATTAGCTGGGTGGGCCCTAAATATAATCACAAGTGTGCTTGTAAGAAGGAGAAAGAGGGAGATTTGACCACAGTAGAGGGTGATGTCATCATGGAAGCAGAGAGCGATTTGAAGACGCTATACTGCTACCTTTGAAAATGGAGGAAGGTGCAATGAGCCATGTAATGCAAATGGCCCCTGAAAGCTGGAAAAGGCAAGGAAACAGATCCTCCTCCAAAGCCTTCAGAGGGAGTGCAGTCCTGCTGACACCTTGACTTTAGCCCAGTGAAGCTAATTTTGTACTTATGACCTCTATAACTATAAGAGAATAAATTTGTCTTGTCTTAAGCCCCTAAATTTGTGGTAATTTGTTACAGCAGAAATAGGAAACTAACACAGGTGAATTTTGATCTACCATTAAAACAAGGTGCCAGGACCAGATGTTTCATAACACTGCTCTCTCTAACTCTTAAATAACAGATAGTTCTAATCCTATTTAAGCTCTTTCATTTATTTTATGAAGTCAGCATAATCTTAATTCCAAAGCCAGATGGAGAATATAAAATGTAAAACTCTTACAAACGAATTTAGATATAAAAATTCTAAATAAATTATTAGTAAACAAAATCTAGCCTCTAATAAAATGAATATTACTAAGTTGTGTATATTTTAAGAATGCAAATGTATGATCTAAAATCAATCACTTGTCACTCATTACAACAGCAAATTAAGGAAGCTAAACTACATGATCATATCAATACTTACTGAAAAGGTATTGATAAAATTCATCCATCTCCCCTAATAAAACCTCAACATAACATAGAAATGGAAGGAAATCAATGAAAAAAAATGAATGGCAAGTACATGAAATATAGTAAGTTCTCATTCATTTAATATATATTTAAGTAGTTCCTAGTACCAGGCACACTCTGGTGATACAACAGTGAACATGATAGATACAATCTGTGCTCTGCAAAGCTTACAGTACAGTGGGAGTGACTGGAAATTTATTGGAGACTTTGACATGGAAGAAGGATATGGAAACCCATGAGAAAACACTATGCTTAGTCAGGGCCATGTGACAATAGAATTCCTGCAGACAGTGACAATTAAATTGAGATCTAAAAAGTGAGAAAGATGTATACAGATTAAAGAGAGGTTGGTTGGAGAAAATATTTCTGGAATAGAGAATAACCCTTACAAAGGCCTGGATAGGAGAGAACCAAAGTAAGTTGAGTATGGCGGAAGTACAGAGCAAGAGCTCAGGATGAAGTGTGTAATACAAACTGTGAAGAAAGGCTCAGCCCAGATCAGGAAGGCTCTGGAAGCCAAATATAGGAGCTTGGACTTTACCCTACATGCAATGTGAAGACATGGCTGGGTGTTAAGTAGAAGAGTTGCACTGGTTCTTTTGTTTCCCATACCTCCAGATCCATTCTCTGCCCTGGAAATCAGATCCCCATAGGGTCTGTCACCCACTCTCCCTTGCCTACTGGCTTCCAGATGGGTTCAGCCAATGCGGTGCCTTTTCCCTGGGTCCCCTTGCTTCAGTGCTACACCCGATAGTAAATGTATCCCTCCTTGAACACAGGTCCTTCCAGGCAGCCCCTTTGTGGCTCCAGCTTTCCCTGAGTAACTATTTCTTGTCTCTTCAGACCTACAGATAAATATGGCTTGCCCTGTTTCTAGTCTCTTTAATTCTGCCCACACCTCTGTAAGTAGCCCTTTCATCAAAGCTTTTCATTTGAACCAGCTGAATTAAAGTCTATTTCCTTTTGGGACCCTGACTGATACAGGCATGATTAGGTCAGATTTGTGTTTCGTAAAATTCCCTCTGGCTGCTTTATGGAAAACAGATGGGAGGATGGCAAAGACTGGCTCCAAGGAGACCAGTAAGGAGGCTGCTGTAATTCTGGAGGTAAGAGAGGATGGTGGCCTGGGCTCAGGTAGCAGAACTGGGGTTCAGGAGTGAGGAGTCTAACTCCTGGCCAAAATCATATGTGTGATATTTCAGGCCCAGCCACAGGCAATTGCAAA